>NC_030816.1:66386642-66986642 GCF_001704415.2 Capra hircus
TTTGTGGTAATTAGTTAGCAATTTGGTCATGGGAGGAGTAAGAAGGAGAAACAATCTAGCTAAGTCTGCACCTTGTACCCTAAATCAAATAAAGTTTAAATGATCAGAAAGGTAATATGTAAAAAGAGAGAGAAAGAGAGGGGAAAGAGCAAGAGATTGTATACGTATTTCATCCCATTGAGCAAAATACTTGCAACATATTTAAAGAAAATTAAAATGCCTCTTTGTCTTAAAATATGCAGGTTTTCCTTTTACAATTTAAGAGGGTAAAAAGCAACTTTGAAGACAAACAAGAGGGATTGTTTGCTGCAAAGTGTTCTAAAAGCAGGTTAACAAGGGGAGTAGAAAAATAGCACCATGTTATAAGGAGAATTAAACACTTTTGCATAGAGAATTAAGAACTTCTGGACTTTATCTATTGGGTCTTACACTGTGTTTTTGGAAAAGATATTCTGTCAATGAAGCCTATGATCTGGATAGGCTATATCCTTAACAGAAATTATTTTCTAACAATTTTTAAAATATTTATTTGTTTACTGACTGAGTAAACAAATTGCTGAATTCAGTCAGTAAACAAAAAATACTACCAAACTTCAGTAACTCTGAAACATAACAGCCATAGAAAACTTTCATATAATTTACCTTAGCAATTTAATTTTTATCAATAGAATATATTCTAAGAAAATAATTCAAATAGTAAAATACGGATGGCTAACAAACACATGAAAAGATGCTCAACATCACTCATTATTAGAGAAATGCAAATCAAAACCACAATGAGGTACCACTTCACACCAGTCAGAATGGCTGCGATCCAAAAATCTGCAAGCAATAAATGCTGGAGAGGGTGTGGAGAAAAGGGAACCCTCCTACACTGTTGGTGGGAATGCAAACTAGTACAGCCACTCTGGAGAACAGTGTGGAGATTCCTTAAAAAATTGCAAATAGAACTACCTTATGACCCAGCAATCCCACTTCTGGGCATACACACCGAGGAAACCAGAATTGAAAGAGACACATGTACCCCAATGTTCATCGCAGCACTGTTTATAATAGCCAGGACATGGAAACAACCTAGATGTCCATCAGCAGATGAATGGATAAGAAAGCTGTGGTACATATACACAATGGAGTATTACTCAGCCGTTAAAAAGAATTCATTTGAATCAGTTCTGATGAGATGGATGAAACTGGAGCCAATTATACAGAGTGAAGTAAGCCAGAAAGAAAAACACCAATACAGTATACTAACACATATATATGGAATTTAGGAAGATGGCAATGACGACCCTGTATGCAAGACAGGAAAAAAGACACAGATGTGTATAACGGACTTTTGGACTCAGAGGGAGAGGGAGAGGGTGGGACGATTTGGGAGAATGGGAATTCTAACATGTATACTGTCATGTAAGAATTGAATCGCCAGTCCATGTCTGACGTAGGGTGCAGCTTGCTTGGGGCAGGTGCATGGGGATGACCCAGAGAGATGTTGTGGGGAGGGAGGTGGGAGGGGGGTTCATGTTTGGGAACGCATGTAAGAATTTAAGATTTTAAAATTTAAAAAAAAATAATAATAAAAAAAACAAACAAACAAAAAAAAAAAACAAATAGTAAAATAATACATGTATATAATTGGCTTAGAGTAGATATCTTACAAAGAGGTTTTATTCTTTATAAAAAAGAATAAAAATCGTAAAAAAGTGATCATAAAAAGGAATATACTTGATAAGTTATATAAGTAATGCATATTTTAGTATGTATATTGGTAAAATCAATTTAAAAGGATATAAAATTTAAAAGATAAATCAATCTACAGATTTATAAATGAAGTATAGCTGACAAATATGAATTTCAAATGTGTATGTCATATTCACTTGAGGTTATTTGCTTTTAGACCAGATGGAATTTAGATTAATTGAATTGCTTCCTATTTACTAAAAAAAAAAAAAAAAAAAAAAAAATTCTATAATAATACATATTATTCTGCGATTAATATGCTGATTTTTTTCCAGAAACCATTTTATATTAGGTGGTATTCCACTATCAGATCCTTATTTTCTCTACCAGTTTCCACAATAAAACCTAAAAGGAGAGATCACTTCTCTTGAGGTAGATTTTTCTTTGTCAGACTCTAATTGCTGATCTTTGCACAATGTCCAAGTTTTTTCCCTTTACTAAATTATATAAAAGTGTAAAATGGAGGTGGGGGGGAGTAGACCAGAAGAAAATTAAGGGATATAAGCAATGGAGTCTAGAAACAGCATCAGGTGGCCAATCACAAAGTTTTACCAACTTGACATGGATGGTCCTAATTCTTCAGAAAAATTGTTAGATATCAAGTATTTTATCCATATCAGAAGCACTGTTATTCCATGAATCTGCAACTGGCAACATCAGAGATGAGAAAAGATTTAAAAATAGATGTTGTCTGTTTAAATGTAGTTTTAATTCAAATGAAGTTTTCTCCACTCATCACGATGTGAGAATGTGATACTTTCTCTTTATATACATATCATGATTCACCTTGAGAAAACTGTGGTGTCAAGTCTGGCAGAGGAAAAATACTTGTAGAGAATATGACAGCCACAGATGGGACTGGTGATGCTGAGAAATGGAATAAATTATTTTCCTCCTTATTTTTATGCTATAATTCTTTTCTTAGAATATTGGGCCTATATTCACAAAAAGAAATTAAATGTGTCAGAAGTTTATAGTTCAGTTTAACCATCATAGTAAGTTACTATTACTTCAAAATTTTTCCTTTCAATTTCAAGAATCCAATTCCATTGTTTCATCAGTTTTTTTCCCACTGGTATTTTCAAAAATACTATCAATATAAACATTCATGGGGTGTTTCAGTAAATATAAGCCAGACAGATATTCATAGAACATATAAAATATTCCCCAGCTGTGTAAGATTTTAGTCATCCTAGGTATTATAAAGTGAATCACTTAAATAGTATATAAAGGTACTTTTATAGAGGAAACTAAAACATTCTTATATTTCTAACGGTACAGCATTTTTCAAGAGGATAATCTGTATATAGAGAGATTAAAATTGATACATATAAAATGCCAGTAACTTGATGCTTTATATATTAATTTGCATGTACTTAATAAACTTTGGTTTTTCCTGTGGTCACGTATGGATGTGAGAGTTGGGCTGTGAAGAAGGCAGAGCACTGAAGAATTGATGCTTTCGAACTGTGGTGTTGGAGAAGACTCTTGAGAGTCCCTTGGACTGCAAGGAGAACCAACCAGTCCATTCTGAAGGAGATCAGCCTAGGATTTCTTTGAAAGTAATGATGATAAAGCTGAAACTCCAATACTTTGGCCACCTCATGCAGAGTTAACTCATTGGAAAAGACGCTGATGCTGGGAAGGATTAGGGGCAGGAGGAGAAGGGGACGACAGAGGATGAGATGGCTGGATGGCATCACTGACTCGATGGACGTGAGTCTGAGTGAACTCCGGGAGTTGGTGATGGACAGAGGCCTGGCTTGCTGCAATTCATGGGATTGCAAGAGTCAGACACGACTAAGTGACTAAACTGAACTGAACTGAACTGAATTAACTTTACCATAAGGATTAATACCAAGTTTTTATTTTCCACAACTGGCTTTTAGGAAAACATGTGATTTAAAAACTCAATTGAGTGTGTTCAACTACTGGGTTTTTGATTCCTGATGTATAGCAGGCACTGTTCATGTTGTTGGAAACGCGTCATAAATGAATCACTTTTTCCTTGCTAGGCAATGAAAATAAAGCATGTGTTTCCCTTAAAAGAATCACTGCTATCGATATAGCTCTGCTCTTCTTTTGCATAGTGTAATCTTGCAGAAAGTTTTATAAAGTATGAAAAATATCCACCTAAGTCTTCCAAAGGAACCTCAAGAAAGTTTTCAAAGTAGAAAACACTTGGTAATTTGAAAATATAAACACTTAAAATCTGTTCAGTTCAGTTCAGTCGCTCAGCCGTGTCTGACTTTTTGCGACTCCATGAATCGCAGCACCCAGGCCTCCCTGTCCATCACCAACTCCCGGAGTTCACTCTGACTCACGTCCATCGAGTCAGCGATGCCATCCAGCCATCTCATCCTCTGTCATCCCCTTCTCCTCCTGCCCCCAGTCCCTCCCAGCATCAGAGTCTTTTCCAATGAGTCAACTCTTCTCATGAGGTGGCCAAAGTACTGGAGTTTCAGCTTTAGCATCATTCCTTCCAAAGAAATCCCAGGGCTAATCTCCTTCAGAATGGACTGGTTGGATCTCCTTGCAGTCCAAGGGACTCTCAAGAGCCTTCTCCAACACCACAGTTCAAAAGCATCAATTCTTCGGCGCTCAGCCTTCTTCACAGTCCAACTCTCACATCCATACATGACCACAGGAAAAACCATAGCCTTGACTAGACGGACCTTAGTCGGCAAAGTAATGTCTCTGCTTTTGAATATGCTATCTAGGTTGGTCATAACTTTTCTTCCAAGGAGTAAGCGTCTTTTAATTTCATAGCTGCAGTCACCATCTGCAGTGAGTTTGGAGCCCAAAAAAATAAAGTCAGCCACTGTTTCCCCATCTATTTCCCATGAAATGATGGGACCAGATGCCATGATCTTCGTTTTCTGAATGTTGAGCTTTAAGAAAACTTTTTCACTCTCCTCTTTCACTTTCATCAAGAAGCTCTTTAGTTCTTCACTTTTTTTTCCCATAAGAGTGGTGTCATCTGCATATCTGAGGTTATTGATATTTCTCCCAGCAATCTTGATTCCATCTTGTGCTTCTTCCAGCCCAGCATTTCTCATGATGTACTCTGCATATAAGTTAAATAAGCACGGTGACAATATACAGCCTTGATGTACTCCTTTCCCGATTTGTAACCAGTCTGTTTTTCCATGTCCAGTTCGAACTCTTGCTTCCTGACCTGCATACAGATTTCTCAAAAGGCAGGTAAGGTGGTCTGGTATTCCCATCTCATTCAGAATTTTCCACAGTTTATTGTGATCCACACAGTCAAAGGCTTTGGCGTAGTCAATACAGCAGAAATAGATGTTTTTCTGGAATTCTCTTGCTTTTTTGTTGAATAAGCTGATGGTAATTTGATCTCTGGTTCCTCTGCCTTTCCTAAAACCAGCTTAAACATCTGGAAGTTCATGGTTCACATATTGCTGAAGCCTGGCCTGGAGGATTTTGAGCATTACTTTACTAGCATGTGCTGCTGCTTCTGCTGCTGCTGCTGAGATGAGTGAAACTGGCAGTAGTTTGAGCATTCTTTGGCATTGCCTTTCTTTGGGACTGCAATGAAAACTGACCTCTTCCAGTCCTGTGGCCACTGCTGAGTTTTCCAAATTTGCTGGCATATTGAGTGTCGCACTTTCATAGCATCATCTTTCAGGATTTGAAATAACTCAATGGAATTCCATCACCTCCACTAGCTTTGTTTGTAGTGATGCTTCCTAAGGCCCACTTGACTTCACATTCCAAGATGTCTGGCTCTAGGTGAGTGATCACACCATCGTGATTATCTGAGTCATGAAGATCTTTTTTGTACAATTCTTCTGTGTATCTTGCCACCTCTTCTTAATATCTTCCTCTTCTGTTAGGTCCCTACCATTTCTCTTCTTTATTGAGCCCTTCTTTGCATAAAATGCTCCCTTCATATATTTAACTTTATTGAAGAGATCTAAAGTTTTTCTTATTCTATTATTTCCCTCTATTTCTTTCCACTGATCACTGAGAAAGGCTTTCTTATCTCTTCTTGCTATTCTTTGGAACTCTGCATTCAGATGCTTATATCTTTCTTTTTCTCCTTTGCTTTTCACTTCTCTTCTTTTCACAGCTATGTAAGGCCTCCTCAGACAGCCATTTTTCTTTTTTGCATTTCTTTTCCATGGGGATGGTCTTGATCCCTGTTTCCTGTAAGTGTCACGAACCTCCATCCATAGTTCATCAGGCACTCTGTCTATCAGATCTAGTCCCTTAAATCTATTTCTCACTTTCACTCTATAATCATAAGGGATTTGATTTAGGTCATACCTGAATGGTCTAGTGGTTTTCCCTACTTTCTTCAATTTAAGTCTGAATTTGGCAATAAGGAGTTCATGATCTGAGCCACAGTCAGCTGCCGGTCTTTTTTTTTTTTTTTTTTTTTTTTTTGTTGACTGTATACAGCTTCTCCATCTTTGGCTACAAAGAATGCAATCAATCTGATTTCAGTGTTGGCCATCTTGTGATGTCCATGTGTAGAGTCTTCTCTTGTGTTGTTGGAAGAGGGTGTTTGCTATGACCAGTGCATTCTCTTGGAAAAACTCTGAGTGTTTGCCCTGCTTCATTCTGTACTCCAAGGCCAAATTTGCCTATTACTCCAAGTGTTTCTTGACTTCCTACTTTTGCATTCCAGTCCTCTATAATGAAAAGGACATCTTTTGGGGGCATTAGTTCTAAAAAGTCTTGTAGGTCTTCATAGAACTGTTCAACTTCAGCATCTTCAGCATTACTGGTTGAGGCATAGACTTGGATTACCATGATATTGAATGGTTTGCCTTGGAAATGAACAGAGATCATTCTGTCATTTTTGAGATTGCACCCAAGAACTGCATTTCGGACTCTTCTGTTGACTATGATGGCTGTTCCATTTCTTCTAAAGGATTCCTGCCCACAGTAGTAGATATAATGTTCATCTGAGTTAAATTCACCCATTCCAGTCCATTTTAGTTTGCTGATTCCTAGAACGTCAACGTTCACTCTTGCCATCTCCTGTTTGACCACTTCCAATTTGCCTAGATTTAGTTACTGCCAAATTTTAAGTTTGGGGGCTCATGGAGAGAAGCTGAAATCATGTTTCCTTGGGGAATGGAACTTCATATCAACCTCATCACTTCTCAAATACTCTCAGGCTATTTCTAAAGCTGGGACATGGAGAAGAAAGCCTATGGTTTGGCAAACCTAATAGCAAGATTGGAAGGAAGGTTGCAGGTGAATTTATGCTTAGTCACTAGAATCACACCCCATAATAATAGAGGGAATGATTTTTGCAACTGCTGGCAAGTAACAGGAGCAATTCAAAGTGCCAGGTAATAAATCAACAGATTAAAGTTCTATACATAAAAGATGAAAAGATTTTTTTGAAGGAGAAATGTCTTAACAATCAGTATAAAAGTGTGTGAGTGTGTGTGTGTGTGTGTGTGTGTGTGTGTGTCTAGATCAACAAAAGAGAACTGAGTTCCAAATGTGAACCAGTGTGGGGCTGCCAGACCCTGGCAACGAGAGGCAAGTGAAATCAAGCAGGATAATATAAATCTCTTAGAATGGACAATAATCTTGCAGCAGAATATGGGTTATAGGCATGTTTGACACTTGAGTTACAAATGTTTGAGCCAAAACTTGAGGGATTTTGTGAATTGGTATCAGAGCTATAAGAGATTAAGGGGAACAGAATGGGAGGTGAAGGCAGTTCAGCAGAAGAAACTACACATGCAAAACAAATACCAAAGAAAGCATAGATTATTCAGCGAAGTATAACATTTTATCATAATAGTGAAAAACAAGCTGGACACTATCTCTTGTTTTTAGTATGCTCATATATGGTCCAACTCCTATAATTTACCGGAGCAAATGATTAGAAGATTTAATTACCCAATCAAATATTAGTTTACTAGAACCTGAACCTATGCATTAATTTAAGTTGCACAAATTTTTTATTTGGAAACCACTGTAACTGTACAAATAATTCACTGCTGTAGAGTGCACTGAAAATTATTTTGCCATATTTTAAGTAACACTGGCTTTAACAGAATACAACTTCCCAGCAGTCAAAGACACGTTTTTTTGTTTGTTTGTTTTTTGTTGCTCTTTAATCCAATCTGTGCCATTTTTAAATGAAAATCCTGGAATCTGCCCATGAAGATTTTCTAGGGTTTCTAGTATTCATTTCTCAATTATGCTGTTGTTGTACGACAATACAAGTTCTTTAACTTCCTGATGATAATTAAACCACAGATGCATAATTAAATGTATTTTAGCTTACACAAATTAAGTCAAACAAAATCCTACTGTCCTCATTTGAGAAATATAAATAAACAGGCTTATACAGAAATTTGCACCCTTACTTAGTAAGGAATTGTATTTTATCATACAGTTATGTTTGCAAATGGATGAAAAATTATTTATTATTTGTAACAAAGTCCATCCTATGAGTACTTTCATTTTAAAACATTCTCTATGTTTCATTAGCACAGTAGGGGATAAGTGTGTATAAAGACACTATGACCAGAAAAACCTCTTAAAAGGTGACAATAAGCTGTCATATGCCCTATACAAATAAGCTAAAAAGAAAAAATATTAAGAAAAAATAAATTATCCAAAAAAACTACCAATAGACTATTCAATTAAACAAACATTTGTTTAGAATAGGATTTATTCACTGGGGACACATATCAATAAGGCGTAATCCTCATCAAGTTTATGATATAATGAGGAAAATAAATTGAGAATTTACATCAAAATGAGAATCATATTAATAATGGCATGCATACAATACGGTGGGAGCATCAAAGATAAGCATCCCACCTCTTTGAGGGAAAGAAAATATTTCACATGAATAGGGAAGAGCCTGGGTAAAGTAACAGGGAGAGGAAATTTTAGGGAGGGCATCAGGACTGAGAAAATATTCATAAGGCATTTTACCATTTGAGGCTAGAAATATGGTACACTATGTCTCATTTGTTCAAATATGATAAAACCATGTTTTTGTTTAGTTGATATTGTTATTTACCTCAAAGTAAAGAGTTGTTTTGTTTTGTTTTAATGCTGTTATTTAACTTATACTTTTGACAGGGGGATTATAGCCATGCTTACCAATTATGGTGACAAGACATGGTGTCAATTCACTGTTTACCTCCTTGAAAGTTAAGTATCTCTAAAGCATGATTTGACCACCTAGCTGTATTCAGCAATTTTTTGTTTTGATGTCATTCATTTTATGGTTTGTGTTTCTTGCTCTTTTTTTCCCATGGGTGCCATGAGATACAATTATAAATACATAAAAACTCTGTATCTTGGTTACCAAAACTAGAAGAATATGACACTTGACAATTCTAGGGCTTGACAGCTAACATCTGTCTAGAGATATTTTAAAGCTATGTTGGTTAAATCACAACTCAATCACATTTATATGCCAGGAATCATTTTTATACCTTTACAAACTTGTTATTAACTACTTCATGTCTAGAGATAGAATGAGATGATTCATTTATAGTTTGTGAATAGAAACTTAACATCTGAAGATATCCTCTTACTCATTTTTTAAATCAATATGTTTTTGAGTGTACTTGAACTGGGAGGAGGAAATACTGGTTATGACCTATAGGTTTTCATTAACTATAGAACATATACCATGCTAGTTTTCTGAAAGGACATTTAGGCTCCAAACATGCAAATAAAGTACAGCTCTTATCTGAAATATGGATACTTAATGAATTCAGTAAATAGTCACATGGTCATAAATAATAAGGGTACTGGTAAAAGTACTCTGTTTCACATTTAACTACAGATCTCAGTAATTTTGTAAGTAAGGCAAATTTAACTACATATTTCTATTCTTCAGAGTCACTATTATAAATTTTTCCTATTGATTCATTAATTCATATTTAGGCATTTTTATATACTGTATTTTCTGTACTATACAGGGTCAATCTGAACAAGAAAACTATTTAGATAGCATTTCATTACAGTTTATACAAATGTAGTTTGTGAAATTGATGTCTAGACATAGCTAAAGAAGAAAACAAAGAGGTGTTAGCTGTCATCTACTAAACTGAGTCTTGGAATCCTGTCTTGGTTCCACAGAATGAGCAGGATCTCTTTATACTGACAATATTGGCTCAAACTTGAGAAACTTGCCCATATGTCTGTTCCCTGAAATATGATTCATCAAAAATACTTGTAATGCTCTTTTACTGAGGCTAGTATTCTTTTGAAACTTCTCTCAAAATAATTATGGCAGGGACCTATAGAAAAGTTTAAGGGAAAAGAAGAAACCAATTGTCAATAATGAGACTGAAAGATTTGGTTAATTTATTACCATATATAGAAATTTCAGAATGGAAGTCTGGAATCTTCTGTGGAGGTAAAAATCCATTTTTAATCATGAAGTCAATGATAATCCTAAGAGTAAGAAAGTACTGTGAACAATGAGACATGGACAAGTCTCTGCTGCTGCTGCAGCTAAGTCACTTCAGTCATGTCCAACTCTGTGCGACCCCATAGACGGCAGCCCACCAGGCTCCCCTGTCCCTGGGATTCTCCCAGGCAAGAACACTGGAATGGGTTGCCATTTCCTTCTCCAATGCACGAAAGTGGAAAATGAAAGTGAAGTCACTCAGTCGTGTCCAACTCTTAGCAACCCCATGGACTGCGGCCTACCAGGCTCCTCCATCCATGGTATTTTTCCAGGCAAGAGTACTGGAGTGGGGTGCCATTGCCTTCTCTGGGACAAATCTCTAGGGACTTCTAATTCATCTCATAAAGTGTTTGCTGAGCTTGTCATGAACCGCTTATAAAATTATAAAATAAATTTATAAATCAATCTGATGATAATTACTGAAAGTCTTTACACATGAATATGATTGTGTTTTTATTCAATGTGAAAGGAGCACAACTACAGAAATTTATTTCAAGTACCACTGGTATCTACTTATCCCAGGGACCCAGTTTGAGTTTCTCTTTTTCATTTGCCAATACTCTACAAAATGAAGGCTTCATATCTAGCATGACTCTCTGTATATTTCAAACTAATTAAAAGTACAGAGACCACCAAGATGCATACCTTTTTTTATCTCTTCTTTTATAAAAACTGTTTGGTGTCAAT
This sequence comes from Capra hircus, assembly GCF_001704415.2. Lineage (NCBI taxonomy): Eukaryota > Metazoa > Chordata > Mammalia > Artiodactyla > Bovidae > Capra > Capra hircus. The sequence continues at coordinate 66,397,501 of NC_030816.1, forward strand.
CAGCCATCTAGCAAATCTCAAAGACGGCATGAGTTTTGAAAAGCTCTTAACAGTTTTTATCATTCTGAATCTGAGTTTTTAAATTTGAAGTTAAGAAAGTGAAAGTGAAGTCACTCAGTAGTATCTGACTCTTTGCAACCCCATGGACTGTAGCCTACTAGGCTCCTCTGTCCCTGGGATTTCCCAGGCAAGAATACCGGAGTGGGTTGCCATTTCCTTAAGAAAGTAAATATCAAAAAGAATTATAGGAAGATATAAGACAAGGTCATACTCTTAGTATTTAGAAAAAAAAAGAAATAGTATCAGTTTTGGGTTAAACTGACAATATTTGAAGTGAACAGAACAGGTAATAACAATTATTAGGAATTCTAGCTTTTACAAAAGGGAAGAAATTTGTTAGTGATTGTAAGGTATTAAAAAAATGGAACATAAAGTAATATGCTTTCAACTGACAGCATTTGGGTGACATAAGGAACATCTATCTGATTATGGTACACCATTTTTTCTGTATTTTCATGTTATTAACAGGATATACTACCAAAAAACATATTTATCATTTTAACAGAAAGAAAGCAACTCTTATTTCACTCTGTATATAACCCATTTAACAAGCTGTCTTTGGCATTAAAAGAGTAACAAATCTTTTCCATATTACGGATCAACCTATAAAATGTGACCAACCTCACCTAACTTTGTCAACACTTAATATTGTATATTTCTTTTTAAAAATATATTACAAACTGTTACTCACAAATTTTCTTCAAGCTTTCACAACAAACTGTCTACTCTCTCATATTTTTAAATGATTATTATATACTTAATATCATTAACCAAAGTAACCAACTTTTGTTCCCATAAAAACACAGAAAAACTGTAAAACTGTGGAAGTAAACAGTGAGCTATTATACACTAGCACCCTAGCAAATCCACGTAGCACCAGTAATGCAATCCTTCTATAGCCATACATTTTTTTTTAATATCTATGGATTCCCACTTCAACAGCAAGAAACCTGGCTCCCACCATCTGCCATCCATTAGCCTAATTGTTCAATTCCAATACACATGTATGGCAATATCAGAACACTTAACCTATATCCCCACAGCAAAGAACCTTGTCAACTAAAATACAGTTTTTTGCACAATGTTTTTCCATTTAGTCTTATGGATCTCACTCATTTCCAAAGTTACCAAAGTTATTATCTATCTCCCCATCAACCTCAGTGAGATGGTTTTATGCAGTTGTAATAGAATTAGGTTTTCTTGTCACAGTCTGTTGTCCTTCCTGGGATCTCTTGACTTTCCAAGTGATATTTAAAAAAAGAACATAGATTGAGGCTCACTCTGTGCTCTGAGGTGAAACAAACGTGTAATATCATATATCCACTATTATAGCATCATACAAAGTAGTTTCACTGCTTGAAAAATCATTTGTTTTCTAGCCGTGGTATCCTCCCCAACTCTCCCAAGACCCTGATAACCAACCACTATTTTACTGTCTCAACAGTTTTGCCTTTTTATAATTTCGTGTAATTATAAGCATAGAGGATATAGTCTTTTTCAGATATGTCTTAAAACTCAGCAATATGCATTTAAGACTGCACTTAGTCACTCAGTTGTGTAGCGACTCTTTGAGACCCTCTGGACTACAGCCCAGTAGGCTCCTCTGTCCATGGGGATTCTCCAGGCAAGAATACTGGAGTGGGTTGCCATGCCCTCCTCCAGGGACATTTAAGACTGCTCCATGTCTTTCTGTGGCTTGGTAACTCATTTATTTCTATCACTGAATAAAATTCTACTGTGCAGATGAATACATTTTATTAAATGATATATGATGGTTTTTCCTGTGGTCATGTATGGATGTGAGAGTTGGACTGTGAAGAAAGCAGAGCACCAAAGAATTGCTGCTTTTGAACTGTGGTGTTGGAGAAGACTCTTGAGAGTCCCTTGGACTGCAAGGAGATCCAACCAGTCATTTCTGAAGGAAATCAGCCCTGGGATTTCTTTGGAAGGAATGATGCTAAAGCTGAAACTCCAGTACTTTGGCCACCTCACGTGAAGAGTTGACTCATTGGAAAAGACTTTGATGCTGGGAGGGATTGGGGGCAGGAGGAGAAGGGGATGACAGAGGATGAGATGGCTGGATGGCATCACTGACTCGATGGACATAAGTCTGAGTGAACTCTGGGAATAGGTGATGGACAGGGAGGCCTGGCATGCTGCGATTCATGGGGTCACAAAGAGTTGGACACGACTGAGCAACTGAACTGAACTGATGGTTTCCAGTTTTTAATGATTATGAATAAGACTGTTATAAAAATTCACATGCAGGATTTTGTGGGGATTTAAGCTTTCAGATCATTTGGGTAAATACTTAGAAGCTCAATTACCTTCCAAATGACTCTACCACTTTGTATTCCCATCATTTACCCATTCTCAATATTTCTTGTTTCATTTTGAGTTCTTTTTATGTTTTGGAAAAAGTCCTTTATCAATACGATTTGCAAATATTTTCTTCCAGCCTTTTGAGTCTTAGCAGCATCTTTTTTTTTTTTCTTTGCAGCATCTTTAGCCAAGCAGAAATATTTTATTAATCTAAAATCTATTTAAGCATATTTCATCATTTTTCTCTTTCTGGATCATGCTTCCAGTGTTGTATTTAAAAATACAGTGTCACAATATGTTTAAACTGATGAAAGGGAAAAACCTACAACCAAGAATACTCTATCCAGGTAAGACTCTTGTTCAAATTCAATGATGAAATCAAAAAACTTTCCAATATTGTATTGGTTCTGCCATACATCAACATGAATCCGCCACGGGTGTACACGTGTTCCCCATCCTGAATCCCCCTCTCACCTCCCTCCCCGTACCATCCCTCACAATATTGTAAAGTAATTAGCCTCCAATTAAAATAAATAAATTTAAATTTAAAAAAAACTTCCCAGACACGCAAAAGTTAAGAGAATTCAGCACCACCAAACCAGCTTTACCACAAATGCTAAAGAAACTTCTCTAAGCAGGAAACACAAGTGAAGGAAAAGACCTACACAAAATAAATCCAGAACAATTAAGAAAATGGTTCATACATATAATAGGATCATACATATAAATAATTACCTAAACTGTAAATAGATTAATTGTGCCAAACAGATTTCCTTTTACCACGGCACTCTATTTAACCCCACAAATTGCATGTAATTATTTTATACTGTTAGGTTAATCATGTTTCCATTATGACTTACAATTATATTTATCTTCTATTTTTTGTCTGGCTATTGATTGTAAAAACTGATAAATATCTTTTACTATTGTGATTATGTGACTGTGCTGCGCTCAGTTGCTCTGTCATGTCCCACTCTTTTCAACCCCATGGACTGTAGCCCCCCAGGCTCCTCTGTCCATGGGGATTCTCCAGGCAAGAATACTAGAGTGGGTTGCCATGTCCTCTTCCAGGGTATCTTCCTAACCCAGGGATCAAACCCAGTTCTCCTACATTGCAAGTGGATTCTTTACCATCTGAGTCACCAGGGAAGCCTGATTATGTAATGTAATGGTATTATTTGTTTAATACCTTTGTATGATTGGTCAACAGAAAATAATAGAATTCTATAGCACAAAAACTCAAAAAAAAAAAAAAAATCACTGCCAAACTCAAAACCACCTAAATTTTCTTCTACAAAGAAAACAAGAAAAGTAGTTTTCTAGAAGTTTAGTCTAATTGAATCTGGTTCCTATTGCCAAAAAACATAAATTACTACTGATATCATGAATTTGTCATAAATAATTTGACTATCTATTTCAGGTGGAAAAACTAACTTTACATAATGTTCAAAAATACCTGAAGCCCATAAGAGTACTGTTTAAAAGACAGTAGTTTCTGTTATTTAATTGCACACATACTTTTTACATTTTCCTGCTTTTAAGCCACATGTGAAAACAAACACCACCATCAACAAAACTTGACTAAAAAGCCAGCTTGAAAATTGAGAAATTTTAAATTAGATTTTCCATGAGAAAATAAATGACTCTTGTAAATTATACCATTCTGCTAATAATATTTTTCACATTTTTACCCAATCAGAACACTTGACTTTAAAAGAAAATAAAAATATGTTATATTTTTTCATGGATTCACATACACTAGGGGATCTATATATAAATATGTACATATATAGAGAGGTGTATATAAACATACATACATGTAGCTTTACCAAGTCTTAAATAGCTGTCATTATTGCTGTCATTGGATTGACAATATTGTCATTGGATTGACAATGATTATTGCTTGCATTTTCACCTACCATATACTAGCCTAACATTACTTCACATTCTCATACTTTTCATCTTACAGCTTAACAACCAAGGTCATTAAGCTAATTCACAGCTAAACTGGTTTTTAGTTGAGTTACTATATCAGCAAGTGCCTGAAGCTTTCATAAAAGTCCAGACTACTTAAAGCAAACACTTTTTTTTTCTTTCCTCAAAAGTATTAAAGTCATATTTTAAATATTTATCTGCACTTTATTTTCTATAAACTAAACAAAACTTTTTTTTAATGTATGAGAGACTTCATTAACTAATTTTCAGGATTCTTTGAAAAAGAAAGAATAAATTAAAACAATCATGAAACTTTTGTGATTCAATTTTCTCTTACCTTGAATCTGGCCAACAGGTTTCAATGGCAGCATTGAAGCACGAAATCTGAGAATAAAAGCCACAAACGTTCGTCAGCTTTCACCTGAATCTCTTGGATTCCTATGCCATCTCTTGCAGTTAGGTTTGAGAGTTTTTTTTTTTTTTCAGGAAGCGGGGATTGGTGTTTCTGTTTTTAACCTCGACAACTTTATTAAGATGATTCCCTGGCTCTGTGGACACTGAGGTTTGCAGATGAACCAACCAACACTGGAGCTAAGCAGCCAGGTGGCACCAAGAGAGCTTCCTTTGAACCCCGCGCAAAGGTCTTCACAAAGAATGGAACTCCGAGTCCGGGGCGACCCCCAGGCAGCTCAAACGCTGGTGGGAAACGCCTTCTCCAGCTCATCTCACAGGCACTAACTGCCACGTGTGAGTTCCAACTGCTTCTCCAAACCTCGCGTTATTCCATAAAGGTGAGGGAAGAAATCAAATCAACAGTTTAAAATAAATAAATAAATAAAAAATAAAAACCCAAGCTGCTGCCATGTAGTTTCACTTCCCCATATCCCTGATAAGAGAGAGGGCCATGAAGCTCTCAAAGGCCCATGGGGGCTCGGAGCGTTGTCTCCTTGGCGTCCTAAGGCCTGTACAGCACGGGCAGCTCCTTTGCCAGGGGAGCCGGAGCCACGCCACCTCCCCAGGACCTGATAAAAAGCCCCAAGGCCCCGCTCGGCGTGAAGCACTGGGCTTTCAGCAAAGAGACGAGGAGCCCAACCATCCCTGCAAAAGCCCTTTTAGCTGGTCCCCTTTGGTTTACACGCTGCGCATTTCCAACACTCTGGCCTTAAAAAGGAGTGAGATGTTTTCGTCCCAGGTTTGCAAAGAATCGCTCCTGAAGGAGCATTCATTCCATCCATGGTCTCCTCCACCTCCTTCTCTCTACTTCCGGGCTCCAGGTCTGGAAGAATGAGAATTCTGGGCCTCTGAGGCTCATGGCCAGCTGGACGGTTGGCGTGGGAACAGCATCAGGTGTGCAGTGGGTGCGGCCTAAGGCTTTGGGAACCAATCATCAAGACCGCAGCCTCGAAGCCCCGCCCCTGGCCAGCTACCTGCCCCGTGGCCATGTAATGAGATTACCTTCAGATATCAAAGCTGTAAGAAATTTAAGCTTTATAGTAAATAAGTAGGTGTTAGTCGCTCAGTCGTGCCCAACTCTTTGTAACCCCATGGACTGCAGCCCACCAGGCTCCTCTCTCCGAGATTTTCCAGGCAAGGATACTGGAGTGAGTTGCCATTTCCTTCTCCAGGGTATCTGCCCAACCCAGGGATCAAACCCGGGTCTCCTGCACTGCAGGCAGATTCTTTACCCACTGAGCTACAAGGGAAGCCTAAAGCTTTATAGGGCAAAGGTCAAACCTAAGGGGCTATCAGTAAAATGCAGTTTAGGATGAATTCCTGACCCACCACGTGGCTGTTAACACCTTTTCCTATGACCTGAGAAAGATTTTAAGGCAGAGTTCCTTAGGCTGTGGAAATAAAATGGAAAGGTTACTAAGCATGTTAATTGTGTGACCCTAGACCATGAGTGGAGGAGCCTGGAAGGCTGCAGTCTGTGGGGTCGCGAAGAGTCTGACACGACTGAACGACTTCACTTTCACTTTTCACTTTCATGCATTGGAGAACGAAATGGCAACCCACTCCAGTACCCTTGCCTGGAGAATCCCAGGGACAGGGGAGCCTGGTGGGCTGCCGTCTATGGGGTCGCACAGAGTCGGACACGACTGAAGAACTTAGCAGCAGCAGCAGCAGACTCTCTTATCCAAATGAAAGATCTTCTAAAGATATCAATATTAACTGTGTCTCTTCTTGTCTTTGAGGGTAGACAAAGTTTTTCTAAACCGCATAAGGATATTTTTCCATAGTACCCTCATTCCCAAGACAGAGAGAAATATGTCTGAGATCTAGGGCAGTGGCTTTTAAACAGGAGAATGAATCCCAATAAGATCCCTGGGAAACTCAAAACCATTTTAAGAGTCTTGTATTAGTAGAAATGTTATTTGTCAAAAGGCTGGAGGCAGTTCAAAATGAAAAATAAGCTTCTAGTGCCTCAATCTTCTATAAACAGAAAGCATACTGGAAAGCTACTCAACTACAAAAACAAGACATTTTTCATATAAGGAAAGGATCATTCACGATGAAGAATAAATAATCTGGCTCAGGGAGCCTCACTTCTACCTTACACCTGCATCAGGATTTGAAATGATGAGCTCCTCCAGTAGCTCATGCCTGACCCTGATGCTATAATATATGGAGAGTTTAAGGGCCTTGAGGGAAGATGAGTGTCTGTTTCATGTGTGAGAAACAGAAATAATTTCAGCAGAGTGGCTGATTAAATAAGACCACAGTTGAATGCAACACTCCTATTGGAAGACAGAGTCTGTTTCATCTTTCTGAATCTCTTCTGAGCCTGTGAATTGCTTTGACCAGCAGAATGTGGTAGGAGAGACAGTATAACTCCCAACTCTGGGACATAAGAAGTCTCAGTGTCTTGGAACTTTTGTTCTTGGGACATTCCCTTGCAGAACTCAACTGCCAAATCACTAAGAACCCAAGCCATGTGGATAAGTCAAGTGTGATTGCTCTTGCCGACAACCCAGATGAACTTCCACATGAAGGGTAGCTCTGGGAGCCATCAGTCCGCTGGAGCCTTTAGTTCTCTGCAGATCCATCCACTGAGTTCAGTGCTTCAAACCAGAACCACCCACCACGTCTAGTGGACACAGATCCAATAGATATAATAATAAATTGATGTCTTCAGCCTCAGAGTTATGAAGTGGTTTGCTAAGTGGCAGTAAACAAGCAAAAAAAAAAAAAAAAGGCAAAGTTATAGTAATCCATCCAGAAAATATCTTCATACGTGAGAATAATCTTAAAATGGAAAGCAAGCTGTGGAAATCCGAGACTGTGACTGAGTTTCTCCATTTATAAAGTATTCTCTTCAATAACTGTCAAGGTTGTAGGTGAAGATTAAAGTTCAAATTTTAAGTTTATTAACATACTGTTTTCAGTGAATATGGCATTTTCTCACATATCGACTTGGCTTATTTATGTATTTCTATAGGGATTTTCTATTTTCTTTTGAGAAGAGAGGGAGGAAATGCTGTGCACTATGAACCCTTTTGATGTCTCAAGAGGAGATGAAGCTCTCCGCAGGCCAGAATCAATCAATCCTGTATCATTTATATCCTCATTTCAGAACCCCTCAGGCTGCTCGATAGAATTATTAATGTAACCAGCAAAGTTCTTAGTAAGAATCAAAGCTATGTATTTTCTAAGCTGCAATTTTTATAAGTGCATCTTTTTAAGTAATAATAGATATGTCTTTGGATTATACACATCTGAAAGTAGACCATTTGTTAAAAATTTTTGACAGATTAATAAATATAAGTCTCCCAAACATGAAAAGAGGTTAAAAAAAAGAGAGAGAGAGAGAAAAGGAATAAGCAAGCTACAGACACAGAATGAGTTAAAAACAGGTCATTGTGAGAAACAGACAAATTACCTTTATTTTTTGAGAAAAACAAAATTTTTATATCTTTTTCTCATTTAAGAAAATACACATATGCATTGGTAGCCTCAGTATTACAGTTTCAGCCATGGGTCAAATAAATATAGACAGATTGTTGTGTCTTTGTAAAATTGACTGGTTGGTTCCATCAGTTCCAGAACAGAAGGTCAGAATGACACAGACAACCTCAAAAGCATAGTTATCCTGGTATTTCCTGATCTATTGGCTGCTTTTTATTCTAGTGAACATAAATTTGCTTTTCCTCTTTTTTTTTTTTTTTTGTTCTGACTTATTTGAGCTCACAGTGGCACACAAGAAAATGAATAACACAGGATTTTATTGACAATTGGCAGCCAAAAAGGCAGCACTGTAGGTAATGACATAAACTTTACTTTCAGCATCACTAAACCATCATTTTGGGAAAATGATGAAAGAGAAGCAGGTGTCTCAGAGGCCAGAAGAAATCAAAATTCTCAAAACAAACAGAAAAATCAAGAAACAAAAAAACTCAAACATTAAAAAGGTAAAATTGGTTGGACCATGTAGTCAAAACCACTGAAACCAAAAGTAGAAATAAAAATGGCACCCAGATAAAAGCCAAACCAGATTTGGAACCAGAAACAGTTGTGGGGAAGAATTTATGCTAATCCGGAAAAAGAGTTAGTGAGATACACAACACCTGATTCAGAAAATGGAACTGAATTAGGAATAGAGTGGAAGCTCTCTAGTAGAATGATGAAATCCACCATGGGAGCTAAAGAATCCTGTGCATCTGGGTTCAAGAGGTCCAGGAATGTTGTCCTCAGCAGCAACACAGTATCATCAGGGCCGATGACTAGATCCACTGGGGCAGCTCAGTGAAAGCGTAAAAGTTACAGTGAAACTATAACTTTCTTCCATGGCATTTGGAGAATTTAACAAGTGGTGACAAATTAAGTTACAGAGTTAGGCCAAAAAGAATATCATCAAAATTATGTTCTGCTGCCACCAAGAACAATAACAATTGTAAGAACTGGCAATGAAGTAATTATAATAAATCTGTATTAATGTTTACTAAGTTAGCTACTTACAGTGTGTCAAAATTTTACCTGCATAATCACATTTTTCCTTACCATGACACCATTAAGTAGAAATTATCTTTATGGTTTTAAGTTATCATATATTGCTAATATAAAAGCCTCCAATGTTCAATTCAACAAGTGATCAAGTTGCTGAAGATCCAGTTATCTAATGATCAATTTCAAATTCTCAATTTTCCAAATTTGTCAAATGGAAACATTTATCAATTGATAGAAATGGTTTCAATAGAATTAACAGGAGATTGAATAGCATTACCAAGAATGTGAAATGATTGTAATTGATGTATTTTGAATATTGAAATATTAAATTAAGGATATTATTTATAATAAATATCACATTTCATCAATTGAAAATAATTATTATTTCTTAAAGGAATTCTTAATAGTGACTTTAAATCCTCTATATAATTTACTCTTGCCAAACTTTTTTATCTTTATCATTTTTATGAATTTATCTTTGAATTCTTTATTTTTTCCTTATAATTAAATTATCAAAGTTTAAGTATGAAACATAAAGATCACTACATTCATATTATTATTCTTTCCTTTTTCTATATTCAGCAGTTTCTGTTTTACCTGAAAACTACTTCTAGTTGTCAAATCCAAACTGCTGTGTCTTAGAGGCATGAAATTTTAATATCTGATTTAGCCTAGATATTTTAAAATTCAAATTTAATTGTAATGTATGTTTTATTTCTGATAAAAATTAAGATTGATAGTAAATGCTTTAAATTTGAAACTTATAAAATGGCCTTCAATCATTTGAAATTAATAAGTAGATAAACAAAAATCTCATGGACAGAGGAGCCAGGCAGGCTACAGTACTTGAGGTCACAAAAGAGCTGGACACAACTTAGCAATTAAACAACAAGGTAAACAATCCTATTATACTTCTTAAATTGTGTATTTATAAATTATGTTTTTGCAAATTGACTTTTCCTAAATTTATATGACTCTTCAGAAAATTATCTTTTCAAAAATTGGCTTTTAGCAAATTCCTTTCATGAATTATTTTGCTTGCTGTGTTATACCCACCCTATAGAAGTGAAAGCTGAATTGTGAAGGGTTTCAATGGCTTGCCCAAGATAATTCAGATAGTAAGAGGGAAACCTGGTTTTCAAGTTCTTAGTATCTGTATCATTATTCCACGCTGTTTTTAAGAGTATGAAAATTTTGATTTTTTTAAAATTAATTCATTTCAGTTTTCATTGTTTAAAATTCTACTTTAAATGGCATCATGAATTTAAAGAGTGTGTGGATTCCTAGTGAGAAATTATTCTAAACTACCTTGAGGGTCTTCACTAAGTAGGCAGTCAGGATATGCACTGTCAAATTGGGGAAATTTCTTAATGATCTAGCACCAATCAACCAGGGATAGCTTAGATGATTAATGATACTAGCTTTTATCCTAAAAGAGAAAAAGAGACATTGAAATATATATATAAACATAACAGCATAAACACATATATACTTTGGAAATACTGACCTGGCAGCATTGCAGAAAAGAGAGATGAGTCTGGAGTTAGGAAGGTCAGATAGGAAACGCTGACATACTTCACAGTTAATGATAAGAGCCAACACAAAAATATTAGAAACAGTGATAGATAAGCACACAGAAAGTAGAAATAAAATAGGCAAGATTTGATAGTTTTATGTAATTAGACTGTAGGAAGAGCGGGGAAAGGTTATGGCCTGAGTATCGAGGTAAATTGCCCTAGTTTTCATCAGAATAGTAAATTGAAATGAAATGACATTTTTGGTAGAAGAGATAATTAGATTGATTTCATATCTGTTGAGTTTAAATGATTGTGACTCTTCAATGGAAAAATACACTAGGTAATATTAATACCAACAGAGGGCTGTGTGTGTGTGTGTGTCTGTGTGTGTGTGTGTGTACGCATGTGAGCTCAGACAGAGGCTGCTACAGTCTCTATAAATAAATGTTCTTGAATTATTAGCATATATGTGGTCATTGAAGCCATGGATATGGATAAGAGTGAAAAACAAGAATGTCAGAAAGAGGGTAAGATCAAAAGAGAACTTCAGGAATCTCAAATCTTTAAAGCATAAAAGGAATAAAAAGATCCCAGAACACTGAAAATGAGCAATTAGATGAACAGAAAGAAATCTACAATAAAATGGTGACTTAAGTGCTAACAATATGAAGGAGTTATTTCTTAGAATTTAATTAACAAAATAAGCACATGCCCAATATGTACTGAAAAAACATTCAATGTGTTCCTAAGTTGACCATTGGTAATAATGTTGAGAGTAATCACCATGGTAGGGTGGAAGTAGCTGTGAACTTCCAATGATATATTAATTTTTTGTTGTTGTTTTTATTTTTTTATTAAAGGATAATTGCTTTACAGAATTTTGTTGTCTTCTGTCAAACCTAAACATGAATCAGTCATAGGTATGCATATATCCCCTCCCTTTTGAAACTCCCTACCATCTCCCTCCCCACTCCACCCCTCTAGGTTGATACAGAGCCCCTATTCCCATTGGCTTCTATTTTACAGATGGTAATGTAAGTTTCCATATTACTCTTTCCATACATCTCACCCTCTCCTCCCTTCTCTCCATGTCCATAAGTCTATTTTCTATGTCTGTTTCTCCACTGCTGCCCTATAAATTAATTCTTCAGTACCATTTTTCTAGATTCCATATGTGTGTTAGAATACAATATTTATCTTTCTCTTTCTGACTCCATTCACTCTCTGTAATAGGTTTTAGGTTCATCCACCTCATTAGTACTGATTCAAATGTTTTCATTTTTATGGCTGAGTAGTATTCCAATCGTGTATATGTACCACAACTTCTTTATCCATTCATCTGTCAGTGGATATCTAGGTTGCTTCCATGTTCTAGCTATTGTAAAAAGTGCTGCAATGAACAATGGGATACATGTGTCTTTTTCAATTTTGGTTTCCTTAGGATATATGCCTAGGAGTGGAATTCCTGGGTCATATGATGGTTTTATTCCTAGTTTTTTAAGGAATCTCCATACCATTTTCCATAGTGGCTGTATCAATTTACATTCCCACCAACAGTGCAAGAGTGTTCCCATTTTTCCACACCCTCTCCAGCATTTAGTGTGTGTAGACTTTTTGATGATGGCCATTCTGACTGGTGTGAGGTGATATATCATTGTAGTTTTGATTTGCATTTCCCTATTAATGAGCAAGTTGAGCATCTTTTCATGTGTTTGCTAGCCATCTGTATGTCTTCTTTGGAGAAATGTCTGTTTAGGTCTTTTTCCCACTCTTTCATTGGGTTGTTTGTTTTTCTGGCATTGAGTTGTAAGAGCTGCTTGTATATTTTGGAAATTAATCCTTCATCAGTTGTTTCATTTGCTATCATTTTCTACCATTCTGAGGGGTGTCTTTTCACTCTACTTATAGTTTCCTTTGCTGTGTAAAAGCTTTTAAGTTTAATTAGGTCCCACTTGTTTACTTTTGTCTATAGTTCCATTACTCTAGGAGGTAGGTCATAAAGGATCTTGCTTTGATTTATCCCATCCAATGTTCTGCCTGTGTTTTCCTCTAAGAGTTTTATAGTTTCTGGTCTTACATTTAGGTGTTTAATCCATTTTGAGTTTATCTCTGTGTATGGTGTTAGGGAGTGTTCTAATTTCATTCTTTTACATGTAGCTGTCCAGTTTTGCCAGCACCATTTATTGAAGAGGCTGTCTTTGCCCCATTGGGGTTGCACAGAGTCGGACACGGCTGACGTGACTTAGCATAGCATAGTCTTGCCTCCTTTGCCAAAAATAAGGTACCCATAAGTGCTTGGGTTTATTTCTGGGCTTTCTATCTTGTTCCATTGGTCTGTGTTTCTGTTTTTGTGCCACTATCATACTGTCTTAATGACTGTAGCTTTGTAGGATAATCTCAAGTCAGGAAGCTTGATTCCTCCAGCTCCATTCTTCTTTTTCAAGACTACTTTGGCTATTTGGTGTCTTTTGTGTTTCCATATGAATTGTGAAATTTTTTGTTCTAGTTCTGTGAAAAATGCCATTGGTGATTTGATAGGGGTCACATTGAATCTGTAGATTGCATTTGGTAGTATAGTCATTTTCACAATATTGATTCTTCATACCCAGGAACATGGAATATCTCTCCATCTGTTTATGTCATCTTTGATTTCTTTCATCAGTGTCCTACAATTTATGTGTACAGTTCTTTTGTTCCCTTAGGTTAGTTTATTCCTAGATATTTAATTCTTTTGTTGCAATGATGAATGGGATTGATTCCTTAATTCCCCTTTCTGATTTTTCATTGTTAGTATATAGTAATGCAAATAATTTTTTGTGTATTGATTTTGTATCCTACAATCTTGCTAAATTCACCAATTAGCCCTAGTAATTTTCTAATACTATCTTTAGGGTTTTCTATGTATACTATCATGTCATCTTCAAACAGTGAGAACTTTACTTCTTTTTTTCTGATCTGGATTCCTTTTATTTCTTTTTCTTCTCTGATTGTTGTAGCTAGAACTTCTAGAACTATGTTGAATAATAGTGGAGAAAGTGGATACCTTTTTCTTGTTCCTGATCTTAGGGTGAATGTTTTCAGTTTTTCACCATTGAGAATAATCTTTGCTGTAGGTTTATCATATATAGGATTTACTATGTTGAGGTAGGTTCCTTCTATGCCCATTTTTTGAAGAGTTTTAATCATAAGTTGGTGCTGAATTTTGTCAAAGGCTTTTTCTGCATCTACTGAGATGCTCCACAATCCCTAAATTCCAGCTTCCAACCACTGCACCTTTCAGGGAACCCATGTCCCTGTCTGGGGTATGTATGGCTACAGGAAGGGCTGTCTGATTCTCATTCCATTTTGGCTGCCACAGATCAGCTGTTTCACTGCCAGCCTTAAATGTTTCTCCTCTGACAAAGACAGTTGCCCCTATGTGGGAATCGGGCCCCGGATCAGTTCCCCTACCGACCCAGGGCAGGTCCAGTCCCTCTAACATTCCTGTTTTTCCCCCTAGATCTTTTGTCCTATTGAGTTTTGCATGGGTTTATATAACCTTTTTGCTGGTCAGATATTCCTGTTCGTTCTCAACTGGTGTTCTGCATGCCCTTCTGTGTCTGAAGGTGTAATCCTAATGTATCCATGGAGAGAGAAGTACTCCATATCCATCTATTCCTCTGCCATCTTTTCTCCCAATCTTAATATTTTTTTAATCTTCTGCCTACAAAAAAAACAGATTTTCAATGCATTTCTTTGAAAGAAATGATGATTTTTTAAATTACTTTTAAATAGGAAGATACAGAATGAACCAGATAAATACTGGATAATACAAAGTTACTATGTATTCTTTCTTTATCCAAGACTTTGATGTTTCAATGTCATATATACCTGAGAAATATAATAGTGAACCAAGAAAAATGCCATTTAAAAATCAGGAAATTTTAAGTATACAATAAGGAATTGTTGCACTTTAGTAAATATATATATATGCATAATTGTATATATAAATATACATATTTATCTTCATATGTATTATATATATATAAAATAGAAAAATCAAGAAAGTTCCAGAAAAACATCTACTTCTGCTTTATTAACTATGCCAAAGCCTTTGACTGTGTGGATCCACAAACTGTGGAAAATTCTTAAAGAGGTGGGAATATCAGACCACCTTACCTACCTCCAGAGAAATCTGTATGAAGGTCAAGTAGCAACAGTTAGAACTGGACATGGAACAACAGACTGGTTACAAATCAGGAGAGGAGTATATCAAGGCTGTATATTGTCACCCTGCTTATTTAACTTATATGCAGAGTACATCATGAGAAATGCTTGGCTGGATGAAGCACAAGCTAGAATCAAAACTGCTGGGAGAAATATCAATGACCTCAGGTAGGCAGATGACATCACCCTTATGGCAGAAAGAGAATAAGAACTAAAGAGCCTCTTGATGAAAGAGAAAGAGGAGAGTGAAAAAGTTGGTTTAAACCTCAACATTCAGAAAACTAAGATCATGGCATCTGGTCCCATCACTTCATGGCAAATAAACTGGGAAACAGTGGAAACAGTGGAAACAGTGACAGACTTTATTTGGGGGGGTAGGGGGCTCCAAAATCACTGCAGATGGTGACTGCAGCCATGAAATTAAAAGGCGCTTGCTCCTTGGAAGAAAAGCTATGACCAACCTAGACAGCATATTAGAAAGTAGAGACATTACTTTTCCAACAAAGTTCCGTCTAGTCAAGGCTATGATTTTTCCAGTAGTGATGCATGGATGTGAGAGTTGGATTATAAATAAAGCTGATCTCTGAAGAATTGACGCTTTTGAACTGTGGTGTTGGAGAAGACTCTTGAGAGTCCCTTGGACTGCAGCTAGATCCAACCAGTCCATCCTAAAAGAAATCAGTCCTGATATTCATTGGAAGGACTGATGTTGAAGCTGAAACTCCAATACTTTGGCCACCTGATGGGAAGAACTGACTCATTGGAAAAGACCCTAATGCTAGGAAAGACTGAAGGCAGAAGGAAAAGGAAGGGGACAATATAGGATGAGATGGTTGGATGGCATCACTGACGTGATGGACATGAGTTTGTGCAAGCTCCGGGAGTTGGTGATGAACAAGAAAGCCTGGCATGCTGTAGTCCATGGGCTTACAGAGTCAGACACGTCTGAAAGACTGCACTGAACTGAACTGAGTAAATATATCTGATGGAGATTAGAATAGATTTATTTACTGTCATTTGTTCTTTATAATAAGTTATAACTCTTGTCATTAAAACACAATTATTAATTATGGGTTATCACTTATGGAAGATAAAAATTCATGTGCATATTTTCAAACTAAGGAATCTATCTTTTAAAAAAAACTTTGGAAATACATATTGAAAAATGAACCACAGTTGTCATCATGTAATATTTTAAACCTTTGTAGCAGAACAGAAGGTATTTAAAATAACTGCAGAGAAAATGTTCAGTTTCACAATAACAGAAGTTTCTTGAGTTGAAAGTTGAAAGCTTCAGACAAAACAATTTTCCTTCCATTTAGAGAATAAATTACCTTATTTTGTAATGGGCACTGTACCACTGGTTAACAAGATAAAAAGATCCTGCACTTCTCTTTGTAAAACTCACTATAAAGTTTTTAAAAATGTAGAAAGTCATACAAATAAATAACCACAGTTGAGTGTGATCAGGTGTTATATTAATATGCAGGTATAAATTGGATATTTACTTCATATTTGATTATCAAAATAAGTCTATGGTAGACAAGTGTTTTCTCTATTTTATTAGTGAGGAAACTGAAGGTCAGAAAGTGTTCCTTATACAGTGTTAAAAAGTCATCATTATCTGTTTCTCATGCAAGACTATCTGTCAAAACCAGTACTCCCAACCACTAACCTACGTTTCAACTAGTGAAGAAGAGAGTATTCATGGCAGGTTGGTTTATAACTTACAAGCCCAAATGAGGCCTACATGAATAAATAAATGCCATGAACCCACATATCTTCACCAAAAAAAGAATTGTAAACATCCTAATACTATAGATAACATAAAGTTCCTATATATACAGGTGTTTGAGCAGGACCACAAGTTAGTTTAAAGTATAAACTTATGGGGTGGAGCAGGCTGAATAAAAAAGTTAGTCATGTAAATAATTTTCTATGTTCAGTTCAGTTCAGTTAAGTTGCTCAGTCGTGTCTGACTCTGTGACCCCATGGACTGCAGCACGCCAGGCTTCTCTGTCCAACACCAACTCCCAGAGCTTACTCAAACTCATGTCCATTGAGCCGGTGATGCCATCCAACCATCTCATCCTCCGTCACCCCCTTCTCCTGCCTTCAATCTTTCCTAGCATCAGGGTCTTTTCCAATGAGTCAGTTCTTTGCATCAGGTGGCCAAAGTATTGGAGCATCAGCTTCAGTATCAGTCCTTGCAATGAATATTCATGACTGGTTTCCTTTAGGATGGACTGGTTGGATCTCACTGCAGTCCAAAGGACTCTCAAGAGTCTTCTCCAACACCACAGTTCAAAAGCATCAATTCTTTGGTGCTCAGTTTTCTTTATAGTCCAGCTCTCACATCCATACATGACTACTGAAAAAACCAAAGCTTTGACTAGGTGGACCTTTGTTGGAAAATTAGTGTCTGTGCTTTTTAATATGCTGTCTAGGTTGGTCATAACTTTTCTTCCAAGGAGCAAGCATCTTTTAATTTCATGGCTGTAGTCACCATCTGCTATGTAATTAACAGTAAAAACACTGTAAGAGCAGAGTAGTATTTCCACATGAAAAAAGTGAAAATGTTATTACTCAATTGTGTCCGATTATTTGTGACCCCATGGACTGTAAGCACCAAGCTCCTCTGCCATAAAATTCTCCAGGCAAGAATACTGGAGGTGGCAGCCATTCCCTTTGGCAGGGTATCTTCCCAACCTAGGATTCAAACTGGGGTCTCCTGCACTGTAGGCAGATTCTTTACCATCTGAGCCATCAGGGATTTCCACATATATTAGACAAATTGTCAACTTGTATGCTATTCAAAAAACAAAATGTGCCTAATGCGGAACAGAAGGGATCTCCTAGAGGGCTATGTATAACTACTTTATACTATTAAAAGGAAGGAATGCTTCATTTGTGACTAAATGTTTACTGATATCCTTTTACTCATTAGCAGTTTTGCTCTTGGCAAGATCTATTTTCCTATTGGTCTCACTTGATTAATCAGGTAGTCTAAGGAGCACAGAGAACAGAGCATCAGCTTTGCCTGAAGCAGAATTACAGTAAGTTCACAAAAGAGGTGACTCCTGAGATAGTTAGGTGGAACCCAAGTGCCTTTTGCCAATTAAGGCTGTAGGTGTGAAGTGAAGATGGCTTAGGGAAATCATGGCAAGCAATTCTTTATTATTTGCAATAAAATTATTTAATACAATTTTTAATAACAACATGTTTATAAGTCTTTTTCCTTCAAAATAAAAAAAGAGGTTTGATATTGATAAAGGTGGGCTGTTTCCTCTGATTGAGATATTTATTCATGAAAACAAAAATGATCAAAGGCTAAATATTTTAAAAAATCAAATTAATGAGTGATCTCAGGAGCAATTATCATACCATCGTTGCAATTACTATGTATAGCTATTATTAATTACTAGACATTATCCCAAGCACTTAAAATTGATCACCTTACTTAATCATGGGAATATCTCTGTACATTTGTGCAGCATGTATTTCATATCACAGATGAAATAAAAAGTCATTTAATACAATCTAATATCCACCAAAGGTAAAAACTCTATCTAACTAATACCCTAAAACATTTTTTTCAAACAGATAAAGTCTAGCTACAAAACAACCCTATAGCTAATATCTTAATAGTGAAACATGCAAGCAATTTCCTTTAAAATTACAATTAGGAGAAGAATACTGCTCTCATTAATCCTATTCAGCTTTTGCAAGATGTTCTAGTCAGCTACATTAACTAAACATATATTTTAAAAATCATAAATAAAAGAAAACTGCAAATATAAGAAATAAAATTCTCATTATTTATAATTAATATGATTACTGTCATAAAATCCTGTAAATAATCTAAAGAAAAATTATTAAAAATGAGTATTTAGCAATGTTGCAAGATTTCAGGTCAGTTTACTAGGTAGTTGCCAGATATAAGATCAATTGCATTTCTGCATATCAACATACAGTCAGATATTATAATTTCAGAAAGAGATGATTCTAACAGAATCATTAAGTACCCAGGAACAAAAGCAAAAATATTATTTATAGTTCAGACTTGTATATAACTAATGAGAAATTTCACTGATAACACATTAAAGGACAGAAAAATAAATAGAAAAATATTTCTACAAATTGTCTCAAAATCGAAAGATTCCTTCAATATGTCATTAAAAAATAAGTTCCAGTAGATGAAAGCAAGGTTTCTTAATAGCAGCACTGTTGACATTTTGGGTCAAATACCTCTCTGTATTGGGAAGCTGCTTTGTGGCAATTTTTAATGTTTAGCAATATCCCTGGCCTCCATTCAATAGATGGCAGTAGAACTCCTCACTTTACTATTATAATCAAATTGACCCAGACACTTGAAAATGTCTCCTGGGGGACAAAATGATCCCCAGTTGAAAACCACTGGGTTAAATACATAAATATGAATTACAATTTTAAAATATAAATATAGAAGATTTCTTTGAGATTTTGAGATAAGAAAAGATTTCTTTAAAAGAAATAAAAATATATAACATAAGGAAAAATGATGATAAATTAAGAAATTAAATTTGTTCACATACCATAAAGAAATTAAAAGCTAGGTGAAGATTATATATTTGCACCATATCTGAAGGAAAATATTATCTTGAGTGCATAAAAGCATTAACAAAAAGAGTCAAAGAATAAAATCAGGAAGCTACTATGAAAATACAATTTAAAATCATTATTAGATCAAAATTTATATACTTCATACCCTCACTCTAATCTTCAGAAATGGAAAAAACCTGCCAGTATTAATAATTGGTGGAAAAGTTCAACAATTGAAACATTCAACTTTGCTAATGGTATTGTAAATTACAGCAACTTTCATAGTATTTTGTAGTAATATTGAATACTTGAAAAACTCTAAAAACCAAAATGACATTTCCAGCTCTATGCTCTTGAGAAATACTTTCATCTCAGGAGGGACATATCAGCAGTTTAACGGACTTTTGGACTCAGAGGGAGAGGGAAAGGGTGGGATGATTTGGGAGAATGGGAATTCTAACATGTATACTGTCATGTAAGAATTGAATCGCCAGTCCATGTCTGACGTAGGGTGCAGCATGCTTGGGGCTGGTGCATGGGGATGACCCAGAGAGATGTTGTGGGGAGGGAGGTGGGAGGGGGGTTCATGTTTGGGAATGCATGTAAGAACTAAAGATTTTAAAATTTAAAAAATAAAAAAAATTAAAAAAATAAAAATAAATAAAATAAAATTTTAAATAACACAAATATGAAATGAATGAAACATCAGAAATTGAATTAAAAATCTTTAGTAAAATCAGGCAAAAAATAATAATCTATGTGAAACTGAAAATTAATGAATTAAAGCTATACATAACAATCTGGACATACTTCACAAACAGAACAAAAAGAGTTAATCACAAAAGATTAGTATATATATAGATCAATAGATGCTAGATACAGTGATAAAATGGTTCTAGTCACATAAATTTCTAAATGTATAATAAATCATGTGACTAAACAATATATTAAATGTACATACATAAATGTTAATACTGCAAAGGATAAATAAGTGTAAAATTTAGACTTGCAGTTACCTTAGGGAAGAGAATTTAAGATATTGTGGTTGTCCTATTTTTTAAGCCAGAATTTAGTAAATATGTGCTGGCTTTTTCATAATTTTTTAGACCATACACATAAATTATAGCCAACTTTTTGTAATATGACTATTTCATCATAAAAATAACACTAAAAAAGTTTTCTTGTTCAATCACTAAGTTGCGTCCTACTCTTTGAAACTCCATGAACTGCAGCATACCAGGCTTCCCTGTCCTTCACTGCGTCCAGGATTTTGTTCAAACTCATATAATTGATTTGGTGGTGCCATCCAACCATTTCATCCTTTGTCGCCCTGTTCTCCTCCTGCCCTCAATTTTTCCCAGCATCAGGGTCTTTTGCAGTGATTCAGCTCTTTGCATCAGGTGGCCAAAGTATTGGAGCTTCAGCTTCAACACTGGTTTGATATCCTTGCAGTTCAAGGGACTCTCAAGAGTTTTCTCAATCACCAGATTGAAAGCATCAATTCTTGGGCAAGCAAAGATAAATATTGAATTTATTGCAGTTCTCCTTGTGTGTTAATTTGATGCATATATTTAATATAAAATACTGTAACAGCATTAAATTACTGCTGCTGCTGCTGCTGCTGCTAAATCTCTTCAGTCGTGTCCAACTCTGCGACCCCATAGACAACAGCCCACCAGGCTTCCCAGTCCCTGGGATTCTCCAGACAAGAACACTGGGGTGGGTTGCCATTTCCTTCTCCAATGCATGAAAGTGAAAAGTGAAAGTGAAAGTGAAGTCGCTCAGTCGTCCGACTCTAGCGACTCCATGGACTGCAGCTTACCAGGTCCTCCGTCCATGGGATTTTCCAGGCAAAAGTACTGGAAAGGGATGCCATTGCCTTCTCCATTAAATTACTGATAATTCTCAAATGCCAGTCAAATTAGATATCAATTTTTTAGTCAAGCATTTAAGCTAGCTCTTTTACTTGACAATCCCAACCTGTTGCTAATGACAGCCAGGAGATGCTATACCTGAGTGGCTATACCAATAACAAAGCAGACTTCAAACAAAGCAGACTATCATTAGGGGAAAGAAGAGACATGTGATAAGAATAAAAGGAGAAATCCATCAAAGACATAAAAATTCCAAGTATTTGTACATCTAATAACAAAGCTTCATCTTACTAAAAACACAGTTTGACAGAACTAAAAGGAGAAATACATAAATGCGTGATTGTAATTGGTGATGTCAACATTTCTTTCTGATAAAAAGATGGAATTGCATAGATTTAGTAGGCAAAAATTAATAAAAATATAGGAGAACTGAACAAAATTATTAACTAATTTGACCTAAATGATATTTATAGAACATGCCAACAAATAGAAAAATCCATATTTTTTTCCAAGCGTTAGTATAAGAGGAAATGCTCACCAAGAAAGACTATAGATGGGGCAATGAAAAAAGTTTTGATAAGAATAAAATGACTAATATGCTAAGACATGATTGAAGTACTTGTACTTCAAGTACAATTCTTGTACACCATGAAAATAAAAGTCTCGTATCCTTCTGTTGAGCCAACATTGTAAAATATTTTTAAGCCCCTGAAATAGAATAAGATTTGCGTTTGATTAAAAAAATGGATTATATGAATCTTCATAAAATTATATGAAATATGTCACAACAAATAAATTTAACAACAGTAAGTGAGAAATCAGAGAAATTACCAAATATTTAGAAAATAAATGAAACAAACTTCTAAATTATTTTTAAATCAAAAATGAAATTGCAAGGAGACATTAGAACATCTTTTCATCAAATGGCAATAAAAATACTTTATATAAAAATTCGTGGATTGCAGCTAAAGCAGAGTGTAGAAGAAAACTTGGAGTGTTAAATGTATATATCAGAAAATAAGAAACACCTAAAAGTTATACCTTAAGCCATCATTTAAAAAAACTATAGAAAAAGAACACTGAATCCAAAGTGAGTAGAGAAGGGAAATAAAAAGGTACAGCATAAATAAATGCTGCTGCTGCTGCTGCTGCTGCTGCTGCTGCTGCTGCTGCTGCTGCTGCTGCTAAATCGCTTCAGTTGTGTCCGACTCTGTGCGACCCCATAAATGGCAGCCCACCAGGCTCCCCCGTCCCTGGGATTCTCCAGGCAAGAACACTGGAGTGGGTTGCCATTTCCTTCTCCAGTGCATGAAAGTGAAAAGTGAAAGTGAAGTCGTTCAGTTGTGTCCGACTCTTCGCGACCGCATGGACTGCAGCCTACCAGGCTCCAACGTCCATGGGAGGCTCCTCCGCCCATGGGAGGCTCCTCCGCCCATGGGAGGCTCCTCCGCCCATGGGAGGCTCCTCCGCCCATGGGAGGCTCCTCCGCCCATGGGAGGCTCCTCCGCCCATGGGAGGCTCCTCCGCCCATGGAGGCTCCTCCGCCCATGGGAGGCTCCGCCCATGGGAGGCTCCTCCGCCCATGGGAGGCTCCTCCGCCCATGGGAGGCTCCTCCGCCCATGGGAGGCTCCTCCGCCCATGGGAGGCTCCTCCGCCCATGGGAGGCTCCTCCGCCCATGGAGGCTCCTCCGCCCATGGGAGGCTCCTCCGCCCATGGGAGGCTCCTCCGCCCATGGGAGGCTCCTCCGCCCATGGGAGGCTCCTCCGCCCATGGGAGGCTCCTCCGCCCATGGGAGGCTCCTCCGCCCATGGGAGGCTCCTCCGCCCATGGGAGGCTCCTCCGCCCATGGGAGGCTCCTCCGCCCATGGGGTTTTCCAGGCAAGAGAACTAGCGTGAGTTGCCATTACCTTCTCTGATAAATAAGTGAAGTAGAAAATAAAAATGTGTACTTAAAATTGGTCCATATGTATATATAATTTTTACCTCAATGAATTGATTTTACTGGAAAAGCTGTGAACAGGCAAGGTATGTAATTCAAATTAATTCTAGTGATCCTAGGCATGGAGTGTTTGGCCCCAAGTAAAAAGCTGCATATACAAAAGTAATTTTTAATACTTTTTAGCATAATGGTCCTTGTTTTAGAGAAGAAAATGAACACTAGGATGACAACAGAATTGCTCTTAATGGTTCACATGTTATATGTGTTACCATCAGCAGATCTTGATCTAGCTATTTTTACCTTCATGTTTTAACACTTAAAGAGATCTCCAGATAAAAATATAATACTACACATAGACATATCTATGTATGATTACAAAGTAACATATAGGTTTAATTCTCTTGGTACAATTTCAAGTTAAAGTTTAATGTAGATTAGGAAAAAACTAAGTAAAAATTTCAGAATCCTACAATGTACCAAACATCTTTTATACACATTTTTGTTCAATTTACATAGCATACTTCTTAAGTTTGACTCTATTTCTTAAGATAAGGAGAGAAACATCATCAAACAAGTTTACCCAAGTCATTCAACAAGTTCTAGTCATATGTTCTCAAACACAGCAGTTTGTCTGCTATATCCCATTGCCTTTTTCTTTATCTATATATTCATTTATTCTGTTTTATATAACAGAAAGACATATGGTAATTAAAACATAGTAACAATCTTAGGCCAATACATTTCTTATAAACATTATTGTCAAAGGAAGACTTTAAAAAATAGTTACATAATTAATTTTTGCACTCAAAGCAGCTTTAAATCCAAGTTGAGCATTCTTTTTTCTACACTTGCCTCAACTGGGAGAAATTTTACACTTCTTTCAGTTCAGTTCAGTTCAGTCGCTCAGTCATGTCCGACTCTTTGCGACCCCATGAATCGCAGCACGCCAGGCCTCCCTGTCCATCACCAATTTCCTGGAGTTCACTCAGACTCATGTCCATCAAGTCAGTGATGCCATCCAGCCATCTTATCCTCTGTCGTCCCCTTCTCCTCCTGTCCCCAATCCCTCCCAGCATCAGAGTCTTTTCCAATGAGTCAACTCTTCGCGTGAAGTGGCCAAAGTACTGGAGTTTCAGCTTTAGTATCATTCCTTCCAAAGAAATCCCAGGGTTGATCTCCTTCAGAATGGACTGGTTGGATCTCCTTGCAGTCCAAGGGACTCTCAAGAGTCTTCTCCAACACCACAGTTCAAAAGCATCAATTCTTCAGCACTCAGCCTTCTTCACAGTCCAACTCTCACATCCATACATGACCACAGGAAAAACCATAGCCTTGACTAGACGGACCTTAGTCGGCAAAGTAATGTTTCTGTTTTTGAATATGCTGTCTAGGTTGGTCATAACTTTTCTTCCAAGGAGTAAGCGTCTTTTAATTTCATGGCTTCGGTCACCATCTGCAGTGATTTTGGAGCCCCAAAAAATAAAGTCTGACACTATTTCCACTGTTTCCCCATCTATTTCCCATGAAGTGATGGGACTGGATGTTATGATCGTTTTCTGAATGTTGAGCGTTAAGCCAACATTTTCACTCTCCTCTTTCACTTTCATCAAGAGGCTTTTTAGTTCCTCTTCACTTTCTGCCATAAGGGTAGTGTCATCTGCATATTTAGAGGCAATAGTTTTATTTTAGATATATAATCTCAAATTAATGGGTGTAACGTATTTTTTAATTCAACTGATCCTGAAAGAACCGAGGGCCAGATACTGACAGTGTCAATCTGATATTGACCATAGCAGATTTGCTTGCAAGCCTGTGTCATTCTGCTTATCTGAGCTGTTTTCTAGGAGAGATTTCCCCACTTATTATTTTTAGACTACACACCAGTCTTGAAAGTCTCTCATCTGAATAATCCTAAAATTTTTGATGGACATTGAAAACCCAGATACAGAGCATATATCATTAAATATTTTCTATTTGATATCATTATTTCACCTCTTTGGTTTTTATTTGTACCTTTAAGAAGAAGGTATAAACTTTCAGGGAGCACACATTCCAGGTCCTGTGCAAGGCACATTTTGTGCATGGCTTCAGAACAACTTTACAGGATAAATTTTATAATAACTATGGCACATATTCAGAAAACTAAGATCATGGCATACGGTCCCATCACTCCATGGCAAATAGATAGGGAAACAATGGAAAAAGCGATAGATTTTATTTTATTGGGCTCCAAAATCACTGCAGATAGTAACTGCAGCCATGAAATTAAAAAATGCTTGCTCCTTGGAAGAAAAGCTATGACCAACCTAGACAGCATATTAAAAAGCGAGACGTTACTGTGCCAACATAGGTCATCTAGTCAAAGCTGTGGTTTTTCCAGTACTCATGTATGGATGTGAGATTTGGGCTATAAAGAAAGCTGAGCATTGAAGAATTGATGTTTTTGAATTGTGGTGCTGGAAAAGACTCTTTAGCGTCCCTCAGACTGTAAGGAGATCCAACCAGTCCATCCTAAAGGAAATCAACCCTGAATATTCACTGGAAGGACTGATGCTGAAGCGGAAACTCCAATTCTTTGGCCACCTGATGTGAAGAAGTGACTCACTAGAAAAGACCCTGATGGTGGGAAGGATTGAAGGCAGGAGAAGGGGATGACAGAGGATGAGACAGATGGTTGGATGGCATCACCAACTAGATGGACATGAGTTTGAGTAAGCTCCAGGAGTTGGTGACAGACAGGGAAGCTTGGCGTGCCACAGTCCATGGGGTCACAAAGAGTTGGA
This sequence comes from Capra hircus, assembly GCF_001704415.2. NCBI lineage: Eukaryota > Metazoa > Chordata > Mammalia > Artiodactyla > Bovidae > Capra > Capra hircus. The sequence goes on from NC_030816.1 coordinate 66,423,664, forward strand.
CACAACTGAGCGACTGAACTGAACTGAGGGCACATATATTTACCCTGAAAGCTTTCATGATCGTCTTCTGTTCAATACCTCATTTTGCAAGGCTGCTCACAATCCTCCGTGACAAATGCTGAGTGTACTTTAAGACATGAATAATATAGACTTTAAAAATTCTAAGAAATGATGATTTAGAGAACTGGGTCATGGCTGCTTGATCCCTTGATACTCCTCCCCTCCCATTTTTGCACACTCTCCTTTCTTTCTGTGTCAGCTTAATATGGAAGCATCTCTCCCCATAACATTGATGTTTTCTATGTGTGTGGACTTAATTAAAAGATATATTTTATTTTTAAAAAACTCAACATTTCTTATTTCCAATTTTGTGAAAAGAAAGACCATTCTCCAGCAGCAAAATATGCATACACTGAGCCAGCTGCTCTGTTTCAAAAATAGAAAATATGATGCGCAATCTGTAACTTCTGGAAAAATGTTTCTGATTTTTTTAATGACTAATTTATTCTGAAAAGACTTCTAAATGATCTTGAGAGTGACACTCCTGTGAGAACAAATAACCAAAAATGAAATCACAGTTCATGTTGGGAGGAAATTAGTAATCATATATGTGAGGCGTTTTTCTCACAGGAGTGATAATACTTTATTGCAGTTTAAAGTGAGAAATGTGTGGAAAAAGTACCATTGGCCAATTTACTATGAAACAAGAATAAATGGACAAATCATAGCAAAACACTCACAATTCACCATTATAAATCTGACTTAGCCTATGGCGTTTCAATTTACCAAGAGCCTTAGAGTTTATAACCAGATATTAGAATAAGAGAGATGACTTTAGGGTTAATTTTAGGCAAGAATACTTATTCCAGAAAGAATATATCTAAACTGTATTATTCTTATAAGGACTTTTCTTTGTGCCACACTTGCTTGAGTGCATGCGCGCTAAGTCACTTCAGTCGTGTCCAACTCTTTCCGACACTGTGGACCCTGTTCATGAGATTTTCCAGGCAAGAATGCTGGATTTGTTACAGCCAAACGTTCTGGGAAGCAAACTCACTCAGAAGGACAGTGTGGATAGTGGAGTACAGTTTATTACACCGATGGGTCCAAGGCAAAGTTTCCTCTTTAGCCAGGGACCCTGACTGATTTTTTAACAACCTCTTATACCCAAAATGTACATGTCCAAGCCCACATCCCCAGATTCCCTAAAGTCCACTCTGGACAGTGTTAGTAAGAGACACAAACAGGTTACAGTCATAGATTTACATTCTAGAGCTCTCTGGACATACAAGTAGTCTACGTCAATAATTACTATGTAATTATTAAAATTATATAGTGGACATTGCATTCCTTCTGGTTCTGGGAAATCTAGGTACAGGGTCTATCCTGTTCTGATTTTTATCTGTCTGGGATTGCTGATAGCAGTTTATCTCTATGGCCTCCCCAGTGTGCAGTCCAAAGTTTGTTGAGAGTGTAAGATGGAGTTCCTTTTCTTTTGAAAATGGAGTCAGTCCAGTCAAGGCCAGCTGCTTCTTTCCTTCCTCAGAGTGGGTTGCCTCCTCCTCCTCCAGGGGATCTTCCTAACCCAGGGATAGAACCCGTGTCTCTTATGTCTTCTACATTGGCAGGTGGGTTCTTAACCACTAGCACCACTTGGGAAGCCCTTGATTGGGAAAGTCCTGTGCTGTGGTGTTGGAGAAGACTCTTGAGCGTCCCTTGGACTGCAAGGAGATCCAACCAGTCCATTCTGAAGGAGATCAACTCTGGGATTTCTTTGGAAGGAATGATGCTAAAGCTGAAACTCCAGTACTTTGGCCACCTCATTCGAAGAACTGACTCATTGGAAAAGACTCTGATGCTGGGAGGGATTGGGGGCAGGAGGAGAACGGGACGACAGAGGATGAGATGGCTGGATGGCATCACTGACTCGATGGACATGAATCTGAGTGAACTCAGGGAATTGGTGATGGACAGGGAGGCCTGGCGTGCTGCAATTCATGGGGTCGCAAAGAGTCAGACACGACTGAGCGACTGAACTGAACTGAACTGAACTGTGCTGTTTTATTTAGCTGAACAACAGAGATTGGCCTAGTACAATTCACTGACCTTCTATACATTTGGTTATCTTACTGCCTTTGTGTTACTCTTTTGATTTCCCTGTTGTTCAGTCACTCAGTCATACACAACTCTTTGAAACCCCATGAACTGCAGCATGCCAAGCTTCCCTGTCCATCACCAACTCCCGGAGTTTGCTCAAACTCGTGTCTATTGTGTGGGTGATATCATCCAGCCATCTCATCCTCTGTCACCCCCTTCTCCTCTTGTCTTCAATCTTTCCTAGCATTAGGTTTTTTCTAATGAGTTGGCTCTTCGCATCAAGTGGACAAAGTATTAGAGCTTCAACTTTAGCATCAATCCTTCCAATAAATATCCAGGACTGATTTCCTCTAGGACTGACTGGGTTGATCTCCTTGTAGTCCAAGGGACTCTCAAGAGTCTTCTCTAACACTACAGTTAGAAAACATCAATTCTTTGGTGCTCAGCCTTCTTTATGGTCCAACTTTCACAAGCACACATGACTACTGGAAAAACCATAGCTTCGACTAGATGGATCTTTGTCTTGGGGAAGAATGGATACATGTATAAGTATGGCCGAGTCCCTTTGTTGTCCACCTGAAGGTATCTCAACATTGTTAATCTGCTATACCCCACACAAAATTAAAAGTTAAAAAACTTTCAAAATATTCTGTAGCTACCATGTTTTATTATGCTTTCACCTCCCAACACAAGAACATGGGTCTTCACAATTTTTATTTACAATGTTTGGCACATAAAAAGCACTGAAATTATTACCATCATCATTCTGTGTGTATGCTGCTGCTGCTGCTAAGTCTCTTCAGTAGTGTCCGACTCTGTGTGACCCCATAGATGGCAGCCCACCAGGCTCCCCGTTCCTGGGATTCTCCAGGCAAGAACACTGGAATTGGTTGCCATTTCCTCCTCCAATGCATGAAAGTGAAAAGTGAAAGTGAAGTCGCTCAGTAAGTGTCTGACTCTTCGTGACCCCATGGACTCCAGCCCACCAGGCTCCTCCATCCATGGTATTTTCCAGGCAAGAGTACTGGAGTGGGTTGCCATTGCCTTCTCGACTTGTGTGTATAGTCTCCTAGAAAATAAAAAGTAATTATATACCATTTGTAAAATAATACTAAAATAAATCTAAAAGGATTGATTACTTTTTGATCTTTTTAGTTGAGATTATTGAAGCATATCAGTCAGATGTAAAAGTGTATTTTATACTTTTAAACATGTATTTTATACATTTCTTATGGTGAGATGATAAGACATTGTAGGGAAAACCATATCAACATTCATTATATTTTTTGGCATATTATATAGGAAAATCTTCAAGTGTATTCTACCAGATATAATTACAGGGGGAAAAAAACCCACTAAAAACAAAAATGGAGCCAAATGTGAATACCAATGAAACCTGTGACTCCCCAGGTGGTGATGGTGGTAAAGAACCCGTCTTTCAGTTCAGGAGATGTGAAAGACATGAGTTTGATCCCTAGGTCAGAAAAATCCCCTGGAGAAGGAAACGGCAATGCAGTCCAGTATTCTTGCCTGGGAAATCCCATGGACGGAGGAGCCTGGCAGGCTACAGTCCACAGAGTGCAAAAAGTCGGACATGACTGAAGCAACTTAGCATGAATGCAATGAAACCCAGCAACTGAAGCATACTAGCAAACTGAAAGGACCAGCCATGTTTTATTTACTTTTCCACTTATCTTTTCTTCTTTCTTGAGTACACTTTAAGCATCTGTCTACCAAGTTCCAAGATATTTCATATCTAAAGTAATAGGATAGTAGGCAATTACATGTTGGAACTTTACCCAAATTCTTGGTTAAGATTTATATTCATTTAAATTCATTTTCAATCAAGATACAATAAAAGAATATGGCTTAATTAATATAGCACTCTCTAAGTGATATTCATTTATTGGTTTTGCCAGAGAAACTCGCCCTGTATATTTTCCGGTGAACATCAGCTAGGTAGCCCATGGGACACTGAACTCGGATCTTGTGGTCTACTTGCCCATAAATATTTGTTTTCTGCTTTCACTAGTTCCATTTCTTTATATCAAGTTGTTATCAACACTACATGACTTCACTAAATATGATGCAAATTGCTTAAATACAAATAGAAAAAGGCTAGTAGTTTGGAGACAGAGAAGGCAATGGCAACCCACTCCAGTACTCTTGCCTGAAAAATCCCATGGGTGGAGGAGCCTGGTAGGCTGCAGACCATGTGACTGCTAAGAGTAGGACATGACCGAGCTACTTCACTTTCACTTTCATGCATTGGAGAAGGAAATGGCAACCCACTCCAGTGTTCTTGCTTGGAGAATCCCAGGAACAGCAGAGCCTGGTAGGCTGCCATCTATGGGTTTGCACAGAGGCGGACACAACTGAAGCAACTTAGCAGCAGCAGTAGTTTGGAGAAAACTGAATTGAATTTTTCAGACTCCATAATGCCTTATCTTGTCTTCACTGAAACATGTAATTTTAAATCCAGTCAAGTTAAGACAAATGTGAAGAAAATCATTGTAATACTTTAAATTAGAGAGCAATTATACAAATAACTGTTTTGCAAGAGCTTCCCTGTAGCTTTACCTTGCAGATAAAGAATCTGCTTGCAAGGCAGGAGACCCAGATTTGATCCCTGGGTTGGGAAGATCCCCTGGAGAAGGAAACGGCAACCCACTCCAGTACTCTTGCCTGGAGAATCCCATGGACAGAAGAACCTGGCAGGCTACAGCCCATGGGGTCGCAAGAGCCAGTCATGACTTAGCAACTAAACCACTACCACATCTCTCCATAAGTTCTCACTTCACTGTAAATGAAAATTACACTGAAAATGACATATGGGATGCTATGGATATGGATATTTAAGAAATATTCCGAACATCCAAGCAGACTCCTGTTAAAAGTAGAATTGGCTTTACCTCAGTATTTTGGTCAATGATGCATATATATATGATTCCACTTATCATGTAGCTCTGAATCCAGATTCAGTTACTGTGAGCCCACCAAGTATGACCCAATGACTCGTATCCTGTGTCCAAATTCTCTCTGGAGAATGTTTCTTGTGTGTGCGTATGTGTGTGTGTGTGTGTGTGTGTGTGTATGTGTGTGATTGCTTTTTCCCCCTGCAAATTTAGTTTCTAAGAATAACTGAATAAAAATGATAAGACACCACAGGAGGTAATGATTAACTTGGTAAAAGCTATGTAGTCCATACTAATAGACATAATTCAGTTCTGAATTATTCAGTAGAAATCCATTGAGAATAACAATTCACCCAGTAGTCAAATTAATTTTTTTAGTGCCTCATGGATTAAATTGAGAATTTTAGAGAGGTTATTTCCTAGATGGTGTCATGCAAAACATTTTCTTTTTTGTAGCCTGACTTTAATATCAAGCCACAGTTCATCACCCTTTGTGTGTGTGTGTGTGTGTGTGTGTGTGCGTGTGCGTGCACACTTAGTCATCACCCTTAGTCACTGTAAATTGAACTGCATCTATTATTCATGGGTCAATGTGAAAAGCAATAACAAGTAATTATGCTATTTTTCCAAGAGAAGCAAACACTTATTGTTTTGAAAAGGCTTGAATTCAAGATAAAATACAATGATTTAAATGGCCCTTTCTTTCTAACATTTTGGGGCCCTCCTCTTTTTTTTCAATGCTGAAAATGAAGGACATTTAGTTTTTATTAATATATGTTTTATCACATTTGGAAGATCAAAAGTGCCTAATATTATCATCATCCTCACTTCACAAATTCTAATGACCAGAGGTAGATGCAAATGACAGCTCTTCTAAAGGCAAGCAGGTATAGGCCTGGCTTCTGAACACCTCAGAAGGAAGCTGATATTTCAACATTAAAGTTCAATGCACTGGAGCATTGTTCTAGTCATAACAAACTGTCTACATTACAAAATCCTGGCAACACATTCTAGCCATTAAGCTGTATATCCCTCTATTTTCAGTCTGGAAAGTTTTTATTAATTCATAAAAGGATATTCTCAGCCTAGAGAAATTGGAAGCTGGCAGAACAAACAGCAAACACAGGTCCACTCATTTCCCAGCTGAAAGATTTAACCAGATTCATTAGCATTTGAATTACTTTTGAAAAATTCCACCCATCACAGATTACCATATATATTTTTAATGTATCACTGCAGACTTATATTTCTATGCCTTTTCATTGAATTGTGTTTTATAGAATATTTTTCACTTATAATGTTCCAGGCTTAGTTTATTATACATTACTCTAATGTTATAATTTTTTTTCTCTTTAGGTAAGATTACAAATAGTCATAGTGTAAATATTACTGGAAACAACAAATGATACCTTTTAGACTTGAAGCTGTTCAGTGCTTGCACATTAAGCTTTTCATCTGCCAAAATCTCATCGAAGTCATGACAACAAAATGATTAAGATATTGTATATTTGCAGTTAAATAATCATTGATAAATTTGTAAGTGTTAATAAGCTTAAAAAGTAATTCTTCCATAAGCATTGGAGTTTTTCAAATATGAAATTTTTTATCTAAATGTTTATAAAAGTTCACAAAAGACAAAAGCACTTCCTTTCTTTGTAAAGATTTAATTGTGCTATTGGGTGCTTAGTTGTTCATTCACTTCCGAATCTTTTCGTCCCCATGGACTGTAGCCTGCTAGGCTGCTTTGTCCATGCAGATTCTCCAGGCAAGAATACTGGAGTGGATTGACGTGCCAACCCACTCCAGGAGATTTTCCCAACCCAGGGATCGAACCCAGGTCTCCCGGATTGCAGGCAGATTCTTTACCATCTGAACAACCAGGGGATCCCAAAGATTTAAAACATGCAATAATTTTCATAAAATGCACTAATTCTTAGTGTGTGTTTCAGAGATGCTTCCATATATATTATATATCCCAAAGATTTAAAACATGCAATAATTTTCATAAAGTGCACTAATTCTGAATGTGCATCTCAGAGATGCTTCCATCAGTTCAGTTCAGTTCAGTTCATTTCAGTCTCTCAGTCGTGTCCGACTCTTTGAGACCCCATGAATCGCAGCACCCCAGGCTCCCTGTCCATCACCAACTCCCGGAGTTCACTCAGACTCATGTCCATCGAGTCTGTGATGCCATCCAGCCATCTCTGTCATCCCCTTCTCCTCCTGCCCCCAATCCCTGCCAGCATCAGAGTCTTTTCCAATGAGTCAACACTTCACATCAGGTGGCCAAAGTATTGGAGTTTCAGCTTTAGCATCAGTCCTTCCAAAGAACACTCAGGATGAATGGACTGGTTGGATCTCCTTGCAGTCCAAGGGACTCTCAAGAGTCTTCTCCAACACCACAGTTCAAAAGCATCGATTCTTCGGTGCTCAGCTTTCTTCACAGTCCAACTCTCTCATCCATACTTGACCACTGGAAAAACCATAGCTAAATGGAATTTTGTTGGCAAAGTAATGTCTCTGCTTTTGAATATGCTATCTAGGTTGATCATAACTTTCCTTCCAAGGAGTAAGCATCTTTTAATTTCATGGCTGCAATCACCATCTGCAGTGATTTTGGAGCCCCCCAAAATAAAGTCTGACACTGTTTCCACTGTTTCCCCATCTATTTCCCATGAAGTGATGGGACCAGATGCCATGATCTTCGTTTTCTGAATGTTGAGCTTTAAGCCAGCTTTTTCACTCTCCTCTTTCACTGTCATCAAGAAGCTTTTTAGTTCCTCTTCACTTTCTGCCATAAGGGTGGTGTCATCTGCATATCTGAGGTTACTGATATTTCTCCTGGCAATCTTGATTCCAGCTTGTGCTTCTTCCAGCCCAGCGTTTCTCATGAAACATACTCTGCATGTAAGTTAAATAAGCAGGGTGACAATATACAGCTTTGACGTACTCCTTTTCCTATTTGAAACAAGTCTGTTGTTCCATGTCCAGTTCTAACTGTTGCTTCCTGACCTGCATATAGGTTTCACAAGAGGCAGGTCAGGTGGACTGATATTCCCACCTCTTTCAGAATTTTCCACAGTGTATTGTGATCCACACAGTCAAAGGCTTTGGCATAGTCAATAAAGCAGAAATAGATATTTTTCTGGAACTCTCTTGCTTTTTCCATGACCCAGCAGATGTTGGCAATTTGATCTCTGGTTCCTTTGCCTTTTCTAAAACCAGCTTGAACATCTGGAAGTTCATGGTTCACATACTGCTGAAGCCTGGCCTGGAGAGTTTTGGAAAGGAAAGGAAAGTCCCTCAGTCGTGTCTGACTCTTTGTGACCCCATGGATTGTAGCCTACCAGGCTTCTCAGTCCATGGGATTTTCCAGGCAAGAGTACTGGAGTGGGTTGCCATTTCCTTCTCCAGGGGATCTTCCCAGCCCAGGGATCGAACTCGGGTCTCCTGCATTGTAGGCAGACACTTTACCCACTGAACCATCATTTTGAGCATTACTTTACTAGTGTGTGAGACGAGTGCAATAGTAGTTTGAGCATTCTTTGCCATTGCCTTTCTTTGGGACTGGAATGAAAACTGACCTTTTCCAGTCCTGTGGCCACTGCTGAGTTTTCCAAATGTGCTGGCATATTGAGTGCAGCACTTTCACAGCATCATCTTTCAGGATTTGAAATAGCTCAACTGAAATTCTATCACCTCCACTAGCTTTGTTCGTAGTGATGCTTTCTAAAGCCCACTTGACTTCACATTCCAGGATGTCTGGCTCTAGGTGAGTGATCACACCATCATGATTATCTTGATTGTGAAGATCTTTTTATATATGTACAGTAATCACAAGCAGATGATATAGAATATTTCACTGAGATACACTAAAATGCCTCCTTTCCTCCTTTACTAACATCTGGAATACATACATTTAACTTCTAACTATTCTGAATATTCTGACATCTGTCATCATCAGTGTATTTTTCCTAGTTTTGATTTAATAAAAATAGAGTAAATAACTGTACATCCTTGTTTCTGTTTCCTTCAACTAGTACAATATATTTTTTAAGATTGATCCATCCTTTTGTATCAGTAGTTCATTCTCTTTAATTGCAGTGTTCTAATCCATCATATTATTATAACATGCTTATTTTTTAATAGCTTTATTGAAATAAAATTCAGTTACCATGAGATTTACTCTTTTAAGACTGTAAATTCAGTGCTTTTTAGTATATTTTAAGAGTTTATCAATACTTTGGCCACCTCATACGAAGAGTTGACTCATTGGAAAAGACCCTGATGCTGGGAGGGATTGGGGGCAGCAGGAGAAGGGGACACAGAGGACAAGATGGCTGGATGGCATCACCGAGTCAAAGCACGTGAGTTTGGGTGAACTCTGGGAGTTGGTGATGGACAGGGAGGCCTGGCGTGTTGTGATTCACCGGGTCGCAAAAAGTCGGACATGACTGAGCGACTGAACTGAACTGAACTGACTGAAAAGTTGATCACTATCACCACTATCTAATTTTAGAACGTTTTCATCACTCCAAGAAGTCCCATACCCTTTAGTAATCAGTCTTGACAGCTTCTACCCCTGTCCCCTGGAACCAATCCATCTAATTTCTAAGTTTGTCTATTCTGGACTTTCAAATAAGTGGAACCATATACTATTTATCACGGTTTGTTTCTCCATCTGCCTGCTGACAGACCTTCAGTTTTTTCCAGTTTGGGGCCATTATGACTAATAGTGCTATGAAAATTCTTGCTTAAATCTTTTTGTTATCATTCACTTTAATTTCTGAGTTTTATGAGCTTAGATAACTAGAAACTGCTAAACATTTTTCTAAAATGGTTGTAAAATTTCCTAATACCCCAAGAGTATAGGAGAGCTCTGATTACACCATAACTTCTGCAACACTTAATATTTTTAGTATTGTTAACATTAACCATTACAAAAATTATATAGTAGAACCCCATTTATAATTATGTATATTATATAATTTACAATCCATGAAAATTGCATAATTTACATATCCATTATAATTACTGATGTTAAGCTGCAGCTAATTATCCATCATATTTTGTAAAGAGTCAGTTTGAATATTCGATTATTTTTATTGAGCTCTTTGTCTGGGCTTCCCTCATGGTTCAGATGGTAAAGAATCTGCCTGCAATGCAGGAAACCCAGGTTTGATTCCTGGGACTGGAAAATCCCCTATAGAAGGAAATGGCAACTCACTCTGGTATTCTCTCTTTTTTTTTTAACAGACATTTTCATTTTATAAATACACAAAATCTAAATTGTAATTAGTATTTTTATCTGTCCGATATAATTCAACAGAAATTTAAAAGAAAAACATCACAATCAACTATTTATTACCTCAGAAATGTAACTATGACTCAATATTTTAAAAACCTAATCAAATAATGACATCAAAAATCTTTCATATGTATAATTATAGCTGACTTAAGTTGTTATACCACAGAAACCAACACAATATTTTAAAGCAATTTTGATCCAATTATAAAATAAATGAAAAAATTCTTTCGGACAAAACGTATTTGTTTAGCAGGTGCTGAAATTTTTCACTTTTATTTTTTTAATTAATTAATTTAATTGGAGGCTAATTAAATACTCTACATTATTGTAGTGGTTTTCCCCATACATTCACATGAGTCAGCCATGAGTATACATGTGTTCCCCTTCCTGAATCCCCCTCCCACCTCCCTACCCATCCCATCCCTCAGGGTCATCCCACTACACTGGCCCTGAGCACCCTGCCTCATTCATTGAACCTAGACTGGCAATCTATTTCACTTAAGGTAATATACTTGTTTCAGTGCTATTCTCTCAAATCATCCCACCCTCGCCTTCTCCCACAGAGTCCAAAAGTCTGTTATTTACATCTGTGTCTCTTGCTGTCTCGCATATAGGGTCATTGTTATCATCTTTCTAAATTCCATATGTATGCATTAATATACTGTATTGGTGTTTTTCTTTCTGACTTGCTTCACCCTATATAATAGGCTCAAGTTTCATCCACCTCATTAGAACTGATTCAAAGGCATTATTTTTAGTGGCTGAGTAATATTCCATTCTGTATATATATCACAGCTTTCTTATCTATTCATCTGCCAATGAACATTTAGGTTGCTTCCATGTCTTAGCTATTGTAAACAGTGCTGCAATGAACACTGGGGTACACGTGTCTCTTTCAATTCTGGTTTCTTTGGTGTGCATGCCCAGGAGTAGGATTGCTGGGTCATATGGCAGTTTTGTTTCCAGTTTTTTAAGGAATTTCCATATTGTTCTCCATAGTGGCTGTACTAGTTTGCATTCTCACCAACAGTGTAAGAGGGTTCCCTTTTCTTCATGCCCTCTCCAGCATTTATTGTTTGTAGACTTTTTGATAGCAGCCATTCTGACTGGCATGAGATAGTACCTCATTGTGATTTTGATTTGCATTTCTCTGATAATGAGTGATGTAGAGCATCTTTTCATGCATTTGTTAGCCATCTGCATGTCTTTGGAGAAATGTCTGTTTAGTTCTCTGGCCAATTTTTTGACTGGGTCATTTATTTTTCTGGAATTGAGCTGCATGAGCTGCGTGTGTATTTTTGAGATTAGTTGTCAGTTGCTTTTTTTGCTATTATATTCTCCCATTCTGAAGGCTGTCTTTTCACCTTGCTTATAGTTTCCTTCGATGTACAAAAGCTTTTAAGTTTAATTAGGTCCTGTTTGTTCATTTTTGCTTTTATTTCCATTACTCTGGGAGGTGGGTCATAGAGGATCCTGCTGTGATTTATGTCAGAGAGTGTTTTGCCTTTGTTTTCCTCTGAGAGTTTTATAGTTTCTGGTCTTACATTTAAGTCTTTAATCCATTTTGAGTTTATTTTTGTGTATGATGTTAAAAAGTGTTCTAGTTTCATTCTTTTACAAGTGGTTGACCAGTTTTCCCAGCACCACTTGTTAAAGAGATTGTCATTTGTCCATTGTATATCCTTGCCTCCTTTATCAAAGATAAGGTGTCCATAGGTGTGTGGATTTATCTCTGGGCTCTCTATTTTGTTCCATTGATCTATATTTCTGTCTTTGTGCCAGTACCTTACTGTCTTAATGACTGTAACTTTGTATAGTCTGAAGTCAGGCAAGTTATTTCCTCCAGTTCCATTCTTCTTTCTCAAGATTGCTTTGGCTATTCAAAGTTTTTCGTATTTCCATACAAATTGTGAAATTATTTGTTCTAGTTCTCTGAAAAATACTGTTGGTAGCTTAATAGGGATTGTATTTAATCTATAGATTGCTTTTGGTAGTATACTCATGTTCACTATATTGATTCTTCCAATCCATGAACATGGTATATTTCTCCATCTATTTGTGTCATCTTTGATTTCTATCATCAGTATTTTATAGTTTTCTATATACAGGGTTTTTTTTTTTCTTTAGGTAGATCTATTCCTAAGTATTTTATTCTTTTCATCACAATGGTGAATGGAATTGTTTCCTTAATTTCTCTTTCTGTTTTCTCGTTGTTAGTGTATAGGAATGCAAGGGATTTCTGTGTGTTAATTTTATATCTTGCAACTTTACTATATTCATTGATTAGCTCCAGTAATTTTCTGGTGGTGTCTTTAAGATTTTCTATGTAGAGCATCATGTCGTCTGCAAACAGTGAGAGTTTTACTTCTTCTTTTCAAATTTGGATTCATTTTATTTCTTTTTCTTCTCTAATTACTGTGGCTAAAACTTCCAAAACTATGTTGAATAGTAGTGGTGAGAGTGGACACCCTTGTCTTGTTCCTGACTTCAGGGGAAATTCTTTCAATATTTCACCATTGAGGATAATGTTTGCTGTGGGTTTATCATACATGGCTTTTATTATGTTGAAGTGTTCCTTCTATGCCTGCTTTCTGGAGAGTTTTTATCATAAAATGGATTTTGAATTTTTTCAAAGGCTTTCTCTGAATCTATTGAGATAATCATATGATTTTTATCTTTCAATTTGTTAATGTGGTGCATCACATTGATTGATTTGTGAATATTGAAGAATACTTGCATCCCTGGGATAAAGCCTACTTGGTCATGATGTATGATCTTTTTAATATGTTGCTGGATTTTGTTTGCTAGAATTTTGTTAAGAATTTTTTCATCTTTTTTCATCAGTGATATTGGCCTGTAGTTTTCTTTTTTTGTGGCATCTTTGTCTGGTTTTGGTATTAGGGTGACGGTAGCCTCATAGAATGAGTTTGGCAGTTTGCCTTCCTCTGAAATATTCTGGAAGAGTTTGAGCAGGATAGGTGTTAGTTCTTCTCTAAATTTTTGGTAGAATCACCTGTGAAGCCATCTGGTCCTGTGCTTTCATTTGTTAGAAGATTTTTTATTACATTTTTTTATTTCCATGTTTGTGATGGGTCTATTAAGATTTTCTATTTCTTCCTGGTTCAGCTTTGGAAGGTTATACTTTTCTAAGAATTTGTCCATTTCTTCCAAGTTGTCCATTTTATTGGCATATTGTTGCTGATAGTAGTCTCTTATGATCCTTTGTATTTCTGTGTTGTCCATTGTGATTTCTCCATTTCCATTTCTAATTTTGTTGATTTGATTCTTCTCCCTTTTTTTCTTGATAAGCCTGGCTAATAATTTGTCTATTTTATTTATCTGCTCAAAGAACCAGCTTTAAGTTTGTTGATTTTTGCTATGGTTTCCTTTATTTCTTTTTCATTTATTTCTGCCCTGATTTTTATGATTTCTTTCCTTCTACTAACCCCAGGGTTCTTTGTTTCTTCTTTTTCTAGTTGCTTTGGATAGCTCAGCTGGTAAAGAATCTGCCTGCAATGCAGGAGACCTGGGTTCAATCCCTGGGTTGGGAAGATCCCCTGGAGAAGGGAAAAGCTACCCACTCCAGTATTCTGGCCTGGAGAATTCCAAGGACTGTATAGTCTATGGGGTCGCAAAGAGTCGGACAAGACTGAGCAACTTTCACTCACTGTTAGGTTATTTTTTTTATTTTTCTCTTGTTTCTTGAATTAAGCTTCTACTGCTTTTACTGACCCCAATAGGTTTTGGGTTGTTGTGTTTTCATTTTCATTCATTTCTATGCATATTTTGATTTGTTTTTTTATTTCTTCTGTGATTTTTTGGTTATTCAGAAGTATATTGTTTAGCCTGCATATGTTTATGTTTTTTAAAGTTTTTTTTCCTGTAGTTGACATCTAATCTTACCACGCTATGATCAGAAAAGATGCTTGAAATCATTTCAATTTTTTTGAATTCATCAATGCAAGATTTATGGTCCAGGGTGTGAACTAACCTGGATAATGTTCCCTGTGCACTTGACAAAAAGGTGAAATTCATTGTTTTGGGCTGAAATGTCCTATAGATATCAATTAGGTCTAACTGGTCCATTGCATCATTTAAAGTTTGTGTTTCCTTGCTAATTTTCTGTTTAGTTGATTTATCCATAGGTGTAAGTGGGATTTTAAAGTCTCCCACTATTATTGTGTTACTGTTGATTTCCCATTTCATACCTGTTAGCATTTGCCTCACATATTGAGGTCCTCCTATGTTGGATGCATATAGATTTATAAGTGCTATACCTTCTCTTTGGATTGATCCTTTGATCATTATGTAGTGTCCTTCTTTGTCTCTCTTCACAGCCTTTATTTCAAAGTCTATTTTATCTGATATGTGTATTGCTACTCCTGCTTTCTTTTGGTCTCCATTTGCATGAAAGATCTTTTTCCAGTCCTCCACTTTCAGTCTGTATGTGTCCCTTGTTTTGAAGTGGGCCTCTTGTAGACAGCATATATAGGGGTCTTGTTTTTGTATCCATTCAGCCAGTCTTTGTCTTTTGGATGGGGCATTCAACCCATTTATATTTAAGGTAATTATTGATAAGTATGATACAACTGCCATTTACTTTGTTGTTTTGGGTTCAAGTTTATAAATCTTTTCTGTTTCCTGTATAGAGAAGATCCTTTAGCATTTGTTGAAGAGCTGGTTTGGTGGTGCTGAATTCTCTCAGCTTTTGCTTGGCTGTAAAGCTTTTGATTTCTCCTTCATATTTGAATGAGATCCTTACTGGGTACAGTAATCTGAGTTGTAGGTTTTTCTTTCATCACTTTAAGTATGTCCTGCCATTCCCTTCTGGCCTAAAGAGTTTCTATTAAAAATTCAGCTGTTATCCTTATGGGAATCCCCTTGTGTGTTATTTATTGCTTTTCCCTTGCTGCTTTTAATATTTGCTCCTTGTTTTTGATCTTTGTTAATTAGATTAATATGTGTCTTGGAGTGTTTCACCTTGGGTTTATCCTGTTTGGGACTCTCTGGGTTTCTTAGACTTGGGTGGCTATTTCCTTCCCTATTTTAGAGACATTTTCAACTATTGTCTTCTCAAGTATTTTTTCATGGCCTTTCTTTTTGTCTTCTTCTTCTGGGACTCATATGATTCGAATGTTGGAGCATTTAACATTGTCCCAGAGTTCTCTGAGGTTGTCTTCATTTCTTTTAATTCTTTTTTCTTTTTTCCGCTCTGCTTCATTTATTTCCACCATTCTATCTTCCACCTCACTTATCCTATCTTCTGCCTCAGTTATTCTACTGTTGGTTCTCTCCAGAGTGCTTTTGATCTCAGTTATTGCATTATTCTTTATTGATCCACTCTTTTTTATTTCTTCCAGGTCCTTGTTAAAAAAAATTTTTTTTTTTTTTTTTGCATCTTCTCAATCCTTTTCTCTAGTCTATTTATCTGTAACTTCATTTTGTTTTCAAGATTTTGGATCATCTTTACTATCATTATTCTGAATCCTTTTTCAGGTAGACTCCCCTATCTCCTCCTTGGTTTGGCTTGGTGGGCATTTATCACGTTCCTTTAATGCTGAATATTTCTCTGCTTTTTCATTTTGTTTAGGTTACTGTGTTTGGGGTGGCCTGTCTGTATGCTGGAAGTTTGTGGTTCCTCTTTATTGTTGAGGTTGTTCCCTGGGTTTGGGAGTAGGGGTTGTGGACTTGTGGTTTGTCAAGGTTTCCTGATTAAGGAAGCTTGTGTCAGTGTTCTGGTGGATGGAGCTGGATCTCTTCTCTCTGGAGTGCAATGAAGTGTCCAGTAGTGAGTTTTGAGGTGTCTGCGAGTTTGGTGTGACTTTAGGCAGCCTGTATTTTAATGCTCAGGGCTATGTTCCTGTGTTGCTGAAGAATTAGCATGGTTTGTCTTGCTCTGGAACTTGTTGGCTCTTGGGTGGAGCTTGGTTTCAGTGTAGGTATGGAGGCTTTTGGATGAGCTTTTGTCATTTAATGTTCCCTCGAGTCAGGAGTTTTCTGGTGTTCTCAAGTTTTGGATTAAGCCTCCTGCCTCTGGCTTTCAGTCTTATTCTTACGGTAGCCTAAGGACTTCTCCATCCATACAGCACAGATGATAAATCATCTAGGTTAGCGGTGAAAAGATTCTCCACAGTGAGGAACACGCAGAGAGGTTCACAGAGTTACACAGAGAAGAGAAGAGGGAGGAGGGAGATGGAGTGACCAGGAGGAGTAAAGAGGGAGTCAAAAGGGGAGAGACCAATCTGGCCAGTAATCAGCTCCCTAAGTGTTCTCCACAGCCCAGAACACCCAGAGAGATTCACAGAGAAGAGCAGAGAAGAGAAGGGGAAGGAGGGAGATAGAGGTGACCTGGGAGAGAAAAAGGAAAGTTAAAAGGGGAGAGAGCAATCAAGCCAGTAATCACACCCGTAAGTAAAAATGGACACTGAAGATTAGATTCTTAAAGGTACAAAATTGATAACAAATACCAAAAAGCAAAGACTACAAATCTAGAGTGGAGGTATGACTCTCAAAAACACAATATTAAAAATACAAAACAAAATCAATCACAAAAATTATAAAAAATACAAACACGAAATTTGCTTTAAAAATAGGGTTCTCTTTTAGCAAGGTAATAGTAGATTATAAAATGAAAATTAAAGGAGTAATAAAGAACTTAAAATATTTTTTAATTTAAAAAATTAAAAAATAATAATAGTAAAAATATATCTAGAAATTTCTCTGGAGCTGTTAAGGGCAGTGTGAGGTCAGTTCAGTTTCAGATAGTTCCTTGCTCCAGCTTATACTTCTTCTCAAAGTCTATAGGCCCCTTTCAGTGCTTGCTGCTGCTGCTAAGTCGCTTCAGTCATGTCTGACTGTGTGACCCCATAGACAGCAGCCCACCAGGCTCCCCCGTCCCTGGAATTCTCCAGGCAAGAACACTGGAGTGGGTTGCCATTTCCTTCTCCAATGCATTAAAGTGAAAGGTGAAAGTGAAGTTGCTCAGTCGTGTCTGACTCATAGCGACCCCATGGACTGCAGCCTACCAGGCTCCTCCATCCATGGGATTTTCCAGGCCAGAGTACTGGAGTGGGGTGCCATTGCCTTCTCCCTTTCAATGCTTAGTCAATGCTAACTACAGGATTTTAATCTGTTGCACCTGTCACTTCCAGAGCGGTTCCCTCTTCTTTGTTTATTTTGGCTTCCTCTGTTTGCAAGTCTCTTCAGCGTCTAATTTCTGCCCTGACACAAGGAGGTGAATGTGGTCACTTATTTAGGCTCACTTGTACAGTTGTGCTGTGGAGAGGGATGAACACTGCAAACAAATATCACTGGCGTGTGTGGGAAGTGCTTGCAGTGTCTGGACCACACTGGGTTTGCCCCAGCTCACAGCACATGTGCTTTCCCAGTTGCTCTGCCGGGGAATTGTCCAAAGCAGGCCCTGGGTTTCATGCACTTCCCAGGTCTAAGCTACTCAGGTTCAGGTTCTTGGGTACTCCACAAAGGCACAGACTTGGTTGGGCATGCGTTGTTTTGCCCTTCCGATGTCTGAGCAGCTCAGGTGACCAGTTGCTTGGTGAGCGCACTGTCCCAGGTGGGCGGTCCATCTTAATCATCTCCCCAGTCCCAGCCGCCCAGTTTCCTGGGTGCACCACAAAAGCACCGTCTCTGGTGTGCTGTGTTTCTCCTCTGGGGAGCTGATCTCTTGCTGCAACCCTCCTGGCAGATGTCAACTGTCCAGGATCCCAGGAAGACTTGGTTAGCAACTGGGAGCCTGCTCACCATTTGGTGGAGAATTTTGTCTCTGGGGTCAAGACCGTCCCTTGCCTTCTGGCTCTGGCTGTCACCTGCCTGCCTCTCTGCCTCCGTCAAGGAAATGGGCCAGTCCACAGCTGGCTAGCTCTCCTTTGGTATTCGCTCAATCCTTTGTTCTGTGAGCAGGCCAGGCTGCGCCTTAGATTAGAGCTTTTTGAGGGAAAGTTCTCTTTCTCTCTCTCTTTTTTTTCCTCTCTCTGGATATAGCCCCACAGTTTGGGTTGCTATCTCATGTTAGCTCCCTCAGATTGTCCTCAGGGCATTCAGGCCTGGTCCTTACCCTAAGCATGCAACCTGTGCCTCCCTGTTCACCCCCCCCCGCTCACTGGTGGCGGCAGAAAGCATCCGGGCTTCTTCACTGGGAGTTGTGGTTAGGTGGTATTCTGTGGGGTTTTTTTTTTTTTTTTTTTAATTCCTGATTGTGTTGCCCTCTGAGATTCCAAAACTCCCCACAGACCCACTGGTAAGAGAGTTTCCTGGTGTTTGGAAATTTCTCCTTCACGACTCCTTCCCTGGGACAGGTCTCCATCCCTGACTCCTTTGTCTCTCTTTTTGTCTTTTATATTTTGTCCTACCTCCTTTCAAAGAGAATGGGCTGGCTTTCTGGGTGCCTGGTGACGTCTGCCAGTGTTCAAAAGTTGTTTCGTGGAAGTTGCCCAGCATTCAAATGACCCTTCGATGAATTTGTGGGGGAGAAAGTGATCTCCCCATCCTATTCCTCCACCATCTTAGGACTGCCTCCCACCTCTGGTATTCTTGCCCAGAAAATCCCATGACAGTGGAGCCTGGTGGGCTACAGTCCATGGAATCACAGAGTCAGACACAACTGAGAAACTAATACACACTTTCTATTGAATTGTCAGAGTTTTTAATATATTTTTGATATGACTTTGGTACATATATGTATTAATTTTATTTGACACCAATGTACTTAGCAGGCATTCATCTTTTCTTAGTGATATGTTTTGAAGACAATATTAGTTTGTCTCTCAGTCATGTCTGACTCTTTGTGACTCCATGTACTGCAGCACACCAGACTTCCCTGACTCAGCACACTTTTATGGTCCAGCTCTCACATGCATGCATGACTACTGGGAAAGCCATAGCTTTGACTAGACAGAATTTGTCAGCAAAATAATGTCTCTACTTTTTAATATGCTGTCTAGGTTGGTCATTGCTTTTCTTCCAGTTAGCAAGTGTCTTTTAATTTCATGGCTGCAGTAACCATCTGCAGTAATTTGGGGGACCAAGAAAATAAGGTCTTTCACTGTTTTTATTGTTTCCATAGACAGTTTAGTTTAATGTGTCTTAGCTAATAAATCTTTGCTTATCCTGTTTATGCTTTTTCCCCTAAATTTTTACCTTCCCTTTTTAAGTATAAGGCTAATTATAAGTTTATTTTTGTTGGTTGTGAAAAGAAAGAATAGGTTCATTGCTTATCATGGCTATCCAGTTGTTTCACCAGTGTTTGATGAACATATTGTCCTTTCCAAATTGACACTATTTTAAAGAATCTATTGGCCACATACATGTGGGTGGACTTGTACATCCCCTGTTCTGGAAAAGTTCATTGAGCTATGCCTGTTTGTTTATGCCACTAGCACATTGTCTTGAGTAGAATAGTCCTGTAGTAAGATTTGAAATCAGACAGTGAAATCCTCCAACCATTTTTTCTCTTTCAAAATTGTTTTTCTATATTTATTTTTCTTTACATTTCCAAATGTAAATGATCAATGTATTTTTTAAAATGCTGGAAATTTGATTGAAATTGCTTTGAATTTGTGAATCTATTTGGGGTGAATGATCTGTTAGCAATATTAAGTCATCCAATTCATGATTACAATAAATTTCCCCACTTAGGTCTCTTTAGTTTCTGTAAATGTGACTTATGCTTTTCAGTGTACAAGTGTTGTACATAATAGATTAAATATAGTCCCTTTTTTTGAGGAGAAGCCAATGAGTGACAGAAAATATTTTAAAATCTAGAGGAACAGATTTTGCAGAAACAGAGAATTGAATCTTGAAAATATAAAGAACTCTAAAGACATATAAGGAAGTTTAGGAGGAAAATTGCTCTGTATCCTGTTTGTGGTCATGGTACATGAATCTATCCAAATTTCAATATGTATAAAAATATACACCTAAAATAGTGTTATTAATCACTATTGGGCTTCCCTAATGGCTCAGATGGTAAAGAATCTAGCTGAAATGTGGGAGGCCTGCATTCAATCCCTGGGTTGGGAAGATCCCCTGGAGGAGAGCAAGGCAACCCACTCCAGTATGCTAGCCTGGAGAATCCCCATGGACAGAGGAGCCTGGTGGGCTTCAGTCCTTGGGGTAGCAAAGAGTTGGATACAACTCAGCGTCCAAGCACACATTATCATTGTTCCTTAACTAATCATTGATGTTGTTTATATAAATCTGCATAATTTCCATCAAGGGTTTCCTTTTTCCTTTCTTAAGTTTTCTGCTCCCACTGCTCAAAGCGCTTCTTTAGTGTGTATAGTACAAAGGTCCTGTTGGTGACAAATCCTCTATACCTCTGCTATTTAAAACATGTGTAGGACATCTTGATTGTCCATGTATATTTTTGCTGATTATAGAATTCTAGGGAAATTTTTTTTAAATCACATCAAAGATATTGCTTTATTGATTTCTGGCTTTCATAATTCTGTGTGAGGGTCTGTCCTCAGGTTTACTGTTGCCCTTTTAAAAATAATTTATTTTCATCCTCAATTATTTTTTGGATTTTCTATCTTCTATTTAAGGCAATTTGATTCTGATGTGCTTAAATAATTAATTATACACCCAATTAACCCAAATACTTCCTGGAATGTAATCAAATTCTATATTGTATTATAAATATAGTACATAAATTTGGAAAATTTTTCTCACAATTTTTTCTTAAAACACAATTTCTTACTATATTACCTTACCTGTCCCTTCTTCCTGGAATTCCAAAGTTTATGCTGGGCATCCCTGGTGATTCTAGTGGTAAAGAATACAACCTGCCAATGCAGGAGACACCAGTTCCATCACTAGGCTGGGAAAATCCCCTGGAGTTAGAAATGGCTACATGCTCCAGTATTCTTGCCTGGAAAATTCCATGGACAGAAGAATCTGATGGGCTATAGCCCATGGGGTCCAAAGAGTCTGACATGACTTAGTGACTCAGTTCAATTGCTCAGTCATGTCAAACTCTTTACGACCCCATGCACTGCAGCACGCGAGGCTTCCCTGCCCATCACCAACTCCTGGAGGTTGCTCATCTCATGTCCATTGAGTTGGTGATGCCATCCAACCATCTCATCCTCTGTCATCCCCTTGTCCTCCTGCCTTTGATCTTTCCCAGCATCACGGTCTTTTCCAATGAGCCAGTTCTTCCATCAGGTGGCCAAATTATTGGAGTTTCAGCTTCAGCATCAGTCCTTCCAATGTATATTCAGACCTGATTTCCTTTAGGGTGGACTGGTTGGATCTCCTTGCAGTCCAAGGGACTCTCAAGAGTCTTCTCCAACACCACAGTTCAAAAGCATCAATTCTTTGCCACTCAGTTTTCTTTATAGCCCAACCCTCACATTCATACATGCTGCTGCTGCTGCTGCATCGCGTCAGTCGTGTCTGACTCTGCACAATGCCATAGACGGCAACCCACCAGGCTCCTCTGTCCCTGGGATTCTGCAGGCAAAATACTGGAGTGGGTTGCCACTTCCTTCTCCAGAATACATCCATACATGACTACTGGAAAAAACATAGCTTTGACTAGACGGACCTTGGTTGGCAAACATATGTCTCTGCTTTTTAATATGCTGTCTAGGTTGGTCATAGCTTTTCTTTCAAGGAGTAAGTGTCTTTTAATTTCGTGGTTGCAGCCACCATCTGCAGTGATTTCGGAGCCCCCCCCTCACAAAAATAATAAAGTCTTTCACTGTTTCAATTGTTTCCCCATCTATTTGCCATGAAGTGATGGGACTGGATGTCATGATCTTAGTTTTATGAATGTTGAGTTTTAAGCCAACTTTTTCACTCTCCTCTTTTACTTTAATCAAGAAGCTCTTTAGTTCCTCTTCATTTTCTGCCATAAGGGCGGTGTCATGTGCATATCTGAAGTTATTGATATTTCTCCCAGCAATCTTGATTCCAGCTTGTTCTTCTTCCAGTCCAGCATTTCTCATGATGTACTCTGTATAATAAGTTAAATAAGCAGGGTGAAATATACAGCCTTGACATACTCCTTTCCCAATTTGGAGTCAGTCTGTTTTTCCATGTCCAGTTCTAGCTGTTGCTTCCTGATTTGCATACATATTTCTCAGGAGGCAGGTAAGGTGGTCTGGTATTTCCATCTCCTGAAGAATTTTCCACAGTTTGTTGTGATCCACACAGTCAAAGTATTCTTGCCTTGAACCCCATGAACAGTATTAAAAGCCTTAGTGACTGAACAATAAACTTTATGTTAGAATCTGACAGTGTTCCTTCATGTATCTCATGCTTCTGCTGTGTTTTATTTGGCTACTTTTAAATTATTTTTCTCTGAGATTCATATTTCTATTAATAGTTTCCATTGATTTTCTTCTTTACATATTTGATCTTTTCTTTTGCTGTTTTCTTCTTATGATAAATCAGCCAATGAATCCTTAATTTCAGTTACTATTTTTTCAGATTTAGTTTGCCTATTTGAATCTTTTTAAGTAACTATACAAAAAAAAAATTCTTAATGACCCAGATAACCACGATGGTGTGATCACTCACCTAGAGCCAGACATCCTGGAGGGTGATGTCAAGTGGGCCTTAGAAAACATTAATGAACAAATCTAGGGGAGGTGATGGAATTCCCATTGATCTATTTCAAATCCTAAAAGATGATGCTGTGAAAGTGCTGCAATCAAAATGCCAGCAAATTTGGAAAAATCAGCAGTGGCCACAGGACTGGAAAATGCCAGTTTTCATTCCACTACCAAAGAAAGGCAATGCCAAAGCATGTTCAAATTACCACACAATTGCACTCATCTCGCACACTAGCAAAGTAATGTTCAAAATTCTCTAAGCTAGGTTTCAACAGTATGTGAACTGAGAACTTCCAGATGGTCAACCTGGATTTAGAAAAGGTAGAGGAACCAGAGATCAAATTGCCAACATTCGCTGGATCACAGAAAAAGCAAGAGCATTCCAAAAAAAAAGCTACTTCTGCTTTATTGACTACACTAAAATCTTTGACTGTGTGGATCACAATAAGTTGTGGAAAATTATTAAAGAGAAGGGAATACCAGATCACCGTACCTGCCTCCTGAGGAATCTGTATGCTGGTCAAGAAGCAACAATTATAACTGGACATGGAAAAACAGACTGTTTCCCAATTGGAAAAGGAATATATCAAGGCTGTATATTGTCACTTTACTTATTTAACATATACAAGCATTGATCATGTGTAATGCCAGACTGGATGAAGCACAAGCTGAAATCAAGATTGAACAGAGAAATAGCAAAACTTCAGATAGGCAGATGACACCACTCTTATGGCAGAAAGCAAAGAAGAACTAAAGAACCTCTTGATGAAGGTGGAATAGGAGAGTGGCAAAGCTGGCTTAAAACACAGCATTCAAAAAACTAAGAACATGGCTTCCAGTCCCATTGCTTCATGGCAAATAGTTGGGGAAACAGTGGAAACAGTGACAGACTTTATTTAATTAGGCTCCAAAATTACTGCAGATGGTGACTGCAGCCATGAAATTAAAAGATGCTTTCTCCTTGGAAGAAAAGCTATGACCCACCTAGACAACATATTAAAAAACAGAGACATTACTTTGCTAACAAAGGTCCATCTAGTCAAAGCTATGGTTTTTCCAGTACTTGTGTATGGAAGTGAGAATTAGACTGTAAAGAAAGCTGAGTGCCAAAGAATTGATGCCTTTGAACTGTGGTGTTGGAGGTGATGCTTGAGAGTCCCTTGGACTGCAAGGAGATCCAACCAGTCCATCCTAAAGGAAATCAGTCCTGAATATGCATTGGAAGGACTGATGCTGAAGCTAAAACTCCAGTACTTTGGGCACCTGATGCAAAGAACTGACTCAGTGGCAAAGACCCTGATACTGGGAAAGACAGAAGGCAGGATATAGGGGATGACAGAGGATGAGATCGTTGGATGGCATCACTGACCCGATGGACATGAGTTTGAGAAAGCTCTGGGAGTTGGTGATGGACAGGGAAGCCTGCCCTGCTGCAATCCATGGGGTCACAAAGATGTGGACACAACTGAGCAACTGAACCTAACTGAAATGAAGTAAATATTTCTTTATTGAATTTGTGTGTGCGTAGCCACTCAGTCATGTCTGACTCTTAGCCACCCCATGGACTGTAGCCTGCAAGGCTCCTCTGTCCATGGGGATTCTTCAGGCAAGAATACTGGAGTGGGTGGCCATGCCATCCTCCAAGGGATCTTCCCCACCCAGGAGTCGAACCCAGGTCTTCCGCATTACAGGTGGTTTCTTTACAGTCTGAGCTATCAGGGTAAAAAATTACCAGTTTTTTATCCAACAAATTGAACTTTTTCTCCATTTTTCTTAACATGTTTATAGGAGTAATGCTAAGATCTTTTCTGCTATTTCTAACATATGAACTATGTAAATTCGTGGTGGTATTGCCTCTTCTTTTCTTGGACCTCATTTTCTTGCTTTGGATCATATATCCTTGCTCCTAAACATATCTCTCAACTTTTACTTAATGTCAGACATTGTTTCTAAAGCGGCAAAGAGGTTGAACTTGAGATGCATTTCCCTGAGACAATGTAACTTTTTCTATTTTAGGTAGCCCATATTGGACTGATTACCTTGATTCAGTCAAAAATTAAACGTGACCAGAAATCTGTTGAAGCTTGCAGTACTATCATTTTCTCTCTGGTTTCAAAGATCTTAAGAGTATGACCTGTCTTGTGCTTGTTGAATATCTGGCCCTCTGTCAAGACTTCGATTTTTAAGCACTGTTTAACTATGTGAATTTCATGTTTCCATCCCAACTCTGAGCTGCCTAGCACTCAGTCTACTGGGGGAAATTTGGCAGCTCTGCTGTTAGGCTCTCCAGATTTCAAACTGTCACATTAGCCAATGTGGCAATCAAAAGCTCCACTGGCTTATCTTTACCCCAGCAGAGCCTTTCTGCTTAAGGCAAGCCTGATTCTCTGTCCCTGCCCAGATCTGCAAATGCCCTTGGAGAAAAATGGGGAGTTGGGATGGGGAGCGAACATCCACTTACCTGGAAAGGTCTCTTTTCTGTCTAATGCATTTTAAAAATACTGTTTTTGTAATAACCTTTTCCCTAGTTTAAATAGTGGAAATTACTAACTGTGTAGAAGCCTCCATAGCTTCTACATAATAATTGAAAGCAGAAATATGTCTGATTGATGTTTAAGCAGGTTTTGGTAAATATTTTAGAGATACATTGCATGACTGAAGATGGCATATCACATCACCTACCTTTAAAATGAAACTTGTTAATAGACAAAGATCAAGGAATATTACCCAGAAAATGCAGAATTTTCTAAATCCAATTACTTAGTCTTTAAAGGACATAAAGAATGTCAATTCAGAAATAATTTCACCTGTCTACTACAAAGTAAGTACTTACAAACTATTGAAATGGCTAGATACTGAGTATAGTTATAAAATTGTGAATTGTATAAAAATTGTATATTTTCCCTTGATCATTAACGTAAATAACTCTTTCATTTACTTTTCATGGTCCTTTAGTTGCCTGTATTCCTCAAACATTTATTAATGATCTACCCAAAAGAGAAATAACAGGATAAACAAGGCCAGTGATGTCCCAAAATTAAAAATAATTCTTCTGAGTGCGTGTGTGCATGCTAAGTCATTTTAGTTGTGTTCAACTCTTTGCGACCCCATGGACTGTAGCCCACCAGCCTTCTATATCCACAGGATTCTCCTGGCAAGAATACTGGAGTGGGTTACCATGCCCTCCTCCAATTCTTTTGAGTTCATTCCGTAAAAAAAGAATACAAAAAATTAACTGTTTAGCTCAGGTAACCCAGTTAATAGATTCAAATTATCAACTACTAATTGCTTTTTAATGTTTCCTTAGTAAACTCACAATAATAAGCTCTGTCAAGACTGCTTCTTCTCCTCCTCCTCTTTAATCTTTTTTTTTCTTTTAAAATTGACCTTGACTCCACTATTTAAAGCACAAGAAAGGAAAAATACTGAGGCAAGTAGCATCCTCATCTTGCTTAGCTCAGAGGTTTTACTTTAGCATTCCCTCATTCTTTGAGCAAATCAAAGCTAGTCTAGTACATAGTAGCTATTTAATAAATATTTCTTCAATAATTAATGAACCTCATTTAGGGAATACAGAATTAAATTATTGAAGAAATTAAAAAAATAATTTTAAGATCAGGAGCCATTGAGAAAATTATTTTATTTTAGATAACACAATATTTTCAAGTCAGTTTAGTAGTTTTTAAAAATCATTTGAATAGAATGGAGTATTTAACACCCAACTATCATCAGTGTTATCTCTCTTTCATGCCTAATGTTTATCCAAACTAGAAAGCATGCATCCATAGGTTTATCTGTTTTTTCCCAATCAACATAAAGTAGGCCAAATTTGCATTTCATTATGAAATCAATCCATAATAGTTTATAATTTTATTAAAATATTCTCAAGGAGATCCAACAAGTCCATTCTGAAGGAGATCAGCCCTGGGATTTCTTTGGAAGGAATGATGCTAAAGCTGAAACTCCAGTACTTTGGCCACCTCATGCGAAGAGTTGACTCATTGGAAAAGACTCTGATGCTGGGAGGGATTGGGGGCAGGAGGAGAAGGGGATGACCAAGGATGAGATGGCTGGATGGCATCACGGACTCGATGGATGTGAGTCTGAGTGAACTCCGGGAGATGGTGATGGACAGGGAGGCCTGGCGTGCTGCGATTCATGGGGTCTCAAAGAGTTGGACAAGACTGAGTGATTGAACTGAACTAAAAATATTCTCAGGAACATTGTATCTTACTGAAATCCAATAATTTCCAGTATGTTTGTCTCCAAAATACTAATTTCCCTTTGTTGTTGTCTGAATGTGTGTGTCCCCCAAAATTCATCCAATGTGATGATATTTGAAGATGAGACCTAAACAGGAGGAAAAGCAAGATATTGAAAGCTATGGAAACATGTTCCCTTAAAAAAGTTAAAGAAATAATTTATGTTTGACCCTAAGAGGAGGCAAGACTAAGGGCACTCTTTATATATATCTTAAAATGGTTCATGTAACCCATTAAAATGAATAAGAAGACAGGAGATATGTTTCTTTAGAAGGCTGAACGTAATGGATTATATAATGACAGAAGCAGAATTTACAAAAAAAGAGAAATTTGTCCGTATAAAAGACAAGAAATATCTGTCTAAATAAATTAGTGGTTTCAACCAGGGATGATTTTATGCCAAATTGGACATTTAGTAGAGTCTGGAGACATTTTGTCACAAGTTTGAATGAGGGAGGGGAGAGGGTCATTGGCATCTAGTCTGCTGATGCTAGAAATGCTGATAAACAGCCTACGGTGCACAGGCCAGCACCCACAACAGAGAATCACCCAGTCTGAAATGGCACCAGCACCAAGATTGAAAAATGCTGGTCCAAATTTTGGAGATGCCAAGGAGTGAGGTCAGCTGTCCAACAGAGTGTCTGGGCTGTCGCTTTACTAACATGACTCAAAAAGAAATGGCAGCCTTGCAGCAATAATGTATGATTCTCTGGTTCCTTAGAGTGCATTCAAGAAAAATGCACTCTACTTCATAGAGTAAGATGTACTTGTATGAGAAGTTAAGTAATAGCACCAAATAGAATAAATGTGTAAGTTAAATACCTACCTTTAGATTTCAAAGGAATAGAGAGAAATTAAACATGAGGATTAAGCGTACAGAGTCTGGAGGTGTTCTTGGAATTCTGACCCTAGTTTTAATATTTTCTAATTAGTAGACTGGAAACAAAATATTTGGCCTTCGAAAGTTCCCACGTTCTCATCTATAATAAAGACCTAACTTTTAGAAAGTATGTAAATTAACACCTGAAAAGTGTTTATAACAATGTCTGGCATGAGAGACTTCCCTGGTTGTCTAGTGATTGGGACTTTGCCTTCCAATGTAGGTGGTGCGGGTTCAATCCCTGGTTGGTGAGCTAAGATCACTTCAAGGCCAAAAAACCAAAACATTAAAGAAAAGAAAAGCAATATTGTAACAAATTAAATAAAGACTTTAAAAATGGCCCACATCAGAAAAATCTTTAAAAAAAAAAAAAAAAGAATGTCTGGCATATAATATTAGCTTTTAAGACGATGATGGGAGGGTAGTTTGGGGGAGAATGTATACATGTGTATGCATGACTAAGTCCCTTTACTGTTCACCTGACACTATCACAACATTGTTAATCATCTATATTGGGATACAAATACAAAATAAAATCCCAATACAAAATACAAAGTTTAAAATAAATAAATAAAAATATGAGGATAACATTGAGAGATTCAGAGACGTTTTTATGGAGAAGTAGAGATTTGAGTTGAAATTATAGAAATAAACAAACTTTAAGAAATTTTTAAAAGGAATAAAAGCTGTATTTTGTAGGTGGAAAGCATCAGGCCATACTGAATGAAATACAGCAAATGTCCTCACCCCATCTCTTTTCCTTACCCCCCTCAGGGCTACCTTTCTGTTCTCAAAACTTCATATGTAGTTGTTTCCTGCCTGAATTAGGAGCTACATAATGAGGCTTAAATAGGAGAAGACACAAAAATTAACCTTTTTATGCCGTAAAAAATTTTTTCTGCATTTCATATGTCAATGCACTTCAATTGTTAAACCATTTGTGATGTTTTTAAAGTATTGCTAAAATACAGGTATCAATTATGCAATATCTCATGTGAATTAAATGATTAAGCTAGTATTAATATAAAAAGCAAATTTGGAAAACTCAGCAGTGGCCACAGGACTGGAAAAGATCATTTTTCATTCCAATCCCAAAGAAAGGCAATGCCAAGGAATGCTCAAACTACCACACAACTGCACTCATCTCACATGCTAGTAAATTAATGCTCAAAATTCTCCAAGCCAGGCTTTAGCAATCCATGAACCATGAACTTCCAGATGTTCAAGCTGGTTTTAGAAAAGGCAGAGGAACCAGAGATCAAATTGCCACCATCCACAGGATCATGGAAAAAGCAAGAGAGTTCCAGAAAAACATCTATTTCTGCTTTATTGGCTATGACAAAGCCTTTGACTGTGTGGATCACAATAAACTGTGGAAAATTCTGAAAGAGATGGGAATACCAGACCTCCTGACCTGCCTCTTGAGAAACCTGTATGCAGGTCAGGAAGCAGCAGTTAGAAGTGGACATGGAACAACAGATTGGTTCCAAATAGGAAAAGGAGTATGGCAAGGCTGTATATTATCACTCTGCTTATTTAACTTATATGCAGAGTACATCATGAGAAACGCTGGACTGGAAGAAGCACAAGCTGGAATCAAGATTGCCAGGAGAAATATCAATCACCTCAGATATGCAGATGACACCACCCTTATGGTAGAAAGTGAAGAGGAGCTAAAGAGCCTCTTGATGAAAGTGAAAGAGGAGAGTGAAAAAGTTGGCTTAAAGTTCAACATTCAGAAAACAAAGATCATGGCATCTGGTCCAATCACTTCATGGGAAATAGATGGGAAAACAGTGGAAACAGTGTCAGACTTTATTTTGGGGGGCTCAAAAATCACTGCACATAGTGATTGCAGCCATGAAATTAAAAGACGTTTACTCCTTGGAAGGAAAACTATAACCAACCTAGATAGCTTATTAAAAAGCAGAGACATTACTTTACCAACAAAGGTCTGTCTAGTCAAGGCTATGGTTTTTCCAGTGGTCATGTATGGATGTGAGAGTTGGACTGTGTAGAAAGCTGAGCACCGAAGAACTGATGCTTTTGAACTGTGGTGTTGGAGAAGACTTTTGAGAGTCCCTTGGACTTCAAGGAGATCCAACCAGTCCATTCTAAAGGAGATCGGTCCTGGGTGTTCTTTGGAAGGAATGATGCTAAAGCTGAAACTCCAGTACTTCGGCCACCTCATGCGAAGAGTTGACTCATTGGAAAAGACTCTGATGCTGGGTGGGATTGGGGGCAGGAGAAGTAGGGAACGACAGAGGATGAGGTGGTTGGATAGCATCACAGACTCAATGGACATGCTGCTAAGTCGCTTCAGTCGTGTCCGACTCTGTGACCCCATGGACTGCAACTTACCAGGCTCCTCCGTCCATGGGATTTTCCAGGCAAGAGTACTGGAGTGGGTTGCCATTGGACCTGAGTCTGAGTGAACTCCGGGAGTTGGTGATGGACAGGGAGGCCTGGCGTGCTGCAATTCACGGGGTCGCAATGAATCGGAAACAGCTGAGCAACTGAACTGAACTGTATATGAAAAGTATTTCATTTTCCAAGTGCATTATGCTTTAATGCCAAAAGCAAACAAATAAACTGTTGGTGAGTTTACTTGAGTGTCATGGTGAGTTGCCTGATGTCCCTGTCCCAAGTATGGGTTTGAATATATATTTTTTAAATAAAATCCAGAATAAACTTGCCTGTGTCTCTTTAAAGCATCACAAAAACATCATAATGCATCCTCATCTGGAAAATAGAAAGAATTCTACACATATCCTAAATTAACATAGTATAATAAATAACAAAATAAAACACCAAATGCATCCATCTACATATACCGGTGATTTTTTAAATAATTTAGTTTCAATGACAAATATTGTTTTCTTAGAAAATAAATAAAACTGGGGAACATAAGCAATTCTTCCAAGGTCATTCAGCACAATATTTTTAAAGGTAGAACCAGAAATGTAACCTTAATTTGAAACAAGATTTTCAAACTTTTTAATTCTATAAATCTTACTGATTGCTTTCAGGGTCGGGGAACATGGCCTCTTGGTGTAAGGTGATAACATAGGTAAATCATTGCCTGTCACAGGCCACACTTTAATTCTTAGAATTCTTTTTTTAGAAGTTTACAATCCTAGAGCATATTGCTTTTTTTCTTCTGTACAGTTTTCATCACCTATGATTCCCATGAATGAAAAACTGAAAAATCTTTAAAATTCTATTAATACTTGACAACCTTAAACATTTTTTAAAAATTTGGCAAAGAAAAATGTGTAATCTAAATGACAGCATCTCTGGGGTGAACACAGAGCAAATAAATATGGTACAAATTGAAAGCATTATGAGCCAAATAACTTCAAACAGTGATTTAAGAGAGCAGTGAAAGGAGAGCATTATACTACGTGTGTGTGTGTGTAACACATCGTTTATGTATTAACTTTGTGCAAAACTGCCAATATTTCCTCTTTTAGCTCTACAGAATAGCTGAATCACAAGTGTCTATCTACTTTAAATAGTCTCACGATATTTTGAAAGAAATTTTAAAATTGATTTTAGTGCTCCGCCAACATAGCTATAGTTGAGAGATAGAGTGGAAAATGCATACAAATTAGGTTATTTTGCAAATTGGTAGCATCTTCAATATTATCTTCCTCTTCTTAATGGATTTAAATTAGAAACACTAATGACTATACTAGCATATTTTGTGCTCAGTAGGAGACACTATGGAAGGGATCCTTGGGTACATGTGGAGAGTGATAAACAGTTGAATATCATTAGCACTAAAATCAAAATAATATTTCACTGAAGATGTAGATTTTTAAAGAAATGTCAATTGCATCTCAGAGAATTTTAAGTAAATGTATGAAGTAGTTGTAAAGCATTCTGAAATGAAGAACTTATTGAAAAGCATAATTTTCTTTCTACTAACAAAGTTAAAAAATATCTGTTCATTTCTGAATCATTCTCAAACAAGCCCTATCCTATGTTAGAAAAATATTATTCTAAACATATTTATTTTCCAGGTTTAGAAATATTTGCTTATATTTTTCCTTTGCTTTCCTTTAGATGACCATTTCTATCTTTGAAAATTGGAATATGAAATGGCAGAGTCAAAGCATGTATGTTTGTTTACTCAAACAGAATTATTCTCCACTGGGAATTCATGACATGAACAAACAGGGGAATTTCATAGACTATAAATGCAGCAAACACAGCCAAGGGGACTAGCTGCGAAGTTGCTTCAGTCATGTCCAACTCTGTGCGACCCTATAGACGGCAGCCCACCAGGCTCCCCCGTCCCTGGGATTCTCCAGGCAAGAACACTGGAGTGTGTTGCCATTTCCTTCTCCAGTGCATGAATGTGAAAAGTGAAAGGGAAGTCGCTCAGTTGTGTCCGACTCTTCGCGACCCCATGGACCGCAGCCTACCAGACTCCTCTGTCCATGGGATTTTCCAGGCAAGAGTACTGGAGTGGGATGCCATCGCCTTCTCCGAGCTGGGAATTAAAAAAAAAAGAAAGAAAAGCAGAAACAAGCTTCTCTCTTTCTCAGGTACTACACAATGTACATTTCTGCTTCTCTTGGCACATTTGTTGCATTTTTCTTTTTTTTTTTTTTCCCTACAGATTAGTGTACTCTGTCTGAACATTATAGGCTTTAGCCATCCAGACATGTAACCAATATGTCTTATAAGTTCAGCTTAGCACTAACTGCCCAGCTGCCCAGAGTTCTGCTATATACCACAGGTTCCCACTACTTAGGATGGAAAACATTAATCCAGATCAGCTCTTGTCTTCTTCTGGTTTGTGTCCATAAGCCTGATCTATTCAAGTGAAGTGATCATAAATACTGTGTCATAGTTAATGTCAAAAGTGTTGATTATCCAAAAAATATTCACATTGACTAGATGATGAACTCTGTGCCTAATGAAGATAAAAAGGCAGTATTTGATCCCATGAACTACACAGTTTAGTGGAACAGAGATTTTCTTTCAAATAATCACATTAATTAAAGTATCATTACCTGACAAAAACTCAAAAGAAAACTGAGTTTTCTGAGAGAAAGCTCTGCATTCCATGAAAGTGCATGAAAAAGGAAATTTATTGATTTGAAAGGTAAGGAAGGTTTTTCTGAGGAAGTGAAGTTAGAAATGTGATTAGAATAATGAATAGGAGTTTACCAAGTTAAAGAAGAAAGAAAGGTGAGAACAGCATTTCTGAAAAAGAAAAAACATGTGCAAAAGCCCTATGGTAGAAGACAGAATTGTGCACCAGACATTTTGTGAGGACCCCTCATAGTTACTGAAGAGAGAAGAGATGACTGGATTCATTGCAGGCTGAAGTGGTAGACAAGGGCCACTTCTACTTGATTCTACCAATCTTTGTCTTTATTCTTGATCCTTAGGATATGGGAGCCTTAGAAGAATTTTAAGTACGTGGGTAACTTACTGAGATTTTTGTTTGAAAGATGTTCCTAATTGCAGTGAAGACAGCAGATGGAGGAAAAAGTAGATGCAAGACCAATTGTTAAGCAAGTTAATGGTGGAAATTAGGCATGATAGAAGTTTGGCCTAAAGACATGAATGAAAGAGTAGGAATAAGAGTGTTTAGAATTGAGGATATTTAAGAACAAGACTGACATGACAAGATAATGTTCTACCCTAGCAATTGGAGACTATGCTAGAAAAGGGGCTAGGGACAGAGCATTAAAACTTACCGATATGTATGTACTACTGAAAGAGACAGGATTAAAGATGCCCATATTATATGTTCATTTCCCCCATGTGTTGAAGTCTTACCCTCAATGCTTAGAATGTGGCTTGTCTTGGAAATAAACATTTATAGAGTAACCAAGTCACAATGACATCATTAAGGTAGGCATTAATCCATATAACAGGTATCCATAAAAAAGGAGAAATTTGAATGTACAGAGGGAAGATAAGGCAGAGATACAGAGGGCAAAGATGACCATGACTCTCTTACATTTTGAGCATACATTTTTGGACAGTGTTTTCTTTCAAATAATTTACATTTTAAACATGCTATTAGCTATTTTTATATTTTTATTTGCTAAAATGATAAATACTAGTGTTGCAGCAAGCTAGCTCATGTTGAAAAAGGTAAAGTATAACCATGTCTGTGTCTGTTTCTTCTTATTTGTGTCATAATTCTCCAGGCTTTTCTACAACAATTTCTTATAAGTTTTCATAAAATGAAACTTTCCATGATGCTAAAACACACATAATTTTATGCCTACAACTTAGAAGCTCCTGAGAGCAGAGATATGATCAATCTGAATGTCAAAACTGCTGTTCACAAGTCGCACATCATTCTAAATTAATGCCATAGCTAGCTGCAAGATAAAAATTTTAAAAAGACATTACAATTTGAGATGCATTTTAAGTGAGGAATGATAATGGGGTTGAGAAGCAATGCAATTTCATACTTGAGTCAAATACCATTTTTTATAGCACACAGATGTAAGGACAAATTCCAGCATAAGCTCACAAATTAGTAACAGAATTCCAAAAGTTTTAAAATCAACCTGATTTTCTAATTACGATTGCAACAGTTTTTTTTTTTTTTTGCCAGAAAATGCAAATATACCTTTTGTTTCAAAGAAATCATTGAAAATCTACTTTTTTAAAGTTTTATGTTACTAAAAGTGTACTAACATTAATTAGAGATATCATAACATGTGTCCAATTGTAATGAAAATGTGAAAGTCAAAGTGTTAGTCACTCAGTCATATCCAACTCTTTGTGACCCCATGGACTATAGCCTGCCAGTCTCCTCTGTCCATGACATTCCCCAGGCAAGAATACTCAAGTCAGTTGCCATTCCCTTCTCCAGGGGATCTTCCTGACCCAGGAATCAAACCCAGGTCTCCCACACTGCAGGCAAATCTTTGCCATCTAGCCACCAAGGAAAAAATAAATTTGCCATTAATTGAATTTATTGAATGGCTCCCTTCTCTATTATTTGCAGTGCCAAATTACCTTATGTATATTATTTCTCTCTTTTCATGTAAACTATTGCAATGAAAAAGACAGAAAAAGGTAAAATCTTCAGTTTATTTCTTTGGAAATCTACCCTTATAAAAGCCAACAGCATCAAGATAGTGAATATTTGTAGAAGTGAAAGGCTTGCACTCATTTCTCCACTCATTTATTACTGTACCTTGATAAAGGTAAGTACTTTCCTAATTTTTATCCCAACAGATTTGGTTTTGCCTATTGCAAAAAATTGTATGAATAGAGTACATGCTCTGTTGTGACTGACTTCTTTTACTCTAAATTATGTTTGTGATATTCATTCATGTAGGTGAACATACTAGGAGTTTGTACAGTACTAGTAGCCATCCATTTTCATTTCTATGTAGACTTACATTGTATAAAGATACCCTTAGAAAGACAAATATGTTTTCATTCATATGTGGAACCTAAAAAATGAAACAAAAGAACAATTATAACAAAACCAAAATAGACTCACAGGTATAGAAAACAGATGTTTGGTTTTGTGACTACAAAATATCATTAATTTTGATGTTGCCGCTAAATGGATTGAGATTTTTCTTCCCTTCAAATTGTTCACTTTTCATTGGAATCACCAGATTTTGTGTAATATGACACTGCGTATTACATGTTACTCAGGAAAATTTCAAAGCAAGGATTTTAGTAACATTCAGTATTAAGTGCATGCTATTTTCATTAGAAATTCCAAGTTCAAATAATCTACAAATACCAAATTATAGAACAAACAATCCTTCCATT
The DNA here is from genome assembly GCF_001704415.2 of Capra hircus. Taxonomy (NCBI): domain Eukaryota; kingdom Metazoa; phylum Chordata; class Mammalia; order Artiodactyla; family Bovidae; genus Capra; species Capra hircus. The sequence continues at coordinate 66,459,477 of NC_030816.1, forward strand.
TTTTCTGAGCTTCTTCAAAACTTTATGACCTGAAAAAGCAGTAAAAATAATGACAAGTGATGGGAAAACTTATCTACTACAAATGAAAAAGAAACATTATGAACAACATTCTTTCACAGATGTATTCCAAATAGAGTCTAGAAAAAAGGAGGTCTCTCAGTTTTCCTTCATTAATAAAATTCTATTTTTTAAATAGATCCTTTTTTAGAGCAGTTTTAGATTCACAGCCAAATTGAGAGGAAAGTAAAGAGATTTCCCATATACTCCCTGTCTCACAAAAGCATAGCTTCCCCCCACATCAAAACCCTCCACCACAGCTGTACATTTGTTACAATTGATAAACCTGTAGTAATAAATCAACCAAAGCCCTCTGTTTAATTAGAGTTTACATTGGTGTTGCATATTCCATGTCTTTGGAAAAATGTATATATAATGACATATATCCACCATTATAGCATCATGCAGAATAGCTTCACGGTTCTAAAAATTCTCTGCGCTCCCCTTATTCACTCCTTCCTCCCATTAACTTCTGGCAACTTTTTACAGTCTCCATTGTTTTGTCTTTTCCAGAATGTTATATAGTGAGAATCATAAAGTATGCGGTCTTTTCAGTTTGGCTTCTTTCACTTAGCAATATACATTTAGGTTACTCTATGTCTTTTCTTGGCTGGCTTTATTATTATAGTTTGTGCATTCACCTTCTAAAGGACATCTTGATTACTTTCAAGTTTTGTCAATCACAAATAAAGCTACTATAAACCTCTGGGTGCTGGTTATTCTGTTGACATAACTTTTCAACTACCTTAAGTAAATACCAAGGAGTCATATCATTGGATCTTTTGGTAAGAGGACGCTTACTTTTATAAGAAATTCCAAACTGTCTTTGAAAGTGTGTGTCTGTACCATTTTTCATTCCCACGAACAAGGGAGAGTTCTTGTTTTTCCACATCCTCACTAGCATTTGATGTTTTTGGTGTTCCAGACTTTGGCCATTCTAACAGTTGTGTAGTAGTAGCTCACTGTTATTTTAATTTGCATTTCCGTGATAACAAGTGATGTGGAACATATCTTCATATGATTTTTGTCATCTGTATATCATTGGTGAACTATCTGTTAACTCTTTGGTCCATATTTTAACCCAGGTGTTCAATTTCTTATGATTAATTTTGAAGAGTTCTTTGTACATTTTGGATAGTAGTCTTTTATCAGATATGTCCTTTGCAAATACTAATACTTTCTCCCATTCTGAGGGAATCTATTGTTTGCCATTACTACCAAAGTTCTATGTTGTTTTATCTTTCCCAGTACAGTAAAACAGGATAAAAAATAAGACTTTTAAATATTGGAAAGGAATAAATAATCATTACAGTTGGTAATTTATACAACATATTAGCACAACATACTAGTTGAAAATTATTAGATATGATAAAGTATTTCAATTTTTAAACCCACTAACTTTTTATTCATGAGTAATGGCAGAAAAATGTAAAAGATATGAGAGAGGAAGAAAAGGAAGAAGAAGATGTTTACAACACAAGTCTGTAAAAGATTTGGTAATAATCTGTTTTGAAATGTCCAAATTCATAACGACAAACACATTAGAAAGCCAAATAATAGACTATATACCAGATTAATCCATTGAAGCACTTAATGCAATAAATTTTATTTTCTTTTCACATTTAACAATGTTTATTTTCACATTTAAAATATTTTCTCAAATATTTCAAACAAGACCTTCGAAGTAAATTTCTAACTCTAAAAGAATACATGGAAGAGAAAACGTACAAAGAGGAATAAGAAAGCATTTTTAAAAGACTAATGAAGATCTTAATTTACCAGTTCTCAATGTCAATGAAAGGCAGAAGTCTTCAAAAGGAAATAGCTTGCAAAGTGCTAGTGGAATAAAAATAAAACACTCTAACTTATCAAATTTCAAATATGCTAACAGCAATGCTAAATAAAATCATATGATAAAATATAATGATACTAAAATATAGTTACCAAAAAAATGTAAAAGAATAAAGTAACCATAGCAGAACTAAGATATACGTTTATATATACACACATGGGCACATATACACACATATATGTGCATATATATACAGAAAGAGGTTTAATACAAGATCAGTGTAGAATTTCAAAACATACAAATGTTCAAAAACTAGCCTTGGAAAAATTATTGTATATATGGAGAATTGAGTTAAATATCTAATTCATACCACACACAAAAACATATTTCAGTCAGTTAAAAGTCAAAATGTATAACATAAAATTGTAAAAGTACTAAAAGTCATTAAAGGAAGAAAATACAGGATAAAACTATAATAATCTGGAGTTATTAACAGATAAATATTCTACAAATATATGAACCAAAGATTAAAAAGAAAGTTTATTTAATCATATTTTTAAATCTATGCAGCAAAAGATACAATAAAAGGGTTAAAAGATAACACAAAAAAATAAAAATTATAAAATCTCTAACAAAATTAAACATGAGACACTTGGCAAATAAATAGATAATCAATAGAAGAAAAATATTGTACAAATGCCAAATTAACATGCATGAACATATTTGACCTCACCTGTAACAAGGAAATGCAAATTAAAGTCACAATGGTGTAACACCTTACTCGTATTACATTGGCAATGATTATAAAATACTGTAATAGTCCCTGATGGCAAGAATGTGGTAAAAATCATCATTCTGTACATATTAATGTTGAGAGAATAATTTAATACCATTATTTGGAAGGAAAGTTGGCAGTTTCCCTCAACGATTAAAAAATACATGTAGGCAGTTCTAGTTCAAGATAATGAATAGTTCTCATGCTTCCCTTTCTTTATGCTAAAAAAATCATTAGTATATTTTAATACTTATTCACTTTAGAACAAGGTAGTTTAACTGGATTCATAAGGAATAAATTGTAATCATGTAGTTAATCTCATGCCAGAGGTCTTGTTTTAAGTATCAAAATGAATGGATGTTTTTCATCAACCATAATCACAAATGAGTATCCATTGCTCCATATCTTCATGTACATTTAATGTCGTTAAAATTTTTCATTTTTGTCATTGATATGTAGGTGAAAGAATATATTTTTAAACTACCTCCCTTTTTGTCATATTGAGCATTTATATTTATCATCCATAAAAGTTTTCCCTTCTTTGAATATTAAAATATAATTTATAATAACAAAAATTTGCTAACAGTATAGAAGTTTACCAATAGAAAATTAAACAAAGTATAACTATTATGAAATGCAGGGCATTTGTTCTGAAGGAGGAAATGGCAACCTACTCCAGTATTCTTGCCTGGAAACCCATGGACTGAAGAGCCTGGCTGGCCACAGTCCATCGGTCACAAAGAGTCGGACATGACGAGCAACTGAGAACACACACATGCTTACATACTAGTTATTGTATCTTCAGTGATAGAAACGTATTTCTGTATTAGAAAAACACAAACGTCAGCATAGTTTCATCATTTGCTTCCATAATCGATACTATCATGCTGGCATCTGTCTTAATTGAAACTGTCTCCAAGACTAGCTTAAATAACCCAGTAGGAGCTATCCTCAGTTAAGTTCAGTTCAGTCACTCAGTCGTGTCCAACTCTTTGAGACCCCATGAATTGCAGCACGTCAGGCCTCCCTGTCCATCACCAACTCCCGGAGTCCACCCAAACCCATGTCCATTGAGTCGGTGATGCCATCCAAAAATCTCATCCTCTGTCGTCCACTTCTCCTCCTGCCTTCAATCTTTCCCAGCATCAGAGTCTTTTCCAATGAGTCAACTCTTCGCATCAGGTGGCCAAAGTACTGGAGTTTCAGCTTTAGCATCAGTCCTTCCAAAGAACACCCAGGACTGATCTCCTTGAGGATTGACTCTTTGGATCTCCTCACAGTCCAAGGAACTCTCAAGAGTCTTCTCCAACACCACAGTTCAAAAGCATCAATTCTTCAGTGCTCAGCCTTCTTTATAGTCCAACTCTCACATCCATACATAACCACTGGAAAAACCATAGCCTTGACTAGATGGACCTTTGTCGACAAAGTGATGTCTCTGCTTTTTAATATGTTGTCTGGGTTGGTCATAACTTTCCTTCCATGGGCTTCCCTGGTGGCTCAGAGGTTAAAGCGTCTGCCTGGAATGCAGGAGACCCAGGTTCAATCCCTGGGTAGAGAAGATCCCCTGGAGAAGGAAATGGCAATCCACTCCAGTACTCTTGCCTGCAGAATCCCATGGAGGGAGGAGCCTGGCAGGCTACAGTCCATGGGGTTGCTAAGAGTCGGACACAACTGAGCGACTTCACTTTCACTTTCACTTTCCTTCCAAGGAGTAAGCATCTTTTAATTTCATGGCTGCAATCATCATCTGCAGCGATTTTGGAGCCCAGAAAAATAAAGTCAGCCACTGTTTCCACTGTTTCCCCATCTATTTCCCATGAAGTGATGGGACTGGATGCCATGATCTTCATTTTCTGAATGTTGAGCTCTAAGCCAACTTTTTCACTCTTCTCTTTCACCTTCATCAAGAGCCCCTTTAGTTCTTTTTCACTTTCTGCCATAAGGGTGGTGTCATCTGCATATCTAAGGTTATTGATATTTCTCCAGCAATCTTGATTCCAGCTTGTGCTTCCTCCAGCCCAGCATTTCTTATGATGTACTCTATATATAAGTTAAATAAGCATGGTGACAATATACAGCCTTGACATACTCCTTTTCTTATTTGGAACCAGTCTGTTGTTCCATGTTCAGTTCTAACTGTTGCTTCCTGACCTGCGTACAGTTTTCTCAAGAGGCATGTCAGGTGGTCTGGGTACTCCCATCTCTTTCAGAATTTTTCACAGTTTATTGTGATCCACACAATCAAAGGCTTTGGCATAGTCAATAAACAGAAATAGATGTTTTTCTGGAACTCTCTTGCTTTTTCCACGATCCAGGGGATGTTAGCAATTTGACCTCTGGTTCCTCTGCCTTGTCTAAATCCAATTTGAACATCTGGAAGTTCAAGGTTCATGTACTGTTGAAGCCTGGCTTGGAGAATTTTGAGCATTACTTAACTAGCATGTGAGATGTGATTTCCTGATCAACTTAATTAGAATAGGCAATATTTAATTTGTATTTCTGAATGGAGTTTGTGGATGAGAAAATTTAGGAAAATGAATTGTTGGAGCTCTTCTTACCACTCAAAAGGAAACTTACTCCTTTTTCCTCCCCCATTCCCTGCTCCCTGGAAAGTAAACATGATCTGAAAAGCTAACCTTTTTCTGACTTAAAACAGCAAAATACTCTAGTCAGCTCTGTGTCAACATTCCCCTCATAATATTTTCAGGAAGAATTCCAATTCAATCCTTACTAGTGTCTTATAATATTATCACATAGGAGTCAGCTGATGGCTTCAGCTCTATGCTTCAGTCAACAGCTATACCATACAAATATTATGATTTTAGAATTTATAGTCTGCCTTCTCCACTCATCATTTACAGCAGAAAGATATTTGTGGAAAGAAAAGAAATTGAGCACATATGGTGATCTTGGGGTTTTTTAGCATTCATTAATAACAGCCAAAGTTATATTTATACTTTATCAGAAAATAAATGTATTTCATCATAGTGGGAAAGCTGAGAAAAAAAAATTCCTTCATGACAAAGCCCATTATTATAAAGCAACAAAACGGTACTATCGGGAATTATTAGAAAGGAGATGTGAATGCACACCCACATTTGTTTCTTTGTCTATAAGATTATCATTTTCTGCTTGAACTGAGATGTCAAATAGAAAATATTTTTGTTAAAACATAGTGAGTCTTCTAAGCATTTCTATCCTAATAAGATCTGCTACCTTAATTTATTTTATAATGTTCTTAAGGACCTCATATTTCTTAACCAGGAAACTTAGACAAATAAGTTGATTTAAACTCAAACTACACAGATGACAATTGATTTGCTCCATGGCGAATTATTGTGCATTCCATCACAGATACCTCACTAATGCAGAGAGATTCAGACAGTTGTCAATGCCATGTACACGCGATTTCCATTATTTTGGCCAGGGATGCAGTATGATTATTAAAAGACTTGTTACCTTTTCAAGTTAATCGAAAGAATGGGAGAATAAAGAGAATAGTCTGTTGGATTGTTTAGCAATAATGCTTTTAGTATTTAATGAGAAGCACAGGGGTTCATGACCTCTCGAAATAGTTTCAGTTCAGCTGACACAGAGTAGGTATTGCCAGTGTCCAGTATCCTAAATAAGTTATTTTAACTACTTCAGTTACTAAAACATTATTTAGGTCAATGTGTCATTTATTTAGCTAGGAAACAAATAATAACCCAACAGTCATCAATTCCTGCCATAGCAGCAACCCACATGTAATTCAATATAACTCTGAAATTAGAATGATGGAACTAGGGTGAGAGAGTAACAATGGCTTTTGGCAGAATTCAAGCAAAATGTACCAAGTTAACAGCCTGGGAAATCAGAAAGAAATAGAGAACAGTTCAGAAGTATCAATAGAATAAGCAGACTCAAGTAGCTTGATTTGAGGAATACAAGGAGAAGAATAACTTATTAATGACACCCTGGTATAAGCTATTACATTGTAATCAGCCCAAAGCAATGTTGCGCTGTCTATGCAGCACCAGACTTGTAAATAACTGTTGGAATTGCTAAAGAAACCCCCCAGGCCTTAAATCACAATAGAAACTGTCAAGGCTTCTGAATATGATGGATGTATTCTTCAAGTTATTCAAAATTCCTCACCAAAACAGGCACCACAATTTTTCTGTACTTGGAGCAGTAGAAAGGCATTTCATTTTGATATCCTTGTAAGTCATCTTCTGAGCTTTATCTTAATGGTGTTTGAGTTTATTTTATAGAATAGAGATCTCAATTTTGAAAGTTCATTTTGAAATGAAATAGTGAAAACGTGGCATCTTAGAAGTGACTTGCCAATATTAATTACAGAACCAGATCTATATTTAGGTTTTGGATGACAGCTCATAATTTGACAATGTCTGGATAATTATTTTCCAATAAATCTTCAAGTCTATGTTTTCTTTCTTTAATCTTTTTATATGGTTCTTTTATTTCCACTTTCTTCTGAATTTTCTGTTACCTCTCTTAAGTTACCCAGTTCTCAACATAAAGGCCAAGGTTACTAAGAATTTATGTATGAATTAAAAGGTACTGGTGTGAAACAACTCTGCACTCCCCAGTGGAAAAACAAATGATGAAATTGTGAAGCTACTACATATTAGGGGCCAGGAAACCCAGAATTTTCTAATATTGTTCCTCAAAACACAATCATACCTCCCTATTTGGTCTTATAGTGTGTATTATTTTTCAGCAATTGCAATTGCTATCAAATGAGAGGCAAAAATGATCCCAGGCTGAAGCCATATAACTCAATGCATAGAATATTAGTGAGCCTCACTCTACCTTTCAACTTTGTCCTAAAATGCTAATGTTAACTATTAGCCCTAAAGGCCAGATAGGTTCAAGCTCAAACAGGCCATGAAGATGGCTCAGATTTTTAAGAGATGAATCTTCACTTAGTATTGGGTGATATAGACATGACATACAGAGTGAAGTATGACAGGTTGGAGAGTGGTGCCAATCTTAGCATAACTGCTTAACTCCAAGTAGGACATTGTGAAGGACTGTGAGAGATTTCAACCTGCTTCCACGGAGAAACTACCTGGATGTTATTACTCCATCCTGTAGAAGAAAGACAAGGAAGAGATCTACACCCATGTATCCTACTCTTTTAGTACATAAATTCCAACCATTACAGATGTGAACCAAACAATGCCCTGTAACCAGTCAGTCAGTCGCTTGGTCGTGCCTGACTCTTTGTGACGCCATGGACTGCAGCCCGCCAGGCTTCCCTGTCCATCTCTAAGTCCTGGAGCTTGCTCAAACTCATGTCCATCGAGTCCATGATACCATTCAGCCATCTCATCCTCTGCCATCCCGTTCTCCTCCTGCCTTCAATCTTTTCCACATCAGGGTCTTTTCCAGTGAGTTAATTCTTTGCATCAGGGGGCCAATGTGTTGGAGCTTCAGCTTCAACATCAGTCTTTCCAATGAATATTCAGGACCGATTTCCTTTAGGAGGGACTGGTTGGATCTCCTTGCTGTCCAAGGGACTCTCAAGAGTCTTCTCCAACACCACAGTTCAAAAGCATCAATTCTTCAGCGCTCAGCTTTCTTTACAGTCCAACTTTCACATCCGTACATGATGACTGGAAAAATGATAGCTTTGACTAGACAGACCTTTGATGGCAAAGTAATGTCTCTGCTTTCTAACATGCATCTAAGTTGGTCATAGCTTTTTCTTCCAAGGAGCAAGCGTCTTAATTTCATGGCTGCAGTCACCATCTGCAGTGATTTTGGAGCCCCCAGAATCAGCCTCTTACTGTTTCCATTGTTTCCCCATCTATTTGCCATGAAGTGATGGGACCAGATGCCATGCCCTATAATATTAAAACTAAACAGAGCAGTGCACTTCCTACTCTGTGAGAAAGGAGGATGCTCACAGGAGGATGTGTTAAGACAATTCAAATGCAGATCTTCTGACTCCACATCTCTGCTGTTTTTGTTGTTTATCACCAAAACCAGCTCTAATGTCTCATTTAATTATCTGTTGAAAATATTACCATTCTTACTAAACTCATTTAAGTGAGTTGTGGGAATAAGAAGGAAATCTGCAGGAAGATATTATGGAATTGAATGTGTCAATTATGTTAATATTATAGTCCTGAGAGACAGAAGAAATTACTTTTCATTTTGTCCCTCCCTGAATTTCTATGCTGTTTGAATCAAAGTTCCTTCTTTAGGGAGAAATAGTTTAAAACACGTGACCCTATATTTACCTAATTACTTTTCTTACTTCCAAAAGATTTGCTTCATTATACCTCTGTTATACCTCTGTTATGGCTAAATTTCTCTGTAGATCAATTTATCTTGCTCTTTAATGGAATCTGATTGTCCCCTCTGATATATAAGATGGAAAAGGTTAAAAACCTTTGAAACACCTATCAGCAATTGAATTATTTCAGAAATAGGATTTAATTGATGATGATAAACCACAATTGTTAAAAGGGAAATTTTATTGTCTATGAAGAGAACTCTGCTTGTTCGTTTTCTATTGATTATCAGCTGTGGATTATTCTGGACCAGATGGGGTAAATCTGAGAGAAGTTAGAGAAGATATTTTGCTGTTGGAGTCTGAAAGTTATTTCTGAGGGTTTCGTCATTTTACACCTGTATAGATAAGACAAATCTTACATCACTGTTTCCTTTTAGTTCCCAGATGTCAATAAAAGCTCCTGATATCCAATGGCACAATAATAATGACAAAATTGTGTTTAAAGAACATCCCAAAGATAAGATGTCTCTTTCAAAATGCTTTTAATGGAAATGCTGCCACCAACAAAGCAAAACAAAGCCTAATATTTTTTTGTTCCTTGGTAAAGAGTATCTGTTAATCCCACTAAAGTCTTTAATATAGTAGGATAAGGATCATACATTTAACACTTCAATTTATACACCCAGAATAAACTCAAGTTTTTATAGATATTATTTTATTACTGGGGCATATTTTAAGCATACTGGAGCATCATATGGGCATATTTTGTAAGTAAAAGAGAATCAGTTCAGTTCAGTCGCTCAGTTGTGTCTGACTCTTTGCGATCCCATGCAGCACACCCGGCTTCCCTGTCCATCACCAACTCCTGAAGCTTGCTCAAACTAATGTCCACCAAATCAGTGATGCCCTCCAACCATCTCATCCTCTGTCATCCCCTTCTCCTTCTGCCTTCAGCCTTCTCCTATATAGGGTCTTTTCCAATGAGTCAGTAAAAAAGATTACTAGTGTATAAATCTCAATGAAAATATATTACACATTTTTTTCTCCTCCCCAAGCCATTGCTCATGTATTTCTGTCTCCATTTATACTATTTTCCATCTTTAGAAAACTAGAACCTTTGGGAAATATGTCTACAGATTTAACAAAATCTGTAGAACAATAAATGTTTTATTGAAACACAGAAATGCTATTTATATCATAAAATATATCAAATAAAACTACTCACTCTTATTTTTTTTCAGCTCATCAGCACAATTATGTGATGCAAAAGTCCCCAATCTAAGAAAGTTGAAAACAGACTATATTTGGTTTTATTGATTTGCGATCAATGTTCTCACTCAAGAGCTTCAAAATCTCAATTTTGTCATGAAAAACACAAGATAGAGATGTTTATTTGGTAAGTTAATATATCCCTGCCTTATAAAAACTAATAATTCTATTTCTACTTTATTTCAAATCCTTACAAAGATGCTGAAGTTAATTACTTTTGCTGATCCCACATGAATTCAGTGCTTTATTTTCTTTGAGGCACTGCTATAAAATCTCTGAAGAGAGACTATATTGTGTATTTTCTAGTTATAAACACAATAAAAATTGTATTAATCTCTAAGCTGTACTCCCTTTATTCATTTCTCTATTTTGCAAAGTGAAAGGATAAACTCCTCTATCCACAAAATAATAAGGTCTAATAAAGTTATAGATTTACCTATTTTAACTGAAATTTTTGACAAAAAAATAGGTTTCATTGTAAAGTGATAAATATAACAGACATCTTCCCTCATTCTGCTACTATCTACTCAGTGTTCAAGCTTTGAAATGTTTGGGTTGATTTTTATCCTGTGTTCATTCTACAGCCTTTTAAAATATGTTTTTAAAAAATTCCTGAGTCAGAAAATAGTAGTTCAAATTAGTAACTCCCAATTGAATTTTTCTGATAACATTTTTTATTTATTTACTTTCTAAATTGAAGCATGGCTGACTTTGCTCATTGAAATTTAAGCTAGGAAATATTCTCTGCAGAAAAATGTTTCTGGCTCAGGACTTAGGATGTATTCTTGACAGAAAAAGACAGAGCCCAAAGGCATGATTCTTTTTCAAAAATTTTAATTTTGTGTTGAAGCATAGTTGATTTACAATGGTGTGTTAGTTTCAGGTATACAGCAAAGTGATTCAGTTATACGTATATGTGTTATTTTTCAGATTATTTTCTCATACAAATTATGATTCTTAGCATTATTCTTGATGAAAAACTGTCCACTAAGAGAAGACAGACTATTGATCTTTTCCCACATTTCCACCAGAAAAACCTCTTTTCTTATTTGATTGAGACAGCTGGAGATTTTGAGAACACTCCTCCATAGTGGGTATGATGAATTACCTTTTTAATATCTGTTCCTACATTGCTGTGAAGATGCTGGAAAACTAACCAGATGAGGTGTACTTGTGGGAAACTTAAATTGAGTGACTGGGTAGGAAAAGAAGACATTGTATACATGACATTCATTTTATTAACATAGAACAGGGATAATATGCATGACAGACTTCCAATCCAGAGATCAAGTTTGATACAATGCAGTGAACAGAAATTGGACAGCAGCTAATTTATTTCCCAAATTTGTGAATGTGGTAGAGATGGCGGCTCCTTTGCTGAAGAATTCTAGAGTCCTTTCTGGGAATCAGTACTGGAGGGCTAAAATTAGAGCCTCTACTCCAGTCATTCAAACAAGTCTGTTCCAGCACTGAAGTGAAGTGAATTCGCTTAGTTGTGTCCGACTCTTTGTGACCCTGTGTACTGTAGCCTACCAGGCTCCTCAATCTATGGAATTTTTCAGGCAAGGGTACTAGAGAAGGTACCATTTCCTTCTCCAGGGGATCTTCCTGACCCAGGGATTGAACTCAGGTCTCCCACATTGCAGGCAGACGCTTTACTGTCTTCACCACCAGGGAAGCCCGCTTATACTGACTATCACTGTAAGGTTTCCAGGTGACACAGTGGCAAAAAAAAAAAAAAAAAAAACAACCATCTGCCAATGCAAGAGACATAAGAGACTAGGGTTCCATCCCTGGGTTGGGAAGATCTCCTGGAGAAAGAAATGGCTACCCACTCTAGTACTTTGCTTGGGAAATCCCATGGATGGGGGAGCTTGGGGAGCTAGTCTGTGGAGTCATAGAGTCTGACATGACTGAAGGGACTTAGCATGCATGCACGTACAAATATCACTGTGCTTAGTATTGAATAAATATTTTCCATTTTGAATTGAAATTTGAGTTAAAATGGACTTAGATTTGGCAAGAAACTAAAGTTGGTAGGATTTGATGCCTGTATTAGGAGAACATTTAAGAATCTATCCTGCAGAATAGTTTGACAATCTCCTGAGCCAAGAACTCATTGTTCCCTGTGGCATATTATGATTCTCTCTTCCTTTGAAAGATTCAACTTCTGAAAATGTTTGATATATATATGAAAAAGTGAAAATGTTAGTTGCTCAGTCATGTCCAGTTCTTTGCAATGCTATTGGCTGTAGCCTTCCAGGCTCTTTTATATATATATATATATATATATATATATATATATATATATGTATGTATGTATGTATTTTGTTGTTGTTTTGGAGAAGGCAATGGCACCCCACTCCAGGACTCTTGTTTGGAAAATCCCAGGGATGGAGGAGCCTGGCAGCTGCAGTCCTTGGGGTCGCTGCGAGTCGGACACGACTGAGCGGCTTCGCTTTCACTTTTCACTTTCATGCATTGGAGAAGGAAACGGCAACCCACTCCAGTGTTCTTGCCTGGAGAATCCCAGGGGCGGGGGAGCCTGGTGGGCTGCCGTCTATGGGGTCACACGGAGTCGGACGCGACTGAAGTGACTTAGCAGCAGTTGTTGTTTTAGTCAGTAAGTCATGTCTGACTCTTTTGCCACCCCATGGACTGTAACCTGTCAGACTCTTGTGTCCATGGGATTTTTCAGGCAAGAATACTGGAGTGGGTTGCCATTTCCTTCTCCAGGGTATCTTCCTGACTAGTGATCAAACTGGTCCCCTCCATTGGCAGGCGGATTTTTCACCACTGAGCTACCAGGGAAGTCCATACATGTGTGTGTATATATATATGGAGATATATATTTTTATATACATATAATATATATTAAAATATTGGCATATATAATTTTATTTGCTGTATTTTATTATTATAAAAGAAAACTATAAAATTATAAAAGAGAAAAATCAAGTTATCTCAAAAGTGTTGAAAATATTCAACACCCGCTTGTAAATTTTCAGCAAACTAGGAATAGGAGGGAAATTTTTAATAACATTCATTTGAGAAAAATCCACAAATTCTTATATTTAAGTTTTAGGATCATACATAATAGGACATTGAATAGTTTTCATCTAAATTCAGGAAGAAGGCAAGGATGTCCCATTTCACCACACTCTGTCAAAACTGACATTTGAAGTGCATCAAAATAATTGAATAAAAACCATGAATATCAAGGCCTCCGTGCTTAGTCACTCAGCCGTGTCTGATTCACTGCAACCACATGGACTATAGCCCACCAGGCTCCTCTGTCCTTGGAATTTTTCAGGCAAGAATACTGAAGTGGGTTGCTATTTCCTCCTCCAGGGGATCTTCCCAAACAAGGAATCTCCAGTGTCTCCTGCATTGCAGGTGGCTTCTTTACGCATTGAGCTATATCAAAAGCAGAAGTAAAATTCTATTTGCAGATGACATAATTATTTACTTGAAGACGTGAAGCAAAGTTGCTCAGTCGTGTCTGACTCTTTGCAGCCCCATGTACTGTAGGCTACCAGGTTCCTCCATCCTTGGGATTTTCCAGGCAAGGGTACTAGAGTGGGTTGCCATTATTTGGAAGACTTTAAATAATACACAACAAAAAGCCAATCTGAAAATTAGGACATAGGATAAAAATATCTACATACAAAGCCAAATATATCTCTCTTTTCTGGCCCCAAAGAACTTGAAACAAAATGTAAACAATTAAATAAAATACCTAATAATAAGGTTAACAAAAGATATAGAAAACTCTAAATTAAAACTAAAAAACATTGCTGAGAAAAGGACCTAAATAAATAGAGAAATATGCCATTTTGATGGATTAGAAAGCTTAATATTATTAAGATGTCAAGCCAATCTATATGTTTAACACAGTCTCAATCAAAATTCCAATTCCTTTTTTTTTCATTCACTTATTGGCAAAAGTTACACACAACTGCTAAAAACTTAAATTAATTGAAACAACCTCTAGAAATGCAATTTAAGCTGACTTTTCATAGACCTACAGTAATCAAAAGAGTGTAGTAACAAAATACAAAGACACAAATAAATCAATGGTACAGAAGAGAGTCCATAAGTAGACTCATGAGTGAACAACCAATTTTTCAACAAAACTCCCAAGAAAACTTGATAAGGAAAAGAAAGCTATTTCAACATATAATGCTGCAATAACTGCATAGATGCATGAAAAATATGAACCTCAAATCCAACTCTCAACATAAAATTACTATAAAGTTTTATGAAAAAATGTATGTAAAAGTCTTCAATAGCTTGGGGATAGGAAAGATTTCTCACAAGGACACATGAAAAATCAATCATAAAAGAATAAATTGACCTTCATTAAAATTTAAACATCTGCTTATCATTAAGAAAAATGTCATTCATAATACATATAGACATGACGAAGCAATTTTTCCAGGATATCTTTAAAAACTACAAGAAAATAATAATAAAAAGGAAAATTAAAAATTAAAAACATTTGATCTGTGAAAAATAGTCAGATAAATTAGAAGATTAGCCACAGACAAGGAGAAAATTTTTGCAAAACACACACACAATAAAGGACTTTATCTAAAATATACAAAGAACCTTAACATTCAACAATAAGAAAGCAATCATATTTTAAAGTAGATCATAGACTTTTACAGACATTATGACGTGCTAAAAAGGCAAAACCTATGGAGACAATAAAAAACAAAACAAAACATGTTTGCCAGGGGTTGGAGTTGGGTATGAATAGGTGGAGCACAGAGGAGTTTGAGGGCACTGAAAATACTCCTTATGATATTATAATGATGGATGCATGTCATTATACATTTGTCAAACCCTATAGACTACACAGGTCTTCCCAAGTGGCACTAGTGGTAAAGAACCTGCCTGCCAATGCAGGAGACACAAGGATGAGGATTTGATCCCTGGGTGCCGAAGATTCCCTGGAGGAGGGCATGGCAACTCACTCCAGTATTCTTGCCTGGAGAAGTCCATTACTGAACCACAACATAAACTATGGACTTTGGCTGTGTGTGCGGGTGTGCTTAGTCATGTCTGACTCTGTGAGCCCATGGACTGTAGCCTGCCAGATTCCTCTGTCCATAGAATTTTTAGTATGATATATTAATGCATATTTATCAGCTGTAACAAGTGTACCATTCTAGTGAGTGATACAGACAGTGGGAGAGGCTACACAGGTGTGGGGGCCAGGAAGATATGGGAACCCTCTGTACTTTTCTCTTAATTTTGCTATAAATTTAACATTGATCTTCAAAAAATGTGGGTATAAGTATGGATACTGACTGGAAAGAGACTTAATGAAACTTTCTGAAGAATGGAAATTTTCTGCATCTTCATGCTATTAATACAATAAAATTCAGTGAGTTGAACATTTAAGACCTGTGCATTTGTCTATATGCAATTTTATCTTCAAACAAATGGTGAAAATATTAAAATAAACTGGAAGCAGAAAAAAAAATGCTTCTTATCCTAAAATGATGAACTATGGATGGAAGTTTGTGACACTGTACAGGAGACAGGAATCAAGACCATCCCCATGGAAAAGAAATGCAAAAAAGCAAAATGGCTGTCTGAGGAGGCCTTACAAATAGCTGTGAAAAGAAAAGAACCAAAAAGTAAAGGAGAAAAGGAAAGATATACCCATTTGAATGCAGAGTTCCAAGGAATAGCAA
Organism: Capra hircus; assembly: GCF_001704415.2. Classification (NCBI taxonomy): domain Eukaryota; kingdom Metazoa; phylum Chordata; class Mammalia; order Artiodactyla; family Bovidae; genus Capra; species Capra hircus. The sequence goes on from NC_030816.1 coordinate 66,475,325, forward strand.
GGAGAGATAAGAAAGCCTTCCTCAGCAATCAATGCAAAGAAATAGAAGAAAAAAATAGAATGGGAAAGACTAGAGATCTCTTCAAGAAAATTAGAGATACCAAAGGAGCATTTCATGCAAAGATGGGCTCAATAAAGAAGAGAAATGGTAGGGACCTCACAGAAGCAAAAGATATTAAGAAGAGATGGCAAGAATACACAGAAGAACTGTACAAAAAAGATCTTCATGACCCAGATAATCACGATGGTGTGATCACGCACCTAGAGCCAGACATTCTGGAGTGTGAAGTCAAGTGGGCCTTAGAAAGCATCACTACGAACAAAGCTAGTGGAGGTGATGGAATTCCAGTTGAACTATTTCAAATCCTAAAAGATGATGTTGTGAAAGTACGGCACTCAATATGCCAGCAAATCTGGAAAACTCAGCAGTGGCCACAGGACTGGAAAAGGTCAGTTTTCATTCCAATCCCAAAGAAAGGTAATGCCAAAGAATGCTCAAACTACCACACAACTGCACTCATCTCACACACTAGTAAAGTAATGCTCAAAATTCTCCAAGACAGGCTGCAGCAATACGTGAAACATGAAATTCCAGATGTTCAAGCTGGTTTTAGAAAAGGCAGAGGAACCAGAGATCAAATTGCCAACATCCCCTGGATCGTGGAAAAAGCAAGAGAGTTCCAGAAAAACATCTATTTCTGCTTTATTGACTATGCCAAAGCCTTTGACTGTGTGGATCACAATAAACTGTGGAAAATTCTGAAAGAGATGGAAATACCAGACCACCTGACCTGCCTCTTGAGAAACCTGTAGCAGGTCAGGAAGCAACAGTTAGAACTGGACATCGAACAACAGACTTGTTCCAAACAGGAAAAGGAGTACATCAAGGCTGTATATTGTCACCCTACTTATTTAACTTATATGCAGAGTATATCATGAGAAATGCTGGGCTGGAGGAAGCACAAGCTCGAATCAAGATTGCTGGGAGAAATATCAATAACCTCAGATATGCAGATGACTGCACCCTTATGGCAGAAAATGAAGAAGAACTAAAGAGCCTCTTGATGAAAGTGAAAGAGGAAAGTGAAAAAGTTGGCTTAAAGCTCAACATTCAGAAAATGAAGATCATGGCATCTGGTCCCATCACTTCATGGGAAATAGATGGGGAAACAGTGGCTGATTTTATTTTGGGGGCTCCAAAATCACTGCAGATGGTGATTGCAACCATGAAATTAGAAGATGCTTGCTCCTTGAAAGGAAAGTTATGACCAACCTAGACAGCATATTAAAAAGCAGAGACATCGCTTTGTCAACAAAGGTCCATCTAGTCAAGCTATATTTTTCCAGTGGTCATGAGTGGATGTGAGAGTTGGACTATAAAGAAAGCTGAGGGCCGAAGAATGATGCTTTTGAACAGTGGTGTTGGAGACTCTTAAGATTCCCTTGGACTATAGGGAGATCCAACCAGTCCATCCTGAAGGAGATCAGCCCAGTGTTCATTGGAAGGACTGATGTTGAAGCTGAAACTCCAATACTTTGGCCACCTGATGCAAAAAGCTGACTCTTTGGAAAAGACCCTGATGCTGGGAAAGGTTGAAAGCAGGAGGAGAAGGGGATGACAGAGGATGAGATGGTTGGATGGCATCACCGAGTCAATGGACATGGGTTTAGGGTGGACTCCAGGAGTTGGTGATGGACAGGGAGGCCTGGCGTGCTGTGGTTCATGGGGTTGCAAAAAGTTGGACATGACTGAGCAACTGAACTGACTGACTGACTGATCCTAAAAGTAACAATTAAAGTTCCCCAAAAGAATTGCAAATATAATATTGGACACCATCTCCTTTACCACTTAGGTTTTATTTGTCGGTTTAAAATAAGTAGTGAAGTTCATCTTTGAGGCAGAGACTGTGGTATATAGATCAGTGAAATATTTGAACTCTATATTTCAGGAAGATAAGTAGGAATGACTCCAAGGATAATCTCCAAAGATCCCTCTCATATTTTGACCATTAGCCTTTTGCACAAATGAGGAAACTTTTGGTTCCAACTTCAATTGATCATAGACAATTTGTGTCAATGGTGGTCTAGAATTATTTTCATCATCAAGAAAGTGTTGAAGTCAGCTGCCTTTGGGAAAAATTAGTTTAGTGCTAGGAGGGAGGCTCAAAAGGAAGAGGAATATATGTATATGTGTGTGTGTGTGTGTGTGTGTGTGTGTGTGTGGTTGATTCATGATGTTGTATAGCAGAAACTAACACAACATTGTGAAGCAAATATATTCCTTAAAATGCTGATTTTCAGCCAGATAATGTAAACAGAATGTATGAGGACACTTACTTTAGAAGGATCTGTGGCAGTGCACATCAATACTGAATAAAGAAAAATGATGGCCATAGATTATTTTGAGCAAGTGTATGTGCAGAGACAAAGATTAAGGGAGAAGGGAAAAATAAAGCACCACCACGAAAGAATACTTTAAGGCTTATGCCCAGAGTCTGGCTATCAGTGATGGGAAAATAGCTCCTTTGTACAAATGTTATTGCAGATTCATCTGAAAAATCAACACTTCATCCATCTAGGTCCTTGAAAGAGAATACAGAAAAGGTCTTCCCACCAAGGTTTTCATACTCTCAGTGCTATTATGTGGCCAAGAAATAAACTTGTAGTATATCTGAGCCAGTATTCACTTTGGGGTTTCTTTTATAGTATTTATCCAATGAAAAGAGGAAGTCATGGGATACCAAATGGGAGGGAGGGGGAAATGAATATAAAGCAATCACTAAAAACTAGAAAGAGGGCTATATCAATAAAGCATCTCAACTGGGATTCAAGTATGAAAGTGGATGGTCCTGGGAGAGTGACTTCCCATAGCAAAATGTATTAGACATAATGAAAGATATGAGTAAGAACTGAAAAATATAAATGCATGATACATGCTTATTTAAAACCTAAAAAAAAAACTAAAAACCCATAACACCACAGTTTAATTCAAAGTAAATTCATAGCTTACTTTAATTCAAAGTAAACCATAATGCAGATGGTTGGTCAAGAAAGTCCTCTCTAGGAGAATGACGCTTTACCTATGAACTGAATAACCATGGAGATTCCAGGAAGGAGTATTTCAAGGATGGGTTACAGAAAATCTATTAAACACTAGTATAGTAATAAGCTTGCATAAAATGTGCAAGGATGTAAACTTGTAAAATATGTAAAACTAGTGAGGATGGAAGACAGTGAATATGGGTTGCAGTGGCATGTGTATTCTCAGCCTCTCAGTTCCTCAGTCACGTCCAGCTCTGCAGCCCTGTGGACTGTAGCCCACCAGGCTCCTCTCTCCATGGAATTTCCCAGGCAAGAATATGGAGTTGGTTGCCCTTCATACTCCAGGGTATCTTCTTCCTGACCCAGGGATCCAACTCGCATCTCTTGCATCTTCTGCAATGACAGGCGGGTTATTAACCACAAGTGCCACGTGGGAAGCCCTCCAATGACATAAAATGATTTCAAAAAGGTCAAGAAGAATAGTAAGATTATGTAAAGCTTGCAGAACATTGTAGGAAATTTGTTTGTTATTCTATGTGCAATGAGAAACTATTTGAGAGCTCTAATCAGGGAGTTTTATATATATATGTAATGAATTTTCAATAAGTACTGATTACACAAGATACTCTTGATATCACCGTAATTCTATTAATCAGGCTCCAACTATCAGTCATCTTTGTTGTGATTCTGCCCCACATCTAGTGAGGCATCACATCAAGTCATTTCTAAAATGTTCCAAACTCTTTCCCTTTTGTCACCCTTATTATTATCTTATTGGATGAGGTCCTCATTCTCTTTGTCATAGGTCATTATGCAAACCTTTTCTTGATACTCAGAATCTGCTGTGTCCAATTTGTTCTCTTAACACAACATCCTCTCTTCAAAATCTCTCTCATTCTCTAATAATTATTTGCTGTCTATGAACATTCAAAGACTATAAACCTGGGCCCTCTGCAAGTTACACCCTGCCATTAGACCTTTACTTGCTAAATGAAATGACCCAATCTAGCATAAATATTGGCCTGGGATTGTGATCAAAGAGTGATGTGTTGCTTTTTAGTAAAGAATGGGACCCAGAAGTCAAAATGTATATGTAAACAGATTTTAGCACAATATTAAAAAGGTATTTTAGAGAGGTAGAACCATTAAGCACTGGAAGAGACTGTCTCCTGACATAAGGGAAGTTAAGTAGTTGAGTGACACTGTTCATGGAATAAAGTAAAAGGTCAGCCTGCAGTATGAGAGAGGTTGGTTAGATTAATTGGATTTTTTAAATTAAATGTCTCTGTAACTTTTGATTAAACCTAGAAATTCAAATATTCTGTTTTAGAGCTTAAGAAAATAATGAACCAAGCTCTTCATAATAGCTCCAATATGAAATGTTTTCATTTTCAACACCCTATTCTGAGATTATTTAATTCAAACAGAAAAGAAAGCATCAGAATTCACAAGAATGCTATGATCTGTGTGATAACATGTTATCTACAGTCTTTGAGCTCTTTGACAATAAGCTGTTGAATAATGTCACTACATGATTATTATAGTTAGGATATAAATACAGGTTCAGCATCTTGTCAGGATGACACAACTTTCAAAAGAATACAAAGTGAGAAATTCACATCTGCAATTTTAAAGAAAGAAAGCAAGATTCAAAAGCTTAAGCCAAACAAAAGATATTGTATTTTACCACTATATACCCTTTTTATGGAAATAAATTATAGAAACATACATAATTAGATAAATTTAAGTTTGGTTGCCCTTTATGTTATGTGAAAATGTTTTGAGGGTTTATGAAAAGTTATGACCAACCTAGATAGCATATTCAAAAGCAGAGACATTACTTTGCCAACAAAGGTCCGTCTAGTCAAGTCTATGGTTTTCCCAGTGGTCATTTATGGATGTGAGAGTTGGACTGTGAAGAAAGCTGAGCACTGAAGAATTGATGCTTTTGAACTGTGGTGTTGGAGAAGACTCTTGAGAGTCCCTTGGACTGTGAAGATGTCCAACCAGTCCATTCTGAAGGAGATCAGCCCTGGAATTTCTTTGGAAGGAATGATGCTAAAACTGAAGCTCCAGTACTTTGGCCACCTCATGTGAAGAGTTGACTCATTGGAAAAGACTTTGATGCTGGGAGGGATTGGGGGCAGGAGGAGAAGGGGATGACAGAGGATGAGATGGCTGGATGGCATCACTGACTCGATGGACGTGAGTCTGAGTGAACTCCGGGAGCTGGTGATAGACAGGGAGGCCTGGCGTGCTGCGATTCATGGGGTCGCAAAGAGTTGGACATGACTGAGCGACTGAACTGAACTGAACTGATGACCTTAATTGAAATAAGTTGTATAATTGACTTATTTACATTTGATTAACATTGCTATTTAAACTGGACATGTCTACCACATTTATTTTTAAAATAAAACTTTGTCATAATTAAGAAATCCCTTAAGTATTTAGCCAAGTAAATATCATGCCTAAGATAAAAAAAGACAATAAAACTTTAGCATTTCTACATTGCTGCCTTTAAAGCAAAACAATATTTCTCAGGGTATAGTCCTCTCATGTAAATCATTTGGGTTAATCCTTAAAAATAAACAATTGCTTAATTACCCCAAGGCACAGAATCCACACTACAATTTAAAACATCAAAATGGGAAAAATAATTAGTCTCTTGTGTATAATTAATCCATCTCCTAAGAACTGGGCCAAATTGTAGTTTAGTTCTTTCTGCAATTCAGAAGCCAATTTTAATTATACCAAACATTTATGCATCTAGCTTGTGGATATAGATTCTAAAAGTAAATTAAATCATCATGTTTACTGAGGAGTTAGGAAATGGAAAGAAAACTATACTCAGAATTACACTGCAAAACTTCAAAATTTTTATATTGCTCTTACAAACTGCACGTGGCTTAGGAAACAGATTGCTTCATAGATATTTCAAAAGCAAATATAGGTCATTTGTACAATTTATTATACAACTTATGCAATCTCTGTTAAAAATATCAATCACACAGTTACTAAATACCAACACACAGCCAAAGACATAAATTAGGAATTTTTGCAACAAGCTTTAGAACAAAGAGTATGTTATTATGAGCACAAGTGGATCATTTCACCAAATATTTGGTCCTCAAATGATCATCAAATGATCATGTCACCAAAAGATTGATTCAACAAAAAAATTTCACTATCTTTGCATACATTAGTATAGCACTTTCCTTTCAGGAATTTATATTTCACATGAATTCATATTTTAAACAATTTTTAAAAGTTTTTGCAAAGTTTTTAATTTGTCTTCACAGTAGCAATTTAGGAAATGTTCCATCAGCAAAAGCTAAGATTTGTAGATAAATTTAAACCATCTGCAATATTTTTGATATTTATAAAAGTCTTTTATTTTTCACCTGTAGGCTAAATTTAAGATTAGAACTGTCTGGTGGAGTAGAAGGCCATCTTCTCCTGTGAGAACTCCAAAATTAACTCACTGCTGAACAACCGTAGACAGGAGAATGTTGGATCCCACCAAAAAAATATATGCCATGTCCCAGGGCAAAGGAGAAACCGCAGCAAGACAGTAGGAGGGGTGAAATCACGTTTAGAATCAAACCACATACCATCCAGAGACATTCAGAGGGCTCAAACCAAACTTTGTGTGTACCAGGAAACTCCACAGAGACTGAGCCAGACCTGCCCTTGAGTGTTTGAGTGTCTCCTGTGTAGGTTGGTCAGCAGTGGCCTGCCACAGGAATAGGGGCTCTGGATGCAGCAGGCCTGGGAATGACTTAAGCGCTCTTGGAAGAGGTTGCCATTAAATGTACCATAGAGCTGTGAGAACTTACACAGGACTGGGGAAACAGACTCTGGGAGGGCAAAAACAAAACTTTGTGCACACCAGGACCCAGGAGAAAGGAGCAATGACCTCACAAGAGACTGACCCAGACTTGCCTGTTGAGTGTCCAGGAGTCTCTGGCAGAGGCGTGGGTCAGCAGTGGCCTGATGCAGGGTTGGGGGCACTGAGTGCAGCAACGGGTGCATGGGAAATTTTGAAGGAGGTCGCCACTATCTTCATTACCTCCACCATAGTTTGGCCTCGGGTCAAACAACAGGGAGGTAACACAGCCCCACCCTTCAACAGAAAATTGGCTTAAAGATTTACTGAGCATAGTTCTCCCATCAACAAGACCCAGTTTCCCCCTCAGTCAGTCTTTCATCATGAAGCTTCCATAAGCCTCTTGTCCTTATCCATCAGAGGGCAGACAATGAAAACCACAACCACAAAAAACTAATCAAACTAATCACAAGGACCACAGCCTTTTTCTAATTCAAAGAAACCATGAGCCATGCCATATAGGGCCACCAAAGACAAATGGGTCATAGTGGAGAGTTCTGACAATATGTGGTCCACTGGAGAAGGGAATGGCAAATCACTTCAGTTTTCTTGCCTTGAGAACCCGATGAAAAATATGAAAAGGCAAAAAGATAGAACAATGAAAGATGAACTCCCTAGAATGGTAGGTTCCCAATATGCTACTGGTGAACAGTGGAGAAATAATTACAGAAAGAATGAAGAGATGAAGTCAAAGCAAAAACAACACTCAGTTGTGGATGTGACTGGTGATGGAGTAAATTCCGACCTATTAAAAAGAACAATATTGCATAGGAACCTGGAATGTTAGGTCCATAAATCAAAGTCAATTGGAAGTGGTCAAACAGGAAATGGCAAGAATGAACATCACAATTTAGGAATCAGTGAACTAAAATGGACTGGAATGAGTGAATTTAACTCAGATGACCATTATATCTACTACTGTGGGCAAGAATCCTTTAGAATAAATGGAGTAGCCATCACAGTCAACAAGAGTCTGAAATGCAGTTCTTGGGTGCAATCCCCAAAACGACAGAATATTGTCTGTTTCTTTCTAAGGCAAATCATTCAATATCACAGTTATCCAAGTCTATGCCTCGACCAGTGATGCTGAAGAAGCTGAAGTTAGACGGTTCTATGAAGACCTACAAGAACTTCTAGAACTAACACCTAAATAAGATGTCCTTTTCATTATAGGGGACTGGAATGCAAAAGTAGGAAGTCAAGAGATACCTGGAGTAACAGGCAAAGTTTGCCTTGGAGTACAGAATAAAGCAGGGTAAAGGCTAACAAAGTTTTACAAATAGCTGAGTAAAGAAGAGAAGCTAAAGGCAAAGGCAAAAAGGAAAAATATACCCATTTGAATGCAGAGTTCCAAAGAATAGCAAGGAGAGATAAGAAAGACTTCCTCAGTGATCAATGCAGAGAAATAAAGGAAAACAATAGAATGGGAATGACCACAGATCTCTTCAAGAAAATTAGAGATATGAAGGGAATATTTCATGCAAAGATGGTCTCAATAAAGGACAGAAATGGTAAGGACCTAACAGAAGCAGAAGATATTAAGAAGAGGTGGCAAGAATACACAGAAGAACTATTCAAAAAAAAGATCTTCATGACCCAGATAACCACGAAGGTGTCATCATTCACCTAGAGCCAAACATCCTGGAATGCGAAGTCAAACGGGCCTGAGGAAACATCACTATGAACAAAGCTAGTGAAGGTGATGGAATTCCAGTTGAGCTATTTCAAATCCTGAAAGATGATTCTATGAAATTCTGCACTCAATATGCCGGCAAATTTGGAAAATTCAGCAGTGGCCACAGGACTGAAAAAGGTCAGCTTTCATTCCAACCCCAAAGAAAAGCAATGCCAAAGAATGCTCAAACTACCAAACAATTGCACTCATCTCACATGCGAGCAAAATAGTGCTCCAAATCCTCCAAGCCAGGCTTAAACAGTACATGAACCATGATGTTCAGGATGGATTTAGAAAAGGCAGAGGAACAAGAGATCAAATTGCCAACATCCACTGGATCATCAAAAAAGTAAGAGTTCCAGAAAAACACCTACTCCTGCTTTATTGACTATGCCAAAACCTTTGACTGTGTGGATGAATCACAACAAACTGGAACATTCTTTAACAGATGGTAATACCAGACCATCTTACCTGCCTCCTGAGAAATCTGTATGCAGGTCAAGAAGCAACAGTTAGAACTGGAAATGGAACAACAGACTGTTTCCAAATCAGGAAAGAAATATATCAAGGCTGTATATTGTCATTCTGCTTATTTAACTTCTATGCAGAGAAATGCCAGGCTGGATGAAGCATAAGCTGAAATCAAGATCGCCAGGAGAAATATCAATTACCTCAGATATGCAGGTAACACCACCCTTATGGCAGAAAACAAAGAAGAACTAAAGAGCCTCTTGATGAAAGTGAAAGAAGAGAGTAAAAAAGTTGGCTTAAAACTCAATGTTCAGAAAACTAAGATCATGGCATCTGGTCTTATCACTTCATGACTAATAGATGGGAAAACAATGGAAACAGTGACAGACTTTATTTTGCAGGGCTCCAAAATCACTGCAGAAGGTGACTGCAGCCATGAAATTAAAAGACTTGTTCCTTGGAAGAAAAGCTATGACCAAATTAGACAGCGTATTAAAAAGCAGACACATTACTTTCCTAACATAGGTCCATCTAACCAAAGTCGTGGTTTTTCTAGTAGTTATGTATGGATGTGAGTGTTGGAATATAAAGAAAGACGAGTGCTGAAGAGCTGATGCTTTTGAACTGTGGTGTTAGAGAAGACTCTTGAGAGTCCTTTGGACTGCAAGGAAATCCAATCAGTCCATCCTAAAGAAAATCAGTTTTGAATATTCATTGGAAGGACTGATGTTGAAGCTGAAACTCCAATACTTTGCCTCCTGATGTGAAGAACCAACTCATTAGAAAAGACCCTGATGCTGGGAAAGATGGAAGGCAGGAGGAGAAGGGGATGACAGAGGATGAGATGGTTTGGATGGCATCACAACTCGATGGACATGAGTTTGAGTAAGCTCCAGGAGTTGGTGATGGACAAGGAGGCCTGGCTTGCTCCCCAGTCTATGGGTCACAAAGAGTCAGACATGACTGAGTTACTAAACTGAAGGCTTAATTTAAGAATCACTTTGTAGAAATTTAAAATTTTGCTAATCTATTTTGAATCATTTTCAATATAATATCTTGTTTTGTGAGCCATGAATCATTATCAGGATATTTTCTCCAATTTTTTCAAATAATGTATCAATCTTAGCTTTGTATGTACATAGTTCAGAAGTGAAAATTGACTACATTTACTTTGTTTTTGATGTATGAACTATATCTGGAATTTTTAAAGAATGCCTAACCAATGCTTTTCTTCATTAGGTTGAGAGTATGGCTAGTGTATATAAAATGTGAAGTTTAGGTTACACTGACAATTTAGTCAAAATGGTAATTCTTTCCAGGAAAATCAGAATAAGTAAAATGGTAGGAGTAACATAGAAAAACAAACAGATACACATTTACTGAAACATGTAGAAAAGATGCAAATAAATGTCATATTCTTTTCCTGACTAGAATGATGACATACAAAAATTATATTACTTCTTCCTGTATTAATCAGAACACTAATATGAAAATCAAAATAAAATCAAATCAAACTAGCCTTATGAAAGAAGCTGTTTGTTGGCTCATGTAATTGGAAGTCCAGAAGAAAATTGAAATTCAAGATTGGCTTAATTTATTGACTTATATACAAAGTCACAGTTCATTTTTTGAACTTATATTCTGCCCTGTGTTTTGTTAGCTTTATTCTAAGGTCTGTTGTTTTTTTTTTTTTCTTTTTTCTCCCTGATTATAAGTTAGTTGCCCAGAGCTCCCTGGATTGTAGGATTCCTTGTTCACATCAGGAGTGGGAAAGGGGTGAGGGGAGCTTAGGAGAGATATGTCTTTCACAAACTTCAAATAAAAATGCTGAAATACATTCTACTGGGTAAAACTTAAGCTATGTGTTCAACTCTTAACTTTTCACTGTGGTCAGGAAAATGTCAGGATCTGATTATCTTCAGCCAATAAAGAGCTACCTTTGGACTCTGAATCATATCTCATAGCTAAATTCAAGAATTATAGAAGAAGTGATATTTGGAATGAAAACAAAGATCCCACTTCCCAAATCACATAATTCAATACATATCCATTGAAAAATGCAGTGGGATTTGAGGGACTTGACTAACTTATTGTAATGTTCATCTGGGAGAATATCCCTGAATGGAAACTCTTGTAATTCCAAGCATTTATGAAAACAAATGAAGGGGCATTTATAATATAGAAAGATAGAGTAAACCTATAATTCGTTTTCCTACCCAATGCACATAAAAGTGAAAAAGAGACACCATTAATTAATATTCCTGGGAGGAGTTATAATCCAGGGTATCCCAGACAAACCAGAACATACATGTTATCATCTTCCTGCCAACTGTTGAAATATGGGAAATAGTATTATTGGATCTTCTAATATTTCTGGAGAAATCAGTAATCTAATTTTTATGTAAAATACACTTATTTGAAAATGTTGGTTTGGTTAAAAATATCTAGAAAAATGTTTTGTCTTATAACTTCTGCTTGAGGAAGTAAATGGTAAAAATAGATTTTTCATTTGAATAAAAAGAACAAAAAAAAAAGTAAATATATTGCCAAATAGTAAAACACATATAAAAAATGCAGTAACTGAAGCAGTATGGTATTAATGCAAAAATAAGGCGATAAATCAGCAAATTATAGTATGTAACATCTGGGCTACCACATAACATTGAGCAGAGTTACATGTGCTATACAGTAGACCCTTACTGGTTATCCAATTTAAACATAGCAGTGTGCACATGTCTATCCCAAACTCCCTAAATATCCCTTCTCTTCATCCTTTCCCCCAGCAACCATAAGCTCATTCTTGAAGTTGTCTCACTCAGACTATTGATAATCTCTGAACTGCATTTCTTATCTATTAACATGCCTCATGAATCTACATATTATGACTAGAATTTTAAAGTGGCAAATTTAAACATTATTCCTTCCTTAAAACATATCAATATTTTGTCATTGTTTCTAGAGCAAAGACAAAATATCATAATATCTATAATTAAATTCAGTCTGATCCTTACCTGCTCTTACACTTCAACTCGGCCATGCTCTAGCTCAGTAGTATTTGGACTTCATTTTCTGAGATAGTAAGTTTCAGATCCTTAATAAACATATAAGTTGGAGAAATTGAATAAATAGTGATCATGCACATCTCATGTTCAAGAAAGAACACTAACTTACATTTATAAACTTGAAAGTCACCAGTGTTCCTATGTGCTTAAAGCAGCAAGATTAAACTTAAACTTGAAACTTACTTAAACTTGAAAGTCACCAGTGTTCCTATGTGCTTAAAGCAGCAAGATTAAATGGTTTACTTAGGGAATCTAGATACAAGGGAGAAGAACTCAAAGGTCTGATTGCTGAAGCATCCAGCACTAAGAGACAGGAAGAATAAAGAAGCAGAGAATAAGATGCCAGAAAAGTATGGGGAAACCAGGAGAGCTTGTCATATCTAGGAAACATGTACAGAAGATAAAGAGGAATAGCCAGTGTACATATCAAAAGAAAGATCTACTATTATAGAGGTTATACATGAAGAAGCAGAACTGTACTGTCGGTATAGAAAACCTAATGGAATCTAAAGTCTTTATGATTAATGAGAAAACTTAGCAACTTTGGTAAATATACAATCAATATACAAAAATCAGTGTTTCTCTACCTGTAACAACAAAGTTGGAAAACATAATTTTGAAAGGTTTCCATGGTTCATAGTAACTCTTTTCCAATTTCAATTCAATAAGTTTCTCAACTCAATTTTCTCTCTCTCCACATCTGTGTCTATGTATATGTGTGTGTGTGGCATGTGTGTGTGTATATGTATCACAGGCATATCTCTAGTAAAAAATGAGCATGATGCTTATGGAACAAATTGCAACATTTTATTAAATTACAGTACAAGCATAGAAATATGCATAAAAATGATATATTGATGTTAAGGAAATTTTAATATCTTGGATACTCTAAGGTTTGTGATACATTTTAGTGAAAGTATTAAACAACTATAGTATTAGAACAGATATAAAACACAGAAATGTGAACAATTAATTTTAGTATCTGATGAAATGGCATTGCAGACCATAAAAGGATGGAATATTCTAAAAAATTGTGCTCTGATAATTATTAGTTCTAGGGTCTGGAGTAAGTCCATGTATGAAATGATATCAAAAATCAGTTCCATGCACATTAAATACAAATATGCAAAAAGAAACTTCTTGGCAGAAGGACCTTTTGTTTTATACTTCCAAAATTGTGATCAAGTTTTTGTAAGGCTTCCTCTGATGCCACTTCAGAAAGTGGTAAAGACAGTGTGCTTAGAAATTCTCCAGCCAAGAATAGTAGAATGGGTTGCCATTTCCTTCTCCAGGGGATCTTCCTGACCCAGGGATTGAACTCAAATATCCTGCATCGTGGGCAGATTCTTTCCTGTCTGAACCACCAGGAAAGCTTTAGAAAGTCTAGCTGGACATCTTTGCAGAATAACATTCAGTGTGCTTATGAAAACTTGCAAATGAATTTACAAGATAGTTTCATGACCATACTTCTTCACATATCTTGACATACTTCAGAGATGAATCTGTGCGTGTAAGTGTGTGTTTTAATATCATTTCACAACTCAGTGATTTCACTCCTGGATATTGATTCCTGCAAAAATGAAAATGTATATCCACACAAAAACCTGTACATCAATGCTCACTGTCACTTTATTTGTAATAACCAAATTTAGAAATAATTCAAATGTCCTTCTAAAATAAACCAAAAACTTTATGAATTAAAAAAAGAATGTCCATAACTATGGAATACTAGTCAGCAATTAAATAAAATAGCTAGTGATATACTCAACTATTTGGATCTATCTCTAGGGAATTTCGCTGAGTGGGAAAAGTCAACCATAAAAAGTTACATACTACATGATTCTATTTATATAACATTCTCAAAATGACAGCTTTATACTGAGAGAATGAGGGAGTAGAGGTTTTCTCTGTATTGACGGAAGAGTCTGCATCTTGATTTTGGTGGTGGTTATATGGAACTGTACATATGATAAAACTTTTAACATGTTGCACATCAGAGGACAAAACAAAGCAAAACCAAGTGCTTGAAAAAACTGGTGAAATCAGAATAAGGTCTGTAGTTTAGTTTATAGCCGGAGAAGGCAATGACACCCCACTCCAGTACTCTTGCCTGGAAAATCCCATGGATGGAGGAGCCCGGTGGGCTGCAGTCCATGGGGTCGCTGAGGGTCGGACACGACTGAGCGACTTCATTTTCACTTTTCACTTTCATGCATTGGAGAAGGAAATGGTAACCCACTCCAGTGTTCTTGCCTGGAAAATCCCAGGGACAGGGGAGCCTGGTGGGCTGCCGTCTATGGGGTTGCACAGAGTCGGACACAACTGAAGCGACTTAGCTTAGCTTAGCTTAGTTTATAGCATTGTATGAATGTCAATTTCCTGACTTTTAAAATGTACCTATTTTTACCTTAGATGTTATCACTGGGGAAGCTGAATGAAAGGAGAGCTGAATACAAAAGTAAGCTCTATACACTGAAACATAATATTATGAGTTAAGCTATTTCAAAACATAAAGTTTAAAAAATTCATACTCTTCTACTTGTTTCACCATACAAAGAAGGCCTATGTTTTTCAGAAACCACTTTTTCCTTCTAAAGAAACTTGAACATCTTTTCACAAAAACACATTTAAACACTATCTACATCCATTGATAGTACAGGCAGGCAGCAGTCTTTATCTTTTCTGAATGGCCACTAACAAAGTTATTAGCAGTATGACTGCCTCCTGAAGGAACTTGAACACATACACACACTCACAGCAGGAATAGACATGCCTGCTGGGCTTTCAAGCACAGTAATGGAGTGAAGAGAGAACAGTAGGACCAAAAAGACAGGGAAGATATAGAGAGAGTAGGAAGTTGCACCCACATACATCATGGGTTTAATTCTGTTCTCCCATTATGGCATATTTGGCCTGTTAGAAACTCTAGAGATTTTTAACAATTGTAAATCTGGCTGAGTGGTAAAGAATCTGCCTGGCAATGCGGGAAATTTAAGAGACGTGGGTTCAATCCCTGGGTCAGGAAGATCCCCTAGAGTTGGAAATGGCAACCTGCTCCAATATTCTTGCCTAAATTTGGTGGACAGAGGAGCCTGATGGGTTACAGTCTATGGGGTCACAAAGAGTCGGACACAACTGAGCATGACAATGACAATAATGCAAACCAAGACACATCTGTTATCTGAAAAACCCTAATAAAGTAAATAAACTCCTCATATCTATTGACTTGTATCCATTAAAAACTCTGAACACCTTTCCATTCATTAGCTGTTTTACTGTCTTCAGAAAAAAATTCCAAGGAAAAAATTCATGAAGAGAAAGCATTTAATTACTATTTCACCTTAAATGAATAGATTGAATAAGAAACCAATTAGTATTTAGATAATAGAAAGTCTAATTACCCACAAGCATTGAACAGAAAATCTTCATTATTTTCCTTTCTAACTGAAGCAGAAGGTAGAGAAGCATCTCAGGAGTGTCTGTTCTAATTCCTCTCCTGCCACTAATTTATTGCTAAAGGCACAAACAAGCAACTTAATCAGGAGATTAAGACATTTGGCTAATATACTTGAGGCTTATTCTGCTTTGGATGAGTGAGATGTGTTTGGGAATACTCTAGAAAACAAGCTTACTTCTACATAAGCTAATAAACATTTACTTTGTGATGAAAAAAAAGGAGATGAAGCAAGCACTAAAAGCATTCCACTAAACCTGAAAAAAGTGTGTGTGCGTGTGTGTGTGTGTGTGTGTGTGTGTGTGTGTGTGTTTTCCACCTTTCCCTTGAGGGCAGAAATAGGGAACAAGACCATTCACTAAACTTGCAGCATTTTAAAAGTGATAGTTTGAACTAGAAGAAAGAGAAATTAAGAAAGCAACCCCATTTACAATCACAACAAAAAGGAATTAAGACAGCTAAGAAGAAATTTAACCAAGAAAGTGAGAGCTGTACACTGAAAACCATAAGACACTGCTGGAAAACACTTGAAGAAGATACTCTATGGCAATATATTCCATGCTCATGTATTAAAAGAATTAAGGTTATAAAATGTCCATCTTACCTAAAGCAATCTACAGTTTCCATGCAGCCCCTATCAAAATCCCAATAGCATCTTTCACAGAAATAGAACAACAAAAAAACACTAAAATGTATTAGAACCACTCTGCGCGACCCCATAGAGGGCAGCCCACCAGGCTCCCCCATCCCTGGGATTCTCCAGATGAGAACACTGGAGTGGGTTGCCATTTCCGTCTCCAATGCATGAGAGTGAAAAGTGAACGTGAAGTTGCTCAGTCGCGTCCGACTCTTCGCGACCCCATGGACTGCAGCCTACCAGGCTCCTCCGCCCATGGGATTTTCCAGGCAAGAGTACTGGAGTGGGGTGCCACATTGCCTTCTCCGATATAGAACCACAAAAGACCCCGAATAGTCAAGGCAATCCTGAGAATTTAATCACAGTCCTCTTAAGTGTTTTGTTTATATCATCTGCAAAAAATAATAATAATCTAACAGGCAAAAGAATATTTTAAGAAAAGTAAAAAGAAATCAATGTACTCCTCAATTCTTTTATATGTCTATTGTGTATCATATTTATTATGTATATATAATATGTATATTTTACATACATATTATACATATATTATATATGATGCATATATTATACATATAATACTTATTTTAGTGGAAAAACATGAGTACAAAACACTGTAGATATGCTCAATTCATCAATTTAACTCATTTGTCACACGGTGCCACATTTCGACAGTCCTTGATTTCAAGGGATGACACTTTAAATGTTTGGCCCGTTATTACCACCTTATCAATTCATGACACAGCACAACTAACATGAATTTATAAATTTATTTTATTCTGTTTCTGACAAGCAATGCATAAAGTTTCTACACTTTTTTTCTCAGAAGTCTTAGTCTGTTTGGGTTGTTATAATAAAATAGTATAAACTGGGTAGCTTATAGACAACAGAAACTTATTTCTCACAGTTCTGGAGACTGGGAAGTCCAAGATGAAGGTGCTGACAGATCAGTCATCTGGTCAGAGAAAGTTCGTGGGTTCATCATAGAGAGTCATCTTCTCACTCTAACCTCATGTGGTGAAAGGGCAGAGGACCTCTCTCTGAGCTTCTTTTCAGTCAGTTCAGTTGCTCAGTTGTGTCAAACTCCTTGCAACCCCAGGGACTGCAGCATGCCAGGCTTCCCTGTCCATCACTCCTGGAGCTTGCTTAAACTCATGTCCATCAAGTCAGTGATGCCATCCAACCATCTCACCCTCTGTCCTCCCCTTCTCCTCCTGCCTTCAGTCTTTCCCAGCATCAGAGTCTTTTCAAATGAGTCAGTTGTTTGCATCAGGTGGCCAAAGTATTGGAGTTTCAGCTTCAGCATCAGTCCTTCCAATGAATATTCAGGGTTGATTTCCTTTAGGATTGACTGGTTTGACCTCGTGCATTTCAAGGGACTTTCGAGGGTCTTCTAGACACCACAGTTCAAAAGCATTAATTCTTCAGCACTCAGCTTTCTTTATAGTCCAACTCTCACATCCATACATGACTACTGGAAAAACCATAGCTTTGACTAGAAGGACCTTTGTTGGCAAAGTAATGTTTTAATATGCTGTCTGGGTTGGTCATAGTTTTTTTCTAAGGAGTAAGCATCTTGCATTTTCATGGCTCTTTTATAAGGACACTAATCCCACTCATGAAAGCTGCCTGCATGACCTAGTCACCTCCCAAAGGCCCCACCTTAAAGTACCAACACATTGGATATTAGGATTCATCATACAAATTTTGAGCAGACACTAGCTTTCAGACCATTATAGATGTATTTTCTTAAAAGTACCCACCTCTACACGTCCCATAGACCCACTCTATCTGAGTTACCAACTCCTGGAGTTTACCCAAAGTCACGTCCGTTGAGTCGGTGATACCATTCAACCATCTCATCCTCTGTCGTCCCCTTCTCCTCCCGCCTCCTAAGTTTCCCAGCATCAAGATCTTTTCCACTGAGTCAGTTCTTCGTATCAGGTGGCCAAAGTATTGGAGTTTCAGCTTCAACATCAGTCCTTCCAATGAACGCTTAGGACTGATCTCCTTTAGGATGGACTAGTTGGATCTCCTTGCAGTCCAAGGGACTCTCAAGAGTCTTCTCCAACACCACAGTTCAAAAGCATCAATTCTTCAGCACTCAGCTTTCTTATATAGTCTGACTTTCACATCCATACATGACTACTGGAAAAACCATAGCCTTGACTAGACGGACCTTTGTTGGCAAAGTAATGTCTCTGCTTTTGAATATGCTGTCTAGGTTGATCATAACTTTTCTTCCAAGGAGTAAGCATCTTTTAATTTCATGGCTGTAGTTACCATCTGCAATGATTTTGGAGCCCCGAAGAAAGCCTGCCAATGTTTCCCCATCTATTTGCCATGAAGTGATGGAATCAGATTCCATGATCTTAGTTTTCTGAATGTTGAGCTTTAAGCCAACTTTTTCACTCTCCTCTTTCTCTTTCATCAAGAGGCTCTTTAGTTCTTCTTCACTTCCTGCCATAAGGGTGGTGTCATCTGCATATCTGTGGTTATTGATATTTCTCCCAGCAATCTTGATTCCAGCTTGTGCTTCATCCAGCCCAGCATTTCTCATGATGTACTCTGTGTATAAGCAGGGTGACAATATACAGCCTTGATGTGCTCCTTTTCCTATTTGGAACCCAAATAATTGCTTTAAAATTAATTTCATTCCTGTTTTTTTGAATGCATATTTTCTTTAGTCACTGAAATCATTTTTAAAAACTGATATAGAAAGTAGTATTTCATAAAAATTGCAATCCATTTCTCTTCTGTCAAGAGCTATTTGTTAAATATTTAGGCTTTGCTGGCCAAGATACAAATCAAAGATGTGATGAAGAACTCATATATGAACAAGAAAATTTTCACAAACATTTAATTTTAAGAATTCAAAATTTCACTTATAGATATGTTTTCAAATTTCATTTTATTTTCACATTTCACCAAGTATTATTTTTTCATTTCTTTTAACCATTTAAGAATGTAAAAATAAGTCTTAATTCACGACTATGCAATAGGAGAAAGTGGAATGGATTTGGCCTTCAGGCTGTAATTTGTTTACTCTTGCTCTAAAAGTAAAGTCAAGCACTACCTTTTTTTCTTTTCCTTTGGTTTCTGCTTTCTTTTTATTTTTTAAAAAAATTTTTAAAATTGGGGTATAGTGGCTTTACAGTATTGTGTTAGTTTCTGCTGTACAACGAAGTGAATCTGATATGTAACACACACACACACAAACACACATATATCCCCCTTTCTTGAACCTCCTTCCCACTCCTCCCACCCAACTCCTCTAGGTCATCACAGCGCACTGGGCTGGGCTCTCTGTGTTACATAGCATCTTTCCATTAGCTATCTATTTTACACATGGTAGTGTATGAGTCAATCCCAATCTCCCAATTCATCCTGACCACCTTTACACTCCACCACATCCACAAGTCTGTTCTCTACATCTGCATCTCTATACCTGCCCTGCAAATAAGTTCATCTGTATTGTTCTTCTAGATTCCACATATATGCATTAATATTGCATATATGGTATATGATATGCATATACAAATGTATATATGATATTTTATGGTATATTTATCATTTATATGATATTTGTTTTCCTTTTTCTGACTTACTTCAGTATGTGCAACATAGTCTAGGTTCATCCACATCTCTACAAATGACCTAATACCATTCCTTTTTATGGCTGAGTAATATTCCATTGTATATATGTACCACATCTTTATCCATTCATCTGTCTATGAACACACAGAGGTTCCTTAAAAAACTAAAAGCAGAGCTACCATATGACCCAGAAATTCCACTACTGGCATATACCCTGCTGCTGCTGCTGCTGCTGCTGCTGCTGCTAAGTCACTTCAGTCGTATCCAACTCTGTGCAATCCCATAGACGGCAGCCCACCAGGCTCCCTTGTCCCCGGGATTCTCCAGGCAAGAACACTGGAGTGGGTTGCCATATCCTTCTCCAATGCAGGAAAGTGAAAAGTGAAAGTGAAGTCGCTCAGTCTCGGTCGTGTTCGACTTGCAGCGACCCCATGGACTGCAGCCTACAAGGCTTCTCTATACATGGGATTCTCCAGGCAAGAGTACTGGAGTGGATTGCCATTGCATATACCCTGGGAAAACCATAATTCAGAAAGATACATATACCCCAATGTTCACTGCAGTACTATTTATATTAGCCAGGACATTTAGCAACCTAAATGTCAAGCACTGCTTTTGAGATAGCCTACATATTATTCAAGAGAAATTGAGATTTTAATAGTGAAATGTGGCAGTAAGGAAAAGAGTAGCCCCTGCAAAGAATAGTTGCCATATACATTTTTAAGAGCAAGTATGCACTGTGCTGTCACTGAAAAAAATGAAACTATTAATGTGAGTGAGAAGGCAATTCAAGAAAGGAAAACAATCCATACTTAAAAACAGAAGAATGGCTTAATATTTAATTCCATTATTGTTTGGAAATATGTATAGTAAGAGAAAGCAGAAAACTAGAATAAATTCTCTAAGTATAATGAGATGTCTTGTAAAAAAGAAAAACAATGCCTGTGAAAAATCACCAAAGAAGCTCTTTCATATTTCATACAGCTCTCAAGATTTGTTGCATTAATTATGAATTTTGGACTGAAATTATAAAGAAGAAAAATTCAAGTAATGTGAATCATGGTAAGGCATTGTGTATTATGACATTCCATTTAATATCATTGATTTCTGGGTTAGTTTGCTTAAGTAAGTTATATATGACCTTAGTACTTTATAATAGAGTGCTATAAAAGTCATTATTTCTTTTAGATGAATGCTACTTTGTTTCATTTCAAACTTTGGTCTTGGGTTAATAAGAGAATACATATTAGATCATTATTTAAATTTTAGATTTTATTTTTACTATTCCTATTTACAAGATATAAAATTTTCAGAATAAAACTCAAAAATGTGATGACTGCTCAGACTTAAGAGTTTTCCATTTCAGGACCCTCCCACTATGAGAATTAAGAATAGTACATTATTCACATTTAATAATCTCAAAACGTATAAAAGAGTTCAAATGAAGCAAATTAATCCAAATTAGTGCATTTGCAATCAATTCACTTTAAAAGTTTTTTTTGCTTTGCTTCTAAATAAATGCCCTATATGTGATGCTTATTAGCTTTCTAAATTAATCCTTACCATGCAGTGAAGCATTGTGCGAATCAAGTCCATTAAATAATCAGAGAGAGGCATAATTGGCTTTACAATCTAAGCAGAAAGAAGATATCCAAAAACATGCTCTACATGGTATCTTTCAAGTTTTCAGCCTTGCACCATTAAATATAATGTTATCTCTAAGTTTTTCATAGATGTCCTTAATGAAGTCAATTCTATTCACAATTTGCCAAGAGTTTGTTATCAGAAATATATTTTGAATTCAATCAAATGTTTTTTTGTGTGTCTTCTAAGATGATCATATAGGTTTGCATTTTTGTTTTATTTTTATGGCCAATTATACAAATTTCATATATTTAGCACTGTATTCCAGGAAAACTGGTCATAATTATTATCATTTTTAATTGTTGTTTGGTCTGATTTGATACATATAAAATATTGAAGGGGTAATTAAATATAAAATATTCACAAGGTAATTAAATTTTCAAGTCTAGAAACTCAGTTGTTTTCCAACTGGATCGTTATACATTTGCCAATATTAATTTTGATCATGGTTTTACAGATCTATGTATGTGCTGTATTATATTTTCTAAATGATGTATTTTTTAGTTCATGAATTGCATTAGGATTGAATTAATTTCTATTATATATTGCTATAGCAATCATGCTTATTAATTCTAATTACTGTAGAATTTTAGAGCATAAACTTAAAAGTTTATATGAAAGCATAAGTCTAAGATTTCAAGTATATTAATATAAAAGAAATATGGATAAAGTAACTGTATGTTTCACTGAACCAGATTTTCATTAACAAGTACTGTAATATTAAATTCTAGAGATAAGAAACCATTAAATGGCAAACTAATGAATTAGCAGAGCATAAATCTAGCTCTCCATTTTTTTATTGTAAGTAGCTTATTATGGATTATTTGAAGTTCAGTAATAAATTATCTTTCAATTTCTTTTTGTTGTCATTTGTGCTTGTTTTTCTGTTTAATGTCTGTGCTACGTGTCTTGTGAAGTCTTATCTCTCCAACAAGGGATTGAACTCCAGCCTTCAGCAGTGAAAGCCTGGAGTCCTAATGACTGGACCACCAGGGAATTCCCATATCATTTTTCAATTTCTTGATCAATTTTTTCTACACACCTTTTTTTGCAACAAAGTGAGAAACAGAAGAGTGTCTTTTATATGTAAACAGATGAACGATTTGGGGATTAAAAGATGAATTTGTATTACTTTTCTTAAAAAGACTGAGGTCACTTGCTTGAGAAACCATCAGAAGATGAGAAAATGTGATGATTAGGGTATCGCATTACTACAGAACATTAAGGATAAGATAGTCTAGCTAGAATGCAAATCTCTCAAAAATGGGAGAATTTTTAGATGAGAGTTGAATGGTGAGGGAAGCTCTTAATGTGAATTCTCGGCCACAGATAGCGGAGTGTAGAAAACCAGGCAATCTCATAGACATGGCTGCAGTGAAAGCCAAGCTCACTTGAAGATAAAAACATACAGAAAGCATTTCACCAATAAATTGATTACATAGGATATCTGTTTGCCAGGGAGCAGGATTCTGTATTAAAAAAAAAGGGGGGGAGATTGTTTTACTTTCTTCTATTATTAATATTTTTTAAATTACTGAGCAAATAAACATACTAATATATAGATTATCTAATTTAATTTTTAAACATTAGTCTAAAGAAAATACTATTATATCATCCCAATTTAAAGATGAGAAAACTGGATCTTAAAGATGTTATTAACTAACCCATATAGTTCAGTTCAGTTCAGTCGCTCAGTCGTGTCCGACTCTTTGCGACCCCATGAATCACAGCACGCCAGGCTTCCCAGGTCCATCACCAACTCCCGAGTTCACTCAGACTCACATCCTTCGAGTCCGTGATGCCATCCAGCCATCTCATCCTCTGTCAACCCCTTCTTCTCCTGCCCCCAATCCCTCCCAGCATCAGAGCCTTTTCCAATGAGTCAACTCTTCACATCAGGTGGCCAA
This sequence comes from Capra hircus, assembly GCF_001704415.2. Classification (NCBI taxonomy): domain Eukaryota; kingdom Metazoa; phylum Chordata; class Mammalia; order Artiodactyla; family Bovidae; genus Capra; species Capra hircus. The sequence continues at coordinate 66,498,699 of NC_030816.1, forward strand.
GTACTGGAGTTTCACCTTTAGCATCATTCCTTCCAAAGAAATCCCAGGGCTGATCTCCTTCAGAATGGACTGGTTGGATCTCCTTGCAGTCCAAGGGACTCTCAAGAGTCTTCTCCAACACCACAGTTCAAAAGCATCAATTCTTCAGTGCTCAGCCTTCTTCACAGTTCAACTCTCACATCCAAATATGACCGCTGGAAAAACCATAGCCTTGACTAGACGGACCTTAGCCGGCAAAGTAATGTCTCTGCTTTTGAATATACTATCTAGGTTGGTCATAACTTTTCTTCCAAGGAGTAAGTGTCTTTTAATTTCATGGCTGCAGTCACCATCTGCAGTGATTTTGAAGGCTCCCAAAATAAAGTCTGACACTGTTTCCCCTGTTTCCCCATCTATTTCCTATGAAGTGATGGGACCAGATACCATGATCTTCATTTTCTGAATGTTGAGCTTTAAGCCAACTTTTTCACTCTCCTCTTTCACTTTCATCAAGAGGCTTTTGAGCTCCTCTTCACTTTCTGCCATAAGGGTGGTGTCATCTGAATATCTGAGCTTATTGATATTTCTCCTGGAAATCTTGATTCCAGCTTGTGTTTCTTCCAGTCCAGCGTTTCTCATGATGTACTCTGCATAAAGTTAAATAAGCAGGGTGACAATATACAGCCTTGACGTACTCCTTTTCCGATTTGGAACCAGTCTGTTGTTCCATGTCCTGTTCTAACTGTTGCTTCCTGACCTGCATACAGATTTCTCAAGTGGTAGGTTAGGTGGTCTGATATTCCCATTTCTTTCAGAATTTTCCACAGTTTATTGTGATCCACACAGTCAAAGGCTTTGGCATAGTCAATAAAGCAGAAATAGATGTTTTTCTGGAACTCTCTTGCTTTTTCCATGATCCAGCGGATGTTGGCAATTTGATCTCTGGTTCCTCTGCCTTTTATAAAACCAGCTTGAACATAGGAAGTTCATGGTTCACGTATTGCTGAAGCCTGGCTTGGAGAATTTTGAGCATTACTTTACTAGCATGTGAGATGAGTGCAACTGTGCAGTAGTTTGAGCATTCTTTGACATTGCCTTTCTTTGGAATTGGAATGAAAACTGACCTTTTCCAGTCCTGTGGCCACTGCTGAGTTTTCCAAACTTGCTGGCATATTGAGTGTAGCACTTTCACTGCATCAATTTCAGGATTTGAAACAGCTCAACTGGAATTCCATCACCTCCACTAGCTTTGTTCGTAGTGATGCTTTCTAAGGCCCACTTGACTTCACATTCCAAGATGTCTGGCTCTAGATTAGTGATCACATCATCATGATTATCTGGGTCATGAAGATCTTTTTTGCACAGTTCTTCTGTGTATTCTTGCCATCTCTTCTTGATATCTTCTGCTTCTGTTAGGTCCAGACCATTTCTGTCCTTTATCGAGCCCATCTTTGCATGAAATGTTCCCTTGGTATGTCTCATTTTCTTAAAGAGATCTCTAGTCTTTCCCATTCTGTTGTTTTCCTCTATTTCTTTGCATTGATTGCTGAAGAAGGCTTTCTTATCTCTTCTTTCTATTCTTTGGAACTCTGCATTCAGATGCTTATATCTTTCCTTTTCTCCTTTGCTTTTAACCTCTCTTCTTTTCACAGCTATTTGTAAGGCCTCCCCAGACAGCCATTTTGCTTTTTTGCATTTCTTTTCCATGGGGATGGTCTTGATCCCTGTCTCCTGTACAGTGTCACAAACCTCATTCCATAGTTCATCAGGCACTCTATCTATCAGATCTAGGCCCTTAAATCTATTTCTCACCTCCACTGTATAATCATAAGGGATTTGATTTAGGTCATACCTGAATGGTCTAGCAGTTTTCCCTTCTTTCTTCAATTTGAGTCTGAATTTGGTAATAAGGAGTTCATGATCTGAGCCACAGTCAGCTGCTGGTCTCGTTTTTGTTGACTGTATAGAGCTTCTCCATCTTTGGCTGCAAAGAATATAATCAATCTGATTTCGGTGTTGACCATCTGGTGATGTCCACGTGTAGAATCTTCTCTTGTGTTGTTGGAAGAGGGTGTTTGCTATTACCAGTGCATTTTCTTGGCAAAACTCTATTAGTCTTTGTCCTGCTTCATTCCGCATTCCAAGGCCAAGTTTCCCTGTTACTCCAGGTGTTTCTTGACTTCCTACTTTTGCATTCCAGTTCTCTATAATGAAAAGGACATCTTTTCGGTGTTAGTTCTAAAAGGTCTTGTAGGTCTTCATAAAACCGTTCAACTTCAGTTTCTTCAGCGTTACTGGTTGGGGAGTAGACTTGTATAACTGTGATATTGAATGATTTGCCTTGGAGATGAACAGAGATCATTCTGTCGTTTTTGAGATTGCATCCAAGTACTGCATTTTGGACTCTTTTGTTGACCATGATGGCTACTCCATTTCTTCTGAGGGATTCCTGCCCGCCGTAGTAGATACAATGGTCATCTGAGTTAAATTCACCCATTCCAGTTCATTTTAGTTCACTGATTCCTAGAATGTCGACGTTCACCCTTGCCATCTCTTGTTTGACCACTTCCAATTTGCCATGATTCATGGACCTGACATTCCAGGTTCCTATGCAATACTGCTCTTTACAGCATTGGATCTTGCTCTTATCACCAGTCACACCCGCAACTGGGTATTGTTTTTGCTTTGGCTCCATTCCTTCATCAGGGGAGTTATTTCTCCCCTGATCTCCAGTAGCATATTGGGCACCTAAAGACCTGGGGAGTTCCTCTTTTGGTATCCTATCATTTTGCCTTTTCATACTGTTCATGGGGTTCTCAAGGCAAGAATACTGAAGTGGCTTGCCATTTCCTTCTCCAGTGGACCACATTCTGTCAGACCTCTCCACCATAACCTGTCTTGGGTGGCCCCGCAGGCATGGCTTGATTTCATTGAATTAGACAAGGCTGTGGTCCTAGTGTGATTAGATTGACTAGTTTTCTGTGAGTATGGTTTCAGTGTGTCTGCCCTCTGATGCCCTCTTGCAATACCTACCATCTTACTTGGGTTTCTCTTACCTTGAGCTTGGGGTATCTCTTCACGGCTGCTCCAGCAAAGCACAGCCGCTGCTCCTTACCTTGGATGAGGGTTATCTCCTTACCGCCGCCGTTCCTGACCTTCAACGTGGGATAGCTCCTCTAGGCCCTCCTGGGCCTGCACAGCCATGGCTCATCTGGTTGCTCCTCCCAGCCACCAGCCCTGGCCTCGGGCATGGGTGGCTCCTCCCAGCTGCCGCCCCTGGCCTCGGGCTCAGGGTGGCTCCTCAGGGTCACCGCCCCTGGTCTCGGGCATGAGGTGGCTTCTCCTGGCTGCCACTGACCTTGGACAAGGGGTAGCTCCTCTCGGCCGCCGCTCCTGAGCTTGGACGCAGGGTAGCTCCTCTCGACCGTTCCAAACCCTCCCTCTCTCCCAAATAGTGGCTGTACTGGGTGTTGCAAGAGGGCATCAGAAGGCAGACACACTGAAACAATACTCACAGAAATCTAGTCAGTCTAATCACACTAGGACCACAGCCTTTTCTAATTCAATGAAACCAAGCCATGCCTGCGGGGCCACCCAGGACGGGTCATGGTGGAGAGGTCTGACAGAATGTGGTCCACTGGAGAAGGGAATGACCTCGGATGCAGGGTATCTCCTCCTGGCTGCCACTGACCTCGGACTCGGGGTAGCTCCTCTCAGCCACTGCCCCTGACCTCAGACGCAGGGTGGCTCCTCCCGGCCGTTCCTGCACTGTCGCAGCCTGGCACTCTGGGCCGCTGTCCCTGACTTCGGACGTGGGGTAGCTCTCGGCCACGCTTAGTGTGCCGGCCTGCCAATGCCGCCTGCGCTAGTATAAGTCAGCATAAATAGTCTGTATGAGACAAGACCAATGCCTAAGTGATGTGATTTCAAAGTATGTCCCCTAAAGTCTGTGCTGTGTGGCTCCAGAACTGTGGTATGGAATAACCAATACCCCTTTGGCTTTTTCTGAACACAGTTTCTATGAGTACAACCTAAGATCATATGAACATTATTGGCAACACCATTACCCTGTTAACACAAAAGTTTGTTCTTGCAAATAGAACATGTAATAAACCAAACATTCTTAAATATTTTTCTTTCCCACATACCATAAGCTATATTTTTCTGAGTTTGCATATTTTTAAGTTCTCACAGGGTTTCCATTTGTCTCTTTTTTACACTTCATTTTAATAGATCTCAGACATCATTCCAGACTGTCCTAAAAAATATCTGTAAACAAATGCATTGATATCTTTCCTGGGAAAACTAAAATAAAATTTATTAATAAGTGAACTTTCAGAATGTGAGATAGTTTGTAAAAAGCTAAGTTACATCATCTAAATAGGTATTACAAAAGAAGATTACATTACAATTAATGATATCAAAAGGAAAGAATTATCAACTCAATGAGGCTCTTTTTAATTAAACAGTTACATGTATATCTTCTGGTCACATATTAAATGGCGATGGAAAGACTACATTCCAGAGGATAAATACACAAGAAAAGGGCCACAGGTTGTATATGGGCTTGCATCTGTGGATTCTAAATGGGAAATAAGTGATGACAGGGAAATGATAATATTTTTAAAGCCAAAAATGGTAAAAGGTCTTTCTATGCTGCCGTCTATGGGGATGCAGAGTCGGACACGACTGAAGCGGCAGCAGCATGCCATTTGTTCATGATGATATTAAAATAAAGGCATATGCATAAAGTCATGTGCTGTTGTTGTTCTTTAGTTGCTTAGTCCTGTCTCTTTGTGACCCCATAGATGGTAGACCGCTAGGCTCCTCTGTCCATAGGATTTCCCAGGCAAGAATACTAGAGTGGGTTGCCATTTCATTCTCCAGGGGATCTTCCTGACCCAAGGATTGCACCCATGTCTTCTGCATTAGCAGGCAGATTCTTTACCGCTGAGCCACCAGGGAAGCCCAGAGCCATGTGCTGTATAAATGCAAAAGTGTTACTACATTAAGGAGTGCCCACTCTAGTGATTAAAGGGATTAAACTGAGTATGAGGTAAAGGAGCTTCCATAATATTAGCTCTATTATTTGAATGAGTCTACTTTTCACAGAAAACAAATCATCTCTTCCCATGTGAAACTACATAATTTTCAAGCATAGTGTAAATTAAACAGGGTTTTATTTTTATATTATAAAATTTACTAGTGTCTTTATGCCCTGACTAGTCCACTTGTGGCTTTTTGGCCTTTGGACATCACCAATAGATAAAGGAATAAATGTAAATAAATAAATACATAATCCTAATTTTAGGTATAGCTTAAATTCTTTTGACAAATATTTATTCCTCAATATCTACAATAAGCCCACTAATCCATGTTTAAGGTACTGGGATAATTCAAACAGTAATTGGATGCTTTGTAATGAATTATTTACAACTGTCCACAAGTCAGTTACTGAATGTGTTTCTGAAACCTCTCCAACCAATTAGAGCATTCCATTGCTTCCAAAGGGCACTAAGCATGCTATTCAAAACAGAATTAAGGTATGCACTGTTGCTACTGGTACTCTATAATTCAAGCAAAAAGTCTTAAAATATACTTGCCCAACCAGAAAACATGGGAAAATTATTTTTACTCTCTTCATCCAGCAATATGCAAATTCAAAAGAGAAACGTAATTATCTTTTATGTCATGTTGATTGTTTTTGGTTTTCACTGACTCAAACAGGGTCGATCAATGTGAAATTTTACACTTTGCTAGAAACAGCTTCAGCAAAACATGTTATTATTAGCTTCATTTGAAATTATAATTTCAAAGCCACACTTTGCTGGAGCAGGAAGAGAGGCCACAGGTAATAGAAACCATAAATGAGAAACAGCTTGGTCATGGATTCAGGTGCCAGCAATATATTCAGTTCATTGGATTCAGGTTGCCTGACCCAATTTTTTGTGAATAATTCTATTTCCCTCACACACTCTTTATGAAGGAACTAAGATATTACTTTTAAGGAATTTTAAATTTGGGGAATTCATTTCTTTAACACCTAATACACAGGTCCTAGAAATATTTATCACTGTTGAAAAAAATAGAATTTTCTGATTTGTATTCTAACAAATATTCTATCAATATATAGTAACTATTATCCCTCATTATAATAAACAAGTCCCCTAATTTCTTTGTGCCTAGTGACACTTGGTCAGTTGGAAATAAATGAATTTTGTCAACCTATATGACACCACTATCAAATGCTCTGAACTCAAGGACCCAGGGCATTTATCTCATACCAAAGGCTTCCTAGGTGGCACAGTGGTAAAGAATCTGCCTGCCAATGCACAATACAAGAGATAGGTTCAATCCTTGTTTGGGAAGATCCCCTGGAGTAAGAAATGGCAACCCTCTTGAGTATTCTTGTCTGGAAAATTCCATGGACAGAGGAGCCTGTGGGGATGCAGTCCATGGGTTTGCAAAGAGTCAGACATAACTGGGCACACACACATGCTGTCAGTGTTACTTCAGGTTAATTCAGGATCTGAGATTTGTAGGACAACTTCTAGAAGTTATTATTTATGAAACAGAGAAATAGGTAAGTTCTCACAATTTTGATTCTGATTTTTTTTATTTTGTCCCATAAGTACAAAATATACATCTAACATGTTTAAGAATGTATATTTTATCTCAGTAAGGTAATAAAGAATGTTCCTCAAAGAATCTGCTTTGGATTTTTTTCCTTCCAGTGAGTATTGGATAACTGAACACTCACCACCACATAGTTCTATTGTGAAAGAGATAATGATTGCAATGTGCATAGCTCTAAAAGTGTGAATGCTAATAGCTTTAGTAACAGTAATGATGGTGACAACTTTTTGTTGCTGTAATTGTGTTGTGATTGCTACATTTTTTTAATGTATATCAAAGAAATCAGTAAGAAATTACGATTTGTTTCTATTCCCTTTATTTGTAATGGATATCTTGTTGCAGAAACCAGTATTCCAGAAATCAAGAATTGGAGAACTCAGAGAATTGGAGAACTCGGATTTATTACACCAGCAGGCCCAGAAGAGTTAACACTTCAAGCTCTGAGCCCTGAACAAAGGGGTTACAGAGTTTTTATAGACAGGCTATAGTGGGCAACACTAGCTGCTAATAGGTTGATTTAAACTAAGGGGTTTCATGCACAGGAAGAGCAGTCCAGACGGGGAGGAGGATGCCTGACCTTTACAGTGACAAGCATGATTAAGCAGGATTGCGGGGGCTGAGTAGTTGCAAAGAGCAGGACAAGGGTGAATGAGATAAGCTCCAGTTCCTAGTATTGTAAGTCCCCACTTTCCAAGACTACGTGGCCTACGTGATCCAGACTTTGCAAGGAACAAGCTGAGTTACAGAGGCAGAACAAACAGGAGGTTATATAGAATTTTAACTTTTCCTCTTTAATCTCAGCTTCTCACTACCTTTCAATTTCCTACACTGGATTTGGAGCCTTGACTGATTTGCAATCTATTTGTTAATCTTTCTAAACTGACATCACCTTCTCTTTGGGAGAAAACTCTGTTCCCCATTATCTGTATGTTTTCCCTAAATCATAAAGTTCTTGCCTACTTAATTTTTAGTGTTACTTCCCTGAGAATTCTGACTACTCTAATACAGACTTTTTCTATCAGCCACTGTCAATAGACCAGTGGCGTGAAAGTGAAAGTTGCTCAGCTGTGTCTGACTCTTTGTGACCCCATGAACTATACAGTCCATAGAATTCTCCAGGCCAGAATACTGGAGTGGGTAGCCTTTTCCTTCTTCAGAGGATCTTCCCAACCCAGGGATTGAACATAGGTCTCCCATATTGCAGGCAGATTCTTTACCAGCTAAGCCACAAGGGAAGCCTGTCAACAGACCAAGGTGCTGCAAATTTCAGCTGCTATTAATGGACCAATATCCTATTCTTCAATGGCCACTTATTTTAGACTTCTACTAGTCACTTCACTCAGGGAAGAGTCATTTACCCATAAAAGCTGTCTAGGTCCAATCTTAGTAATTCCTACTTCCCTCTGCTTTCCAGTCAATATTTTTGGAGAATCTGGTGTCCTCATGGTAGACTAAACATAAGGACAAGAAGAAGACAGTGATAAAGCAGGTTCATCAGGCAGGCTTACTATTCTGAGTTACATGTTCTTCTGGGGGCTCCTCAATAGTGTATTCCTCTAGTGTGCTCCGTCGTATCAGTGGTGTTCAACTCTTTTGTGACCCCCATGGACTGTAATCCTCCAGGCAAGAATACTGGAGTGGGTTGCCATTCCCTCCTCCAGGGATATACCTCTAATATGTTGCTGATAAAAAAGATATAGTCTAGCTTATACCTGACCATAAATAACAAAACTCATTGTCATATTTACCCAAGCAGAATTTGAATGTAAACTCTGATTTAGGTTAACTAAAAACTGGACTGTAAATTTTGTGCTCACATTAAAAAATTGGACTACCTAAGTTGGCATTTTTTAAAAAAGGAAATTTAACACGTGGTCATTGTGTTTTCACAAATAGAAAAAGAGAACAGTGGGAACCTTGGAGACTGGGGGAACATTTACCTCCCTCACTCATGTACATGCCTACAAGATACTTCTTCTAGAGCGGTTATTAACATGAGTCCAAGGACAATGTAAAAAAGAAAGACATGGACTTCCCAGATGGTACGCCGGATAAGAATCTGCCTGCCAATGCAGGGGCCATGGGTTCAATCCCTGGGCTGGGAAGATTCCACGGAATGCAGGCAGAGCAACTAAGCCTGTGTGCCACAACTACTACAGCCCCCTTGCTTAGAGCTCAGGTGCTGCAGCAAGAAAAGCCACCTCCGTGAGAAACGTGAGCACCACAATGAAGAGGAGCCCCCACATACCGCAGTTAGAGAAAGCCCTCCCCAAAGCAAAGAAAGCCCAGTGCAGTCAAGAAAAAAAGAGGAAAGAAACACACAATTTAGCTGACAAAATCTTGTGATATTTGATGATTTAATTCGCAATTCCTCCAAGACTTTAAATGTTCTGTAATATCTGACTGCTGCTGGTATCCCTAGCCTCATTTTATACAGTTTCCTAATTCCCTACTTGCTCATTACCCTTGATTGAATCACGCTAAGATTCTTTGAGTTCCTCAGAAGTGCCAATAAATTTCCTACCGTGGGATCTTAGCAAGGAATATCCTTTTCCTGAATCTTTACCTAGAAAATGACACTCGGGTCTCAGTTTAAACAAGATCCCTTCAAATAGGACTTCTCTGACCCCTGAACTAAATTTTCTATCATACTTTGTTTGTTTTTCATAATCTTTCTCAGTTTTATTTATTTTCTTTTTTCTCTGTTCATGTATTCGTGTTGTTGTAGCCACGCATTCCAGGAAACAAATTCACTCAGGACAATGCAGATAGTGGAGTGCAGTTTATTACACCAGCGGGCCCAAGGCAGAGTCTCCTCTTAGCCAAGGACCCTGACCAGCATTTGTGAAAATCTTTTATGCCCCATGTGTACGTGTCTGAACCCACCACTCCAAATTCCTTGAGACTTACACAAACCAAGGAAAATACAGTCCCAATAACCCCATCATTCACCTGCTATGTGCTCATGTGCTCAAACAGTCAAACAATTAGCCAATAATCAATAAACCCAAGGTTACACTCTGATAGATACAGAAAAATTTATGGCCTGTCTGGAGGAAGGGGTGATAGTATATGTTTTCTCTTAGGCGATAAGTAACCTAGATATGATCTTCAAGGTTCCCCCGTCTTGAGGGGTTCTTATCCTTCTGCTGTTGTTTTCATAGGCACTAAACACAGAGTTCAGAGTCCATTGGAAAGGTGGCTGAGCATGATCAGCATGAACAGGCCTAAGATGGAGTCCAGGCCCTATGAATTCCTTCTTCAGTGTGACAATATGTTTACTGCCTTCAATGTTTGTCCTACTGAACTGGACAGGGTTAACAGTAAGGAAATACATAAGCTCATACAAAAGCAAGTTCAGAGGCATGTCAGATTTCAAGGTTGTTTGACCCAGTAAAAATCAGATTGTAGTATGACTACTAGTATGTAAAATTCCCTTGCTCATATTTTGCAGGAGGAAGAGAACTAGTTTGCAGAGACTTAAGATAAGAAAAATTTCCCTGAAAGATATCTGAAAACCTACCTCATATTTTACAAGACAACATTGGGTCACAAACTTACTTTTGAGCTGATCATTGAGAAGCGAAATGGGATTTCTTTCTGTCCAGTCTGACCTCTCCTTGGAATTGAGGTTAGGATCAAATTTCCCTGAGGTATAGACCTTGTAGGAGTGACATGCATACATAAACTAAGTTAGCATTCTGTTGTGAAAAAGGAAGAGGAAACCAATACTGGATAAACAACGATCAACCCTATTACTGTACACAAAGAATTTGTTTATCTTGTTTAAACTGTATACTGTTGTCATGTTTTCTTTGTAATGTTATGAAATGCCACAATTTCCAATATTTACTATTCAAGTTCAACAAATGTCATTCCAACTACCTTGCAGGATGAGAATTCAGATGCATTTAGATGTACTTTAATACATAGCCAGAAGCATATTTCCCATTAATTATTAAATTGCTTCCAAAATTTGTGTCCTGCACATGAAGGTGGAACATACCTAATGCCTGGAAAAGCTGTTTCGATTTCTCACTGAAAAATTCCAGTTTTTCAAGAAATTAAGAGTATTGGGGATTAACTCTAGAAGGAATTGGAAAATATATGTCAAGCCATGTAATAGTATAATTGCAAAAATGAAAGTGTTAGTCGTTCAGTCATGTCTGAGTGACTCAATGGACTGTAGCCCACCAGGCTCCCCTGTCCATTGGATTCTCTAGGCAAGAATACTGGAGTGGGTAACTATTTCCTTCTCCAGGGGATTCTCCCAACCCAGAGACTGAAGCCAGGTCTCCTGAACTACAGGTGGATTCTTACCATCTGAGACACCAGAGAAGCCCATAGTACAATTAAAACTTTATTAATTCTGCATAGGAGTTATATAGTCACATTGTGTCTAAGACAGCTACCTATAAAGCAATAACAACACAAGAATTTAGAGTATAGGCTCAGTAGAAAAGAAGTGCATATCTGGGGCCCTGCCTGGTGTATGCCAAGGTCACAGAAGCATAAGAGTCAAAACTCCATCTGAACATCCATTATCTAGAATCAATGGGATAGCACACAGAGATCTGCAGGAGGCTGGAGCATAATGAAACATTAGAGGCTCAAATTCTGCCCTCAGGTCAGTCCAGCTCCAGGACCCTGAGCTATCTTTGTAGCTGAGATTGCAGTGAGATAGGAGAAGCTATCTGGAATGATAAGTTAAAGTAAAATAAAATACCCCCTGTGATCCTCTCTAAAACAATGTCGATGAAAATCACTAATGTAGAATGCCTTTGTATTTAAAAGAATTAGTAGCGATGAGTCAAATTTCCTGTGAACATCAACAACTTCAAAGAAATACAAGCAACCAACTTTGTAAGCAGGGGCTAAATGCATGAATGAATATACACACATACACAAACACACATATTTAAATTAAGATACATTATAGGGAAAATTGAAAAGTCTTCATCTTCAGTATATCAGCTCTAATTTCCAGAAACAAGTAATACCTGGCCTAATGGAATCCAGAATAATGTGCATCACTACTATTCTGCTGTATGCCTCCTACACTACCCAACGGCTGCTATGCTAAATGGGTGCTGTTTGTGCACAGCACAAAGGTTCCTGGCCACAGAGGTGAGGGGATCTGCACACCCAGATGGGGATTGTACCCTCTAAAGCAGGATGCAGCCATACCAAATTGACATCTTTTTCTAGTTCATCCACCAAAGAGTGTGCTTCTTGTTCTATTTTGCACAAAGGTGTTGCATATATTAACAGCTGTAGTGGTATTATCTTATTTGTTCCTGGCAACAAACTCTACAGTGGTAATTGGTTATGCTGCTGCTGCTTCTGATAAGTCGCTTCAGTCATGTCCAACTCTGTGAGCATCTTCTAATTGACAGTATTCTGAGAAAGCTCATCTTTAGTCAAGGAAAATAATATAAGCCTATCCTACCCCTCCTAACTGTAATATCTGTCACCTCCTCAATATGTATTTGGACTCTAATATTTTGTTAGTGTGATAATCTCTTGATTAGAATTTCGTACAGTACCTCTGGCTGCTTCTCCACCATCCTGTGGCTACCATCTTCTTGCAACATCACTTTACAGAAAATCCTGGATTTTTCACCTGAATTCCCGAGGGCAGCAAATCACACACAAGCTGTTAGTAACAGTATCTATGTTCTCTGGGTATGAAAGAGAAATTACAAAAACCAACTGCAATGATTCAAAATTGGACATCGGGTATCAGTTACTACTTCTCTCACATAAGTTACTATTCATCACTGTCACTGAAAATTTGTAACTGGCTATAGGCTCCACGACTGCCCCCACCTGACACTACCATTTCAGGGCTACATTTCTTCCAGTCAAAATTTCTTATTGAATTTCCTTTATGATTCTCCCACAAAATAACTCTGTTGGGGACTATTATATTGCTCACCATTTCTCAATTCTTTATTATCCAGGACAATTAAATTCCTTCTTTTCTCAATTTATTTCACTAAAACTAGATAGCGCCTAACCTTTCATAAACAGTTTCCCCTGAGTTACATTCCCTTGCTTTACTGAAATGGAGAAGTGACTTCAATTTTTATCATTCTGGATGGCAATCTTTCCTTCTTGATGCATAGTCTTTACAAATGAGAAACAAGACTCCAAGACATGACATCACTTACGTTTCAAAGCCTACTGTCTTTGTTTATCACTGATTTGAAACCAGTTTAGGAGGCAAGAAGAGATGCTATACATGAATAGACCCTCATGCTAATATTCTGAAGAAAATTTTTACATAAACTACATACATTCAACACAATAAATATTATTGTGCTTCAGTAGAGCTCAACTAAACAGATACCTACAGTTACAAGTTTATCGTACTAGAAGACACATACATTAAGGAAATAAACACAGACAAATAAACATGGTAATAAATGCTACATACTATGAAAGGAAAGAACAAGATGCTGTAAGCCAATAACAGAGAACACCTATTTTAGAATGCAATCAGCTAATCTTTTCTATGTTCTTTGAAACAACACAATCTAAATTTTTTTCCTAGATATTTTTAATGCCTTCCATACTTTTAAGAAAATCTCAGGAACTTCCAGTCCAGTAGATATAGTTGTCCACTCCTCAAGTCTCCTAATTTGTTCCTCTCATTCCTAACCTATCTTAAAACAAATAGGCATATAAAAATAAGCAAGCCAAAGCAATGAACAACCATTCTGAATGAGCCCTCTATTTCTCTTGTCTCTATTTATTGTTTATACCATGAGAATAAATCACATAACAAGGCATCAAGCAGGGACCACACTTAGTACACACTCACCAGCCCCTGAATGGAGCAGTCATAGAGCCCAGTGCATCTCCCTGGTTAATCCCTTCTCTCGCCACTGAACAAATCACCACTTGACACTTAGCATAGGCTCAGGCCTTCTCCTTTGTACAGAACACTGGAACCATCAGCTGAGATTCTTCATTATTCCACTCCTAGACATTGCATCTGCATGGAGTTGCTCCTGCCTTTTAACCTTCACAAAGTATAGATCTGATCTAAAAGCTAGCACTTCATCTGTGCTCTGGATTTCATCCCCTTCAGCCTCTTCCAAAAACATATGTTAGTGATTGTCCCTGCTCTCTTCTCTTATTTTTATCTCTTGCTTTCTACCTCATCTTTCCTTTTGTATTTATCATATAAAACATACAAATAAACATACATAGTATTTCACATAAAAAGTATTTCACATTTTTAAAAACCCACTTTCAATGTACATATCCTAACAGTTGCTTTATTTCACCCTACAACTTCTCAGGCAAACTTTTAATAAGAAAGGTTGCTAATACCATTATCTTTTTTTTAATATGATAAAGTTCACATGTTACATTTTGTAAATATAAAGAATAAATACTGTCTTATTCCAAACAGAGATTTCAAAAGTAGACAAAACAAATCTGTACTATTATAAATCAAGATAGTGGTTACCACTGGATGGGATAGCAGTGATTAGAAGTAGGTAATGAAGAAATTCTTAGGTTGCAGCAATATTCTTTTATTTGTTTTGGGTGCAGGTTTTATTGGTATGTTCACTTCAGGACATTCATTTGACTGAACATTCATGGTCTATGGCTCTTTTGTATGTTGCTCTTCTTAAAAAAATATATTTAAAAATATACAGTATGTCAGGTGTTACTTACATGGAAAAGAAGCAAAAGATGAAAATAGAAATGTTATAGGAGGAACATAATTTGACAGTATTGGTAGCTATTTAAAGTAGGGTAGTCAGAAAACATCTCACCGAGAAGGTGACTTTCCATCATAAATATGAAAGTGATGGAAAAAGTCATGTGAACATCTAGGAAAGAGTGTTCTGGACAGGGTGTAAATTTTCTTGAGATGATTGTCAAGGTAGCATTTTCAATGAACATTGAGTAGGCTAAGAAAGCTGAATAAAATGCAAGTGATGAAAAATTATACATTGAAGTAATAAGGAAGTGAGGCCAGATATTACAAGGACTCTAAAATGTTATTTTAAGGCCTTTGAGCTTGTGAGAATTAGTCTCCAAAGGGAACCAGGATTCTCAGGAATTCCACTTTGTAAAGCCCCCCTCCAACCTGAACCTGAATCCCGACCCAGGAATCAAATCCTGTCTCCTGCATTGGTAGGTGAGTTCTTTACCAGTGGCACCACCTGGGAAGCCCTCCATACCCTGACACTGAGTTAAATTTCAAAGACAGAGTTTTGGCTGAAGTAGGGCTTCCCTGGTGGCTCAGACGGTAAAGAATCTACCAAGCAATGCAGTAGAACTATGTTCAGTCTCTGGGTCAGGAAGATCCCCTGGAGAAGGGAATGGCTACCCACTCCAATATTCTTGCCTGGAGAAGTCCATGGACAGAGGAGCCTGGTGGGCTATGGTTCATGAGCTCTCAAAGAATCGGACATGACTAAGTGAGTAACACTTTCAGAAAGAATAACTTTATTGTTTTGCCAGGCAAATAGGGCCACAACGGGCTAATGCCCTCAAAACTGTGTGTCCCCACCTGGAGGGGATAGTAAATTTTATAGACATGGTTCAAAGACAGCATGATCATTTTGTGGACATTCTTCTAATTGGTTGGGGAGTGAGCATCATCAACCTTTTTAACCAATCTGTGGTCTACATGCCTGTCAGCAACACACCGTAACTTCTCCCACATGGTGGGCATTTCAGTATCTGAAAAACAGGGCAAAGATACTCTTACATATATTCCTTAAGGGGAAACCAGGTCTTTGCCCCAAGGCTGCACTATTGTTTCTTTTTAGAGTTCCTCCTTTGTCTCAAGCTTCCCCTCCCTTCCCTAATTAGCAAAGATTTGAACCCACTTATTGGAACTCATGGAAGGTCATAGAGGCTGAATGAAGCCTATTTCCTGTCATCAAGAAATGACAGACACAAAACGCTTTTGGGCCTCAGAGTCCCACAGGGTGCTGCTCAGTACCCTGTGTAACCAATAGCATGGCATTCACTACATAATCATGAAAGTCTTGCTTCTATTTGTGTCTCAAAATGCTCAGTGTTCTGAAAGTTAACCAGGATAGCAAGTTGACCTTGAGACTTCCATATTCTAAGGAAGCCAAAGCTAACCAATGGGGAAGCTGTGTATTCAGAGAGACTTTGGCCAGCCTATAGCTGCTCCAGCCATTTATAGCTAATGCCTATAACTAAAGAAGTTACCCTGGGTGTCCAGTTTCATGAAGACTTATATTAATCTAGCCCTTCTGCTTTTGACTACAACCACATGAAAGACCTCAAGAATTACCCTTCTGACCCCAGTTAATCCCAAACGTAAGAGATCAGTTCAGTTCAGTCGCTCAGTTGTGTCCGACTCATTGCAACACCATGAACCGCAGCACTACAAGCCTCCCTGTCCATCACCAACTCCCAGGGTCCACCCAAACCCATGTCCATTGAGTCAGCGATGCCATCCAAACATCTCATCCTCTGTCCTCCCCTTCTCCTCCTGCCCTCAATCTTTCCCAGCATCAGGGTCTTTTCCACTGAGTCAGTTCTTCGTATCAGGTGGCCAAAGTATTGGAGTTTCAGCGTCAACATCAGTCCTTCCAATGAACACCCAGGACTGATCTCCTTTAGGATGGACTGGATGGACCTCCTTGTAGTCTAAGGGACTCTCAAGAGTCTTCTCCAACACCACAGTTCAAAAGCATCAATTCTTCTGCACTCAGCTTTCTTTATAGTCCAGCTCTCACATCCATACATGACCACAGGAAAAACTATAGCCTTGACTAGAAGGACCTTTGTTGGCAAAGTAATATCTCTGCTTTTGAATATACTGTCTAGGTTGGTCGTAACTTTCCTTCCAAGGAGCAAGTGTCTTCTAATTTCATGGCTGCAATCCCCATCTTCAGTGACTTTGGAGCCCCCAAAATAAAATCAGCCACTGTTTCCACTGTTTCCCCATCTATTTCCCATGAAGTGATGGGACCAGACGCCATGATCTTCGTTTTCTGAATGTTGAGCTTTAAGCCAACTTTTTCACTCTCCTCTTTCACTTTCATCAAGAGGCTCTTTAGTTCTTATTCACTTCCTGCCATAAGGGTGCAGTCATCTGCATATCTGAGGTTCTTGATATTCTCCCGGCAATCTTGATTCCAGCTTGTGCTTCTTCCAGCCCAGCGTTTCTCATGATGTACTCTGCATATAAGTTAAATAAGCAGGGTGACAATATACAGCCTTGACGTACTCCTTTTCCTATTTGGAACCAGGCTGTTGCTCCATGTCCGGTTCTAGCTGTTGCTTCCTGACCTGCCTACAGGTTTCTCAGGTGGCAGGTCACTGCTATTCTAAGCCAGTACATTTTGGGCTGGTTTGTTACTCTGCAAGAAATAATCAACAAGAATTTTTCTGTGAGATAGAAATCCATTGGAAGATTCTGAACAGAGGACTGATTTGTGTCTTCAAAGGAGCACTCATTTAGGATGTTGTGAGAAAACCAAGGAGCTATTGGAAGGCAAGAACAGATGTAAGAAGGCTGTTTAGAAGGCTCTTGCTCTCTTTGCACTTAGACAGTAGCTTTATGAAAGCAAGGAACATTTAGATATTGTTCATGTACCAATCTGCAGTATCTGGTACACCTAATGAGAATTTACTAAAGAAAAGTATAATTGTATTAATGAATGAATGAATACTAGCAATTCTTAACTAGATAAAGACTTAATTTCAGGGTATTTTCTATGTTTTCATTCCTCCATTTATTTTCCTCTTCTAGTTTCCACTTATGTTTCTTTCAACTTAATGCATATTTTCAATCTGTAGGAGTAATACATGAAAATAATTTTAATTCAGAATAATTTTAGTGTTTTTGAACCCAAATGCAAATATGATAGGAAACGAGACAAAACTATGACCGCACTGAAATACCTATTGCTTTCTCATGAACAAATTTAAAGCCTACAGAATATTGACACATTTTCTTCACCGCTTTGTGGAATGAAACTGATACTGAGGGAAATGGCCTGCAAAATCAAAGGGATCATCTCTTTTGAAAATTGCAGTGGAATAAGAACTTATTCTCATATTGCAGATAAAAAGATCACTACTAAAAGAAAATAGAAAATAATTTCCCAAAAAAAGGAGGAAATTAGATGTCGACATACCCAACCCCATGAGTTTCAAAAATTGTCCATTAATGATGATTTATTTGTTTATGTCTTATTTTAGTTTATTTGTAAGTAATTCATTTTACTATGTATGATTTTATATTTCAGCATCTCTACATCACTGTCATAGTCTATTGTTTTACCCAAGCTTCAAGAAATGATCCCAAAAACTGTATTAGGACCATCCAGGTATCAATGACAGGATATTAAGTTATGAGATATGAGAGAGCAGCTTTATAGTACAACACTTTCTTGTATCCACTTTTATAGCCTGTATTCCCTATTTCCATATCCCCCAAATTTGTTCCAAGACATGTTCTCCTGTTTTCTTCCAGAATATTAGTGAAGTCCTACATGTTTTAGTTAATATTCTCTTTCCTCTTACAAAAGGTACTGTGTTTCCCTCACCAGACAATGTGACATTCTTTATAACATCACACTGGTCCATTATGCTGAAGTTGTTGTGGTTATTCAGTCACTCAGCTGTGTCTGACTCTCTGCCACCCCATGGACTGCAGCAAGCCAGGCTTCCCTCTCCTTCACTGTGATCCGGAGTTTGCTCAAATTCATGTCCATTGAGTTAGTGATGCTATCTAACTGACATCATATTATTTAAAGATGTAAGCAGAAGCTATTAGGTATTCTATACATGATGATAAGTCACATGTGAACAAGAGAATAGGGAATAAACCCTAAAAACATGCAGGTACCTGCCATATTGATAAAGTATTTAGCAGTCCTGTGCTGCAGGGCATAAGAAGACATTCCTTCTGTTCCAATTACCCATTGCTGCAAAACAAACAAAAACAGAAACCAACGCAACACTTTGTAACTTAGAAAAACAACTATCATTTATTTTGTTCATCTATCTTCAATTCAAGCAGGAAATGGCAGGAACAACTCACCTCTGCTTCATACAGTAACAATAAGGGCTGGAGATTTACTCACTTGGTAGCAAGTTGAGGTTGGCTATGGACTGTGAACTCAGTTGAGATCTGTTGTCTGGGAACCTGGGTTCCTTTTCACATGAACGTCTCCTCACAATTTCCTCCAGTTTCTAAGAACATGGTAACTAGATTCAGAGAGTTGAGTACCTCAAGAGTCCTGGACAGAAGCTACAAAGCTGCTTATCACTCTGCCTCAAAAGTTTTGGAGAATTTGTTTTGCTGCATTGTATGGTAGATTTAAGTAACTGAGACCAGTCCAAATTCAAGGGAAAGAAAGCTGGATTTGACCTCTCAATGGAAGGAGTAGCAAAATATTTGCAGCTATTTTTTAGCTACCCTGCCATCCACAGAAGATGAGACATCATTACATTTTGAAAATTCTACAACTAAAAAAGCAATAGTCTTCCCTGGTGGCTCAGATGATAAAGAGTCTGTCTGCGGTGCAGGAGACCCAGGTTTGATCCCTAAGTCAGGAAGATCCCCTGGAGAAGGAAACAGCAATCCACTCCAGTATTCTTGCTTGGAAAATCCTGTGGACAGAGGATCCTGGCAGGCCACAGTCCATGGGGTTACAAAGAGTTGGACAAGACTGAGCAACTTCACTTGAGCAAAAAAGCAATAGAGCATTTAGTAAGCATATTAGAACCCACCCTAATGACCTCATTTGAACTGAACCACCTCTATAGAGATCCCATCTCCAAAATCAATCACATTGATACTTGTGGTTCAGACTTCAGCAATATTTTCGTTGAACACAATTCAGCCCATAACAGCTTTTCAGAAGTCCCCAGAAACCCTTTTCTATACAATTAGTCAACTCCTCCCATTCTTATAATGCAATTTCAGCCATATTACATCTCCAAAAACTGCCAGAGAACAATTAGACTATCAGAAGTTAATTTTCTCATATCTCTACCTGTAAATGTACCTAAATCTCAATCTCTTCTCTCTTATTTCTCCTTTTGCAAGGTTCATTCCTCCTCCTGAACTCATTACCTGATCTTCTGCTTTCTTGTATGAAAATATGCGTCACTGATAGTTCTTTTCCTATCTTTGCCACTTCATCCCCTTTACAGGAGCCTTATCTCTCTTTTTTATGTACAGCACCCAGGCTTCTCCACTGTGTGATCCTCTTCTTAGTTCAATGTAAGGCCACTGAAAAGAATAGTCTACTTTTATGACTACACCTGTCCATAGTCACTTTTCAATGCACTATGGAGCTTCTACCACAATTCTGCACTAATATCTCTCTAGTAAAGTTTACCAAGGGCACCTAGGCACCAAATTCGATGAGTAGTTCAATTGCCTCTGTTATGCCCAGTGTCTGAGTCCCAAAAACTGAGAGAATACGACATCCACAACAATGCAAAAGCATAAAGGGGTTTATTGCTAGCTCGAGCTAGGGCTCAAGTCTCATCCAGCGCAGTGGAGTCTTGACGAGAGTCCCGAGCTCTGAATCACATCTACTTTTATACGGACGGTTCTTTGTTCCTATAACAGCATAGCTGATTGGTTAAACCCTACGCACACACGGGACTTTTAAACCTCGCATCCCTATCCGGATTGGCTCAGGTCTGGCGCAGGCAGGGGGCTATGGGAATTTTTTTCTGATTGGTCGAGCTACACTGCCTGCGGGAGTTCCCAGTGCCTCAGCTTTCCTAGAGACTAAACCTCAGGCCTAGCCTGCCCCTTAGAGCCTGTCCTGGCTTCAGTTTGGTCCTAACAGCCTCATCTTACTTTATCAACCTTTGACATCTGAAAATACTGATAACTCTATTTTTCTCCACACTGTTTTTTGGTAACTCCTTTCCACCTTAAAAAAAAAAAAAGTTCAATCTAGGTATCCCCAAAGGTTTTTACTTCAGAGCTGCTTTTTCCCTATTGTATAAAATATGCCTGACACAAAAATGCAAAAATAAATAAACTCTAAATCATTTGGGGGAGATTTAATTCTCCTGATCTATCTGCTCAGTCTATACATTTGTCATGGTTTTCAGAATCTAATCATATATCCAACTGCCTAGTTGATTTTGAAAATTGCATGTTTCATAGGTACTCTTTCCTGTTAAATCTGTTCATTCTTTAATCCTAAACTCAACTCAGTCCACCTAGTTCAGCAGATGTGAAGTGTGGGTCCCACCAGTTAGCATCTGAATAGGAAAACAGATAGTAAAATGAGAATGGGTCAGGGTACCTGTCCTCTGTCTCTCACCTTCAGAAGAGGGGAGGAGATCGCGGTGGGATGACATCATCGCTCAACTGAAGATCACAGTTACTGTCACACAGTCCTCTGTACACCAGCCTCTGTGCTTCTTCTTCCAGTTACTTGCCACTCCAGGCCTTGGGGCTTCCTGTCTTGCGTGTGGTACAAGCTTAAGGGTATTGTATTATTCACCATGATTTCCTTACAAATAGTCCCCTATTTAAATTTCCTCAAATTATTCCAATTTGTGTATGTCATCTCTTTCCTGCTGTGACAACGATTGATATAGGAACCCTCTGAAAATTTTATGAATGCTAAAACCTTCATTTAAAAACTTAAAAAGCCAAAATAATTACAATTTTCTATTTCTTTATTCATGAACTCAACCAAAATTAAGTATTCATAAGTATAAAAGAGACTAAGGTGGCATTTTGCAGCATTAAAGCAGAGAGATGTTTTGTCCAGTTAATTTCAGCAAACAAGGAAACTGATATCAACTCACAGATAGCATCAACTAAACTAAGACCCATACAAAATATAGCTTCCTTCTGAGCACCTGATAGGTAAGTCATTGTTCATATGAAAAGCAAAAGATAAAATGCAATTCTCACAATTCTTTTGACCTTGGCTGACATTTCTGACCTTTCAGCCATCAGCTGACTTCTGTTATAGTTGGAAAGCTCCTCTGCCATGTTTTTCAAAGATCATTTACCATCTTTTGACAAGTGTAAATTTGATTCAATAGATTCTACTATAGTAAAATGTCAACCTTACTTTTTTTTGCCTGTATTTTTAGAATACATATTCATCTCTTGATATTATCTCTTTATATCCATGAGGCAGTTATAATATACTAATAACAACACAATGTGTTAACAGAGGCTTCAGATTAACCTGACGCTAGAAGAATGCCGGAAAACATTTCCAGAAGGCATGAACCTGGAAAGCGTCCTTGACTTGCCACTCACAGTGATTGCTAAAGGAATGTGCTATTGTTAACACAGCTCCCAGGAGAGGAACAGCAGCTTTAGTGTCATTATAAGATATGGTTTCTTCTCAAATACTGAGAATAAAGGCTCAGAAAGGGAAGCCAGTGGTAAATGAAATGCTCAACCTTATCCAGAGCAGACCTGCAGTAAAATCTCAAAAGAAGTGAACTTGGTCTTTCTAATTCTCCCTTTCAACAAACATTTGTTTTGCTGGTGCCTCACTTTCAAAGCCTGTTTATTTTAACATGTAAACATGTCTTTAAGTATCAGCAGGTGAATGATTAATTAATATAATTACATTGTGAAAAGATTTTTAAGATAAACAATGTCCTTGATACACCCCCAAAATTCTTTATTGATAAAATATTAGGATTTCAAAGAAATTATGTCTGTTAGAATATGTCTGCTATAAACCTTGTGCTTTTCATTATACAGCCATGCCTTTCTTCATGGAGAACTCTCTTCATTTCTGTAGTTCTCTGGGACAATAGGAAGCATTCTGAACCCTTATCCCACTTCATTTCTTCACATAGCTCAGGTTAATTTCTAATGTGGGTCCACAAAACATATCAGAAAAGCTATAAGGAAGATTTAAGACTCTGATAGAGTGGTTTAGTGATAAACAATCCGCCTGCAATGCAGTAGACCTGGGTTCGATCCCTGGGTGGGGAAGATTCCCTTGAGGAAGAAGTGGCAACTCACTCCAGTATTCTTGCGTGAGAAATCCCATGGACAGAGGAACCCGGCGGGTTACAGTCCGTGGGGTCTCAAGAGTCAGACACAACTGAGCAACTGAGTACACACACACAAGGACGATTTAAAGTAAAAATCTTTTATTTTGCTGTATACCTGAAAGTAGCACAAAATTGTAAATCAGCTATGCTCCCAGAAATTTTTTTTATAAAATAAAAACTTGGCTAACAATATCTAAACCTTAGAAAGCAAAAAACCACATTCTAGAAAGGCAAGGAAAACTAGTTGGCAAGCTGCCTGCTCTCTGCAGACAGATGTTAAACTTAACTGTAGATTCTATCCTGGAATCCTGTAAAATTTATACTTATTGTGCTGGCAAATTTCTCCCTCTTTCCAGAGAATCCTAAGAAGGCAAAGTTCTAAAGGGAGGAATTTTGAGAAAGATTTCATTAAGCATGATTTTGAATAATGTGTTCAATATGCAAATGTTTTTAACCAGACACTGAGTAAGGTGTTATAGGAAAAAAAAGGACTATCCAGCGTGTGCCCAACCTGGAGAAAAGTTCTTATATTTAGGGAGAGTCTAGAAATACCTATAAATTATTGTACAGAGTGTAATTTGTTACAAGTATCTCAAAATTGCACAAAGTACTATTAGATTTCAAAGGAGGAAATGAGGGATCATTCAAAGGAAAGAGATCAACATAAACTATATTTTTCTCTTCATTAAAGATCCTCTAATTATATACACTTCAAAACAAAACACATATGCTGTGTTCTAAGAAAATTAGCCATTTTAATTCTTATTGCAATTTTCATAGGTCTGATCTTTTTCCTGATATTATCACTTTGTTAGCTTTAACTAGTAAAAATGATGAACTGCTGGCTGCTGTGCAGTTACCAACAAACTCACTTATTTCAGAAGATTCATAAGAATCCCTAAAGTAAGAGTGCATTGCTCAGTGTATTGCTAAATGCACATGAAGACTGAAATGTTATTGGTTGGATAAATCCTAATTTGAGAGATAAAAAGAAAATATTATTTTATTCTGCCTCTTTCAGCTTAACATTATTTTCTCATTTCAATCTGGATGAAGTTACTTTGGCATTTTCCATGAAGATAAAACATGACTCAGAACCATTATAATAAAGTCATGGAGTATTTTGAATATTAATTTTTTAAATGCTTTGACAGTACAACATGCTTATTTTTGGATTAGGTTAAATTCACTTTCTTTGCAGAATATGAAGGCCCGTGAGCCTGCTCTCTACTGCTATAGTTCATGGTGGGGAGAGGAAACAGCATGGGGGGACTGGCCAGTGCTTCTGAGAATACAGTCATGTGCAGAAAATTCTGTCTGTCAAAGCTGACAGTGAAAACTGAAAGACTGGTAGGCATAACATCAGGAGATCTAAGATATTGACTCAGTCTTCCTTTCCATACATATTCTGCTTCCTGGGACCAATGCTTATCCATCTCTGCATATCAGTTTCAGCATTTATATGTAGGAGGGAAACCACCATCTCTATGTACTTC
The DNA here is from genome assembly GCF_001704415.2 of Capra hircus. Taxonomy (NCBI): domain Eukaryota; kingdom Metazoa; phylum Chordata; class Mammalia; order Artiodactyla; family Bovidae; genus Capra; species Capra hircus. The sequence continues at coordinate 66,522,836 of NC_030816.1, forward strand.
ATCAGCTTGTTTTAAGAATAATGTGATAATTGGAAAATGCTGTATAAAAAGTAGACCTGAAACCACACTAAGGAGGATGTGTGATTGATGTTATTATTGCTTTCCAGAAATATATACTTGCTTCATTTAGAAGCTCAAAATAAATGAAGTATAAATATGATCAGTGGGCATGTTTGTCTTATGAAAATCTTCAATATTTTGCCCAGTGGGTACCAGAGAGAAAGTATTGAAGAAAATAAGTTCAGTATAAATGTTCAGCCATATTCAGTATAAATATGAAAACAATTTAAGAAAAACATGATATGACTTGAAATCTGCTTCTAAGGCAGTCCTAGAAACTTGCAAAATTCACTATTTTGTAAGACTTTAGATAGGGCTTCCCAGGTGGCTCATTGGTAAAGAAGCTGCCTGCCAATGCAGGAGACAGATGTAAGAGACATGGGTTCAATCCTAGGTCTGGAAGATCCCCTGAAGAAGGACATGGCAACCCATTCCGGTATTCTTGCTTGGAAAATCCCATGGACAAAATCCCAAGGACAAAGGAGCCTGGTGAGCTACAGTCCATGGGGTCCCAAAAGAGCTGGATACCACTTAGCAACTAAACAACTAAACAACAAAGACTTTAGATATCCAAGAGGACAAAAGTCAATATTTGATAAATCAAATTAATCACAATTCAACGACTATAGATTGAAAATTTATTATTCAGTAATTCTTTTCTTCATTACAGATTTTACTGAAAGAGCAATCTAAAATCAAACACAGCTGAAACTAAGTCAAATATCACAGATATGAATTCAGCAAATAGAAATTACCATTAAAGATTAGAAAATCACATTGTAAGGAAAGAGATACAAAATTAATTAATTGAATTTGTATAATTGATGTTGTTCCAAATAAAATATGCTCTTCACTTTCTAAGACTTTGGATTTGGACAGCTTTGGTTCAAATCTTAGCATGATTCCAGGTGTATATAATCTTAGACAACTTTCTTAGCATCAATGATGTTAAGAAACATCAACGCTCCTGAACAGTTGCACTTCTTATATTCTAAGAGCCCACACTCCTTTTGCACTTGAACCACTAGCTCTGTGATTCTAATGAATGACTTACTCTGAGAAAAAAAAATAGCCAGAGACATTTCTGTAATAATCAAGACCACTGAGATTTTGCCAAGGATCAAATGACATAATAGATGCAATGCCCTTTGCAAACTAATACATACAAAGTGCTTTAACAATTCTAGAATGAAGAGACGGAGCCAAAGCAAAAACAACACCCAGTTGTGGATGTGACTGGTGATAGAAGCAAAGTCTGACGCTGTAAAAAGCAATATTGCATAGGAACCTGGAATGTTAGGTCCATGAATCAAGACAAATTGAAAGTGGTCAAACAGGAGATGGCAAGAATGAACATCAACATTTTAGGGAGCAGCGAACTAAAATGGACTAGAATGGGTGAATTTAACTCAGATGACCATCATATCTGCTACTGTGGGCAAGAATCCCTTAGAAGAAATGGAGTAGCCATCATGGTCAACAAAAGAGTCTGAAATGTAGTACTTCGATGCAATCTCAAAAACGACAGAATTATCTCTGTTCCTTTCCAAGGCAAACCATTCAGTATCACAGTAATCCAAGTCTATGCCAAAACCAGTAATGCTGAGGAAGCTGAACTTGAATGGTTCTAGACCTATAAGACCTTCTAGAACTGACACCAAAAAAAGAAGTTATTCTCATTATAGGGGACTGGAATGCAAAAGTAGAAAGTCAAGGACACCTGGAGTAACAGGCAAATTTGGCCTTGGAGTACAGAATGAAGCAGGGCAAAGCCTAATAGAGTTGCGCTAAGAGAATGCACTGGTCATAGCAAACACCCTCTTCCAACAACACAAGAGAAGACACATGGACATCACCAGATGGTCAATACTGAAATCAGATTGATTATATTCTTTGCAGCCAAAGAGGGAGAAACTCTATACAGTAAGAAAAACAAGACTGGGAGCTGATTGTGGCTCAGATTATGAACTCCCTATTGCCAAAATCAGACTTTAATTGAAGAAAGTAGGGAAAACCACTAGATCATTCAGGTATGACCTAAATCAAATCCCTTATGATTATACAGTGGAAGTGACAAATAGATTCCTTTCTCAGTGATCAGTGCAAAGAAATAGAAGAAAATAATAGAATGGGAAAGACTAGAGATCTCCTCAAAAAAATTAGAGATACCAACAGAAACTTTCATGCAAAGAGGGGCGCATGTATAAATGATAGAAATGGTATGGACCTAATAGAAGCAAAAGATATTAAGAAGAGGTGGCAAGAATACACAGAAGAATTATACAAAAAAGAAAGTCACGACCCAGATAATCATGATGGTGTGATCACTCACCTAGAGCCAGATATCCTGGAATGTGAAGTCAAGTGGGCCTTAGGAATCATCACTACAAACAAAGCTAGTGGAGGTGATGGAATTCCAGTTGAGCTATTTCAAATCCTGAAAGATGATGCTGTGAAAGTGCTGCACTCAATATGCCAACAAATTTGGAAAACTCAGCATTGGCCACAGGACTGAAAAAGGTCAGGTTTCATTCCAATACCAAAGAAAGGCAATGCCAATGAATGTTCAAACTACCACGCAATTTCACTTACCATACGTGCTAGCAAAGTCATGCTCAAAATTCTCCAAGTCAGGCTTCAACAGTACATGAACTATGAACTTCAAACTGGTTTTAGAAAAGGCAGAGGAACCAAAGATCAAATTGCCAACATCTGCTGGATCATTGAAAAAGCAAGAGTGTTCCAGAAAAACATCTACTTCTTCTTTATTAACTACGCCAAAGCCTTTAACTGTGTGGGTCACAACAAACTGGACAACATTCTTCAAGGGATGAGAATACAAGACCACCTGACCTGCCTCTTGAGAAATCTGTATGCAGGTCAGGAAGCAAGAGTTAGAACTCGACATGGAATAACAGACTGGTTCCAAATAGGAAAAGGAGTACATCAAGGCTGTATATTGTCATCCTGCTTATTTAACTTATATGCAGAGTACATCATGAGAAATGCTGGGCTGGAGGAAGCACAAGCTGAAATCAAGATCACTGGGAGAAATATCAGTAACCTCAGATATGCAGATGACACCACCATTATTGCAGAAAGTGAAGAACTAAACAGCCTCTTGATGAAAGTGAAAGAAGAGAGTGAAAACATTGGCTTAAAACTCAACATTCAGAAAACGAAGATCATGGCATCCGGTCCCATCACTTCATGGGAAATCGATGTGGAAACAATGGAAACAGTGAGAGACTTTATTTTTTTACACTCCAAAATCACTGCAGATGGTGACTGAAGCCATGAAATGAAAAGATGCTTGCTCCTTGGAAGAAAAGTTATGACCAACCTAGATAGCATATTCAAAAGCAAAGACATTACTTTGCCGACTAAGGTCCGTCTAGTCAAGGCTATGGTTTTTCCAGTAGTCATGTATGGATGTGAGAGTTGGACTGTGAAGAAGGCTGAGTGCTGAAGAATTGATGCTTTTGAACTGTGGTGTTGGAGAAGACTCTTGAGAGTCCCTTGGACAGCAAGGAGATCTAACCAGTCCATCATAATGGAACTCAGTCTTGACTATTCATTGAAACACTGATACTGAAGCTGAAACTCCAACACTTTGGCCACCTGATGTGAAGATCTGACTCATCTGAAAAGGCCCTGATACTGGGAAAGATTGAAGGCAGGAGTAGAAGAGGAGGACAGAGGATGAGATGATTGGATGGCATCATTGACTCAATGGACATGAGTTTGAGTAAACTTCAGGTGTTTGTGATGGACAGGGAGGCCTGGTATGCTGCAGTCCATGGGGTCACAAAGAGTCAGACATAACTGAGCGACTGAACTGAACAATTCTGGTGTAATAAATTACTAAGTCAGAAAACATTTTCTTATTTTCTTCAATAATTTGTCTCTGGTACCCACTGGGCAAAGACACTGAAGACTTTCAGAAGACAGACATGCCCAGACTTGAGCAGTGTCTAAAATGAAGAAGAATTAGGCGGTAAGTATGTTCCGGGCTTCCCTGAATTCTTCAGTCTAGCACTGCCTCCTCAAGACCCTAAAAACAAAGTCCACCCAGAGCCGTATTTTTCTGAGTTACTGAGCAAAAGCAAAAAAATAAATAAATAAATGATAAATGGCTTACACTGCAGTGGGAAATAGATATATTAGTCAACCTAGTACTTGCAACAAAAATAGAATTTTTACTTCCATAAGGTTTAAGAGCTGTGAAAATTATACTTTTGCTGTAAGCACCTAGAAAACTATATTTTTTATATATTTATATTTACTGATTTCATAAGTTGGACAACTGGCAGTGCAGGACTGTAATTCTTGACAGCAAGGAACCAAAAGAGGTTTGTTTCATGGTGACTCTAGCTTATTGCCTGGAGTCAATTTCTGAACTGCAGTACAAGGAAGAGAAACTCAAACTGAAGTTGACAGTCTCCATAGGTTGAGGAGAAAGAGATGATTGGAGATACAAATCTGAGGTCATTGAGGTACTAGAATTTGTGTGTCAACATACTGGAGAGGAAGAGGCAGCTCAGAGGGAGCATTCCAGAATTCTGCAGGGTAATCCTCTTAAGTCTATGGCTGAGTACTGATCTCTATATGCATAGGTGCTTATTTCCCATCCCATGAGGGCCCAAACCAAATCCCTTCCCCCTAAAACATATCTATATCCTATGCTTTAACTAAGAGAAAATATTGGACATATTTTCATTCTGAGCAATATCTTTTTCCTCCTTTGAAAGTAGAGCTTATAGAAAACCATGATTTCTATTCATTTTTACCTGAGCAGTAAGTCTGAAATGATTATCTGAAACATTATTTTCTCAAATGGTCCCCCATTCCTTTGAGGATTAAAACCAAACTCCTTTAGCAAAATAAAGTCTTTCATTATTGACACCACTCTAGCTTTGCCCACATTGCCTCTCACCATTTCTTCGCCTGAGCTCTAAAATCTAGGTCTCCTTGCATTTCACTGAGTGCAGCTGTATTCATTTTATTCAGTTCAGTTCAGTTCAGTCGCTCAGTCTTGTCCGACTCTCTGCAACCCCATGAATCACAGCACGCCAGGCCTCTCTGTCCATCACCAACTCCCGGAGTTCACTCAAACTCATGTCCATCGAGTCGGTGATGCCATCCAGCCATCTCATCCTCTGTTGTCCCCTTTTCCTCCTGCCCCCAATCCCTCCCAGCATCAGAGTTTTTTCCAATGAGTCAACTCTTCGCATGAGGTGGCCAAAGTACTGGAGTTTCAGCTTTAGCATCATTCCTTCCAAAGAACACCTGCTGCTGCAGCTGCTGCTAAGTTGCTTCAGTCGTGTCCAACTCTGTGCGACCCCATAGACGGCAGCCCACCAGGCTCCCCCGTTCCTGGGATTCTCCAGGCAAGAACACTGGAATGGGTCGCCATTTCTTTCTCCAATGCATGAAAGTGAAAAGTGAAAATGAAGTCGCTCACCTAACAGTAGCCAAAAACTGCAGAGAAAGCAATGGCAACCCACTCCAGTACTCTTGCCTGGAAAATCCCATGGATGGAGGAGCCTGGTGGGCTGCAGTCCATGGGGTCACGAAGAGTTGGAAACGACTAAGCAGCTTCACTTTCACTTTTCACTTTCATGGATTGGAGATGGAAATGGCAACCCACTCCAGTGTTCTTGCCTGGAGAATCCCAGGCAAGAATACTGGATTTGGTTGTCATTTCCTTCTCCAGGAGATCTTCCTGACCCAGGGATCGAACTCAGTCTCCTGCATTGTGGGTGGCTCCTGCACTGCAGGCAGACTCTTTAGGACTGAACGACCAGGGACTCAAAAATGGCCTGAGTGAAAGAAGCCAGAACCAAGAATACAGACTATATAATTTCACTCTGTGAAGTTTGGGAATATGCACAATTGATTATCTGAACTAATAGAGTCTGAATAGAAGTTGACTCTACTCAGAACTGCTGAAAGGAATAAGAAAGACTTTCTCTAGGAAGATCAAAATATTCTCTTGTAGTATGTTTGTGTTACATGGATGTAATTATTTATAAGGCTCATTGAATTGTACATTCAGAATGTGTACTTGTGTGCTTCATTGCATATAAATTAAATCTCAATTTAGGAAGAAAGATCTCAGTTTAAAAACAAAGCAATGCCTTAAACTGAGTAATAAGAATAGCTTGTTTGTACTGAGTGCTTGTTCTGTGCTAAAAACATCAATATTCTCTTATTGGGCAAAATCTTCCTGTGTTAATACAATTAACTTAGTGGTATCTCATATTAAGTGCACAGCTGATATTAGCTATTATTATGAAAAATATGAAAGTGAAAGTCGCTCAATAGCGTCCAGCTCATTGTGATCTCATGGTCGATGGAATTCTCCAGGCCAGAATACTTTAGTGGGTAGCCTTTCCCTTCTCCAGGGGATCTTCCCAACCCAGGGATCAAACCCAGGTCACCTGCATTGCAGGTGGATTCTTTACCAGCTGAGCCCACAAGGGCAGCCCAAGAATTCTGGAGCGGATAGCCTATCCCTTTGCCAGTGGATCTTCCTGACCCAGGAATCAAACTGAGGTCTCCTGCACTGCAGGCAGATACATTACCAACTGAGCTATGAGGGAAGCCCCAAACTAGAACTATCAGAAGTAAGATATGAACCCATGCCTCCAGGGGGATTGTGACCTGAATGCAGCCTCTTAGACAAATTGGTCATCCTAACTTCCTAGCTATCACTATAAATGTGCCAAATATGTGGAAATATTTAATGAATGGGTGTGTTACAGTGTGAACTTCAGGGTAGTTACAAAATAAAACATTTTTATTCTTTTATATCCAAATAGATAATATAATTGCAATTATACTATGATATCCTTCATAGGATTTGTTTTCATATCATATTGAGGTTTTCTTTAACTTCCGTTTTTATCTTTGGTACTTCAACTTCTGATAGCTACTAAAAACTTGAGATGCAATTTTATTTGAGACAGTGAAATGGAAAACTGACTAAAACTGAAAGGGTCAGGACAGTTAAACCAATTTTACTAGCTTTTATATAACGCTTAAAGAAATAACCTTCTGAGGCTGGGAATGCCTTTTTCTCTAAAAATGAAAAAGGCATCATAAAAAGACATTCACTGGGTTCATAAAATTCAAATGAATCTATTATTACCAGGTTTCACAATATTAAAAGACAGATGATAAAGGGAGAAATGAAATATATGAAAGCAAATTGAAATTGATCATCAAAAATAAGAACCCTAAAAAATTCACTGGTAAACCAATTAGAATTTTATTACAGTTCAAATGATTACCATAAAATCTGATATAATTTAAGATTTGATTTTTCTATTTTCCCAAGTAAATGACAGACCTTAGCCAAGTACATTTAAAATTCTTGCTGTTTATTAAGTGTCTGGTAGCCTAAAATAAATCAGACTGTGAAATGATTATATGATAAAGTTATTCAATAAGATTCTGGTTAATTTGACTAAATTTTTGTGCCCTTTATTCATCTTTTATCAATGAGCATGAACTATCTTCATGTATCTTTACAAAAAATACTGTCTTCTGTACCTTTAATGCTAATTATCATTTATTCTGTCCTTACATCTCTTCTGTAGTCATTTCAGATGATTCATTTTCAATCAATCATCATTAAGCAAAGGAATGCTTCCACTGCTTATCTGAGTGATATCAACTATAAAATATTTTAAGTAACTACAGCTATATAACACCAGGCCTTCTAGTAGGCTACCCACCTACAGCAAAATAATTCCTTCCTTTTCACATCAGCAGCTCCTTGTCACTTACATACAATTAGAAGAGCAACCATTTTTTAAAGTATATAACTGTAAGGTTACTATATATATTACCATACACTAACTAGGATTTTTTTAAAACAAACCAATAACAATTCTGTTCCTGCAATTAATTCATATCATGAAACTAAAGCTTATTCAATATAACAACAAAAATTAATGATGAGCTTTTTAAATTTAATAGACTTTATTTTTTTGAGTAGTTTTAAGTTTACAAAAGCAGAAAGTATAGTTCTTATATCCTCCCCCATTTATTTCCCTATTATAAATATCTTACATTGGTGTGATACATTTGTTATAATTGATGAATCAATATTTATATATTATTAACTAAGTTCATAGTTTGCATTAGGTTTCACTGTTGGAAAAGGAAACTCCATGAACTTTAGCAAAAGTATGATGGCAAATATTCATCATTACAGTATTATACAGAGTGGTTTCACTGCTCTAAAAATCTCCTGTGCTCCACTTACTCACCCTTTTTCCTAACCCCTGTCAACCATTGATCTTTTTACTCTCTCTATAGTTTTGTCTTTTCCATAGGTCATATAGCGTGAATTCTATTGTATGTAGCCTTTTCTGACTGGCATCTTTCACTTAGTAATATGCATTTAAATTTCCTCCATGTTTGACAGCTAATTTTTTATTGCTGAAAAATATTCCATTGTATGAATATACCACCATTTATTCATTCCTCTACTGAAGGATATCTTGGTGCTAAGTAGCTTCAGTCACATCTGACAGCAAATATGTCAAATGTAAAGAAAGAATTCCGTCATTTCTAAGATATAAGAGAAAATGCCACATTGTTTTTCTATAGTCAACAGAAATTTTCTGATCATTGCTTAGCTTTTGGTGTCATTTTTTCTAATTTTAAATATGGATAAAATATGTATAATATTTTTAAATTATCTAGATAAAGAATTCCATAGAGATAAGCCTTTGACCTTCATTATTATTTTAAGGCTGTGATAATTTCAAAATATTGTGAATCAATATTAAAGATAATTAGGGTCATAATTATGTGATCATTTGGTAGCACTAGTGGTAAAGAACCCACCTACTATTGTAGGACATGTAAAAGAAGAGGGTTCAATCCCTGGGTCAGGAAGATCCCCTGGAGAAGGAAATGGCAACCCACACTAATATTCTTGCCTGGAGAGTCCCATGGAGAGAGAAGCCTGGTCGGCTACAGTCCATGGTGTCACAGAGAGTCAGACACTACTGAAATGACTTACACGCAGGCAACGACAATAATACAGTGGTTGTACTTAATACTGTGAAGTCATTCAGTTCAGTTCAGTCACTCAGCCGTGTACGACTCTTTGCGACCCCATGGATGACAACACGCCAGGCCTCCCTGTCCATCACCAACTCCCGGAGTTTACTCAAACTCATGTCCATTGAGTCGGTGATGCCATCCAACCATCTCATCCTCTGTTGTCCCCTTTTCCTCCTGCCTTCAATCTTTCCTAGCATCAGGGTCTTTTCCAATGAGTCAGTTCTTCACATCAGGTGGCCAAAATATTGGAGTTTCAGCTTCAGCATCAGTCCTTCCAATAAATATTCATGACTAGTTTCTTTTAGGATGGACTGGTTGGATATCCTTGCAATCCAAGGGACTCTCAAGAGTCTTCTCCAACATCACAGTTCAAAAGCATCAATTCTTTGGCACTCACCTTTCTTTAGAGTCCAACTCTCATATCCATACATGACTACAGGAAAAACCATAGCTTTGACTAGACAGACCTTTGTTGGTAAAGTAATGTCTCTGCTCTTTAATATGCTGCCTAGGTTGGACATAACTTGTGATTATCTAGGTAAAAATATAAATATGTGAAAAATAAATTACAATGCTGTTTATACGAACAAAGATTATTTATATTATGCCAGCCTCAGAAAAAAAAAAGTTACTTTAGTCATGTAAAAGAAATTATACAAAATCTTAATTATTGATGTGGTTTAGCAGGTTTTAATTCCTAGAATTCCTGACAAGATAGCAAAGAAATCCTCGACAGTATTTGACATTCTTTATTGTTCTGTATTTTCAAGTAGTTTAGCATCAACCCAATTTTCAATGGGAAATCTTTTTCCCAATTATATTTCTGGTGCTGTTCTGGTTTGTTGTTGTTCAGTCACCAAGTCATGTCCAAGTCTTGGCAACATCATGGACTGCAGCGTGCCAGGCTCCTCTGTCCTCCACTATCTCCCAGAGTTTGCTCAAATTCATGTCTACTGAGTCGGAGGATATCTAATCATCTTGTCCTCTACAGTTCTCTTTACCTTTTGTCTTCTATCTTTCCCAGCATCAAGATCTTTTCCAATGAGTTGACTCTTCACATCAAGTGGTTAAAGGATTTTATCTTCAGATTTAGCAACAGTCCTTCCAATGAATCTTATGGTTGGTTTTCTTTATGATTGACTGGTTTGATCTCCTTGCAGTCCAAGGGACTCATAGAGCAGGTTGAAACCAATCTGATCCAAAGCAAACAAAAGAACAACAACAACCAAACAAAACCACAAACATTAATTCATATGTGAAGGAGAAAAGAATTTTTTAGCATGAAAATATTCTCTAATTTCCCCTCATTTTTATCTACTGCTCACCCCTGACCCCAAGCACTTACTTTCTAGGGTTCTTGACGGTAGGTTTCTGAATCTCTTGTGATGTAAGTGCTACAGCAGAAAGAGAAAGATCTAGGCTGTTTGAGAGGGTGAGCCGTCTCAAAATTTCAAGAAGATGGGCTGATCTAGGGAAAAGAGTGGGGTGGAAGAGTTTGGACCAGGAGAAGGCACCAGGGGAGACTAATTAGCAAATGAGATTCTAGAAGCAATTGCAGCAGGAAAGTGAATCAAGGGCTAGAAGAGGTATATTTTGAAAAAATATCGCTGAGGTTATCACTTCCATTTTTACTGTTTTTAAAAGTTCTAAAAAGTGGAATTTCTTTTAATAGCATAATTGTTGGATCATTCTTTTAAATAAATAAATATTTTCTTACTTCTCCTATCATTTTTTTTCTCTTGATATCATTTTCCCCATTTGATATCACCCTATCACTCTACTGCCCTTGGCAGCAAAACTTTTAGAAAAATAATTGTTTAAACTAGCCTAATTCATGTCCTCTCTCCCCACTCTTTCTTAAACCCATACCTCTCAGGCTTTTATTCTCACACTCTACCAAAACTGTTCATGTCAAAAATGCCATGGCTTCCATATTGATAAGCCCAATCCTCATTTAACAAGTGTCATTTTACTTGAACAGCCAGCATCATTTGTACAAATAATCATGGCTTCTTCTCTAATACAATCTTTTGTTCTTTCTAGCATTTTCCATGTACCAGTTTTCTTCCTTAATAGCTGATTGTACATTTTCAGCTGTAATTAGTCATTTCTCTTGTTTTAATTTTCTTTTTTCTTCCGGTGCTTTGTTACTTAAAATATGATTTGTGAAAAAATATTAGTATTTGTTCCCAAAAAATCTTCAGCAACATATAATCAAATTGTCCTTTTTCCTAAAAATGCTGTATATAACAAATATTGTATCTGTGGCAAACTAATAAAATGTATTCTAGTAAGTGACAATTACTTTCTCCATCACCTTTTGCTTTTGGTGTCTAATGCTTTAGCACATAAAGGATGTGTGGCACAGCCTTAGAATTTAAGCAACGTCAGTCACCTAAATTGTTGATTAATTTTGGCTTGACACCACTTATGATTTTAGATCAAGTGCTTGATGAAATAATGTCATCTGTGCCTGCTTTGATAAATTAGCACACGTATTTATTTGTCAAAGTGTCTAAGTGAGTCTTTAATTCATAAGTACTGTCCTGGGTAGTATATGTTAACATTTTTCAACATTAAGAGACTAATACTCTCAAAGCAAAGAGAATCATGATTTTTAGAGCAAGACTGGGCTTCCCAGGTGACTCAGTGGGTAAAGAAACTGCCTGCAATGCAGGAGATGTGGGTTCAATCCCTGGGTGGGGAAGATCCCCTGGAGGAGGGCATGGCAACCCAGTCCAATATTCTTGGCTGGAGAATCCCATGGACAGAGAAGCCTGGCAGGCTACAGTCCATGGGGTCCTAAAGAGTTGAATACAACTGAAGTGACTGAGCAAGCACATAGCAAAACCACTTTTGTAAACCATCTCTATGTATTTTTTGTCAGAAATTAAGTAGAACTAGGGTGATGAACGCCTCAAACTTTTCATCAGAAACCACACTAAAGCTAAATACGTGTTTTTTTAAGCTATTGGTATTCTTTTATTAAATAGACTTATTAAATGTAAGACAAATGTATACTCTAGGTGATTTCCTACAGGAAATCAATCATGAATATTCATTGGAAGGGCTGATGCTGAAGCTGAAGCTTCATTAGTTTGGCCACATGATGGGAAGAACTGACTCATTAGAAAAGACCCTGATGCTGGAAAGATGGAAGGCAGGAAGAGAAGGGGATGACAGAGGATGAGATGGTTGGATGGCATCATGGACTCGATGGACGTGAGTCTGAGTGAACTCCGGGAATTGGTGATTGACAGGGAGGCCTGGCGTGCTACAGTCCATAGAGTCACAAGGAGTCGGACACAACTGAGCCACTGAACAACAACAACAAAGGTGTTGAGAGAATGAGCTAGAAATTATCCGCCTCACTGTGGGTAAGGAGTAGGGAGTGCTGAGCATAGAAGAAGCACTTTGAAACCAAACTAAATCAGTAAATACGTACCAATATTGATCAAAAAAATTGTATGCATGTAACTTTATCTCTGAAATTAAAAGAAAGCCAATGACAAAGGCATTCAGAACTGGCAAGCTCAATTATAATCAATCAAAGTCAAATATCAGTATATTATGACTTGGAAAGGGAGTGCTGTCATTAACCCACAGATAGTAGGATGAGGACTTCAAATACTTTTCCAATAGAAGTAGATGGAATATGCTGATGCAATGTATTCTTCAAGAATAACCCTAGCGTTACAACTTAGGTCTTTATCTTTGTAAGCTTGTAAACATTTTACCCTTCCATAAACTGTATTAAATATATTTCTCATACAATGTTTGTAGATAAGATGAAAATGAAGCTAAAGCAAAACTTTTGTTAATTATTTGAAACCAGATTAATATACTTCTACAGAGAAAAGAAAATTAAATACAGTTGAAAAGAAATCATTACTCTCTTGATTGGGAAATATAAGATCAGTCCCAGATTTGAGAGATAGTTGTGTCATAGTATCTAACTTCCACATATTTTATAATGAGGTAAACAAGAAGAGTTGAGTAAGAGAGAATATAGAAAGTTTAAAAATGTTAGAAAGAAGTGACACATAGGATGCTGATTTCATGGGTAAATACTTATTAAGTTCTTGTTATATTATTATGTTCTGAACCCATGGATGTCCAGTAAACAATATCTACTTTCATGGGTGGAGTTTTCTACCATAAGCATTCAAAACTACAAATACTCCTCTATCCAGGTCAAATACTTTATAACTTACTGTGTAACTTATTCTTTTATATATGTGTTATTCTGAAGTTTGCTGTTCAATTTCTGAATATTTGGGATTTCTCCAAATATCTTACTGTAATTTGATTCATTGAATATCAATCAAATGTAATTGATTTCTAATTTAATTTCATAGTGGTCAGAAAAGATACTCTACATGATTTCAATCCTCTTAAGTGTACTGAGATTTGTTTTACAGCCCATCATTGGGTCTATATATTTTTACTATTAATCGACCTGTGCTTTTGAACTGCAGTTCTTGAATGACAGGACTTTATGGTCAATTGGTTGAGGAGTAATGAGGATGAAGTATAATGAAAAAATGATTTACCTCTCTTCTTTCTCTGGGTGGCATTGCCTCTTGCTGAAAGGAGAAATGGAAATTAGCCAAGAGGTATGGGATGTGAGTGTTAATGAAATGTGGTGCATGATGTATGCCGCAGAAGAAGGCAGTGGGCAGAGATCATACATGTCTTGGACATGCTAAAATTTAACCAGTGAGATATCTAGTGACAATTTGCTGTGCAGATATGTTACTCAGGTGAGAAACTTAGGACAGAAATATAATGAAAAGTAAAGCAAATCCAGATGATGCCAGAAAAAAGTAAAGCAAAAGACAAAGTTATATTTGCTGGCTCAAATTTTGAATTACTTTTATAAATTGTTATTTAATAATTTATACATGTATAATACTGAACCACTCTGTCCATCTTTCTGATCTTTGTTAGTATTGCTGTTTAGTAGTAAACAACTTGAGGAAAATAATTAATAGGCTTATAATTATTGGGACAATATTTCATTTTTCAAATATATACACATATAATTAAATATCTCTGATAGAATTCTGTCATTATTTCAATTAGAATTTGTAACTTCTTATCTTCTGATGAGAAAAATTACTAGTCAGCTACAACTGTCACACATTACTTTAAAATGATCTCCTGGAAGAAAAGGTACTAACATTTTCATAACAAAAATGTAAAAAAAAAAAAAAAATTGCAAACTATGTTTTGCCAGAGCACTACAATTCCAAAGGCTTCCCAGGTGGTGCAGTAGTAAAGAATCCATCTGCCAATGCAGGAGACACAAGAGTCATGGGTTTGATCCCTGACTAGGGAAGATCCCCGAAGTAAGAAATGGCAACTCACTTCAGTATTCTTGCCTGGAAAATCCCACGGACAGAGGAGCCTGGTGGGCTACAGTCCATGGGGCTGCAAAGAGTCAGATGCTACGGAGCACACACACACACACACACACACACACACACACACAGAGTTGCAGAGACTTTCCTTTCTAGAGGTACAGAAACCCTGGACTCCTCTACTGGGGAAGGTTTTTCTTTCCTGAAGAGAGGAGTATGCTTCTCAGTGAGGAAAGACAATGTCAATTAGTCATTCAGATCTGTCAATCAACATGGTGATCAGTGGAACAAAGAGGCCACAGACACAACTCTTCAGGTCTTTTACAAATAGATTATAGAAGCTTTATCTCTTTACTGAATCACAGCTATGAATAATTTTTTCCAGGAAAATAAGAAGCATTAGTCATAGTCTCCTTAGGCAAACATGCTTAAAGTCCTTGAAATCACAAGGCAATTATTCTAGGTTTGGAAGTAGTGACATCTAATTAGAATGTTAAATTAAGTTCAGTAGTGATATTGTACTTATTTATACATTCAAACTAATTTCAGTAAAGTAAATTTAGCCAACAGGGATTATTTACATTGTCATGACCCATTATAATAAAACTATAATATGAAGAAGATTTAGAGGTGAGATGATGACTAGCTTTCTCATCCAACTTCCCTTTGAAGGAGTCACTAAGAAGAAGGAAGAAGAGGAACAGAAGGATAAAAGAAGAGGAAGAAGGAGGAGTAGAGGAAGGCAAAGAGAAAATGGAAGATGAGAGAGAGCAACAGAAAAAAAGAAGATGGAGGAGGAGGTGAAAAATATTCCAGGACTTCAGAGTCCTGACTTCCTTGGAAACCAGCAATATTAATCAATGCTTTGTCAAATCTCAAAGAATTTCCACTAATCAAAGATTTTAGTTCTTGAAAATAAGCTAGTAAAGTCCCACACATATTCCTACCACAGCAACAGAGAACATTCACAGGTCAGTAAGTCCCCATAGGAAACCTTTGTCCACTTCACACCCTTTTCTAAAGATTTTCTTTGCTTTTCATGTTTACAGTGAGAGATCTATGCATGCACCACTTGAATGTATTAATTAGGAGTTACTTTATACTTATGTAAATGAATCAAGGCTCACCTTGATATTTTATAAAGAAAATCACCCAACTGTGAATCAAAGAAAAAAGAAATTAAATACAAAACAAAATTCAGTAGATATTAAAGTGGAGATTAAGTGATTTAGTAGGAATGTGAAATGAGATTATTGGGGAAGACTCTTGAGGGTCCCTTGGACTGCAAGGAGATCCAACCAGTCCATCCTAAAGGAAATCAGTCCTGAATATTCATTGGAAGGACTGATGCTGAAGCTGAAACTCCATTACTTTGGCCACTTGATGTGAAGAGCTGACTCATTGGAAAAGATCCTGATGCTGGGAAAGATTGAGGGCAGGAGGGGAAGGGGACGACAGAGGATGAGATGGCTGGATGGCATCACTGACTCGATGGACGTGAGTTTGAGTGAACTCCAGGAGTTGGTGATGGACACGGAGGCCTGGCGTGCTGCAGTTCATGGGGTCGCAAAGAGCCAGACATGATTGAGCGACTGAGCTGAACTGAACTGAGCTTTGACATTAACAAATCATGTAAAGAGAAGTCAGCAAAGTCAACCTACATAACCCTGCAACATAGAAACAACTAAATCCAGGGAAAGGCATTGTGCCAAAATCTTCACAACCAATTCCACCAGTCGAGGCAAATGGTACTACTGATCATCAAAGGAAATCAGAGAACCCTAGCAAAGTAACAAAATCAGTTCTGTTAAGAGCTTTATTTGAGATGCGCTAAGTTTCTAACACCTCTGATTAAAAAGAGACACACAGCATGTGGCGCATTGTCTGCAATAATTGGCATGTTGAGGTTAAGACTATACTTTCAAAGCTGTACCGTTCCCAATATTTCTCTATCCTTTGGTTTAAAGTCTTTATTTCTATAAAAACCGCTAACCAAGGAGGCCCTCTAACACTATGCATCGTACTATATTTTGTTTTTCAGTTACTTAGTCATTGTTGACTCTTAGTGACCCCATGGACTGCAGCATGCCAGGCTTCCCTGTCCTTTGCTATCTCCTGGAGTTTGCTCAGACTCACATCTATTGAGTCGGGGAGCCATCCAACCATCTCATCCTCTGTTATCCCCCTCTCTTCCTGCCCTCAATCCGTCTAAGCATCAGGGTTTTTTCCAGTGAGTCAGCTCTTCACATCAGATGGCCAAAGTATTGGAGCTTCAGCTTCAGCATCAGTCCTTCCAGTGAATATTCAAAGTTGATTACCTTTAGGATTGACCGGTTTGATCTTACTACACTCTCAGTTCAGTCTTTCAATCATGTCTCACTCTTTGCAACCTCAAGGACAGCAGGACTCCAGGCTTCCCTTCTATCAGCAACACCCAGACCTTTCTCAAACCTATGTCCACTGAATCGGTCATGCCTTCCAGCCATCTCATCCACTGTCATCCCCTTCTCCTCCAGCCTTCTATCTTTCCCAGCATCAGGGTCTTTTCAAATAAGTCGGTTATTTGCATCAGGTGGCCAAAGTAATGGAATTTCAGCTTCAGCATCAGTCCTTCCAATGAATATTCAGGATTGATTTCCTTTAGGATGGACTGGTTGTCTCTCCTTGCAGTCCAAGGGATTCTCAAGAGTCTTCTCCAACACCACATTTCAAAAGCATAAATTCTTCAGCACTCAGCTTTCTTTAAGATCCAACTCTCACATCCATACGTGACTACTAGAAAAACCATAGCTTGGACTAGACAGATCTTTGTTGGCAAAGTAATGTCTCTGCTTTTTATTTTATTTTTTTTTCTTTTTACTTTATTTTACAATACTGTATTGGTTTTGCCATACATTGACATGAATCCACCACGGGTGTACATGCGTTCCCAAACATGAACCCCCCTCCCACCTCCCTCCCCATAACATCTCTCTGGGTCATCCCCATGCACCAGCCCCAAGCATGATGTATCCTGCATCGGACATAGACTGGCGATTCGATTCTTACATGATATTATACATGTTTCAATCCCATTCTCCCAAATCATCTCACCCTCTCCCTCTTCCTCTGAGTCCAAAAGTCCGATATACACATCTGTGTCTTTTTGCTGTCTTGCATACAGGATCATCATTGCCATCTATCTAAATTCCATATAAACGTGTCAGTATACTGTATTGGTGTTTTTCTTTCTGGCTTACTTCACTCTGTATAATCGGCTCCAGTTTAAGCCATCTCATCAGAACTGATTCAAATGTATTCTTTCTAATGCCTGAGTAATACTCCATTGTGTATATGTACCTCAGCTTTCTTATCCATTCATCTGTTGATGGACATCTAGGTTGTTTCCATGTCCTGGCTATTATAAACAGTGCTGCAATGAACATTGGGGTACATGTGTCTCTTTCAATTCTGGTTTCCTCGGTGTGTATGCCCAGCAGTGGGATTGCTGGGTCATAAGGTAGTTCTATTTGCAATTTTTTAAGGAATCTCCACACTGTTCTCCATAGTGGCTGTACTAGTTTGCATTCCCATCAACAGTGTAGGAGGGTTCCCTT
The DNA here is from genome assembly GCF_001704415.2 of Capra hircus. Classification (NCBI taxonomy): domain Eukaryota; kingdom Metazoa; phylum Chordata; class Mammalia; order Artiodactyla; family Bovidae; genus Capra; species Capra hircus. The sequence continues at coordinate 66,540,939 of NC_030816.1, forward strand.
TTCTCCACACCCTCTTCAGCATTTATTGCTTGCAGATTTTTGGATCGCAGACATTCTGACTGGTGTGAAGTGGTACCTCATTGTGGTTTTGATTTGCATTTCTCTGATAATGAATGATGTTGAGCATCTTTGCATGTGTTTGTTAGCCATCTGTATGTCTTCTTTGGAGAAATGTCTATTTAGTTCTTTGGCCCACTTTTTGATTGGGTCGTTTATTTTTCTGGAATTGAGCTGCATAAGTTGCTTGTATATTTTTGAGATTAGTTGTTTGTCAGTTGCTTCATTTGCTATTATTTTCTCCCATTCAGAAGGCTGTCTTTTCACCTTGCTTATAGTTTCCTTTGTTGTGCAGAAGCTTTTAATTTTAATTAGATCCCATTTGTTTATTTTTGCTTTTATTTCCAGTATTCTGGGAGGTGGATCATAGAGGATCCTGCTGTGATTTATGCCGGAGAGTGTTTTGCCTATGTTCTCCTCTACGAGTTTTATAGTTTCTGGTCTTACATTTAGATCTTTAATCCATTTTAGTTTATTTTTGTGTGCGGTGTTAGAAAGTGATCTAGTTTCATTCTTTTACAAATGGTTGACCAGTTTTCCCAGCACCACTTGTTAAAGAGATTGTCTTTACTCCATTGTATATTCTTGCCTCCTTTGTCAAAGACAAAGTGTCCATATGTGTGTGGATTTATCTCTGGACTTTCTATTTTGTTCCATTGATCTATATTTCTGTCTTTGTGCCAGTACCATACTGTCTTAATGACTGTGGCTTTGTAGTAGAGCCTGAAGTCAGGCAAGTTGACTCCTCCAGTTCCATTCTTCTTTCTCAAGATTGCTTTGGCTATTCAAGGATTTTGTATTTCCATACAAATCTTGAAATTATTTGTTCTAGTTCTGTGAAAAATATGGCTGGTAGCTTGATAGAGATTGCATTGAATTTGTAAATTGCCTTGGGTAGTATACTCATTTTCACTATATTGATTCTTCCGATCCATGAACATGGTATATTTCTCCATCTATTAGTGTCCTCTTTGATTTCTTTCATCAGTGTTCTATAGTTTTCTATATATAGGTCTTTAGTTTCTTTAGGTAGATATATTCCTAAGTATTTTATTCTTGGTCATAACTTTTCTTCCAAGGAGCAAGCATCTTTTAATTTCATGGCTGCAGTCACCATCTGCAGTGATTTTGTAGCCCAAGAAAATAAAGCCTCTCACTGTTTCCCCTGTTTTCCCATCTATTTGCCATGAAGTGATGAGACTAGAATCCATGATCTTATTATTCTGGATGTTGAGTTTTAAGCCAACTTTTTCACTCTCCTCTTTCACTTTCATCAAGAGGCTCTTTAGTTCTTCTTCACTTTCTGCCTTAAGGGTGGTGTCATCTGCATATCTGAGGTTCTTGATATTTTTCCTGGCAATCTTGATTCCAGCTTGTGCTTCTTTCAGCCCAGCATTTCTCATGATATACTCTGCTTATAAGTTAAATAAGCAGGGTAACAATAGACAGTCTTGACATACTCTTTTCCCAGTTAGGAACCAATCTGTTGTTGCATGTCCAGTTCTAACTATTACTTCTTGATCTCCATACAGATTTCTCAGGAGGCAGATCAGGTGGTCTGTTATTCCCATCTCTTGAAGAATTTTCCACAGTTTGCTGTGATCCACACAGTCAAAGGCTTTAGCACAGTCAATAAACCAGAAGTAGATGTTTTCCTGGAATGCTCTTGCTTTTTCGATGATCCAGCAAATGTTGGCATCTCTGGTTCCTCTGACTTCTCTAATTCCAGCTTGAACATCTGGAAGTTTATAGTCCATATACTGTTGAAGTCTGGCTTGGAGAATGTTGAGTATTACCTTGCTATCCTGTGAGATGAGTGCAATTGTGTGGTAGTTTGAACATTCATTGGCATTGCCTTTCTTTGGGATTGGAATGAAACCTGACCTTTTCCAGTCCTGTGGCCACTGCTGAGTTTTTTAATTTGTTGGCATACTGAGTGCAGCACTTTAACAGCATCATCTTTTAGGATTTGAAATAGTTCAATTGGAATTCCATCACCTCCACTATGTTTCTTCATAGTGATTCTTCTTAAGGCCCACTTGAGTTCATATTCCAGGATGTCTGGCTCTAGGTGAGTGATCACACCATCGTGATTATCTCGGTCATGAAGATCTATTTTGTGTAATTCTTCTGTGTCTTCTCACCACCTCTTCTTAATATCTTCTGCTTCTGTTAGGTCCATATGATTACTGTCCTTTATTTTGCCCATCTTTGCATGAAATGTTCCCTTGGTATCTCTATTTTTTTTTTTAAAGATCTCTAGTCATTCTCATTCTATTGATTTCCTCTATTTCTTTGCACTGATCACTGAGGAAGGGTTTCTTATCTCTCCTTGCTATTCTTTGGAACTCTGCATTCAAATGGGTATAGCTTTCTTTTTCTCCTTTGCCTTTAGCTTCTTTTTTTTTTTTTCTCAGCTATTTGTAAGGCCTTCTCAGACAACCATTTTCCCTTTTTGCATTTCTTTTTCTTGGGGATGGTCTTGATCACTGCCTCCTGTACAATGTCATGAACCTCCGTCCATAGTTCTTCAGGCACTCTGTCTATCAGATCTAATCCCTTGAATTTGTTTCTCACTTTCACTGTATAATTTTAAGGGATTTAATTTAGGTCATACCTGAATGGTCTAGTGGTTTTCCCTACTTTCTTCAATTTAAGTCTGAATTTGGAATAAAGAGTTCATTGTCTGAGCCACAGTCAGCTCCTGGTCTTGTTTTTGCTGGCTGTATAGAGCTTCTTCTCCATCTTTGGCTGAAAAGAATATAATCAATTCAATTTCATTATTGACCATCTGGTGATTTCTGTGTGTCTTCTTTTGTGTCATTGGAAGAGGGTGTTTGCTCTGACCAGTGCATTCTCTTGGCACAACTCTATTAGCCTTTACCTTGCTTCATTCTGTACTCCAAGGCCAAATTTGCCTGTTACACCAGGTGTTTCTTGACTTCCTACTTTAGCATTCCAGTCCCCTATAATGAAAAGGACATCTTTTGGGGGTGTTAGTTTTAGAAGTTCTTGTAGGTCTTCATAGAACCGTTCAACTTCAGCTTCTTCAAATATACTGGTCGGGGCATAGACTTGGATTACCATGATATTGAATGGTTTGCCTTGGAAAGGAACAGAGATCATTCTGTTGTTTTTGAGATTGCACCCAAGGACGGCATTTTGGATTCTTTTGTTGACTATGAGGGCTACTCCACTTCTTCTAAGGGATTCTTGCCCACAGTAGTAGACATGTAGTCATCTGAGTTAAATTCACCCATTCCAATCCTTTTTAGTTCACTGATTCCTAAAATATAGATGTCCACTCTTGCCATCTCCTGTTTGTCCACTTCCAATTTACCTTAATTCTTGGACCTAACATTCCAGGTTCCTATGCAATATTTTCTTTACAGCATCAGACTTTACTTCCATTGCCAGTCGTATCCACAACTGGGTGTTGTTTTTACTTTGGCTCTGTCTCTTCATTCTTTCTAGAATTATTTCTCCACTCTTCTCCAGTGGCATATTGGGCACCGACAGACCTGGGGAGTTCATCTTTCTTCTTATTACACTATGCCTTCCTAAAAGTATGGCTGCTTAGATGTGGAAAGTGAAAGCAGTGCATAAAAATTCCTGAAGGCAATTTTAGTCTTCCTTGATCCTCAAATTTGGGAGAATCTCATTTTCCCTCTGAACAAAAAAAAGGACATTTTAAAAGTCTGATTCAAGCAGTTCACTCTCCAATTTTCCTGCTTTGTTTGATTATTATTCTCTAACTGGTTGGTGGAAGGAATACAGCTGTTTAAAGCATATTACAAATAAATACGTACTCCGTGAAAGATGACTTCTTGGGTCTCTGAATATAACCATCTTTCTTAATCAACATTGCTCTGTACCAGAATTTGATAACTTGGTCAAGTTTACAAAGTTTGTAAGTGGTAGAACTGGTATACCAACCCTGACTCAAAAGCCCAAATCTTTGAATACAACTCATTATCTTCCCTACTGTAGGACCTGGAATTAGAAATAATTTAAGTGTATTTGTTTATTTCAAGCATTTCTAAAGATATTATAATTTTTTCATAATTTTCTCCATGGGATCTTCCCAACCCAGGGATCAAAACCATGTCTCCTGCATTGGAGCCAGATTCTTTACCACTGACCCACCAGGGAAGCACCATATGGAAGGTTAACGTCAAGTAAATTTGTGAAGTTTGTTTTATGTTACCAAGTTCCTTCATTTTACACAACTGCCACAAGATTTCCTAGCCAAGTTTCAATACTTTTCTAATCCCATTGTAATTTACCTGTTCAGGCCATCCTAAATGTCCAGCCTTAGAGAGGAGTCAATTGTCAAGCCTGAAATGACTTCTTGGGAAGGTACTAAATGTATGTATTCCTTGTATATAGTCTTAGAAACTTATCCTAAGGGATAATTTCAGGTAGACACAAAGCTTATTGGCACCATGGGACATAGGAAATGTTTAGAAGATAGAATGAAATACTGAATGGGTAAATTTTGACAGAGATAGAAAATGAAGAAAAACCAAAAAAGTGAATCCCCACTAGAAGTGTAAACTTTGGGGAGCTTCAAAATTCAAAGACAGAACTTGGGGAAATTCCAAGAATTAGTTAAAAAAAAAAAAAAAAGCAATGCATCACTGAAAAAGAAACAGGAAAATAAATAGCTGTATTATAATTATGCTTAAATTGTAGTACAGTGGTAAATTGGTAGGCTGATGTTTTCCTATCACTTGACCAAGCAAATTTTTTTCTTCTTTTGTTGTGTCTTTCCCCTCATTCCCTAACTATCCTGTCCTGAACTGCACCCACTCCATTTCATTGTGCTGATTTCTGACCACTTGTTTGACTGCACAAACAGTATCATACTTCTTTTTCTCTTTTATTGTATTTTTATTAGGAAAAGTGATTAACTCTCAAGCAAGGGCAGAAGCCATTCTCCGAAGGTAAGATGAAAGTACTTTTTTATGAATTTTTTGTTGTTGTTGCTGTTTCTCTATTTCTTTTATGTATTCAAACACCCAAGATTAGTTTGTATTATCAATCAATAAATTTTCATTTCTCACCTGAAGTGTCTGTACTTTAAAAAAAATGTTCTGACTTATTTTTAATAAAACAAAAACTTACTGTTAAAAATATTATTTCCTCTTATTACCAATGGAAATGATATTGGAAGAGGAAGCAATTAGTACAATTTTACAGTATGGCCAATACTTTTTATTCTCTTGTAATTTAGAAAATGATTGTCACACAGAATTAATCACTTTTCCTTGAGTTGAACAAACTCATTAAGTGAATGTAAATCATTCAAGTAAATTATATCTCCATGCTAGAACATGAATAGCAAATGGCTATTCATTGATTCTTTTCCAGTTTGGATCCTACCCAAACACTCTATGAAATTTGAAATTATTTCCAGTTTAGCTTTCATGATATTGGATCTTCTTTATTTTTACTTTTTTCATTAATAAAAGCAATTATATCTTTGACCCATACATATAACTGTATATGCATTTCAAATGTATCTTTCATTGTAAACACAACTGAATGTGTAGGCTCAGACACGGTTGCAGCCTGGAAGGAAGAGACAGATGAAGAGGAAGAAAAAGTCAGGAAAAAAAAACTCATTATCCAGGCATGCCTTATAGCCAGTTCTTCAACTTAACATTTTTACACTTTACTGTTGGCAGCTCAGCCTTTACGCTCATTGATGTCACCATATTTTAGCATCTAATTTATTCACTTCTCAATACAAAAGAAATCCCTAACCAGGTTTGCCTGGTGGAATTGTCTCAGGCCTTTCCCTTTGGATCTGTTTACCATTGCCAAACCAGCATTCCTTAAAATTATCACTGCATTAGGCCATTCCTCCTACTCAGAAACCCCTGGTTCCTTGATACTAAGATTTTATACTTTCTACTGATACCTTTGGAATAGAATAGTCTCTCTCATACAGAAACCTCTACTTCAAATAGGTTTGTGTTCTAACTATTGATCTGCAAAATAAGAAACTGGAACTCAGGACACCTTTTGCCTTAAGGTCAAACTTCTAACTGGCAGAACTGCAGCACTAGAGTCTATACTTATTTCTGAGAGGAGATGTATTTGTCCAGTGGTTGGATTCCCAGTGGGTTTGAGCACAGTGCTGTTGTTACCCTGTTAAAGTGAGAGAAACATATCTTGGAGCAAACGTTGAGGCACAGTGGAGAAGAGGAAGAAGTCTCTCTGGCAGATTTTCCCGCGGAGGCTAATAGGATGAACTGGAATGAGAAAATGAGTGAATACTGTCCTAGAGCAGCAGCTCCACTGTGGGAGGTGAAGGGGTGGGGAGAAGGTTAGATTCCTGTTGAGCATCAGCCCTAGAAACAAGGCTATGCATGAAATGGCTAAGTATTTTAATAACACCAAGTAAGAAGGACAGTAAATCTGTGAGCCAAAGAAAATTTCCTAAAGCCACAGCAAGGATTGACACACGCGTAGAGACAGCCCACGCAGGCATGTTTTACTGGAGAACTACTTTGATTTTGCTGCTGTCTGGGGTACCCATTTCTACCCAGAAATAGTGATATTCTAAGCTCCTGGAACATCAGCAGATTCTAGGGGCCTCCTGCTTCTGGATTTCTTTTTTTTCATTCTGCTGCTAAATGTTAAAAATACCATTGTCTTTAATTATGCAAAAATTACCTACCTTGTTTGTGTTGTTACGTATTTTTAACATAAGGATTGTTAAAATAGGTTAAAATGTGCAAGCATATCAGTTGCTTGTGAGAGTCATACATTATTGTCTCTAGTTTGAGATAATTTAGTCAATAATTAATGTATTATATTGTGCATATTCATATATAATTTAAAGCTAACATTTTTCTGGGAAAATAGAAGACTTGAACAGTTAATTTAATGAAATCTATATTGTGAAAGGAAGTAAGTGCAAATTTTAGGATAAACTAATCTATAATTTAAAATATACTCGCACAAAAAAAATAAAATATACTCACAAGGATTACTTTAATTTGATAATTTTCAATATCTAGGTTTTTTCCTTTAATATAACACATTAGATATTTTCCCTCTGGTCTTTGGGATTTTTGGTATCATAATAAAGTAACAAAGCATCATCTTATCTCTGCAAATTAGTATCTCTTAATTTTTCTATGCAGAGGTGAGGGGAAGATAATTAAAGCATGAGAGTGATTACCATTTAAAAGTGAAAAAGAAAATGTCCTGTACTGTTTTCCCATCCTTTCCAGGTCTCTTAACCAGAATCCCTTGGCTTTAGTTTGGGGAAGCTTTCTATTCTTCTTTCCTAATGGCCAGTCATAGAAGGCATCCCCCGCTACCCTGCCCTTCTATATTCACTTGAATTGTGAGCCACATCTAATTTAAAATAAAGTTCTGAAAATTAAAGGAGAACAGTTTTTTATTTTTTATTACCCACCACTAAGAATGTAATAGCTTTCTACTTGGAAGGCAGCTCAGGTTGCTTTGTAGATGGATAATTACAAAAATTATCACTTTGCTTCTGCCCAGAGCTGCCTGATACCTTAATACACAGTGAAGTGAAAATTTTGTAATTGTCACTGTTTTAAAAGGTGATAATTTAAGTAGTTAGCCAGAAGGATCATGTGGTCCCTCCTATCAAGTGGCAAGATGTGATGCCAGTGAGCACCTGAGGATGAATACAGAGGTTGTCATGGCAACGCTGAAATTTGGCAAACTGTGCAAAAAAGCAGAAGTGTTCCTGAGAATCTCAGGAATGTGTGATGAATGGTTTCTGCTTGCAGGCCTAACTGATCACTTGGTTGGAGTATTGGAACCAAAGTGCAGGCAGTTCTTGGATGTACCTTAGGTTCTCCAGGCTTATGGTTCTCAGGGAAGCCTTGGTCTTTTTAACCAACTGAGGTTTACTTTACTTCTTCATGAGTATCACTTCGAGCATTTGGAAAATATGTACTATCCAGTCAATATCCAGATGGATTTTTTACTTATAATTTGAAAAAATATCTATAACATTGTTAAACACAAACATAGCGACATCTGGACTTTTTAAGGAACATATGAAACAATTGCAAAGGTTACTCTAATTGAAAAACAGTGCTTGTTTTTCAGTTTTATAGCTTTCCTGAGGGTTGGGAAAATACAGATGAGACAAAGCATTTATACACAATTTAAAGCTATAATCAAAAGATATCTATTGTTGATATTATATCTAAGTGAATCATGTTTAGTTTCTGTTGCATCTGACTCTTAGCGACTCCGTGGACTGTAGCCCTCAGATTCCTCTAGCCATGAGATTTCCCAGGCAAGAATACTGGAGTGGCTTTCCATTCCCTTCTCCAGGGGGTCTTCCTGACCCAGAATCAAACCTGTATCTCCTCATTGGCAGGCAGATTTTACCACTGAGCCACCAAGGAAGCCCAGCTAAGTGAATACATACTTAAAATTAATGTTAAACCCCTTGAAAAGCAAAGATCTAGCTTCCTTTCCTCCAAAACAGAAGGAAAGGGTAAAATGTTTTGTAGAATCCAGTTATCATGGCAACACAGTCTATACACCTTATTACTGTGTATACAGTCTATACACCTCTTTCTCAAATGAAATTCCGAATTCCTTTCTAGAGCTTTTGAGATGTAAATCATGTTGCATTTTCTCATTAAATTGTTTTTCTAAATTTCTCCAAGTCACTGAGCCTTTAGTATTAGCAATGCACTTGGTACTTCTTGATCTGTCCTCAAAAAACATAAAATTGACTAGTATAGTCAGACACATTAATTGCAACAACTTTCACAGTGTACGATGTACTATAATAAGATATAAGTATTTTACTGCATTAGAGTTGGTGATTCTTCTGGAGAAGGAAAGGGGCAAGATGCAGGCTAAGAGGAAAAGGAAAACATAAACAGACAAAAACTGAGGCAGTGCTGGAAGTGTAATGTCCACAAAACAACCCAGTAATAACTAATATTAGGAATCTGGGATTAACAGATACACACTACTGTATATAAAATAAACAACAAGGGCCTGCTATATAGCACAGTAATAACCAATGTCTTATAATAACCTATAATGGAAATGAATCTGAAAAGAATATATATATATAAACTGAATCTCTTGGGCTATACACCTGAAACATTGTAAATCAACTATACTTTCATTAAAATAAAAAAGTGAAAGGCAACTGAAGTGTAAGACCTGGAAGGGAACTTTCAGAAAATGAGTTTAGAGAAACAGGCTTGAGGAGAAAGAAATGGCAACCCACTCTGGTATTCTTGCCTGGAGAATCCCATGGACAGAGGAGGCTGGCAGGCTACAGTCCATGGGACTGCAAGAGTCAGACACAACTTAGTGACTAAACCACCAGCATGTTGTAAAAAGCATTGACTGTTTCAAACAATGATGTGATATAATCATATCTAAACTCTAGTTATCAGCATGGGAGTGGAAACAGAGAAACCCAGAGCTGGGGAAACCAAGCTGAAGAAAACAGAACTAGGACGGAACTAAATAGAGAAGGAAAGAAAGACCCTTGACTATTACAGTACCAACAGACTATAATATCTTCCAAGGATTTACCATGCATTTTCAAGCCAACTGCTTTTCAAAACATAGTGTCATTTCACCTGCCCTAGACTCTGTTCAGTCACTATTACAATCCCCTATTGCTCACTCCTTGGAAGAAAAGTTATGACCTACTTAGATAGCATGTTGAAAAGCAGAGACATTACTTTGCCGGCTAAGGTCCGTCTAGTCAAGGCTATGGTTTTTCCAGTAGTCATGTATGGATGTGAAAGTTGGACTGTGAAGAAGGCTGAGCGCCAAAGAATTTATGCTTTTGAACTGTGGTGTTGGAGAAGACTCTTGAGAGTCCCTTGGACTGCAAGGAGATCCAACCAGTCCATTCTGAAGGAGATCAGCCCTGGGATTTCTTTGGAAGGAATGATGCTAAAGCTGAAACTCCAGTACTTTGGCCACCTCATGTGAAGAGTTGACTCATTGGAAAAGACTCTGATGCTGGGAGGGATTGGAGGCAGGAGGAGAAGGGGACGACAGAGTATGAGATGGCTGGATGGCATCACCGACTCGTTGGACGTGAGTCTGAGTGAACTCCGGGAGTTGATGATGGACTGGGAGGCCTGGCGTGCTGCGATTCATGGGGTCGCAAAGAGTCGGACACGACTGAGCGACTGAACTGAACTGATTGATAGATAAGGAAACTAAGGCATGGCAAAATTAAAGAACTTCCTATGGTTACACGTAGATCAAGAGATTTTGAATCAAATCTGAATCCAGAGGCACATCTATTGAGAAAGAGAAGATAAAGAGTTAAGGGGAGGGGTGGGGGGCGCGGTTAGCCCAAATCATTTCTTTCCATCTCTACTTTCCACAAACAGTAGCCCTTTCATTAAACATTTTCATTACACTAGAAAAAAAAAAATAATGAATCCTTTGCAATGCTTCTAATTAATTTCACAGGCTAATAAAGAAATCGTGGTGCAGCTTAATGGAGATTCATTAACAATATTATGATATTGTACTATTTTAGAGGCTGAGAAAGATTTGTAGAGTACAATGGGTTTTTCTTCCTTAATTTTATCTTCTTATCCTCAGTACTTTGCACAATGGAGCAGTGGGACTCACAATAATTTGTTAAATAGAGGCTTGGATGTCAACTAGACCAATCTTGTTTTGCAAATGACAAACCTGAGACCCACTTAATCTTATGACTTGAGAAGGCAGGGCACAAAACTCACATCTTCTGACTTCAGTGAGCCAAGAAAATTTGTATAAAGAATGCATTCATTTTAATAGAATGGTTATAGGAATAGCACAGAGAACCAACATTGCAAATATGTATTTGTGCTAGGAAAGTACAGTCAACAGATGAAATGTACTATATCATAAAAAGTCGACAAAAAACATTTAGCTGCCACAGATAAGAAATTTATTGGTTTTAAAACATTTAAAAACTGGCATTGTACAGAACAATTTAACAAATATATTTGTACCTGTTCTAATGTGGAATTTCTGAAATTTATTTACTGAAACAGTTTGACTTGTCTTGGTTCTTTGTGCCTTATATTTATATTAAAATTCACACATGACTGAAAATGGAAAAATAAAATAACTTGCTGATATATGATTCTATCACCTGTGTTTTCATTAATTATCATACACTTAAGTACCTTTGGGCCACATTGAGCCACACTGAAAACTATCCACAACAGGAAGAAGAAATCTATTGTTGTTTACCTAGAAATGAAATATTACTTATAGAGGATTTCAGCAAGTTCTCCACATATGACTCTTTAGAGTCTAGTAAGTTGCTTTCTATTGGCCTTCTATAATTTATTATTTCATCAATATTCATGTTAAAAAGACTTGAAAATTAGACGTGTTCCATAGTTTCTAGAAGTTGTGCATGCTAAGATGTTTGAAGGAGTTAATTATCACTGAGAGGATATTCATAACTTCCAAGCTTAAAATCAGCCCTTAAATTATACAAGTGAGGGAAAGGAAATTTTGCTGTCAATTTTCTGTGAATTTCATCCATGATGCAAAATACATTTTTCAGTCTTAATCTGGGCAAAATTATGTTTTTAATTATTAAAAATGTTCTAAAATGTTCTACATTGTCACCCTAATGTTAACTAGTTGTAGTACAACAGAGATGCAAAGATTTAATGATCCTTGAAAAATAAATTAGATATATTTGTGCACTTCTTGAGTCTCAAGCATATTTGTTTTGTTTTTACTTTCCTTCTCAAAAAGCAATTTAAAAAGTGAAGTCAATGTAGTATAAATATTTTGCTTTCCCATCAATTTCAAAGATAAAAGGGGTAGTTTAATGGGGTGTGAGAAACGGCATCAATTTTACAAAGACTTTTATTATCAGTGTGGAAGCTTTTAAGGACATTCCCTTTTGAAAAGAAAACAACATAAAAATACATTTTATACTCTATTTTTACATTGTTTTAAGACTATTATGCTGCCATGTTTTTCACACTCTTCTAAATTAATTAATTATTTCATAGGACTATAAATCAGCTTATGTGACTCAATATCAAACAATCAAACCAATCAAAAATTGGACAGAGGACCTTAACAGACATTTCTTCAAAGAAGACATACAGAGGGCCGAGAGGTACATGAAAAGATGCTCAACATCACTAATTATTAGAGAAATGCAAATCAAAATCACAGTGAAGTACCACCTCACACTGGTCAGAATGGCCATTAAAAAATCTATAAACAATAGGCTGGAGAGGGTGTGGAAAAAAGGAAACCCTCCTACGCTATTGGTGGGAATGTAACTTGGTGCAGCCCCTATGGAGAACAGTATGGAGTTTCCTTAGAAAGCTAAAAATTAAGTTACCATTTTTTTTGAGCCAGCAATTCCACTCTTGGGCATATATCCAGAGAAAAACGTGGTTCGAAAGGTTACATCCACCTCAGTGTTCATCACAGCATGGTTTACCATAGCCAAGACATGGAAGAAATCTAAATGTCCATCAATAGATAGACGGATAAAGAAGATGGGTACATATATACAATGGAACATTACTCAGTCATTAAAAAGAATAAAATAATGGCATTTGCAACATGGATGGATCGGGAGATTATCATATTAAGTGAAGTAAGTCAGACAAAGAAAGACAAATATCCTATGGTATCGCTTATACATAGAATCTAAATAATACAAATGAACTTACTTACAAAACAGACTCATAGACTCAGAGAACAAATTTATGGTCACCAAGGAGGAAGGGATAGGAGGGAGGGATAGATTGGGAATTTGGGATTGATATGTGCACACTGCTATATTTAAAATAGATAACCAATGAGGAACTACTGTATAGTACAGGGAACTTTGCTCAATATTCTGTAATAACCTAAATGGGAAAACAATTTGGAAAAGAATAGACACTCGTATATATATAACCAAATCACTTGCTGTGCAATTGAAACTAACACAACATTGTTAATCAACTGTACTCCAATATAAAATTTTAAAAAAATTAGACCAGAATACCAGCACCAAGTCAGGACTAAGCAAAAGCACCATGGAGTGCCAGTATATTACACTTTGCGGTTGTTTATATCTATCTGTGTGCATGCCCAGTCATGTCCAACTCTTTGCGATCCATGGACTGTAGCCCGCCAGGCTGCTCTGTCCTTGGAATTTTCCAGGTAAGAACAGTGCTGTGGGTTGCCGTTTCCTCTTCCAGGGGATCTTCCCAACCCAGGGATCGAACTCACATCTCCTGCAGCTCCTGCATTGCAGGTAAATGTTTTACCACTGAGACATTGGGGATCCCCCTAACAAGACATAGTATTACAAATTCATAAAAAATGTTTCTCATGCATTTTCTCATCCTTTCAGTCAGATGTTCAATGACTTGAAAGCCTGAGTGAGATTAATTAGAAAGCTACAGATTGTATGCCATCTTCTAAAAATACAACCCTGTTTGATGTAGATTTCATATGGCTGGTTGCAGACTTTCCAGAGAGAGTTACACAGAATCTATCAGACTCTTAAGATCACCTAAATAATCAAATACACATTTGAGCACATTTCATACAAGGACTTTGCACACCACTGTAGAAACCATTACCTAAAGCTTTTGTTAATGATGAAAATTAGCAATCTTATCTGTCTACAGATAATAGAACTTGTGAAAAATTTCTCCAATAAACAGCTGTAGCAAATTATTTTCTATTTTGCATGCTGTGCTATTTTGAAATTTTAAAAACAAAATTAAGATGAACTTTTAATTGAAAAAAATAAGTTTTAATAACTTCACACGTAGGTAGATCTAGATAATACAAATTACAAAAAGTAGAAATTATCAACATTCCAAAAGATTTTTTTGATGTTTTATTTCACTTAAATGAGGTTTTATTTATCCACTTTTTTATTTTATAAGTTATGATTTTCTTGTCAAGTCTAAGATCACTGCTCAGCCCTGGATTCTGGATATTTAGATCAATGTGTTTTTCCTAAACATTTTATAGTTTTACATTTTATATTTAAGTCATGGAGGCATTTTGAGGTTTGTTTTTTGTTTTTTTAAATAAGCTGTGAGATGTAAGTCAAGATTTGCTTTTTGCCAGTGGATATCTGACTGCTCCGTATGTCTTCAACCAGCTGTCCCACCTCCACTGAATTGCTTTTGCACATTTGTCAAAAATCAGGTAAATCAATATGGGCCTTTTTCATGTGTTCTCCATTTTGAATCATTTATGTGTTTATCTCTTCAATAATATCACAATATAGATACTTGGTAAGACTTGCTGCTGCTGCTGCTAAGTCACTTCAGTCATGTCCGGCTCTGTGCAACCCCATAGACAGCAGCCCACCAGGCTCCTCCGTCCATAGGATTTTCCAGGCAAGAACACTGGAGTGGGTTGCCATTGCCTTCTCCTGGTAAGACTTAATATAGGGTAGAATGATTCCTTGAGCCTTCTTCTTTGTCAAGATTGTTTCAACTATTCCATGACCTGAGCATTTTGGTATAAATTTCAGAATATATTAGTCTATATGAATGAAAAGCTTTGTGGGAATTTTGGTAAGAATTGTATTAAACCTTTAAAAAGTTTTTGAGAGAATGTCTACTATGTTAAGTGTTCTAATTCATGAACACAATACATCACTCCATTCATTTAGGGGAATGTTCAATGTTAGAACTTGGGGAAGTTCTTTCAGCAATACTGGTAATTTTCATTTTACAGATGCTACTCAGTATTTTAAAAAATGTATGCCTCAATTCAAGTTATCAGCTAGTAGGAACTAATTCTACAATTACATCATCATATAGATTGTTCTGGCTCAGAGGTTAAAGCATCTGCCTGCGATGTGGGAGACCTGGGTTCAATCCCTGTGTCAGGAAGATTCCCCTGAGGAAGGAAATAGCAACCCACTCCAGTATACTTGCCTGGAGAACCCCATGGATGGAGGAGACTTGTGGGCTACAGTCCATGGGGTCGCAAAGAGTCGGACACAACTGAGCAACTTCACTTTCGCTTTCATAGATTGTTCTTACATTTGCACTTATATATTTCTTTTTTTAATAGAAATATAGTTAATGACAATATTATGTTTCTTTCAGACATATTACATAATGATTTGAAATTTGCATAAATTATGAAATTATCACCATAATAAATCTAGTAATCAGCTGTCTCCAAAGTTACCACAGTATTATTGACCAGATTTCTTATGCTGTATATTTCATCCCGGTGACATTCATTATATAAGTGGAGGTTTGTACCTCTTAAACCGCTTCATCTATTTTTTTCCAGTCCTCCGCTCTCTTCCCCCTGGCATTCACCCATGTGCTCTCTGTATCTGTGGGTATGTTTTCATTTTGTTTTGCTTATTTGTATTTTTTGAATTAATTATGTATTTTTAACAATAACACCACTTTATAACCTAAATGGAAATCTAAAACTATATTCGTCTCTGAGATACTCTTTTTTGTACTAACAAATTCATTCTATACAGTATATTTTTCTCAAAAGCTTCAAACATGCTAGGTTCAACTGTAAGAGATGTTTTCTAAATTTATTTTGATAACCTGAGTTGTTATATGTAGATGAAGTCACCAAGTACGGTTGTTTAGCAGTTAATGTTTAAGAATTAGCCAAAGGATATTTCATTGTTTAAACAAAATAAGTCACAAATGTATAAAAATAAGAAATCATAGAGTATTAGCATAACAGTAATTTCTTATTGATCTGATATTTACCTACCTAATAAATAAATTAATGAAGAATGGTGTAGCCTGAAGATTGTTTATGCCTACTACCAATGTCAGCTAAGCCCCTCCAGAAGACATATTAGCATACACATGTTCAGTTTTTGTACTAATTTTATGAGCAATACTTTTTGCTTCCCATTTTAAGTTGAGTCTAATCAGCAGGTGACATTTTCAGACTCTAGTTTCTTTCACTGAGGCTTACTTCCTTTCATTTCAGTAAGCATGACTCTCTTCTAGACTACAAGTAAGAAATACTTGATTTATCTTTATTTTTGAAGTGCACTATTCATTGTAGGCTTGATTATTCCTCCTTTTTCTCATGACATTTCTAAAGTCTTTTTTACTTTCTATAAATATTTGTCATACATGACCTATTTCACTTGCTTCCTGAGTTTAAGCCTCTTTCACTTCCAATTAATTCAAATTAAGTAAATTAGTTGAATATTAGTGCTCAAACATTTATTTGACTCCTCTACTAGAATATGATCTCATTGGGGAGAGGGATAAATTGGAAGATTGGGAGTAACATATACACACTACTATATATATATATATAATACATAATTAATAAGGACCTGTTAGAACTGGACATGGAACAGACTGGTTTCAAATAGGAAAACGAGTACGACAAGGCTGTATATTGTCACCCTGCTTATTTAACTTATATGCAGAGTACATCATGAGACACGCTGGACTGGAAGAAACACAAGCTGGAGTCAAGATTGCTGGGAGAAATATCAAGAACCTCAGATATGCAGATGACACCACCCTTATGGCAGAAAGTGAAGAGGAGCTAAAAAGCCTCTTGATGAAAGTGAAAGAGGAGAGTGAAAATGTTGGCTTAAAGCTCAACATTCAGAAAACAAAGATCATGGCATCCGGTCCCATCACTTCATGGCAAATAGAACGGGAAACAGTGGAAACAGTGTCAGACTTTATTTTTTTGGGCTCCAAAATCACTGCAGATGGTGACTGCAGCCATGAAATTAAGAGACGCTTATTTTTTGGAAGAAAGGTTATGACCAACCTAGATAGCATATTCAAAAGCAGAGACATTACTTTGCCAACTAAGGTCCATCTAGTCAAGGCTATGGTTTTTCCTGTAGTCATGTATGGATGTGAGAGTTGGACTGGAAGAAGGCTGAGCATCAAAGAATTGACGCTTTTGAACTGTGGTGTTGGAGAAGACTCTTGAGAGTCCCTTGGACTGCAAGGAGATCCAACCAGTCCATTCTGAAGGAGATCAGCCCTGGGATTTCTTTGGAAGGAATGATGCTAAAGCTGAAACTCCAGTACTTTGGCCACCTCATGAGAAGAGTTGACTCATTGGAAAAGACTTTGATGCTGGGAGGGATTGGGGGCAGGAGTAGAAGGGGGCGACAGAGGATAAGATGGCTGGATGGCATCACGGACTCGATGGACGTGAATCTGAGTGAACTCTGGGAGTTGGTGATGGACAGGGAGGCCTGGCGTGTTGGGATTCATAGGGTCGCAAAGAGTCAGACATGACTGAGCGACTGAACTGAACTCAACGGATACAGCTCAGGGAACTCTACTCAATACTTTGTAAAGGCCTACATGGGACAAGAATCAGAAATGTGTGAATATGTATATGCATAACAAATTCACTTTGCTGTACACCTGAAACTAACACAACATTGTAAATCAACTATACCATAAAAAAATTTTTTTAGAAAATAGGAAAAAATAGTAAATTCTATGGACTATATAGATCTTTGTCATAGGCAACACACGTATGTTAAGATATAAGTAAAGATATATATAATCTCCCAAAATAATAATATGATATCATTTCCTATATGAGTTTTAATACAAATATTACTTATTCCTTGACAACCTACTATCTGTTATGCAGGTCAGGAACCAACAGTTAGAACTGGACAAGGAACAGCAGACTGGTTCCAAATAGGAAAAGGAGTACATCAAGGCTGTATATTGTCACCCTGCTTATTTAACTTATATGCAGAGTACTTCATGAGAAACGCTGATCTGGATGAAGCACAAGCTGGAATCAAGATAGCCAGGAGAAATAGTATTAACCTCAGATATGCAGATGACACCATCCTTTACGGCAGAAACTGAAGGAGAACTAAAGAGCCTCTTGATGAAAGTGAAAGAGGAGAGTGAAAAAGTTGGCTTAAAGCTCAACATTCAGAAAACGAAGATCATGGCATCTGGTCCCATCACTTCATGGCAAATTGATGGGGAAACAGTGGAAACAGTGAGAGACTGTGATTTTGGGGGGCTTTAAAATCACTGCAGATGGTGACTGCACCCATGAAACTAAAAGACACTTACACCTTGGAAGGAATGTTATGACCAACCTAGATAGCATATTCAAAAGCAGAGACATTACTTTCCCAACAAAGGTCTGTCTAGTAAAGGCTATGGTTTTTCCAGCAGTCATGTATGGATGTGAGAGCTGGACTATAAAGAAAGCTAAGTGCCAAAGAGTTCATGCTTTTGAACTGTAGTGTTGGAAAAGACGCTTGAGAGTCTCTTGGACTGCAAGGAGATCCAACCAGTCCATCCTAAAGGAGATCAGTCCTGGGTATACATTGGAAGGACTGATGTTGAAGCTGAAACTCCAATACTGTGGCCACCTGATGCGAAGAGCTGACTCACTGGAAAAGACCCTGATGCTGGGAAAGACTGAAGGCAGGAGGATAAGAGGATGACAGAGGATGAGATGGTTGGATGGCATCACCAACTCAATGGACAGGAGTTTGGGTAAACTCCAGGAGTTGGTGATAGACAGGAAAGCCTGGCATGCTGCAATCCATGGGGCCACAAAGAGTCAGACACAACTGAGCGACTGAACTGAACTGAACTGATGGATTCTATAAGTATTCAAAGAAAAACATAATCATACCCCTGAATTTTTTTTAATATTTATTTGTTATACTCCCTAGAAATAATATTAATCTCATACTTCATATAATATTATACCTATACATATAATCATACTTCTATCTTAGAATCATATCAATTGGCAAAGGAAAGTCAAACAATGTTGAGACAGGATATGATCAGAATAAAATACTTATTGCCAGTTGTACCCTGTACAATGACAGTTGTCCAAACTGCTAGAAGCTAAAATTCAGCTCATGTACTTCACCAAAGCATGTGCATCAGTTTCATTTATCCAAAGGAGAACTGTTTTCACAAAGATTTAATATAGACATTTAATAGATGCCTTGTGTGGCATATCAGAAGTGATGGTGTTCTCTAAGTTTCCCTCCAGCTTTAAAACTCTAAAGAGGTTCCAAGGAGACAGACATGATCAGACATGAATATATTGGAACAAGCTTCATGCACCAAGTAGAACTTAAACTGGATCTTGAAGAATTAGTGCAGAAAAGATTAGGCACAAAATTGCTAGTGAAAGAAAAATAAATTTTTAAGACACAACGTTGAGAATGTATGTACTGTATTTAAGGAAAAGAATTACTGCTAGGAATCTGTAAATCCACATTCAGGTAACTATATTCTCAATAAACAATTTTTCAATGCAGGGGTGAAATAGACTTTGAAGAATAAATTGAATTCTCCTGTGTATAGATTAGGAGATAAGAAAGTAAACAGAAAAACCCTAGAAATTACTGAGAGTAAAATGTTGGACCATGCCCAGATAGCACCAAGCAACATAGGTGAGATGACTAAAGTAGCAGACAGCTAACATAAAGACTTTTGAAATTTTGCATCTTCAGAAATGCAATTTCCTTTGCAGGTGATCAGTAGATCAATGCTTCTGTTGTGTAAAAAGAAATATACAGATCTTTCCATCTGCTAAGCCTCCACAGTTGCTGAAATGTTTTTGCCACTGATATTATGAAGAAATGGTTACTCACATGCAAACAAATCAGCTATAATGGCATTGCTTGCTCAAACATAGCTGATCATTTACAAAAAAATTTATGAGCGTGTTGCCTACCGTGTTTGGCAACAATCCACAAAACTAATACCACTTTATGCCTCAAGGTTTTTGCTAATATAAATACATTTTTGAGGGTAGGAATAATTTGAGAAACCACCGTGTTCTGTAGCTCATCATTGGAAATTATAATTAGCACATCAGTAAATTACCTGCAGAATTTTATTTCCATGAACAAGAAAATAATGTTATCTCACTCAGTGCAGCAGGCTGATATGAATTATGACTTTCATAAAAATGAACCTTTATGATTATCCACCAAAGGTGTGAATCCATGACAGTGATGTTACTATTCCAGAAGCTCATTATTCTGAAGTACAGAATAATGTTCATAGAATATTTTCAAGTCCCTAAAATTGCTTGAACATAAGTATGTCCTGCTCCATTTCCTTCCCTCTGAGATCAGGGTGCTAAACATTTCATTTTTTCCCTTTGTTTAGTTGGTATCCTTAAATACTCCAAGAAAATCTCTTCAAATGTATTTACAGAAGATTACTATTGTATCATAACTTAATTTTACTGATTAAAATTTCAAGAAGAAAGCTGGTTAAAAGGCTCATGATATGAAATGTGCCAGATAGATAGATATACAATTGTCATCTGCACAGTATTTACACATTACTTTAAATTTCAAAACAGCTTTTAAAATTTAAAAAACATGCTTCTTTCTTCACTTTTCAGTGATAATTTTATCTTTTATCACTAAGTAGTTTACAGAAAAGAAATGTGGGTTTTTTCTGTTTTTCTGCTAAAAATTATTAAGGAGAGAATATATTTCATCTGAGTGCTTTAAGTTACCCATTTAGAAATCTAAACATCACTGTGACTAATTGCTTTGCAAAAAAAAAAAAAAGAAAACCATAAAGTAATAGGATTAACATACTGAGGTGGGATTTTAGAAATAATCTAATCTTCAAAAACTGCCATGCTTAAATCCATTCTACATGAATCAGAGCAAGTTCTTTACTCTGCGTTTCAATAACTTCATTCACAAAAAACTGATTACCTTTAATACAGTATGTTTTGTCTTTATAGATTTATGGCAGTGATTCTTTACATCCTCCGTAGATTTTATCTACTGTTCCATGCTCCATGGATGGAGTTTAGCCTCTAGCTGGCAGTTCTTGAACATTTACATCTAGATAAGGTTTAGGAAAGCAGAACTCTCTTTAGTAAGCCCTCTAGAGATTAAGTCCTGCTACTGAGACCTAGTCCCCATAATTGAAATGCAGCCTCCTAATCTAGGAGCTCTGCTACCTCCTGTGGCCTGCAACCAATCCTCTACTGGAAAGAGAAAATCTTATTCTTTCAGTTGCTGAAGGATCTTGGACAAGGTATTTCACATAACTAAGCCTCCATTTCCCCATCCGTAAAATGGGGATTAGAATAACTATTTCATAAAGTTATTGTGAGGATTAGATGGGACAATGCTTTTAAGTGTTTAGTGAGTTTCCTAGAATATGGTAAGTACTCATTTGTTGTTGTCCAACTCTTTGCAACTCTGTGGACTACAGCATGCTAGGCTCCTCTGTCCTTCACCATCTCCTGGAGTTTGCTCAAACTCACGTCCATTGAGTCATATCCAACCATCTCATTCTCTGTCGCCCCCTTATCCTTTTGCCTTCAATATTTCCCAGCATCAGGGTCTTTTACAACGAGTCCACTCTTCACATAATGTGGCCAAAGTATTGAAGCTTCAGCTTTAGTATCAGTTCTTCCAATGAATATTCAAGATTGATTCCCTTTAGGATGGACTGGTTTGATCTTGCAGTCCAAGGGATTCTCAAGAGTCTTCTCTAGCAGCACAATTTGGAAAGATCAAAACACTCATAAGCATTCAGTTCAGTTTTGTTCAGTCACTCAGTCGTGTCCAACTCCCTGCAACCCCATGAATCGCAGCATGCCAGGCCTCCCTGTACATCACCAACTCCCAGAGTTCACTCAGACTCATGTCCATCAAGTCAGTGATGCCATCCAGCCATCTCATCCTCTGTTGTCCCCTTCTCCTCCTGCCCCCAATCCCTCCCAGCATCAGAGTTTTTCCAATGAGTCAACTCTTCGCATGAGGTGGCCAAAGTACTGGAGTTTCAGCTTTAGCATCATTCCTTCCAAAGAATTCCCAGGGCTGATCTCCTTCAGAATGGACTGGTTGGATCTCCTTGCAGTCCAAGGGACTCTCAAGAGTCTTCTCCAACACCACAGTTCAAAAGCATCAATTCTCATAAGCATTAGTTAATACTAATTCACCATCTCAGACAAATTTCTTCTTTCTCTAATATTCTCTCCTGGCTTAGAAAACACAAATATGTGTATAACGGCCAAGAATAAGTATCTGTATATTTAGGATATAATACACAAAATTTTGTAAACAATGTCTGTCTGTAAATGTTAGCACATAAATGCAAATAAACACTTATCTGGCTTCAACAGCAGGTGGCTTTAGGTAAGCAGAACACAGCTAAATGACTGGGATTGTGTCCATTTTACCAATACATTTTATAATATGCTGTCTATATTTTAATTGCAACACCTGCTGCTAATTTCTGAAAGGAAAATTTCTGTTTTATACTTTAATTAGATTAGCTGAATAAATATTGCCATGTAGTTACCCATTACATTTTCTACAGCTATTTAGTGTTTCTGTAAAAATCTTTTCATTTTAAGAAATACAGTGGCAAAATTTAACTTAAAAATTCTATCAAGCATCCTACTAAATGCATGGTTAGCTAGCCTGCATGATGATATTAAGATAAAAAGTTATTGTCCTGCCCTAAAACCCAGGAGATCTTCAGGCAAGGAAGACAAATTAGAAAGATTTTGCAATAATTATGAAAAGAATAGGGATGAATGAAAGAAGGATAAACTGAAGGAAAAAGGGAGATAATAATGAGAAAATGTTGCTAAGATAAATCAAGAGCTTTTGCAAACCAACTGGGTGTGGAGAACAGGGAAGAATGAGGAATAAAAATATTTTCCTTTTTTTCTAGCTCAAAACCACTGAGTTGGTAAACCTTGTCAAGTCTATCCCGTGACAACTCTAAAATTAGAGGCAAAATAAGAATGTAATCCTCTTAAGTTAGATAAATCTGAGTTTAAGTCTCAGTTCCACCATTTGTGATCCACAGGACTGTGGGAAAACTTGTTAGTTTCCTTGAGATTGGATTTTGTAGACTGTGAAATAGTGATGATCCCGGAATTGGGTTATCTCTATCACTCAACTCAAATGAAAATATGCAAAAAGACCCCTTAGGTTTTTTTAGTAAGATGGTATCAGAGGTAGGAAAGCAGATCCCTGGAAAGCTTTGAGGCAGGTGGGTAGTTCAGATAATAATATATTATATTTAAGAAAGCAGCATGATAAGCAGGTGTCAATATATCAAAGGCCATTTGGAAGTAGACTTGGTCCTCAGATAAACAGTTGAGCTAAACACAGAAACAAAAATACAAAAGCAAACAGACAAACGAAAGATTTAATAATCATCTATGCAACTCTGATGTCTGAAGCTATGAGAATGTATGAGAGGGTCAAGAAGTTTAAAGTATTTGCCTTATTTTTTAAAAGGAGAATAATGCAGTGACTATTTCATCACTTATAAACTCTTTCATTCACTAACTAATTTAAAAAAATTTGAACACATACTATATGCTAAATACAGAGCTAAGCCCTGCCTTCACAAACATGACTGGGGCAAATTCTTTTCCCTCAAGAAACTCATCTAAAAAAAAACAAAGAAAGAAAAGTTTGTTGCATGCAAGAAAATATAAATATGTAAAATGTGCCAATATTTTTGAAGTATAGTTGATTTACAATGTTTTGTTAATTTCTGCTGCACAGCAAATTGATTCAGCTATACATATGTAGGCATTCTTTTTTTATATATTCTTTTCCATTATGGTTTATCATAGGATACTAAATACAGTTCTCTCTGCTATACAGTAAGACCTTGTTGTCTATCCAAGAAGTCCATCTTTTAAAGGTAGAATCACACTTGAACACAAATATTTTTAATTTCATAGCAGGTAATAGGGCATTGAGGCTCTGCTCCTGAAATTTTCTTAGGGGCAAGGGAGATCATCAAGAAAGGCTCACAGAGCTAAGCTTACGCTTAAAGAATTGAGGAATAAATAATCTGCTAACGAGGTAAAAAGCATTCACAGGAGGTGAATTAATTCCTGCACTTACATACACACAGAGGCATAAAAGCCCACGAGGTGTCCAAGGAAGAGCAAACCATGGCCAATGGCTGGAGTCCAGGGATGGTGAAGGAGAAAATTAGAGACAGGGAAAGGAAAGATCATGAATTGCAGATTCTTAAGGAATTTGGTTGCTCTTTCTCTGTAGATGATGAGAAGCCATTAAAGGACAGAGCATCCAGAAAGCTGGATACAAATAAATTAAATTTTGTATTTTAAATCAAATGATTACTGTCACCAAAATTCACCATGGCAACAAATAGTTTCATGCTGTGAAAAAAAATAGCTGAAATTATTTTGACAACTAATGAAATATTTTGTGTGTTAAAGAAAAAAAGTCCTAAGAGTCTGTGGCAGATGGCAAAAAAATGGCCTTTCAGTGGCTCCCATCAGAAAGGAAAATCTATTCTTCCCTTCTGGAATCTGGAATGACCTTGTTATTCTGCATGAGCCGTTAGAATGTGGAGGAAACAATTTCATGTGAATGCTAAGCCGGTCCATTTTACCCACTCCACCTTCTCTTGGAACCCTATTACCACTGTAAAAGAAAGTCCAGGTTGGCCTGCTGGAGGGCAAGAGATGTGTGGGGCAGACATGAGCTGAAGCTTAAACAATTATCCTCCCGTTCACCTGGCTGCTGACCACAGTAATATGGATGAATCCAGCCGAGACCAAACAACCCAGATAGACCTAGCCAAAACTGCTGTTCCAAGAATCAAGGACAAAATAAAGGACATTATTTTAAGCCACTAAATCTTAAAAGCAATTTGTTACACAACAAAGAAAACTGAGACACAGCAAATGGAATGTTTTCATTTATTGTTCTTTCTATAACAAATTTGAGCCACACCATTTGGTAGTCAATCATTCATGTTCAGTTAGCTATTCATATACACAATGTAATAAAATTAATTAAGTTAGATTCCAGTCATTTGACATTATATCATTCAAACAAGGTCTGGGGCTATTTTGGTTTGGCCTAAGAAAAAGGTTTTGCTAGAGCCAATGAATAATATATACAGGACTTGAGAGGGAGAATTTATCCTACTTACTAAAATAAATTGTTTTCAAGTACTTAGAGTTTTTATTAACACAAAATAACAGAAAAACTAATGGACTAAGTCAAATCATTCTTAACTTCACAACAGTTCATTAGCTTAGAATGTTACAATTTATACAATAAAGCAGTAGAATTGCAGTTGAATATTTCGCTTCTCTACTTTGTTGATTCAAGTGGCTTTTCCTCTTATCTGGTATTACATTAGTGAAATGTTTCTGATATTTGCCAATCAATAATTCTACTGATGAGTAGGCATGTACATATTTCACACTTGTGATAACCCATCTATATACCCAAAAATCTTAAGTCTGTCTCCTTATTTGTGTCTTAGTCCCTTGCATTTTCAAGACAAATATGCCAATGATTGCCTCTCAACATCAAGCCCACGATTTGAGTTCACCATTCTACGACCATATTATTTCATCTAACTTATTAAGAAGGAAAATATTCTGGTCAAATTATGGACTGTGAAATCTAGATTAAGAGGAAAGTAAATAAAGGAGGGAGATTTTTTGAATATGTGGCCTTTAAACATGACATTTCATAACATAGAGTGGTTTTTATTGTTTTAAATATTTGATACCTTCTTATAGCATACAGCAATATCTGAAAATTCCTATTTTGCTATACCTTCTACTATACCAGAAAAAAACATTGTTAAAAGTATTGTCAATTCCTCAAGCAAAATCTGATACTATATTATTTAATTTGCACTTATTTTATTATAAGTGAGGTTGAATATATTTTCATTTGTTGTTGTTCAGTTGCTAAGTTGTGTCCAACTCTTTGTAACTCCATGGACTGCAGCACGCCAGGCTTCCCTGTCCTTCACTATCCTCTGGAGTTTACTCAAGCTTACGTCCACTGAGTCAGTGATGCTATCTAACCACCTCATCGTCTGCCGCCCTCTTCTCCTCTTGCCTTCAATCTTTCCCAATATCAGGGTCTTTTCCAATGAGTCAGCTCTTCATCTCAGGTGTCCAAAGTATAGGGGCTTCAACTTTAGCATCAGTCCTTCCAATGAAATTTTTCTTGTCAATTTCCTAGTCACATACTTTTTTATATAAAATAATTTTTTTTGCTAAAAATTGCTAACCACTATCTGAACCTTCAGTGATTTGAAGTCTTTTTGCAAGGGTCTTTCCTCAATGTTGATGGGTGTTGAGTATTCAGGTGGCAGAAGGCTGGGGTGGATGTAACAATTTCTTTTCTTTTTTTTTAATTGGAGTACATTGATACACAAAAGGCACATGAAAAGGTGTTCAGCATCATTAATTATTAGAGAAATGCACATCAAAACTACAATGGGGTATCACCTCACACTGGTCAGAATGTCATCAAAAAATTCTACCAACTATAAATGCTGGACAGACTGTGGTAGGAATTAAGATTCTAAAGGAAATAGTAGGGGGGAGGCCAGGCAGAAAAGGGCAGAGGAAGCAGTTAGTCCATTTCCCAATAAAAATTTACAAAAGAGATAAGGGACAAAGCAATGATTCTCAAAGTATGGGTGCCTGAACCAACAGCAGCAGTCATATTCCTGAGAACTTGTTAGGAATGCAAAACCTCCAGCCCTGCCTCAGAACTACTGAATCAGAAACTCTGGAGTAAAGCCTGAAATCTGTGTTCAACCCACCCTCCAGGTGACTAAGTACACTCAGATTTAAGGACTAGTAGTCTTAAGAACCATGTCTCACCTGTATAAATAAACAAATTACATATTATTTCCAGGCTGTTCCAGTTTGTCTCATCTCTCTTGGTATGCAACCCTATCTTGCTCTCCATCATTATATGACAGTTAATTTAAAGCTTCTTAGAGTGGGAGTACTCGAAAATTTCCTTTAAAAATAGAAATACTTATGTTCCTGCTTAGAAGGTCAATCAATTTTTAATATTGGACTTCCTGAGCCTGCTCAGAAATCAAAACTTTAAAAGAGGACTTTTTTTTCACTTCCAGATAATTACCTGCAGTCTCTTCCAGAAGATTATTCATTCATTCACTCATTTGTTCATTCACACTTGTACCATGTGCCAGGGCATTACCTGCCACTGGGATATGAAACTTAGCCAACAGATATGAACAATGCCCTCCCAGAAGTTAAGACTCTAGAAAGAAAGATTGATATACATCAGAAAGTCACACATTCTAACCTATGCTAGATGTTATGATGGAAAAGTATAGGAAGCTATTTGAGAAAGGGAATGTAATTCCTGAATCCAGGGAAATGTTCCCCAAACAAGTAACAGATGGAGGACAATACCAAGACTGTTCTCTAGATGCCTGTCCATCTCCTCAAAGAATAACCACACACTCTTCTGGGGAAAGTCAGGGTTGGCAAGAAAAAAACAATTCGGCCATTTTTCTCTTCCTTTGGGATAAACATAAAAATGAAAAACATACCTTACCATGGTACTTATTCCTTCTGTCTGGTTATTTTCAAAATTATTATTATTAAAGCTCAACATTCAGAAGACGAAAATCATGGCATCCGGTCCCATCACTTCATGGGAAATGGATGGGGAAACAGTGGAAACAGTGTCAGACTCTATTTTTTTGGGCTCCAAAATCACTGCAGATGGTGACTGCAGCCATGAAATTAAAAGACGCTTTATTCAGCCATTAAAAAGAATACATTTGAATCAGTTCTGATGAGATGGATGAAACTGGAGCCGATTATACAGAGTGAAGTAAGCCAGAAAGAAAAACACCAATACGGTATATTAACACATATATATGGAATTTAGAACGATGGCAATGATGACCCTGTATGCAAGACAGCAAAAAAGACACAGATGTGTATAGCTGACTTTTGGACTCAGAGGGAGAGGAAGAGGGAGAGGGTGGGATGATTTGGGAGAATGGCATTGTAACAGGTATACTATCATGTAAGAATCGAATCACCAGTCTATGTCCAATGCAGGATACAGCATGCTTGGGGCTGGTGCACAGGGATGACACAGAGGGATGTTGAGGGGAGGGAGGTGGGAGGGGGGTTCATGTTTGGGATCGCATGTACACCCATGGTGGATTCATGTCAATGTATGGCAAAACCAATACAGTATTGTAAAGTAAAATAAAGTTTAAATAAATAAATAAATAAGACGCTTACTCCTTGGAAGAAAAGTTATGACCAACCTAGATAGCATATTCAAAAGCAGAGACATTACTTTGCCAACAAAGGACCGTCTAGTCAAGGCTATGGTTTTTCCTGTGGTCATGTATGGATATGAGAGTTGGACTGTGAAGAAGGCTGAGCGCCGAAGAATTGATGCATTTGAACTGTGGTGTTGGAGAAGACTCTTGAGAGTCCCTTGGACTGCAAGGAGATCCAACCAGTCCATTTCTGAAGGAGATCAGTCCTGGGATTTCTTTGGAAGGAATGATGCTAAAGCTGAAACTCCAGTACTTTGGCCACCTCATGCGAAGAGTTGACTCATTGGAAAAGACTTTGATGTTGGGAGGGATTAGGGGCAGGAGAAGAAGGGGACGACAGAGGATGAGATGGCTGGATGGCATCACGGACTCGATGGACGTGAATCTGAGTGAACTCTGGGAGTTGGTGATGGACAGGAAGGCCTGGCATGGTGCAATTCATGGCATCGCAAAGAGTCGGACACGACTGAGCGACTGAACTGAACTGAAGAGGTGTCAGCTCATCTGTTTTGAATAAAAGGTGAATACATAGTTATATCAACCTTCATTTATTTTAAAGATCAAGATGTAAACTGGACTTTCAATTGAGTGGAAATGTGGCAGGTATGATTTACAATATTGTTTCCATCAAATAAGAAGTGTAAATATAGTAATAAGAAATATCCATCAAAACTAAGTTCAAATAGTTGAGCATACTCCAGAATAGAAGCCATCAAGACAAAACTTTGTCACTATATCCAAGGAACTGAAAAAAGAAAGAAAGACCCCTAGGTTAAGAGCCAGAAATAGTAGCAGGCAATGAAGTTGGTCAGATCTATGAAGTCCAACAAGATAGGTCAAAGGAAAAAGAACTCCAAATTGTCGCATAACAAGTAAATAGAACAAAATCACATTTTTATACTCAGTTCCAGCAGTCGGCTGAAGATAGAGAAAGATCAGCATAAGGATAAGAAAATGTTTTCTACTAATCAAAATAATAGCATTATTTTTAGAGACAAAGGAGGGCTTTTTACCAGAGGAAAAAGAGTAGCATCACTCTCCCTGGAAAAAATGCAGATAGAAAGTAGGACTAATCTTATGATCAGGCAAAATAGAGTGCAGCTTCCACACCAAGATATATTTTTCTGTTTCTTGTATGGCGATAGCTTTTTATATATTTTTTTGATTCTTCTGTTTTAATCTTCAAATCGCTAGTGTATTTCACATGGTTCCAAAACAAAACAAACAAACAAAAATGTAAAGAAATTAATGAAAGAAAAAAGTCTCCCTCCTACAACTGTCCTCTGTCTGCTCATCACTCCTCCCCCATGCTTTCCTCGCCAGTACCGACATTATCACTGTGATGTGTGTATCCTTCCAAAATTCCTTCAGGTGTAAAAAAATAGGCATTTTTTTCTATATTTTCTACCATTTTTATATCAGGTCAACATGCTGCACATCATGTTCAGTGTCTTATGCTGTTTACTTAAGGTATCTGAACAATCAGTATGTGATATCACAGAGTTTCTTTTTATATTTTACAGTTGCACATCATTGCATTGTATTTGGAAGACTATAATTTATAACTAGTATCCACTTAGTATATATCTAGGTTGTTTCTAATCTTTTCCAAATACAGGTAATTCTCCAATGAATGGCCTTGTTTGTGAGTCATATATGTGTGTAAGTATATTAGAGCAATAAAGCTCCAGAAACCAAATGGATGTGTCAATTTCTATTTGTCTTTGCAATTTTGGTGAGTGAGTGAATGACAGTCACTCAGTCGTGTCCTACTCTTTGTGACCTCATGGACTGTAGCCCACCAGGCTCCTCTGTCCATGGAATTCTCCTGGCAAGAGTACTAGAATGGGTTGCCATTTCCTTTTCCAGAGGATCTTCCTAGCCCAGGAATCAAACCCAGATCTCCTGCATTGAAGACAGATTCTTTACCATCTGAGCCACCAGGGAAGCCAAGGCAATTTTGTTAGGTATTAGCAAATTGCCCTCCATGAAGACAGTGCCAATTAAAGCTCCTACCAGAAATTTACAAAAGCCTGTGCCCTAGAGCCTGACCCTTGAGTAAATCAAATCTTTTTTAACTTTTTTCTTTGAATTAATGAAAAATAGACATTAAATAAGCTTTCATAGGACTTCCCTGGTGGCTCAGATGGTTAAGCATCTGTCTACAATGAGGGAGACCTGGGTTCGATCCCTGGGTTGGGAAGATCCCCTGGAGAAGGAAATGGCAATCCACTCCAATACTGTTGCCTGGAAAATCCCATGGACAGAGGAGCCTGGTAGGCTACAGTCCATGGGGTCGCAAAGAGTCAAATACGACTAACCGACTTCATTTCACTTCACTTCAAGCTTTTATAATGAGTGAGACTGAGACTCTTTCCACATGTTAAAGAGATATTCGGCATTATCTTTGTGAACTATTTATATGTACTTTTCTCTGTAAAGTTATTGGAAAGTTTGATGCTTAAAAATTTGAACAGTTTAGCATGATCAGCCATCAATGAGAAAGGATGCCAGTCTAATTAGAATGGATGTCAGGTGTAAACACCTGGAATGCCTGTGGGATCATGTTCCAATGGAGAATTAACCCTGATTGATGGTGTTTTTCTAAGTGCTTTCAGTATACAAGAAAATAGGAAACTAACTTTGTTATTTATCTTCTGAATTTACTTATGCTATTTTTTGGAGAGCAATCCAAATGCTTTTAATTTTAGACCATTATACCATCCACATTTTTAATTAGAAAGAGTATTCCACTCCAAGAATTTGAGCAAATTCTTTTATTTTTTTGAGTACACATGACTTCATATTTTCACGCTTAAACTTTTGAAATATTTGGATGTTTTCCTAGTATTCATTATGAGATATAAATATAAATCTATCCTTAATTTTTCCAGATACTTACTTAGTTGTGCAACTCTATTGATTAACCCTTTTTCCCCCACTGACTTGAAAACAACCTTTCCACCATATGAAAGTGAAAGTGAAGTCACTCAGTCATGTCCGACTCTTTGTGACCCCGTGGAGTGTAGCCTACCAGGCTCCTCCGTCCATGGGATTCTCCAGGCAAGTATACTGGAGTGGGTTGCCATTTCCTTCTAAATTCTCATATTAGTTTGGACTTATTTCTATACTTTCTATTTAATTTCTCTAATCTGTATAAATCTTATGTACTAGTACCACACTACTTTAATTAGTAAACCTTTTTATTATACTTTAAACCGTTTAAATTTTCTTTACCCACATTAAGAAAAAATAGTCAAAACTCCATTATTTTTGTTTGCATTGCATGAGAATATCCTTGCCCATTTTTCCCAAGTTTTCTGAATTATTTTAATTATTTTACTCATTGACTTTGGTTTCAATCTGGAGCTAGGTTTTCTTTCATATGTTCCTATTTGAAAACCTATTTCTGTTGGCTGGTGGATTATTGCAGCAGTCCATGTGCACGTGTCCATAAACATTGCCGGGACAGAAATATCTGTCTGCTGCATCACTGGATGAGCACCCTTAGAAAAGCTTTCTTTTAGGTTTGGGATATTACCTTTCATCTCTCCTTCCTGAGCATCTCTGCCCCATTCTCTATAGTTCTTCCTCAGAGATAACAATACATTAAGTGATGAGCTGGATACGCATACTTCTAAAATCTATGTAATGTGTACCTTGGTTGAATTATGAAGTAGATTTTTGTGTAGCTTATGAAACCATATTTAGTTCCACATGTTCACTTTACCTTTCTAATTCTGGCCTCAAGCCTATAGTCTTGGATTTCTACTTACCTTGGAGATAGATTGGGCTTCCCTGGTGGCTCAGATGGTAAAGAATCTGCCTGTAATGCAGTAGATCCAGGTTTAATCCCTGGGTTGGGAAGACGATTGAACATCCTGCTTTCCAATATAGACAAAATAAAATTCAAAAGTATCTACCAACTCACAATTCTCCAATACAAACCCTTTATTATTCTCAAAAAATAATCCAGCAAATTGACAATTACTGTCCCATTACATATTTCATTCCCTTTACCCAGAACGCTATATTCATGTCAGAGAACTTATTCTTCCTTTAAGTTGCATCTTCAATTTGAAACTTTTTCTTGCCCTCCCTTCAGTCAAGTATGTTCTCATTCTCCAGAACAAAATTCATCTAGGAAATACCACTGATTTTTATACTTAGAAAATTCCTCCCTGTGTTATGAATCACTTCCATATGTGAACATATTTTTTTTTTCACAAAGTGAAGTTATCTCAGGAAAATGGAATTTCCTTAAATTCCTATAGACACATAGTCGCCAACACTATTCAAAGAGAATAGACCTCATTAAAAGTTTGCTTATGGCTTTTAGCACCTTAGTGTAAATTGCCTTTTCAGTTAACTGGTTTTAGTGCAGGGAGGAAATGAAAAGCAAGAGTTGGAGGAGCAGTAATTTTGAAATAAACCAGAAAGTTAGTGGTGAGCAGAAACCCCATGAGACCCGGACACAGGGAGGAGGAAGAAAGGGAAACAGAAGAGCGAATAAAGAATCGCGGAAGAGTGAAGACGACCCACTTTGTTTAATTCACATTTTTAATGAAGCAATCCCCTTCTCCGAGTTCAGAACTGTAAACTATAGC
Source organism: Capra hircus (assembly GCF_001704415.2). NCBI lineage: Eukaryota > Metazoa > Chordata > Mammalia > Artiodactyla > Bovidae > Capra > Capra hircus. The sequence goes on from NC_030816.1 coordinate 66,573,721, forward strand.
ACACTTGATAAGCCTGTGCACTAAGTATTTTTCCTAGCATCTCATTTTAAAACCCTTCAAATATGCAGCAAATGAAAGAATTTTAATATAAAAACCATATACTCACTTCCTAGATTGTGCCATTGATATTTTATGCTTTTTTAACCACATATCTACTTATTTATCCATCCAACAATCTCTCTCAGTTTTTGAAAGTAAATCTCAGAATCTGTGTAGTACAGCTTAAGCACTTCAGAATGTGCATTATAAAGAGTTTAATTTTAAAATAATTTCTTTTCTTTAAATGTAAAATGTATATATACCATTGCTGCCACTTAGTCACTCAGTTGTGTTCAACCCTCTGTGAACCCATGAACTGTAGTCTGCCAGGCTCCTCTATCCATGGGATTTCCCAGACAAGAATGCCAGAGCAGGTTTGCCATTTCCTCCTCCAAGGGATCTTCCTGATTCAGGGATCGAACATCAGAGATGCAGACGTCTCCTGCATCTCCTGTGCTGGCAGGCAGATTCTTTAACACTGGTGCCACTGGGAAGCCATAAGATTCCCTCATCTGACAGCTAAACTAGAACAGCTCCCTGCTTATCTCCAGAGATACTTAGATGTCTGGTACCAAGATAAAAACAAATGAGTTAACCAAAGATTTATAATGTATTCCTTAAATCTCAAACCTAAAACTTTATTCCCAAAACTAGCTTGTTCAAAGATTATTTACATCTAGGGAAATGGATTAACCATTCTGGCATGGAGATACAACTAGAGCACAAAAGAGTCTACTGGAGATTTTTCCTCGTGGTGACTGAAACTAAGACTCCTCACTCACAAATCAATGGCTCATCATCCACAGAACAAATGCACTCTGTGAGAATAAAAATGACTCCTGGGAAGCTGAGTCCAGGAGTCTCTCTGGCCCCCCATGCTTCCCTGTACTCAGAACATGCTGTGCCATTTCCTGTACCATGGTTAAACCCCTATGTGAGTATGCTCTTTGAAGTACTGTAAACATTTTCCTTCAATCTTGTGAAATTGTAACATTTACATACAATGCAATACATAAAATGCAAGTTTTGAAAAACAGGAATACATCTCTGTAACCCAAACACCTATCAAGACAAAATATTCTTTTTAATCCCGGAATGTTCCTTCCTTCCTGCCCCTTCTTAGTCAATCCCCTGACTCACCTGAGGGGCTCCTGTTGTTCTATTTGTTTGCTTCTTTTTCAGGGTAAGTGCATGTTTAGTTTTATAAGAAATTGCCAATACTTCCCCAAAGTGGCTGCTGCATTTTACATTCTCATCAATAACATATGGATATTTCAGTTACTCTGCATCCTTGCCAACATTTGATGTTCTGTCTTTTCAGTTTTAGCCACTCAAGTAAATGTATAGTGGTGTCTCATTAATATTCTAATTTTTATTTCCTGATGACTAATGGTATTGAGCAGTTTCACATATGCTTAGTGAACATTTGTACATTTCCTTTTATGAAAGTGAAAGTGAAGTCGCTCAGTCATGTTCCACTCTTTGCGACCCCGTGGACTGTAGCCTACCAGGCTCCTCCTTCCATGGGATTCTCCAGGCAAGAGTACTGGAGTGGGTTGCTATTTTCCTTCTCCAGGGGATCTTCCCAACCCAGGGATCGAACTCGGGTCTCCCACATTCCAGGCAGACGCTTTAACCTCTGAGCCACCAGGGATTTTTATGAAGTACCTGTTAAAATACTTTGCCCATTTTTAATTGGATTATTTGTCTTTTCATTATTCAGTTGTGGGCATTCATCATATATTCTGGGTACTAGTCCTTTAGCAGTTTCTTATTCACAAATATTATCACTGAGGCTGTAACTTGCCTACTTATTTGTTTCATTAAAGATGTCTTTTAATGAACAGAGGTGTTCAATTTTTTTAAGTCTAGTTTATCAATGCAATCTTCAGAATCATGAAAAATAATAAAACATTGTTGTTTTAAATCATTATAGTCTTGGCAGAAGTTTAATGTCAATAGTAGATAAAAAATACTAGCCCGTGTCCACAGGCTAAAAGTGAAAAAAGAGTTTTAAGCTGAACTCAGTCTTGAGCATGCCCTAAAAATGCTCTGGACAGCTATGACACTGAATGTTTCTTTTCTAGAATAAATGTGGATCATGACTGTCTGAGACATTCCCCCACCCTTGCATGAATATTGAAGAATCCAAATCTTCTATGTATTATGCCAAGACTGACACAGAAAATCTTAGAACATCACAAGAACAGGGCTCCACGTTATAATTTTGATTCCTCCTTCTTTTCAGTGTTGGCTCTAGTTAATTTGCTTGACAAAGCCAACACCACCTCTTCACTATGAAACATCAGTTGACAAAAATTACATGAACCACAGAAAAACTGAGACTGGCATTATATAATTATGGTTGTCCTGGCTACAATGTAAAAGAAGCAATTAAAAAGATTGTAAGAGTGTCTTTTCTCATTCACACCAGGGGATAATACTTAATGATATGATAGACTCTTACTGAAGGTATTAACTAACAACAATGGGGGCTGTGATCTTTTAAAACTGCATTTGACTCATATTTTAATACAGAGATTAACATGATGAAAAACATTTTGTGTGTAAATTTTATCATTCTTTCAGAACTCCAAGTCTTTTAGAAAGTAGAAATAAAAAAAACCTTAGCAGAATGGCAATCTAAATTTGTGGAAAAGAAGGAAAAGTTTTAATATTTTTCTCTCAAATTCAAAATCATAAAAATGTACAAAGTATGAAGTGATTATATTATGATGAGGATAAATTTTTTTATATTGGGTCCTTTAAAGCTTGGTTTTTATTCTGAAAAGTTATGCTAGGATCCACATCCACTCATTCAATTAACGAATATTTAGTAGATATCAACTACTATATTGCCAGGTATTGCTGAAAGCTCTGAAAAATCCCCTACTCTCATGAAGGGATCATCAACTAGATAGTTATAGCCTCAATGGTACAGATGAATCTATCTGGAAAGCAGAAATAGAAACAAAGACATAGAAAAAAAAATGTATGGATACCAAGTGGGGAAGAAGGGGTGGGATGAATTGGGAGATCAGGACTGACATACATACACAACTATGGATAAAACAGATGACTAATGAGAACCTCCTGTATAGCACAAGGGACTCTATTCAGTATTCTGTGGTGACCTAAGTGGGAAGAAAATCCAAAAAAGAGGGGATATATTATATATGGCTGACTCACTTTGCTGTACAGCAGAAACTAACACACAACATTGTCAAGCAATTCTATTCCAATAAAAAACAATTTTTTAAGCACATGAGGTCACTTTCTAAATGGGTGTAGATACAGAAGAAAGAGTTGAGGAAAACAGAGAAAGAACTATAAAAGAAACTAAGAATCAAAGCTGGAGAGGTTGCTGATAAACCGGAAAAATGATGTCCTACAAAGCAAGAAATGAATGTGTGCCAGGAAAGGAGAAAGTAGTTAACCATGCTAAATGTTGCTGATAATTTAAGTAAGATGAGGACTAAGAAATGGCCATGGGATTTGTCCATCTAAAAGTCACTGGTGACAGAAACAATTCTGATGGCATGACAGGGGAAAACACACAGAAGATAGGATCTGCGTCAGCAAATGCAGACAATTCTTTTAGGCTTTGGAGTAATAGGAAACTGAGCAATGGAGATGGCATCTGTAGAGAATAAAATGGGTCGAGAGAAGAAATTTTTATATAAAAATTACAGCATGATTGTAAGGAGATGGAAATGACATAATGGAGAGAAAAAATTGGTGGCATATCTAAGAAGAACCCGATAATAAAAGGCATCAGGAACCATATCTTTAAATACAACTGCATTTGCGTCCCTATGTCCTATCTTCTGTTCCCAGATGGCTTGGTAGAAAATCATCTGCCTGCCAATGAAGGAGATGTGGGTTCTACCCCTTGGTCAGGAAGATCCCCTGGTGGAAGAAATGGCAACCCACTCCAGTATACTTGCCTAGAAAATTCCATAAACATGGAGCCTCATAGTCTTTGTGGTCACAGAAGAGTCCAAGGCAACTAAACATGAATTAGCACATTCTATTTTCAGAGCAGTTCTTTGCTTTGCATCCTGCTGCGCCTTTTGGGAAACCACTTCCGAAGCCTGGTTATTTACCTCTAGCTCCTGATCTCTGGTTCTATAGTTCTGTTCTCCTGCCTCAGTAAAACATGTCCCCATTCATCGTGAAACAATTCTAGAATATTTTCTCATTACTTTCTAAGTGTGTTCTACTCTTATCCGTGAATCCAAACAGACTTAAGTAGGATATTATATAGGAGATATATAACTGTGGGTACAAGAAGAAGTGACCACCTTCACAAGGAATGATTTCTCCATATTATCACCACTCTAGCCTTTATTTTCTAACATATTTCTCCTCTTAAAAAAAAAAAAAACTAACAACTTTTCTTAATGCAAAAGGAGCAGGCCTTCACTGTGAAAAAGAGATACTACAGAAATACAGAAGGTAATAAAGAAAGATTTCTCGAATTTTAAACACTCAACCTTTTGGATTCATTTTTCTATTACTATGCTGATTGTTTAGCAAACAAAAAATCACACATAACAATTGCACTTAAAATGATGCAACCACTATTGTTTTTCCCTTTTTTCTCAGCTTTGATGTTTTTTCTTTAAAAAAAAAAAAAACTTTTTATTTTACATTGGAGTAGGGCTTCCCTGGTGGCTCAGCTGGTAAAGAAAATGCCTGCTAATGCAGGAGACATAGGTTCAATCCCTGGGTTGGGAAAATCCCCTGGAAGAGGAAATGGCACCCACTCTAGTATTCTTGTCTGAAAATTCCCATGGACAGAGGAGTCTGGTGGGCTATAGTCCATAAGATTGCAAGGAGTCAGACAAGACTGAACAACTGAGCACATAGAGTTGACAATATGGCGTTAGTTTCACATGTACAGCAAAGTTATTTACTTACGTATACATATATATAGCTATATGGCATATATGTAGTATACATTGATTAGAGTTCCCTGTGCTATACAGTAGGCCCTTGTTGACTATCTGTTTTATATACGTAGGGTTATCTGTTAATCCCAGAGTCCTAATTTACCTGCTCTTAGTGTATAGTGTTGTGGTTTAGTTGCTAAGTCCTACCCTACTCTTCTGTGACACCTGAATTGTACCCTGCCAGGCTCCTCTCTCCATAGGATTTCCCAGTCAAGAATACTGGAGTGGGTTGCCTTTTCCATCTCCAGGGGATCTTTCTCACCCAGGGACTAAACCCACGTCTTCCGCATTACAGGCCAGTTTTTTACCACCAGCCACCATAGCGTGTATACTCACAAATTTAAAAAAAATTTCCAGGTAAAAGTCTGTGTGAACATAGATTCTGTTTCTAAAATACTTGTTTTGGAGTTTTTACCTCCACTTGCACTAATAGTTGTAGGGTGATTGTTAATGTTCCACATCTTTTGTAATTTGCTGAAAATAATGCATAATACTTACTATTTTCCTGGGCTTCCCCAGTGGCTCAGCAGTAATCTACCTGCAATGCACGAGTTGCAGGGGACTCGGGTTCAATCCCTGGTTTGGGAAAATCCCCTGGAGAAGGGCTTGGCAACCTATCCCAGTGTTCTTGCCTGGAGAATCCTTGGACAGACGAGCCTGGCAGAGTATAATTTGTAGGGTCACAGAGTCAGACAAGACTGAAGCGACTTAGCACCCACACAAGATTTTCCTGCTAGCTATTAGTAAAAGTAATCTCTTTCAAATGTTAATCATTTGTCTTTCTGTTTGGTGAATAGTCCCTGGGTCTCACTGAATTATCTACAGCTTACTTTAGCGAATTTTCCCCTCTTTCAAGTGGTTTAATGTGTTTGTAAATTAATAAAACTAACACTCTATCACATTGTATTTCAAGTATACTTTAATATATTTTTTTCATTTAGCTCAGTTTTTTGCTTGTTTGTTTTCTTTGTACATTATTGACTTGAAAGCTTTCACATACAGTAAGATGCATTGGTCATTTTTAGGTGCTCGATTTTATTCAGATTCATACAATTTGTCTTCATTCACAAATCAGATAACTACTCACCTGTATTTCCTGTTCTTTTTTAGCTTCATTTTCTGCTTAACTCTTTGGTCCTTTATAATTTATTTTGATGAACTAGGATAACATAAAATCAAAATGGAGTTTTTAAACTGGTTCATCAATACACTCAGGAGTGCACTTTGCCTAATCTATCTCTTTCACCTGAATCATCAGGATTCGTTTGTCATGCACTGCATAACAGACACTGATTCTGTGATAGCTATTCTATTATATTGATCTGCCAGTCTATTTTTCACCCACTAATTACTATAGTTTAATCATTTAAATTACACCTTTAATTATTCTAGTCTTATAGAAAGTTTTATTATCTTGTAGGGCTGAAAGTGAAAGTGAAAGTCTCTCAGTCGTGTCTGACTCTTTGCGACCACTGTACTATACAGTCCAGGGAATTCTTCAGACCAAAATACTGGAGTGGGTAGCCTTTCCCTTTTCCACATGATCTTCCCAAACCCAGGTCTCCCGCATTGCGGGCAGATGCTTTACCAGCCGAGCCACAAGGGAAGTCCGTCTTATAGGGCTGCTGCTGCTGCTGCTGCTGCTGCTGCTGCTGCTGCTGCTGCTAAGTCGCTTCAGTCGTGTCCAACTCTGTGCGGCCCCAGAGACGGCAGCCCACCAGGCTCCCCGATCCCTGGGATTCTCCAAGCAAGAACAGTGGAGTGTGTTGCCATTTCCTTCTCCAATGCATGAAAGTGAAATGTGAAAGTGAAGTCGCTCAGTCGTGTCCGACTCCTAGCCACCCCATGGCCTGCAGCCCACCAGGCTCCTCCGTCCATGGGATTTGCTAGGCAAGAGTACTGGAGTCGGGTGCCATTGCCTTCTCCGCTTGTAGGGCTAGTCCCTCCTTATTATCCTTGCTTACAAAAGTTTCAAGACATTTCACGTCTGCTTGTTCTTTAAGGTAAGAATGAAGCCCCCATTTTTGCTGTAGTTTGGTACAGTGACTAAGAACACTAACTCCAAATCTAGTCTGTACAGGTTAAAAACCCCACCTTCATAACATCTAACTCCATAATCTTGGGCAAGTTATAGGAACTCACTAGGTCTCAGTTTTACATCTGTAATATGGGTATAATAAAAGAACATACCTCTTAGAGCTGTTGTGATGAAGGAGTGAATTATTAAATTTACATAAGGTACTTAAAATAGCACCTGGCAACATAATATAGAATAGTATATAGAAGTATCTTATTATTATTATTTAGCAACAAGATTTTTGGAAGCTTTACATGCCTTCTATCATTGAATCCTTTCTTGGAGCTGTCTCTCAGGATTCTCTCCATATGATTTAATGACCTTGTGAAAACTAATTAAGTGAAAATGATTTCATGTTTAGGGGAAAGAACTAAGACATTTTTCCATTCCTATTTAAATTATTTCCAAAGGCATTGCTTCACGTCAGGGTTACTGATCCTCTTGACTTTCCAATCAACAGGATGAGAAGAAAAAGGATAAATGCTATATGAATATATACATTGAAAATCATTCCTAATTCATTTTTATTAAAACACTGTATTATCTTATGTCTTTTTTATTATTTCATACAGTCTGTAAGATAGAAGTTTAGGACTTATTCTTTGCCTATAGTTTGATGGAGTTGGGGTTTTAACTTTGTCATGTTACAGTTTGTTCCAACTGTACACCTATATGTAGATGATATGATTTTAGTTGGTCCTTTCTGATTCAGGCCTATATGTACTACATTGAGAGAGAGAGAGCAGGTTTATCAAAAGAGAAAAATTGAAAATTCTAGAGACTCTGACTTTTATATTAGCACTTTTAATAAGCTCCATCCCAAACCCTCTTCCCATGGCAGGATACAGTTGGTTCCAAGGAGCACGTTGAGGAAAATGGCCAAAGGAGGGACACAAATAAAAGCATCTGGCAGTCTAGCATTGCTCATAATTTTACCTGGTTCCTTATGAAAAAAAAAGAGAAGACAAACTTCTCAGATTAGGAGAGGTGTTATCAGATTACAGTGTGAAATATAATGAATGAAGGATGGAAAGTAGTTATAGATACACTTATATATGCGTCTTGTTGTTCATTCACAAAGTTGTATCCCCACAACAGCAACACGCAAGACTTCCCTCACTATCTCCCAGAGTTTGCCCTAGTTCACATCCATTGAGTCAGTGATGCCATCCAACCATCTCATCCTCTGTCGCCCACTTCTCCTCCTGCTCTCAATCTTTCCCAGCATCAGAGTCTTTTCCAGTGAGTCAGTTCTTCTCATCAGATGGCCAAAATATTGGAGCTTCAGCTTTAACGTCAGTCCTTCCAATGAATATTCAGGTGTGGTTTCCTTTAGGATTGACTGGTTTGATCTCCTTGCTGTCCAAGGGACTCTCGAGTCTTCTTCAGCACCACAGTTCAAAAGCATCAATTCTTCTGTGCTCAGGCTTCTTTATGGTCCAGCTCTCACATCCATACATGACTAGCTGAAAAGCCATAGCTTTGACTATATTGCAGCCATGAAATTAAAAGATGCTTACTCCTTGGAAGAAAAGTTATGACCAACCTAGATAGCATATTCAAAAGCAGAGACATTACTTTGCCGACTAAGGTCTGTCTAGTCAAGGCTATGGTTTTTCCTGTGGTCATGTATGGATGTGAGAGTTGGACTGTGAAGAAGGCAGAGTGCCAAAGAATTGATGCTTTTAAGAATTAAAGATTTAAAAAAAAAAAAATTCATACTAGCAGTAAAAAAATAAAATAAAATAAAATAAACTGTGATGTTGGAGAAGACTCTTGAGAGACCCTTGGACTGCAAGGAGATCCAACCAGTCCATTCTGAAGGAGATGAGCCCTGGGATTTCTTTGGAAGGAATGATGCTCAAGCTGAACTTTGGCCACCTCATGTGAAGAGTTGACTCATTGGAAAAGACTCTGATGCTGGGAGGGATTGAGGGCAGGAGAAGAAGGGGATGGCAGAGGATGAGATGGCTGGATGGTATCACTGACTTGATGGACCGGAGTCTTAGTGAACTCCAGGAGTTGGTGATGGACAGGGAGGCCTGGCGTGCTGCAATTCATGGGGTCACAAAGAGTCGGACACGACTGAGCGACTGAACTGAACTGAACTGACTCTATGGACCTTTGTCAGCAAAGTGATGTCTCTGCTTTTTAATATGTTGTCTAGGTTTGTCATAGCTTTCCCTCCATTAGATATGCTGCTGGTGTTGTAACAATAGCTGCATGAAATCAAGAGTTGCATTGTCAAGCAAGTCTAGAGGTTTCTTTTCTTTTCCTGAGAAGCAGAATCCTTCCTGCAGAGACCAGGTCTCCTTCCTCAAGGCCACTTCTCTGGTTTCCACTTCCTTACAAAAAAAAGCTGAGATAGTAACCTAGTAGGGAAAGTTCACACAGAGTATCGAAACATTCCCTGTTTGAATCATATATTTCCATGACTGTCTTTTCTTGATGATGCTAAAATTCAGGATGTAGCTTATGTGTATCCACTTTTTATGTCTGAATACTCATTTAAATATGGTCCGTTTAAGAGGAAGAAAAGGAAATCATTAAATTTTCCACATTTAAACATAAGTGTATGATAAAAAAAAATGTCTTTCAGAATGCCTCAAATACCTGTCTAGGATTGACCATTCAATAAATGAGATATTAGCTCTATAAATGTCACCTATGTAATGTAATATGAATTAAAAGGCCCACTTTTCCAGTTGGTCAGCAGAGATGTCTTCTCTTACATATAGTAACTCCCTCTCTCCAATCACTTCTCTTACCATCAGCACTTTATAAATATCACATCAGTGAGATCCACGGTATTTTGAGGACCATTCTAGGGATTAATGTTTCAGAAAGTACAGGAAAAGTGCAAAATTTGAGTAAGAGCTATAAAAAAAATGGATTCCCAGAGAAGCATTAATCATGCTTAAGTTGCAACAAGTTAATATCCCCATGGTCTAATGTACTTTTAAAGACACAAAATTATGCTGAGGTTTGTTTTCAAAAATTGGTTAACATTTACTGAGTTTTTCCTAAAGGGTTAACATTTGTTTAGAATTTTGCAGATCATCCGTTTGGCTCTGTTAGGAGTATTCAAGTTAAAATGATGCTTGGGGATGATAGTGTTACCTGGGTAGTGATAAAAAAGTCTTAGGTAATAACATCCATCATCCTCAACTCACTGGAGGCAGGTAGCTTTAGTGAATGAGTTGTGCATTTCACTGACCAATTTGCTTCACTTAGAGAACCCTGGTAGTAGCATAAAGTCTGTGGAGCAAAACTTCAAGGAAATACAGAATGGGCAAAGAGAGTTACATGAAAAAATAAACCAATATCTGAAAATAAAAAACAAGGGATTCAGTGAACATTGAAAACCTGAGGTATGAAAATAATTGACTCCTAATAAGAATGAAACAGAAATAGGCTCTTTTTCTTAAGTCATTTTAAAGATATTTTTGTGATACTAACTATACCTGGGAAATAATTTCTACTATGTCAAGTAAACATTTAGTGACAGTTGGTAACATTTTAAGATAACTGGAGTACCATTTAAGGAGCTTAATCTAACATTTTAATACCCTGAAAGCTGTTCTTATAAAGAGAAGTCTTCCCTCTGAAGCTTGCCATAGCCTAGTCATTCATATATACAATAATCTTTTACTCTCAGTAACTATGGCTTTCCTCATTCCCATCCACATCTCATAGACTGGTTTAAAGCCAATGGATACCATGAGACTATAAAACCACCATCTTAGAACTTCAGGGCAGTTATGGAGCAAAAATAGAGAACAGTTTACCCAGGAGCACCATTTTATGGCAAGGTCAACTACCAGCTGAGAGGGATAACCTCTGATATGGAGTCAGAAGGTCCAAGTTCAAATTCAGGTTCTTTGTTCTCTAGACATGCAATCTTGATCAAATAGCACCACCCTCTAAGCTTCAGACTCCTAATTATGAGGGTGATCAGTTCAGTTCACTCACTCAGTTGTGTCCAACTCTTTGGACCCCATGGACTGCAGCATGCCAGGCTTCCCTGTGCATCACCAACTCCCAGAGTATGCTCAAACTCATGTCCATTGCATTGGTGATACCAACCAACCATCTCATCCTCTGTCTCCCCTTCTCCTCCTGCCCTCAATTGCTCCCAGCATCAGTCTTTTCCAATGAGTCAACTCTTCACATGAGGTGGCCAAAGTACTGGAGTTTCAGCTTTAGCATCATTCTTTCCAAAGAACACCCAGGACTGATCTCCTTCAGAATGGACTGGTTGGATCTCCTTGCAGTCCAAGGGACTCTCAAGAGTCTTCTCCAACACCACAGTTCAAAAGCATCAGTTCTTCAATGCTCAGCTTTCTTCACAGTTCAACTCTCACGTCCGTACATGACCACTGGAAAAACCATAGCCTTGACTAGACAGACTTTTGTTGGCAAAGTAATGTCTCTGCTTTTGAATATGCTATCTAGGTTGGTCATAACTTTCCTTCCAAGGAGTAAGCGTCTTTTAATTTCATGGCTGCAGTCACCATCTGCAGGGATTCTGAAGCCCCAAAAAATAAAGTCTGACACTATTTCCACTGTTTCCCCATCTTTATCCCATGAAGTGATGAAACTGGATCCCATAATCTTAGTTTTCTGAATGTTGAGCTTTAAGCCAACTTTTTCACTTTCCTCTTTAACTTTCATCAAGAGGCTCTTTAGTTCTTCTTCACTTTCTGCCATAAGGGTGGTGTCATCTGCATATCTGAGGTTATTGATATTTCTCCTGGCAATCTTGATTACAGCTTGTGCTTCTGCCAGCCCAGCATTTCTCATGATGTACTCTACATATAAGTTGAATAAGCAAGGTGACAATATACAGCCTTGACGTACTCCTTTTCCTGTTTGGAATCAGTCTGTTGTTCCATGTCCAGTTCTAACTGTAGCTTCCTGACCTGCATACAGGTTTCTCAAGAGGCAGGTCAGGTGGTCTGGTATTCCCATCTCTTTCAGAATTTTCCACAGTTTATTGTGATCCACACAGTCAAAGGCTTTGGCATAGTCAATAAAGCAGAAATAAATGTTTTCTGGAACTCTCTTGCTTTTTTCTATGATCCAGCGGATGTTGGCAGTTTGATCTCTGGTTCCTCTGCCCCTTCTAAAACCAGCTTGAACATCTGAAAGTTCATGGTTCATGTGTTGCTGAAGCCTGGCTTGGAGAATTCTAAGCATCCCCTTACTAGCATGTGAGATGAGTGCAATTGTGCGGTAGTTTGAGTATTCTTTGGCATTGCCTTTCTTTGGGATTGGAATGAAACCTGACTTTTTCCAGTCCTGTGGCCACTGTTGAGTTTTCCAAATTTGCTGGCATATTGAGTGCAGCACTTTCACAGCATCGTCTTTCAGGATTTGAAATAGCTCAACTGGAATTCCATCACCTCCACTAGCTTTGTTCACAGTGATGCTTCCTAAGGCCCACACAGTCCAGGATGTCTGGCTTTAAGTAAGTGATCACACCATCGTGATTATCTAGGTTGTGAAGATCTTTTTTGAATAGTTCTGTGTATTCTTGCCACCTCTTCTTAATATCTTCTGCTTTTGTTAGGTCCCTACCATTTCTGTCATTTATTAAGCCCATCTTTGCATAAAATGTTCCCTTGTTATCCCTAATTTTCTTGAAGAGATCTCTAGTCTTTCCCATTCTATTGTTTTCCTCTATTTCTTTGCAGTGACTGCTGTTCCTTGCTATTCTTTGGAACTCTACATTCAAATGGGTATATCTTTCCTTTTCTCCCTTGCTTTTTGCTTCCCTTCATTTCACAGCTGTTTTTCACAGCTGTTTGTAAGGCCTCCTCAGACCATTTCTGTCCTTTATTGTGCCCATCTTTGCATGAAATGTTTCCTTAGTATCCTTAATTTTCTTGAAGAGATCTCTAGTCTTTCCTATTCTGTTGTTTTCCTTGGTGATCAGCAATAAATGATAGTGATAGTTACATCTAATTCATAGATTAAGTGTAGCACTGCATGTGAAATGGTCTTGTCCTACTTTACATGTAGAAAGTACTTGGAATTGTAGCTGAACCTACGTTCAAATGTTCAGATGATTCCAGAGCCCCTTTTTTATCTTTTACTTTCAAACGTAACAGTTCACATCCACTCATCTCCAGTACACGTGTGGAGTGATTACATAGAGGGAACACAGTGTCAGTAATTGTCCTGTGCATTACATATCAAGGGTCTGCAGAGCCCTGCACACCTACATATTCAGTCCACTTAATGGCAGGAGAAGCAATTTAATAAATGTTACTGACTGGTATAAAAATTATAACAAACACAGTGTGCCGGGCACTATTCTAAGAGTGGGTGGTAGTTTAGGCACTAAGTCATGTCCAACTATTGTGACCCCATGGACTGTAGCCTATCAGGCCCTTCTGTCCATGGCATTCTCCAGGCAAGAATACTGGAGTGGTTTGCCCTTTCCTTCTCCAGGCATTCTAAGAGTAATACTTGTATTAATTTATTTAAGTCACACAATAAGGGTGGAGGCGGGGGGTGGGAAGAAAAGTTTATTTCTGAGGGCCTGAAGAGCACTGGCAGTAGAGACTAATCCCTTGTGTCTTAGCTCCTAAATAATGACAAACCTGATTTTATGCAGCTGTTCTTTGCATCCCCTAAGCTCCAGTTTCTTTTAATGATACAGGAAATCACTTCAAATCCAGGATGCAGGATTCCATATGAATGGCCCAGGTGGCTGGCTGTTTAAGAGAGGTACATAACAGGTAGAACTTTAAGCTTTTGCTGCTAAAGAAGAGGAAAGGTCAGCCTAATTCATTCACAATACCATTGATCAAAACAACTTTTCCATAAATCACTGGGGATTATAAAACATACAGAGAAATTTCCTTCCTTTCACTTTTTGCTTTTTCTTGATTTTTTTGTGTGCTCCAAATCAAGAATTTTTTTTTTTTTTTACATTCATGGCTGATAAACAGAGAAATTTCCTTCCTTGCACTTTTTGCTTTTTCTTGATTTTCTGTGTGCTTCAAATCAAGAATTTTTTTTTTTTTACATTCATGGCTGATATAGTCTTTTCTCTGATTCTATCAGATGGTTAGAAGTATTAAAAAGATAGCATTTTAAGATGCCACAGAAAGAAACAGAATTAAGACAGGCTCATGTTAAGAGTATTTAAGGGTATTTGATGATATTTCACCCTTCAAATAGCAGTGCTTCTTATTGTTCTTTTTCTTTCTTAGCAAACTGGCAGCTGCTATATAAATGCTTGTGGGGATCCTCTTTTTTTTTTTTTTTTTCCTTTAAAGTATGACAATGAAATTTTAAGACATAACGAGACAAGTATTTTAAACAGACATAAGACATTCAAAAGCATTCACCAGAATGTACAATGATTTTAAACATCAAATTTTGAAAGGGTTGTAAATAATAAATTTTCCAATATGATAAGGAGATGGTTCTTCTTTCTCTAATACTTCTTGTTTCTTCATATCAAATTCTTTTTCTTATATAGTACACTACGTGAAATTCCTGATGTTCAAGCTGGTTTTAGAAAAGGCAAAGGAACCAGAGATCAAATTGCTAACATCCGCTGGATCATCAAAAAAGCAAGAGAGTTCCAGAAAAACATCTATTTCTACTTTATTGACTATGCCAAAGCCTTTGACTGTGTGGATCACAATAAACTGTGGAAAATTCTGAAAGAGATGGGAATACCAGACCACCTGACCTGCCTCTTGAGAAATCTGTATGCAGGTCAGGAAGCTACAGTTAGAACTGGACATGGAACAACAGACTGGTTCCAAATTGGAAAAGGAGTACGTCAAAGCTGTATATTGTCACCCTGCTTATTTAACTTATATGCAGAGTACATCATGAGAAATGCTGGACTGGAAGAAACACAAGCTGGAATCAAGATTGCCAGGAGAAATATCAATAACCTCAGATATGCAGATGACACCACCCTTGTGGCAGAAAGTGAAGAGGAACTAGAAAGCCTCTTAATGAAAGTGAAAGAGGAGAGTGAAAAAGTTGGCTTAAAGCTCAACATTCAGAAAATGAAGATCATGGCATCTGGTCCCATCACTTCATGGCAAATAGACGGGGAAACAGTGGAAACAGTGTCAGACTTAATTTTTGGGGGCTTCAAAATCACTGCAGATGGTGACTGCAGCCATGAAATTAAAAGATGCTTACTCCTTGGAAGAAAAGTTATGACCAACCTAGATAGCATATTCAAAAGCAGAGACATTACTTTGCCGACTAAGGTCAATCTAGTCAAGGCTATGGTTTTTCCTGTGGTCATGTATGGACGTGAGAGTTGGACTGTGAAGAAGGCTGAGCACCGAAGAATTGATGCTTTTGAACTGTGGTGTTGGAGAAGACTCTTGAGAGTCCCTTGGACTGCAAGGAGATCCAACCAGTCCATTCTGAAGGAGATCAACCCTGGGATTTCTTTGGAAGGAATGATGCTAAAGCTGAAACTCCAGTACTTTGGCCACCTCATGCGAAGAACTGACTCATTGGAAAAGACTTTGATGCTGGGAGGGATTGGGGGCAGGAGGAGAAGGGGACAACAGAGGATGAGACGGCTGGATGGCTTTACTGACTTGATGGACGTGAGTCTGAGTGAACTCCGGGAGTTGGTGATGGACAGGGAGGCCTGGCGTGCTGCGATTCATGGGGTTGCAAAGCGTCGGACACGACTGAGCAACTGAACTGAACTGAACTGCTAACTTGGGTCTTCCCTGGTAGCTCAGCTGGTAAAGAATCCACTTGCAATGCAGGAGACCCCAGTTCAAATTCTTGCGTCAGGAAGATTCACTAGAGAAAGGCTAAGCTACCACTCCAGTATTCTTGGGCTTCACTGGTGGCTCAGTTGGTAAAGAATCCACCTGCAGTGTGGGAGACCTGGGTTCAATCCCCAAATTGGGAAGATCCCTTAGAGAAGGAAACCGCTACACACTCCAGTATTCTGACCTGGAGAATTCCATGGACTAACTACAATAATCATCCTATAAGCTATATTCTCAACTTATGTAAGTGATTTTTTTTTAATTATGAATCTCACTCTTAGTGTTTTCCTTTTCTCATCATCTCTTATTACATGTCCCAAAACTATGTTCCTACATTGCCAGTGTTTCCATAAATTGGATTTTCATTCATTATATAATTATTTTTAAAAGGAAAATGGTGATCTTGCACCTCTAAATTGAGGGGTAGTGATGTTCTGATAATTGCTTTACACTTGTTCTCCTGAGGGATATGTTGGGAGGAAGCCCTAGTTTATATCACTTGCCAATTTATATGGGATAAATACTCCCACCATAGCTTATTTCACTACTGCCAAGATGAAGTCACAGAATAGGGAAGAGATGTGTAGTAACATTCATTTTGTAGCATTTCCAACAAAGAGATACAAAGCCAAATTCTGGAACTAAGTTGTGGGCACAACTTAGCAGTATATTAAGTTGCAAGGACAGCTTGCAACAGCTGTAGGTTTCCACCAGACAAGCAAGGATCTATTTGTGACACCAGACCACAGTCTTAAATGAGCCCATGGGTAACCATGGCAGCAATGGCATGAGTCTCAAGAGATGTGGAGGAGACACGTGGAAAGACAGGTGAAGTCACAGTGGGTATAGCAGGAATCAAGCATCAATTAACAGGCCCTTAAGAGCAATCTAGTCAAGGCTATGGTTTTTCCAGTAGTCATGTATGGATGTAAGAGTTGAACTGTGAAGAAAGCTGAGCGCCGAAGAATTGATGCTTTTGAACTGTGGTGTTGGAGAAGACTCTTGAGAGTCCCTTGGACTGCAAGGAGATCCAGCCAGTCCATTCTAAAGGAGATCAGTCCTGGTTGTTCTTTGGAAGGAATGCTGCTGCTGCTGCTGCTGCTGCTGCTGCTGCTGCTGCTGCTGCTGCTGCTGCTGCTGCTGCTGCTGCTGTTAAGTCACTTCAGTTGTGTCTGACTCTGTGCGACCCCATAGACGGCAGCCCACCAGGCTCTGCTGTCCTTGGGATTCTCCAGGCAAGAACACTGGAGTGGGTTGCCATTTCCTTCTCCAATGCATGAAAGTGAAAAGTGAAAGTGAAGTCACTGAGTCATGTCCAACTCTCAGTGACCCCATGGACTGCAGCACACCAGGCTCCTCTGTCCATGGGATTTTCCAGGCAAGAGTACTGGAGTGGGGTGCCATTGAATGAGGCTAAAGCTGAAACTCCAGTACTTTGGCCACCTCATGTGAAGAGTTGACTCATTGGAAAAGACTCTGATGCTGGGAGGGATTGAGGGCAGGAGGAGAAGGGGACGACAGAGGATGAGATGGCTGGATGGCATCACCGACTCGATGGACGTGAGTTTGAGTGAACTCCAGGAGTTGGTGATGGACAGGGAGGCCTGGTGTGCTGCGATTCATGGGATCGCAAAGAGTCAGACACGACTGAGTGACTGAACTGAACTGAGCTGAAGAGCAGCTGTGGTTCAGGGCCAAAGTTCTTGTCTCCAAAAACAGTAGTAGCTACAATAAACAGTGACAAGTGTTAAGGAATAGAGATATCAAATCACCTAAACAAGGGCAATAGTATGAGGAGGGAGTCTAAGTAATAGAAGAATGGAGTAGATTTCAGGGAAAAACAAATCTAGCTATCCAGATTGGTGTCCAAGGTCAGAGGCACAGCACCAGTAAAGGACAAATATACTGAGCTATACAACAATAGAATAAATCCAGTCCTGTGTCATGGTGGCCCTACGACATTTAAGAGAGGGTTATACATGCCACGTGAAGCTAGAAGAGGGATTTAGAGTATGGGAATCACACAAGGTATAACAGTATTCAACTTATTTGCACTAGCTCCTCTCCATTATTATTTAGCTCATTGCTTCCTCTTGAATTGTCACTGTTCATAGGCATATAATTGTTTACTCCCAAGATAGAGATTAAAAAAAGGGCGCTTTAACATACAGTTTTTACATCTATTGCTTATGCTTACTGCTTAGTAGTTTCCATGCAAAATTAAAATATAGTAAAATAGGCCCCATTAAATCCTAAATACAAGGAGAGAGGTGCTCTAGAGAGTGTTCTAATGTTAAATGTGCTAATTGGAGTAGTCAAAAATGATCATTTATCTGGTAGCTCATATAGTAAATCAGTTCAACAAAAGCAATTACAAAGTATCTACAGTAACACCTTGAAGAGGAGCCGGAGGAACCAGGACAACTTTGTTTTCTAAATTTAGCCATTTTTAGACAATTTCTGGCATGGAAGCTTTTATATTCAACCAAAAAGCATAAAAATGTCCTGATATACTTTTTGTACTGAAAAAAGATCATTTCAGTTTCCTTCTTGTATATTTGTTGTACTTACAACATTACAAATTAAGTTAGTTTATTTTAAAGCAATAGATGATTTTCAAAAGCTTGACTATATTTCTGTTTAAAACAAAGAAGCAAAAATACTTTTAAGGGCTCAAGAGTTTCTCACTGCTGCCATAAGAAGAAAAAAAATAAGTGTTTGCTTTCTCTAGCACATTTTTTCCCTAGTATTCTGATATTTGAGACTGCTTCTTTTGAAAAAAAATCAGTCATTCCATTTGGTTTCTATAGTAACAAAACCTAATTTCTGGGGTTTCTTCGTGAGCTATGATCATGCTGAAACCAAAGAACACTCATGGGTCCTGCAAAATTCATAAAGACCTGAACAAATAGGACTGCCATCTTCTGGCATTTGTCTGAAATGACAGTTTTACCAATTCTGCATCCTAACCATCAGATTTGCCCCTTCATATCTCCTCCTGCTATTGCCAACCCAACACAATGACGTGACACACACTCAGATGGTTTTTGGGTGACCTCATCAAATTGCAAATAAACCTCTGTCCCACAGGGAACATGAAGAAGAGAGGATGTCTTAAGGCAAATATTTGTTTCAGAAAGTTGGACGATAAATGCACTGTTACTAAAAGGATAAGATCTTCCCCCTTCTTTCAAGAGGTTATTTAATTGTCTCAGATTCAAAACAATTCAAAGAATAAACCATGCAGTTCAAAAGGAAATTCTACCAGTGATTGCTATGACAAGCTTTTCTCTGCTAGGACAGAAAGGAAGGAGGACTAATGGAAGAAGGCATATAGGATGTGGGGACTTCCTCCCACCCTTTTCAGCTGACAGTGGTGAGTTATGAGGTGTTACAGAGTAAAACAGAGTTACCGTAAGAGCTGTCCAAATAACTTATGGCATTGAATCACAACACCATCTTCAGGAGATAATTCATGTCACCAGTGAATGTTCAGTAATATGGATTTTCTCCAAAACACCATATTTAACAGGCAACACCAATGAGAGGTGAATTTAATGGCAAAGTGAATTATTTAATAGAATTGAACTATACTCCAACATGGAACAAGAGCTGATTAAAATGTATGCAGAGTTGATAAAGTCATTTCAACTAAATGCTGTTTGTGAGTAAGAAATAATAATCCGTCCAAAATGTTAAGATGCCAGCCAAATCAAAGATTAAAGGAGGAAAGAGTAATTTAATTGGGATTTGTGTATATTTCAGCACTGCCTTTTTATTATTACTGACATCATAGTAAATTAAGCTTTAAATGCAAAGGCAGATATTTATTCTACCAGAATAGTTTATTGTTGCAATATCAGTTCTTTTTAAGATTAGGCACAATAAATAATTACTTGGAAAAATTAGTTATTTATTCTAATATTAGTAAGATATTACCATTCCTAAAAGAAAATATTCCTTCATGATTAAGTCCAGTGCTGTTGTGGAGTTTTAGACTCACAAAGTGAAAAATGGCTCCATGAAGCCTTTCATTTACAAACTGAAAGATTATATGTAGGTTGTCCCAAATGGGAGCTAGAGTCTGCTCATCAATAAATGATTAGTTGAGATAACTCTGAAACATTATAATATGCAAGGATAGTAGTAAAATACTTTTACTCCATTTAAACAATATTACTACCAATTGCCTCAAGTAAAACTGGCTCAAAAAGACCAAGACAGAACTTTAAAGCACTTACCCTCATATCATACCCCTGTGAAAAGAGCTGAAATATTATAATTAGACATTGATTTTTGGCTTGATAGTCAGTGTGACATTGTGTTCCAGCACCAAGCCCCAACTTTGATCCATTTCTAACTGCAGCTGGTCAGTTTACCCTGCACAACAACAGACATTTCTCTGGAATTGCTAATGTTAGTAAATTTGTCTGTGCTGTGTAGACTTTAGGTTTCTTTTTCTGAAATTTGCATCTTGGTCAGAGTGTCCTTGCTCTCTTTCCAGATCAAGTACTTTTCCACTTCACAGATTCCCTCAATAAAAAAGCTAATAGTACCAGTAAAAATATCTTGCTAAGACAATTATTAGAGAGCAGAATAAATACCTAGTACAACTCTATG
Organism: Capra hircus; assembly: GCF_001704415.2. Lineage (NCBI taxonomy): Eukaryota > Metazoa > Chordata > Mammalia > Artiodactyla > Bovidae > Capra > Capra hircus. The sequence goes on from NC_030816.1 coordinate 66,594,189, forward strand.
TACCCTGTTGAATACCCTGTGAGCTTGATTTACCTTTAAATCATCTTTTACACTCTGTCTTCTTTCTAGTCCCATTTCCAACACTCTTGTTTGAGTCTTCACTTTTTCATCTGCCCTATTCCAGGAAATAATCTCCAACTGGTTTCTAACAATTTCTCTCCTCCACAGACCATCCTCCATGCAGCTATCATGTTAGTTACCTGAAGAAACAACTCTGTTAGAATGTCCATTTGCTCAGAATCCATGCTTGCCCTTAGCTTGCAACACAGAATCCAGTCTTGGCATGCCTTTCAAACCATGCACAATCTGGTATCAATTTTCCTTCCTAATTCTTATGTCAACAATTTCATCTGGAAAGTTTATGCTTCAGCCAAAACAGACCAATTATCATTTTAAAGAATTGCCACCCCTGATACTGTGTCATCCCAAATCTCCACTTATTAAATCTTGACTATCTCTCAAGGCCCTGCTTAAGTGTGACTAGTTCTTCAATGCTTTTTTGATAACAAGCATAAGAAACTCTCATTATTTGTATTTATCCTATAATATCTAATATTCCTCAAGATATTATGATGTTTTTAGGTCTACCCTAAATATGAATTCTTTAAGTCAGCTACAAAATTAATTTGAACTCAGTCTTTTATTCATAACATCAATAAACATTTGTTGAGGACCTACTAAATCCTAGTCCCCATGACAGGCACTGGGGATAGATCTATGCACATACTAAAAGGATTTCTGCCACCTGGAACTCACATTCCAATGAGAAAACAGACTGCATGTGAAGTAGCCTAAATATGTAGCCTAGCTATTGGGACAAATTCTATAAAGGAAATAAAGATGGTGCTACAAATGTGAAAGATAATTTTACCTATTGTAGTAGAGAAGACTACACCGATAAAAAACACTAAGCTGAGACTTGACGAATGAGAAGAAACTGACTAACAAAGCATTCAGAGTGATCATTCCAGCTGAAGAAACTACGAGCCGAGTCCTGGATATTAGTGATTTGGTACATTATTTAAAGCCCAGGTAGAGGGTATAACCGGGTGTAGGAGCAGCTTGGACCATTCGTTAGATCATGCCAAGCTGTGAAGGTCATGGATAGAATCTGGATCTTGTTTTAGGAGCAATGTTAAGAGAGTGAAGTTTACTTATAATTGTATCCTTTCATTTTTTCACCAAATATTTAAGTACCCACTTTATATCATAAATAAGGATAGTTGTTAAAAACTTACAGTTTAATAATAAATTCCTTCCTTCAAGAAAGATACTGGGCTTCCCAGGTTAAGAACCTGTCTGCCAATGCAGGAGACGTAAGAGACTCAGGTTCAGTTCCTGGGTTGGGAAGATCCCCTGGAGGAGGGCATGGCAATCCACTGCAGCGTTCTTGCCTGGAGAATCCCATGGACAGAGAAGCCTGGGGGACTATATTCCAAAGGGTTGCAAAGAGTCAGACATAACTGAAGTGACAGCACACATTCCAGAAAGACACAGTCTTTCATAAAACCCATTCCATCTTTGTGCAGTTTAGGAAAAAGCTGGTTACTAAAAGAATACAAAAGAAGCAACAATTTCAACAGAAGCCATGGTAAAATTGTTCATCTCATTTCCAAGCAGCCAAAAAAAAAAAAAAAAAACTTTTCTTTACTTATACTATACCTTCAGCCTGCTTTAATGATCAGGAAACAGTCAGTCATGAACAAAGATTTCTTTTTCAGTACTATGGCCAGCCTTTGGCTGATACAGTCCTAGAGAAAAATCTGGAGAAAATCATGAATGATTAAAATCAGAGGAAGTCAAAGGAAACTTGATGGCACTGTGTTATCAGTTTGATTGCTAAAAGGAAGCACCAAGTCTTCCTCATTCATCAAAGAACCAGGACAGGTTTGTGTCACAGTGGAGTTGGTTAACACACGTAGAACATGGCCATGACATGATATATCATAAAAGTTCAAGTGCATCACCATCCTAGCAATGTCTTGACAATTACTTTCCCTAAGTTCCTCACTATTGCTATCTTTTATATTAATGCTCAAAATGAAAATATGAGGGAGAAAGAGAGATTGCCAGGCAGCGCCAAATGAAGTTTATAGGTTGCAACTTAAAACGTAAACTTGAAAGAATTTTTCGTTGTTGTTATTGTTTGTTTGGGCGTTTTGCTTGTTTAAATTTTTATTGAAGTATAGTTGCTTTACAATGCTGTATTATTTTCTGTGTACAGCAAAGTGAATCAGCTATATTTATACATATATCCCCTCTTTTTTGGCTTTCCTTCCCATTTAGATCAGCATAGAGCACTGAGTAGAGTGCTATACAGTTTTGTTTTATTTTTATTAATGATAAAAAACACTTATGTCCTGTATTTAAAATAGATAGCCAATGGGAATTTGCTGTATGGCTCAGGAAACTCAAACAGGGGCTTTGTATCAACCTAGAGGGGTGGGATGGGGCTGCAGATTGGAGGGAGATTCAAAAAGGAGGGGATATATACCTATACCTATAGCTGATTCATGTTGAGGTTTGACAGAAAACAACAAAATTCTGTAAAGCAATTTTCCTTCAATTAAAAATAATAAATTTTTAAAAACCACTTATGTTAATGCTTTTCAGCCAAACACCACCAAGAATAACACTGTAGCTGAACAAATTGATTTTTTGCTTGTTGCTCTGAGGATGAAGGCACATACAGGTTCCCATGAGCTGACTCAGTAAGAGGGTGTTAGAGAAAACTTATAATAGGATTTGAGCTTGTGTTAGATGATTGGGGCAGGATTTAAGGAAACAGGACTTGACTTTGAATTGGACTCTATCAGGTATTGAGGGGTACTCTATAACAGGCATTGTAATAAGCTAAACCCAGGCTGATACCCTAATAGTCACTGCCATGTGAGACACCCAAGAAGGGCTTATCAGAGTCCTTCTCAGAGTCTTAATATATGATTTATCATAAGAAATGTCTCCTGTTCTTCTCATGTTTTTAACCTGGGGTTGCCTGACATAACGTGTGCTAAGGCTTGGAGCAAGGAGAGTAACATGTTCTTTTGTGGACAGAAACAAATGGAGACAAGAGGTTCATAGTGAAGTCGCTCTGTCGTGTCTGACTCTTTGCGACCCCATGGACTGTAGCCTGCCAGGCTCTTCCATCCATGGGATTTTCCAGACAAGAGTACCAGAGTGGGTTGCCATTGCCTTCTCCAGGGGATCACAGGGATTGAGCCCTGGTCTCCTGCCTTGTAGGCAGACACTTTTACCATCTGAGCCACCAGGGAAGACCAGCAGAGGTTCATAAAAAGCTCATAAATATCCATAGGCTAGGACACAATGTTGCATAAAGTCATAATCCACTCTTAGGTTTTCCAATCATATAAGCCAATCAATTTTTTCTTAATCTAATTTTAACTCAATTTCTGTCATTTGTAGTCAAAAGCATCTAGACTAATAAGTAAATATCACTCACATAAGTAAAATTCTCCATTCAAGAATGGAAAATCTTTCTCTTAAAATTGGTATATAATCCATCAATTCCTTGTTTGTATACTCCCATTTATAGCATATCTTTGATCACTTCTCCCCAGTATACATTGTCACTGTGCTGATACAAAGACATCAATGACAACACAGATCATTGTCATGTGTATTATTGCAGCAAACCCCTGGCTCATCTCACAGTTTCTTTCTCTTCTCCATAAAGCAGCCAAAATAATTTTTAATAGGTAAAAATAAATATACGCTTTCTTAGTTAAACCCTTTACAACTTCCAATTTCCCCTCAAATAGATTCCAAAGTCTGGAGTTAGGACCATTGCCTAACTTCCAAATCTCATCTTATTTTTCCCTCCCCCTCATCCACTCTGCTTCAGCCACACTGCCCTCTTTCATGTCCATCAAATATATCATGCATTTTTTGTTTTTTTCCTGCCATCGAGATTTTATATGCACGATTTCCTTTGCCTGGAACACTCCTCTAATCATCACTGCCCACCAAACCCACTCTTAACCTCCTAGGTATCAGTCCAATCTCTTTCAAGTATGTGTAATAAAACAATATTGATAGTAAAATAATTTTGAAAGTAAGCTTACTAGGAGGTGTCTTTCCATCCTTCCTCTCAGCTTTAACATCAGAGATCTTTCTCATGCCTACCCACAGATTGTTATTCTCTGTCTCAGCCCTCTATTTCTCTAACATCACCAGCATCAATCACATTCAGTTCAGTTCAGTTCAGTTCAGTCGCTCAGTCATGTCTGACTCTTTGCGACCCCATGAATCGCAGCACACCAGGCCTCCCTGTCCATCACCAACTCCCAGAGTTCACTCAGACTCACATCCATCGAGTCAGTGATGCCATCCAGCCATCTCATCCTCTGTCGTCCCCTTCTCCTCCTGCCCCCAATCCCTCCCAGCATCAGAGTCTTTTCCAATGAGTCAACTCTGTGCATGAGGTGGCCAAAGTACTGGAGTTTCTATGTTGATTTTTTGTTTTCTTGCTTTTCTCTTGCCCATGTTTCTTGCCTAACTTTCAGGTTTCCATCTGTTAGGGGAATTCTGAATATTCTTCCCCAGTGTTTTGCCTCTGTTTTAGTTAGCTACTGTCCACTCATGACAATTAAGCTTCCTGCGTCCACATCTGCTTTGTTTACACTGCGTGTGCCCATGCGCACAGTCACGTCCGACTCTTTGCAGCTGCATGAACTGTGGCCTCCCAGGCTCCTTTGCCCATAGACTTTCCCTGGCAGGAACACTGAGTTCCTACTGCCATATCCTACTCCAGGAGATCTTTCTGACGCAGGGATTGAACCCGCCTCTCCCAATGGGAGGCAGATTCCTTACCAGTGAGCTACTTGGGAAGCCACTTACACTGTATACCCAGGATCTAACAAGGGACCCATTATATACATAGTGCATCTACATAGATATCTGTTTAAATAAAATTTTTTGCTGTTTCATGAAGGAAAAACAGGTCTAAGAATTGTTCCTATAATCCCCACACAAAAAAATTTTGAAAAATAATCAAGTCAATACAGTTGAGCGCTAACTCTTTGAACAAGTATAGGCAAGGGGCCCATTTTAAGAGCTTTTTCTCAGGCAGGCAGCAAGTGATTCTGAAACCCAGGAGACCAATGTTTCTCCACCTGATTGGGACTCCAGTCATCTGGAGATTCTGAGATTAAAATCAACATCATCAAATATAAGTAGACCACTGTGCAGAGTAATAATTGGTTTATGAGAGTTTCATTTAAATTGTACAGTCTATGCATGCCTTCTTTACTATTTTGGTCTGTTATCATAATAAAATGCAAAAGTATTATCATAATAAAATGCAAAAGTATTGTCTTGGGAAACAATCTTGAGGCTGCCCCCCCAAATTGTTTCTTCTCCATAACAAAAGAAAAGTAAGGGTAAACTATTGACAAAATTATTCTGCCACTGAAGTCGTATACTGCTATACTTTACCAAGAAGGCTGTTGTCATGGAGATTTTCAAGATGAGATACAACAGTTCTCTCACTAGTGGTTTTGATGTCAGCTTACAGCAGATAAAGCTTTGGCACAGATTAAGATTCCTTGATCTACAGTTGTTCAGAAGTTAATGCAATAAATCTGTAAGAAACCGCCATACTTGAAACCGCTTATCATATCTACAGTTTAAATGCCATTTGCCATGCAAAAATTAAAGATAGGAACAGGATCAGAACCTACATTGGACCAGTACGATACAGTACCTGGTTATCTTAATATGTTAGATTTCACATTTTCCTCAAGGTTATTTTCCCCCTACTACTATTTTACCAATGTAAAATACATCCTGGGCAACTTTATTTTCATTTTTTTACTAACTAGAGATTGGGGGCGGAAAGGCCAGCCATGTTTATCTACACCTCTGTTTTCAATGAAAATATAGTAAGTCAATGAAACAGTCTCTCTCAATCAAGGAAACTTCTGACACCGAGCTGGAGGGAAAAAAAAAAAAAAGCTATAATTTTAGCCTTTCTCAATGCTGTTACTCCATTATACCTCAAGCCTTTTTAGGCAACTTGCATCCCAATGAATAAGTGAATCAAATTTGGTGTAGCAAGGAGGTAGTAAATCATACAAAGTATAGAATTTACAGCACTCAGGAATTCAGAATTTTCAATAAAAGAACTGTTGGGTTGGTCAAAAATTCATTCAAGTTTTTCCTTACCATATTATGGAAAATGAATGAAATTTTTGGCCAACCCAATAGCTTAGAAATGCAGACACAGTAGCAATGACCCAAAGTCTCTGGCCGTTTTATTCTAATCAGTCAATTAAATCTAACCATAATCATTTTAATTGGAAAATATTTGACAAATATTTTGTGAAAATTACACGTCTTAGAAGACTAATTTATCTGCACTCAGATGAAGTGTTAGACACTCAGTGATGTCTGACTCCTTTGCAATTCTATGGACTCTAGCCTGCCAGGCTCCTCTGTCCATGGAATTCTCCAGGCAAGAATACTAGAGTGGGTTGCCATTCCCTTCTCCAGGGGATCTTCCCAACCCAGGAGTCAAACAGGTCTCCTGCATTGGCAGACGGATTCTTTACCATCTGAGCCACTAGGGAAACCCAATTTATCTGTTCTGCTCATAATATTAAGCATACCATCTAAGATAATGTTATGCAGTGACTCTTTCCATTTTCTCACTTAGTGGAACTTTCAAATAGAACAGAATGCAGTCAGGGTTTAGTTATAAGTCCCTAAAAAGGGAAAGAAGTTTTCATGCAGTAGTAATGGAAGTCAGTGGATTTCTTCTCAGCTATAGTCGATATGGTCCCACTACACAAAGTGGCTGCTTTAATGGCAAGAGTCCTCAAGGTATCCAAAAGTTTTTTCCTGAAGACAAACTATGATGAGCTCTCTTCTCACTTCAAACTATCAGACATTTAAGAATAAGGCAAGTCTATTTTTTTTGCTGTCTTGCATACAGGGTCATCATTGCAAAAAAGACTCAGATGTGTATAGCGGACTTTTGGACTCAGAGGGAGAGGGAGAGGGTGGGATGATTTGGGAGAATGGCATTGAAACATGTATACTATCACGTAAGAACCGAATCACCAGTCTATGTCCAATGCAGGATACAGCATGCTTGGGACTGGTGCACGGGGATGACCCAGAGGGATGTTGTGGGGAGGGAGGTGGGAGGGGGGTTCATGTTTGGGATCGCATGTACACCCGTGGTGGACTCATGTCAATGTATGGCAAAACCAATACAGTATTGTAAAGTAAAATAAAGTAAAAATAAAAAATTTAAAAAATAAATAAATAAAATAAACCCCCCCCAAAAAATAAGGCAAGTCTAAAGGTAGGAGCATCTCACGTGGCTTGCAGAAAAATGGGTTCAATTATGCTTTATGCCCTTTGCATTTTCCCTGAAAGATATCATCTAAATGACATTTTGTCAGGCACTCCAAGCTTTCCCTGGCATGAGGAAAGCCAAGGAAATGGCAACCCACTCCAGCATTCTTGCCTGGAGAATTCCATGGACAGAGGAGCCTGGCGGGCTACAGTCTATGGGGTCGCAAAGAGTCGGACACAACTGAGCAACGTCACTTCACTTCACTTCAATAGTGCAGAAGATAGAGTCAAAGTATAACATTATGATGATCCCAACTGTTTTCCAATTCCTGTTTAAAAGAAGGGTTTCCATTTAGTTTGATAAGAAAGAGAACTACAGGATAATCCCTGGAGACCTTCCCTGCCCAGCGCCATTTAATCCTTAACTTTTTACTTAGTGAGCACCAACAACATTAAACTGTATTCCAGGAACTGTTTCAAACCCTGAAGACATGGCACACATCAACACAAACAAGTGCCTGCTCTTATGGGACTTTTATTTAAGATAAAGGAAAAAGACCGTATAAGTGAGTAAGGAAAGAAACAAAATAGATGGATGCCACCATAGGAAAATAAATCAGGACAAGGCAGTGGAATGGAAGGATCTAATAGAGGCCTCTATAGATTGTTTGATGACTGACAACCTTTCTGACAAGTCAGCCATGTGAATATCTGTGTAAAGAGACTCCTAGTCACAATGCACAAGTTCAAAGGCATTGAAGTGGGAAGCTGTCTGTGTGCTAGAGGAACAAAACAGAGGGCCAGTGAGACTGACATTCAGTGAGCTAAGTGAGAAGTGATTGTGAAATGGTATTCAGGAGCCAGATTACATGATCTAAGCAAGTAGTTTTTATTTTATTCTAAGGGTATTGGGAAACAAACATGTGGCATGATGTAATTTAAGTTAATCGTGATTTCTGTTTACAGTGTGGAGAATGGATTTAATTTGAACTAGAGTGAAAACAGCGAGATTAGTTAAGCATTTACTGCATTAATCTAGGCAAGGGGACGGGGGTGGTTAGCTTAGAACATGTGGACACAGTTAAAATGGAGAGACAGTGAAAGACTTAAGATATATTTTGGAAGTATAGTCAATAGGGTTTGCTGATGGAGGGGAGGTGGAGAAGCAGAGAAAGAATTAAGTATGGCAAGGGTAGAAGGCATGACATTTGCCAAAATGTGGAAGTAAGTGGAAACCAAGTTTGGGAATGATGAGTTAGCTGCAGACACATAAATTTTCAGTTGACTTTGAACGATCCACGCAGACACTGTGATTTGCAGGTCTTGACCAGAGTCGCTGCCCTCTTCAAGGCCCATCCAGCACCCATGTCACTTGCTCTGGAGCATATCAGTCTCCGAGGTAAAACTTAAAAATGAGTCTTACCAAAATCCCTTCCCTTTTCTTCTCTTTTATTTTCTCAGCCTTTGTGGAACTCTTCTTTTTCTTACTCCCAAAGAAATAAGCTGTTCAGACCAGGACTCTATAAGCTTTGGGACTTCAAATGATCCTATATTTGATCTTTAGCATACCCATTCTATCAAAAGAATTTATTCCTATCTCTGCTCTCTTACTAATGATTGACGGTGAGTCCCTGTCAATCACAATCCCCTTACCACACCGATTGCTGAAAGCCCCTTCCAAATCAAGCCCTTACCCGCTACATCTCTAGTTTAGTGGGCCAATTCAACTGAAGTCTTAGGTTTCTCTTCAGAGTCTTCACTACAGAGTAATAAGCAATATCCCTTTGATTTGTTTCACAAGTTGTGGAGCATCCTATGAAATGATTTGACTGCAACATTCAAGGGAAGTTTTTTAAGTTTTTTGGAACCTTCATAAAAGAAGTGTATTAAAGGTAGCTAAATAATCCATATCAGCACAAGAGAATGCTCTCTGAAATACATAAAAGTGATCATAAAACATTTTGACTCTTCCTCTGATACCTAGGAAAATAAATTCCCATCAGTTGTACTTCTGATTTTTGTCTATTCTATGAATATTTTTAGCTAAAAATAAGTCAATACTGCCTTTCCATAAGAAAGTATATATAAGAAGGCAAATCTTTTGCTGTACTTGCTCTGTTACTGTCATCCACATCCTATACATAATAAACAGAGCCACAGAGGCATTCACTGAATATTTGCAGTGGCTATTATTATTGCTAAGAGCTCAAAAAAAATTCTCATTTGTTAGGTAAAGAAACTATTAAAGCATAAATTTTCTTTTATCATGAGTAAAAGGTAGGCAGAAACATCAAGAAAATAGTGATTTCATATACATTGAGGTAACCAACTCAACTTAAAAAAAGCATAGCAAACATATACTAATGAAATCATTTATTAGTGAACCTAGCCACTAAGATCTCCTATGAGAGTTTAAGCTGTAACAACACTAAAATATTGCAATAAGATGAAAGATTGACATGATCATATATATAATTCACCTAAAAACCAAATAATAAGACACAGTAAGTGACTGTATGGATGTTTTATTTTCCATCCAGATATTTGGCCCTCTGTTGAAATACCATTGGTTTGTATGTTTCTAATGAGAAGAATGCTATCCAACCATAAAGTACATATACAGAAAGGAATGAAAAATACCCTTTAAAGATTAATCAAGTGCAATAATTTTTGGTTCAAGATTCCAGACCCATCTTTCACTTTACTATGCATTACCTTATGAAAATTTGAGGTAAGACACTCATTTGTCACCACTTTTTCTGTCTTTCTATTAGGAGAGGTTGAGATACTGATGTGCATTAAATCTTATTATACAGTTCTGAAGAATATGTGCCAAGAAATACTTTCTCTAACAATAGTTTTAATCATTACAGAAGACAGTTAATGCAATAGAAAGCCATGAGGGTAATTCACATGCTTACCAAATATCATGATGCATCAACCAATTAATCTGTTAAAACAAAAGAGCCTTCTCAATCTTGTACTTTGAAGCAAAAACTCTCAGCTAGCATTCTGAGAGGACAAGACTTATCTCCTTTATTAGCATATACAGTTGAAATTAAACCCAAGTGTTTTTTAAGTCAAAGTATTTGTGTCTGAAATATCGACTTCACCTTTCATCTCTCTGTAACCCTTATAGGTTACAAGTTTCTGACACGTGATCTCCTCTGCTTTGTAAGCAACTATAAATTTTTATCTTTTTTGTGTGCTTTCTCTTAGATAACATCTCCCACAATTGAGCTTTATGAACTAATGCTATTACAAGAAAAAAATGGGGGGATAGGTGGGAAGGAGGCTCAAGAGGGATATATATATATATACACTTATGGCTGATTCATGTTGTTGTACAGCAGAAATCAACCCAATATTGTAAAGCAATTATCCTCCAATAAAATTTTTTAAATAAATGTATTCATGCACTAACTTATTTATTAAGTCAAAGAACAAAATATAATCACACATACTTTAAAAGATACAATAATTGCAATTAATAACTTCTGATTAGTCTCTCAGTGAAAATTCAATTACTGAAAAGAACAAGGATCAAAATAAATCCAAGATTATTTATTCAATTGTGTCATAGATTCTGAGATAGGAAAAAAACATGAGTTAAAGCTGATTCTAATTCAACCTGAATTAAATTTATTATTCCTTTAAAATAACAGTGAACAGTCATACTAATACATCAAATGGAACTATTAATTCCCCAGTTCTGCACATTCCCACAATCTGTATGTTGCCAAATCATAAAATGAAATTTAAAGAGGACTACCTCTTATCATGACATCTAATTCTTTGAGGTTTCAAATAGTAGAAAGAATATCAACTAATAATAACAGTAAACATTATAAAATTAAATGTGTTTAAAATTCTAACAAAAATATGGGTTTTTTACTTATACTATTGTTTTCTCTAATGAATACTTCCAGTTGGCATTCATCTACCCCCATCAGTATGAAAAACATAACACAGAAAAAAGCTCTCTTCTTTGAGCCAAAAGCTCAAAATTAGGAAAATAGTCCTATACACACCTTAGAAATCTAAAGAGCAGATTCTGATGGAAACAATCACACTAATACCCTAAGTAATTCTGGATTAGGATGGTATGTCATTAAATTGAAAGAGATACAATTTTGTAAACTTCAAAACCATTGTTTTCTAATAAAAGAAAAATATTCTTTATATTCAAAGCTGAGAAAGAGAGCTGAAACTTGAGGGTAGTGAAATGGGCTTCTCTTCTGTGACTTTATAGCCAATTTGATATTTTGAAATAATGTAAAAAAGAAACTCCAGTACTTTGACCACCTCTCGCGAAGAGCTGACTCACTGGAAAAGATTCTGATGCTGGGAGGGATTGGGGGCAGGAGGAGAAGTAGACAACAGAGGATGAGATGGCTGGATGGCATAACTGGCTCGATGGACATGAGTTTGAGTGAACTCTGGGAGTTGGTGATGGACAGGGAGGCCTGGCGTACTGCGGTTCATGGGGTCACAAAGAGTCGGACATGACTGAGCGACTGAACTGAACTGAAAGAAGAAATAAAATGTTCTTCAAAAATATTTAGTTTTAACTGAAACTTATGCAATTACCTTAATGAAAAACTATATATACAGTGATATTTTGATTTTGAATGATTTAAGGAACTATTATTAAAGAAAAGGATGTAGTTATTTGATAACTTCAAGAGAAAAGTCTCTACTTGACAACCGAAACGGTGTTTTAAGATTGCAGAACTCAGTTCCAGAACTTAGTGATTTTTTTGTCCTGAGATGTATAACTTTCCATTTATTAAGTAATATTTTATTAGTTAAAAAGAAGTAAATATGTACTCCAAATCTGAGGTCAATATATAATGAAGAACTAAAAGTGTTAAGGGCTTCCCAGTTGTCAAAGTGGTAATGAATCTGCCTGCCAATGCAGGAGACGCAGGGAGTGTGGGTTCAATCCCTGGGTTGGGAAGATCCACTGGATGAAGGAATAGCATCGGCTCCCGTATTCTTGCCTGGAAAAGTCCATGGACAGCCTGACGGGCTACAGTCCATGAGGCTGCAAAGAGGTGGACAAAACTGAGTACACACACACAGGCAAAAAGCATTAAAAGTGTTCAAACATTTATCTATATTTTCTATGTCTTGATTTCATTCACTAATAACAAATTCTCCTAAAGAAAATGTATTCTCCTGTCCTGTGCAGTGAAGTATGCCAAGTCATTTTCTTTAAACAATGATATGTTTCATTAATATGCTTCTTGGCAAACTGCCTGGAGAGGAGAAACAAGTTCTAATTTTTAAATACTGTGGACAGGTTATTATAGTTTATGCTAAAATATAAAATGAATGCAGGCAGATCAAGTACTCCTGAAATTCAGCATGCACTTTTATATGGTCCTTATTGATTCCAAGAGATTTATTTGATTGACCATGTAAGCAGAAACAATGCAGCTCTTGGTAACTTGCTATTTGGATAAATTTATCTTTTTAAATAAGTTAGAAATCTACACTACATTCAGTTCCCCATCAAATTTTATTAACTGTCTGCAAGATACCAAATAATTGTTTGACCAAACTCTTCTGCTTTGCCAGAGAGAAGATTGAAAACCATAAACTCAGGTGAATGAGTAAGACTAATGGAGACAACAAAGTCATATTAAAATGACTTGTGGGTTTTTCACTCCTGCTTTGGGACCCTTATATGACCATGTTTATTTTTCTTTTACACATGCACATAAATAAATATGTATAATGGTTTTTTAAAATGGATCATACTGATGAGGACTCACATTTCTTGGTTTGAAGAATGCAGTGGAATACCAACACTTAAAACAAATGGATGCATTTCTAAAATTCAGAAGAAAATTAGAAATTTTAAGCATAGACTTGTGTCTACCAACTAAAGTTTTGCAGCATATACAAACAACAGTTTAACATTTCAGTGCTTGATTCTCAGATTTTATTATCTACAATGTCAAAATACCTCAAATGATTGAAAGTTTTCCATTTCAAATTATTCTGTTAAGTACCACTAAATATTTTGTAAAATGCTTTTTAGGTTCCTAAGTGGGTTACATTTATATTATTCTTCTACTATGCAGAATAATAGATAATTATTATCTGTTTCTTGGTCAGGGGAAGAATTCATCCCCAAAAATAAAATCTTGGTTAAATTTTGCTGTTCAGTTCAGTTCAGTGGCTCAGTCGTGTCCAACTCTTTGCGACCCCATGAATCGCAGCACACCAGGCCTCCCTGTCCATCACCAACTCCCGGAGTTCACTCAGACTCATGTCCATCGAGTCAGTGATGCCATCCAGCCATCTTATCCTCTGTTGTCCCCTTCTCCTCCTGCCCCTAATCCCTCCCAGCATCAAAGTCTTTTCCAATGAGTCAACTCTTCACATGAGGTGGCCAAAGTATTGGAGTTTCAGCTTTAGCATCATTCCTTCCAAAGAAATCCCAGGGCTGATCTCCTTCAGAATGGACTGGTTGGATCTCCTTGCAGTCCAAGGGACTCTCAAGAGTCTTCTCCAACACCACAGTTCAAATGCATCAATTCTTTGGCATTCAGCCTTCTTCACAGTACAACTCTCACATCCATACATGACTACTGGAAAAACCATAGCCTTGACTAGATGGACCTTAGTTGGCAAAGTAATGTCTCTGCTTTTGAATATGCTATCTAGGTTGGTCATAACTTTCCTTCCAAGGAGTAAGCGTCTTTTAATTTCATGGCTGCAGTCACCATCTGCAGTGATTTTGGAGCCCCCAAAAATAAAGTCTGACACTGTTTCCACTGTTTCCCCATCTATTTCCCATGAAGTGATGGGACCAGATGCCATGATTCTTCATTTTCTGAATGTTGAGCTTTAAGCCAACTTTTTCACTCTCCTCTTTCACTTTTATCAAGAGGCTTTTAGCTCCTCTTCACTTTCTGCCATAAGGGTGGTGTCATCTGCATATCTGAGGTTATTGATATTTCTCCCGACAATCTTGATTCCAGCTTGTAACAAATTATCCACCACAGATTAAGACATGTCTCTTTGTATAAGAAAATTTCCTGCTTGAAGTTTTGGTGAGACACAACATATGGAAAAAATATAGCTCTTAAAATAACTTGGTAAAATAATTTAGAAAATGAAATGGTATAAAATGCTGTAACCACAGTACATAAGTAACATTTCCTCCAATAACCATTAAAGACGCAGTTATTACCAGACTTTCCTTAGCACTCTTATTTTATTTTTTTATAACATTACAAAAATGGCTTTCTGCACTAAAGCTTTGCACAACCTGCTCACAGTTATTTGCTCACACTTTGCTCATTGTGCAAAAACGTCTAAGGAAAACAAGCACACATGTTAAGTTATTTTAAGTTGAAATACACATGCTTATCCTATTTTAAGAGAAATCTGATGGTTGAAATATTTCATTTCTCAGAAACTTAATGGGAATAGTTCCTGACTGTGCAGTGAAGACAGTAATAAAATATTATTAAGTGGAAAATTGTCCTTGTTCTAAATCCACTATTTTACACCTCTATAGAATCATAAACATTTAAGAAATTTTCTAACAAGCAAATAGTCCAATAAAATATGTTTGGTGTCAAAAGATGTTCTGTTAATTTTTATTATTTATCATCTCCTTTTTTTAATGCATAATGTGCACAAAAAAGAGAAAGAAACTTGGGGAGAGAAATTACAATCCCACATTTTTATATATGAAATTTATTTCTGTAAAAGTATTCACATGGACAACCAGAATTTAAGCTTTTATCATTACCCTAGAATGATATAAACTCAGAGAACTACTTTTTTGTGTCCTTTATTGACAGAGAAGCTCTACATTCTAGGGAGGAAAATTCGCATGATTCCTTCTTCCTTCCAATGAATTATCTGAATTCCAGTTTCCTGGCAGTATTGATGATAGATAAATTATATAAATTTAAAGTCAGATAGATAAGAGTTCAGTAACAATCTCTTCATTCCTTTAATTATCTGCTTATTAATCCTCATAGAATTAATCTGCTTATTAATTCCAATAGAATGGGAATCAGAATAATGTTTTCTTTATGAGCTGGCAGGAGGCTTTCCTGTAAAGGATATAATATAAAACCAGCCACATAGTAAATGTTTAATACATTTTATTATTATTTCACTATAAGAGGAAAGATGACTTTTAAAATGATGATAAAAATATTTCTCAAACACTTACTGTTAAAATTAGAGTTTCAACTTTGCTCTTGATCAGGTTGTATCTATATTTTGCTAACGTGCAATTATTTTGCATATAATTTGGCACCATGTGAATATTTTGCATTCATTATCTACCTTGACCATTACAACACTATAAATTCATTTTACAGACAAAATAATTAAGGGGGAGCATTCTCTAGTCCCATGAATTTTAAAGATACTATATTTTAAATTTATTTTGAACTTCTCTAGGTTTAAGGAGGAGATTCAGAGAAGACATAGCCTATATCTACATTAAAAATAATTTAGAGAAATTTGATGAGGAATTCCCTCCATTATGGGGATATTACCACATTAGACACAGCTTTTTTCGTAATATTTCCTTGAATTACAGTACTATTAGATGAAATTATATAAATCAATAAATTATTTCCTTAAAGATCTATTTTACCCTACATTTTTTAACAGATTTGGAATTTGGTATTTTTGTTCTACTTCTGGCTGATAAGCATAATCAGTTAGATTTGCTTCTGTTGTATTATTTCATAGATAAATTTGAAGCTTATTCCCTTAACTTCATTACTTAATAATAAGAACAGTTAAAATTTTAAATTCCCAGAAATAAATAGAAATATTTCAAAATGTAAGCAAAATAACTGCACACATTAGCTAAATATAGATACAACCTGATCAAGAGCAAAGTTGAAACTCTAATTTTAATATGAACCAAATCTCATGTGTGTCAGTATATGTATGTGTATGTACAACATGAAGTTTTGTTTGAGTTGAAAAATAAATAATAAAAGTAAATATTGCTGGGTCATAAGGCAGCTCTATTTGCAATTTTTTAAGGAATCTCCACACTGTTC
This sequence comes from Capra hircus, assembly GCF_001704415.2. Lineage (NCBI taxonomy): Eukaryota > Metazoa > Chordata > Mammalia > Artiodactyla > Bovidae > Capra > Capra hircus. The sequence goes on from NC_030816.1 coordinate 66,610,565, forward strand.
TCCATAGTGGCTGTACTAGTCCCACTGCTGGGCATACACACCAAGGAAACCAGCATTGAAAGAGACACATGTACCCCAATGTTCATCGCAGCACTGTTTATAATAGCCAGGACATGGAAACAACCTAGATGTCCATCAGCAGATGAATGGATAAGAAAGCTGTGGTACATATACACAATGGAGTATTACTCAGCCATTAAAAAGAATACATTTGAATCAGTTCTAATGAGATGGATGAAACTGGAGCTGATTATACAGAGTGAAGTAAGCCAGAAAGAAAAACACCAATACAGTATACTGACACATATATACAGAATTTAGAATGATGGTAATGATGACCCTGTATGCAAGACAGCAAAAGAGACACAGATGTGTAGAGCGGACTTTTGGACTCTGAGGGAGAGGGAGAGGGTGGGATGATTTGGGAGAATGGCATTGAAACATGTATATTATCATGTAAGAAATGAAGTGCCAGTCTATGTTAGACACAGGATCCAGGATGCTTGGGGCTGGTGCACGGGGATGATCCAGAAAGATGATATGGGGAGGGGGTTGAGAGGGGCATTCAGGATTGGGAGCTCGTATACACCTGTGGTGGACTCACATCAATGTATGGCAAAACCAATACAGTATTGTAAAGTAAAATAAAGTAAAAATAAAATTTAAAAAAATTTTAAAAAGACCTAAATATAAAAAATGAATAAGATAATAAATAAAGATGCCTGTTACTAACCATTATAAACACAATACTTTTGAAAAAAAAAAGTAAATGTTAAATATTTACTTCTCATGCTGTATATAGCATGATCATAAACCACAGATTATATACTATTATTTTAACTTTCAGGTGACTTCCAAAGAAAGGAAATATTTGAGAAAGTGATGCAATTCTTGAGACTTTTTGAAAATGAGAAGTCATAACAGTTTAGTGACTGAATTAAAAATTATAACTCAACAGTAGAATGCAAGTCAAGTTCACAAAAGAGTTTGTACAGATAATCCTCAACCTGCTTAATTCACAAAAAGAGTTCCAAGTATTGAACATGTCTCCTAAAAACAGGGTTCAACATTAACAACAACCTGAGTTGCAATATTAATATAAATAGAAACCAGAGAGAAAATTCTAAAATGTAGTCAAAAGTTGGATAATATTGATAACAGTATATAATCAAATATGAGGCTATTATTAAAATTCTTTTTTAAAAACAAGGAAAATTGAAACTTGTGGTGTGGTGCCATTATTACCCCATTGGTAGTATTAAGGAAAAACATTTTTAACAAAATATTTTGAAATTTTTCAATAAAATAAAAATTTTTTTTATATTTTTCATTCTTGAAAAATAAATCAGATATCAGATTATTTAACAATGTTATCCCTTAAATTATTAGATCATTATAGTTAAGATGTATGTCTTTTTAGTTTATAGCATATATGAAATTACATATACAATGTATTGTATATATATTCTTATACATAGTAATATAGTATGTGTGTGTTCAGTCACTCACTCATGTGCATCTCTTTGTGGCCCCATGGACTGTACCCTGCCAGGCTCCTCTGCCTATGAAATTTTCCAGGCAATATACTGCAGTGGAGTGTCATTTCCTGCTGCAGGGGATCTTCCGGACCCAAGGATTGAACCCACATTTCTTGCATCTTTTGCACTTCTGGCACTGCCAGGAGGATTCTTTACCACTACTGCCACCTGGGAAGCCCAGTAATATATGATATATTTATTATATAGTGAATATACTATATATATATATGAAGATAAAGTGACATATGCACCTTTTAACTGTAAGGTCCTGAAAATTTAGAATTTAAAAGAAAAATATTATGTAATATGATGTGCATATATATTGTAATCTTTCATACATACCTATTTCTACCCTCACTTTATCATTAGCAAGAAGAATGGTTATTGATTGACCAAAGATTCTCACCCTGAGACCCATGGTTCTTTCAATTTTAATGGATGATACTTGAAAGATTTATAAAATACCTAGAGATAATATAAAATTTATCTGTGATATTTTACACTTTTCTGATGAAGGACTCTCCAACTTTCCTAAAGGTTAAGAGCAGCTATTTGAGATACAAGAAAGCCAATAGAGAAAAGAGAAAGAAAGAAAGAGATGATGGAGTAGTGAGTACGTATGTCATGGTATGGTTTTAAATTCTATCTCTCCCACATGGCTGTGGAATCCTCTTTAAGTTTCATTTTTGAAATTTTAATCCAAAATTATTGAGATAATTATGATACTATTGCAGAATAAACTATCCAAGTAGATTATATACACACTCATCTGGTGGCTCTTGCAAGAAAGGATGGTTGAATTCACCAGAGTAAATGATTGAACTCACCAGTATTATATCTCATCACAGCTACACAGAATCACCCAAATAGCCAAACATTTAGCAATGTACAATAAGATGGCCATGCCAAATTATTAGTTATAATTTAACAATTTGAGATATATGATGCCTATTTTATATTCAAATCATATTCAGATGATATCTATTTCACTATAATACAAATGTCTTCACACCTTTTAATCACATGCTTAGAAGTTACAGATATAAATTATTTCTATAAATTATGATTAATTACACAAAGATTTGTTCCACCTTTTGAATTTTCTATTAATTTACTCAAACAATGCAGATACATACATGAACTAGTTATGAATAAAATTCACCAGGAAAAAAATGACTTGTATTTCAAATATTTGGAGCTTGAATATTACACTCATCAGATGATTGAGTCAAAAGAGAAATTTATTTCATGCTCCCAAATAAAACAAATTTAAGGTAAATGCCTAGAGATGGCCCTAGGACCGACTTCAATTTTGAAGCAATATTGACTTATACAAATATAGAGTTGCGTTTTGAATCACTTTTAATGTGAGGAATACATACATTTTTAATGTTATTTAAAGTCTTGTTCAGAGAAAAATGGTAACAATGTTGTTTTGCCTTTTCTGAGTCAATTGTGAAATCCTTTAACGAATTAGCTGAGATTTACTAAGAAAAATAATTGCTCAGTTCTGTTCTACTCAACAGAAATAGGAGTACTTTCTTTTCAGGTAGTGAGTTGAAAGGACAAAATCACAGTGCCATTTCCTGCTTCACACTGTGCCCATTTAGTAATACAGAATTGGTCACCACGTTCTTAGCATTGCTTTTCAATGAAGTCATGCGCACTGCAGAGGAGCTGAGTAGATAGCTGGTGGATCTCTCTCCATAGGACTTCCTTCCACAACAGAGCTGACTATTGAAATGTCTCCTGAAGCTTTCACTGAGCAAATAAAGAGCAAATGGATTGACACAGGAATTGCAAAAGCTCAGAACCCGGGCAACCAAGGTGACAATCATGTGGCCTAGAGATGGGTCAATCTTGTTATAGTTGAAAGACCTGTACATGTAGAGGATGTGATTTGGAAACCAACAGAAGATGAAGCAGCCCACAAAGACCAGCACGATTTTGGCCAGGCGTTTCCGTGTTTCCATCTGCAAATATAAGGAAATAGTCCTTCTGATTAAAATGAAAATGGAGGCAGCCACATTCTAAAACACACTGTGTTCGAAAGATGTAAAACTCAGCATAGCATGCAAATGCATCCAAAAGCACAAACACGATTTTCCTTGCCAAGATAATGACTTTAACAATTTGATGCAGCCTATTTTGGTCATTACACTATTTTCACTTTAAAATGTTTGACAGTTTATAAAAGGCTATGTTCATGTTAAAACTGTGATCTTAAACATTTCTTAACTTTTCCTTTTGCTTAAAGCCTTATCACGATCACTATAAACATAAATCATTTCTGTTTGTATTAAACTCATTGAATTAAAAAACCACAGAATAAATTCAAGCTTAAAAAGTTTTAAATCAGAGTATTTTAAATGAGAAAATTTGATCTATTGAAATAGGGCATGACTTTTTAAAAATCTTATCCACACACACACAGAAAAAAAATACTTGAAATTTAATTTAAACTCCAGCCTCTCATAAATCAAAAGCATCTGATATAACTGTCATTTCTATAAACATTATTATGTTAGACTATGTACCCTTAAAATAAAAACATTTTCTTTTCATAAAATTCACCTAGTATGTTTAGGGTTTTATAGGAGGGTCTTCAGGAATGTGATAAATAGACAAAATTCAAATATGAGACAGTAATCTTTTTAAATCTAAAAATCATTTTCTAACATCGAGAGCCCCAAGTTTAGCTCACATTTGTCTAATTTGCTTGAATATTTAAATAAGGCAACATGAAAGTGAAGACATAATTTACCAAGATATTTATAGCAGACAAGATATTTTCTGAGCTAAAACTATTGGTAATTGACTAGAATATGCCAGGGAAGTCTGGAAAGGTTTAGGATTAAAACAGATCTGGGGAGTAAGTAGTGGTGAATGATAAACAAAAGTGTAAGTGAGAAGGAGTCTAGACCAGGAAGCAGAATGTGGCGCTCTGGATATAGTCCAGTAGCATCAATTAGACAACTTGGATGAATTAGGGAAGTGGATGTAAAGCTTATATCACTAAGCATGGGCCTCCATAGCAGGTTGAGCCTAGGTGCAAGAATTTCACTGCAGTATACATTTATTTACTATTTATTTATTGGAAAAGCTATAAAGTTGAATTAGACCAAGTCTGACGTTGGCTCCAGCCCACCCTCTTCTCCCTTTCACTCTTGTTTTGAGTCCCTCTGTTCCCAGTCTCCTGCTTTGGTATTCTAACCAAACCTCACCCCCAGTCCCCGGGTAGTGTCCTAGTCCTTTTCTGATGTAACCTTCCCCCAGACTTTCTGTCATCCCTTGTGGGCTACTGGGAGAAGACACAATAATTGAATAAATGTATACTCAAAATGTGACTCAGATGGTAAAGAATCCGCCTGCAAGGCAGAAGACCTGGGTTTGACCCCTGTGTCAGGAAGATCCCAATCCAGTTCCTAGGGTCGCAAATAGTCAGACACAACTGAAGCGACTTAGCACACACACATAATTAAAATGTGAATTTTTTTCTGGTTTGTTATGTGTTTCTTTGCATAAACATTTGCACGTAAAGAAAAGCCATCAGAGACATTCTAACAGGCATGTTCAGGTGTCAGATAAATTGGGCCTCAGTGGACTTTTACAGCTAAGCTGCTGCTGCTGCTAAGTCGCTTCAGTCGTGTCCGACTCTGTGCGACCCCATAGATGGCAGCCCACCAGGCTCCACCATCTCTGGGATTCTCCAGGCAAGAACAGTGGAGTGGGTTGCCATTTCCTTCTCCAATGCATGAAAGTGAAGAGAGAAAATGAAGTCACTCGGTCGTGTCTGACTCTTAGTGACCCCATGGACTGTTAAGACATGGCCACAAAATAGAGACCACTGTCTCCAACATCCCTTCTAGTTCAGGCTACTATGTGTCCCAGTGTCCTCTTACTGTTCTAATCATTCCTGGTACTGAAAGCCCATGAACTAGAAACTCAAAATAGCACTGACTGCTTCTCACCAGCATGCCCTCAACATACACACCTACAGAGCTTACCTGTTTTTTGGTATGTTCATTGTATTCTCCTGGAAGATTATGTGCACTTTTAATTAAGGTCTTTGCAATGTGATAATAATAAATACTAATGATAACAAGTGGTATGAGGAAGTAGACCAAGAAGATGAGCACTGAATGAATCTTTGGATGTAATTCATCCGTCTGAGGGTAGGGTATACACGCCGTGAAGCTGCCATTATCCAAGCTGCCAATGCGTGCCACCTGGGAAAATATGGCTTCGGGAATAGCCAACAGCACGGAGACCACCCAGATGCCCACGGCCTTCATGCAGGTCCACAGCACTGCCCCTGATGTCTGGATATCCATGGGGTTTACAATGGCTCTGTACCTGCGCAGACAGTACATCTCAAATTACTCTCTTAAGAAAGAAAAATTAAAAAGAGAAAGGAAAAGAGAGAGAGATTTTACTAAGATGCCAACCTGTTTACCATAGCCAAGACAAGGAAGCAACCTAGATGTCCATCAGCAGAGGAATGGATAAAGAAGATATGGTACAGATACACAATGGAATACTGCTGCTGCTACTGCTGCTAAGTCCCTTCAGTCGTGTCCAATTCTGTGAGACCCCATAGATGACAGCCTGCCAGGCTCCCCCGTCCCTGGGATTCTCCAGGCAAGAATACTGGAGTGGGTTGCCATTTCCTTCTCCAATGCATGAAAGTGAAAAGCGAAAGTGAAGTCATTCAGTCATGTCCGACTCTTAGTGACCCCATGGACTGCAGCCCACCAGGCTCCTCCATCCATGGGATTTTCCAGGCAAGAGTACCGGAGTGGGGTGCCATTGCCTTCTCAGCAATGGAATACTACTCAGCCATTAAAAAGAGTGAACTAATGCCACTTGCAGCAACATGGATGGACCTAGAGATTGTCACACTGAATTAACAAAGTCAGACAGAGAAGGAGAAATATCATATGACCTCCCTTTTATAAAGAATCTTTAAAAAATAATACAAATAAACTTATTTATGGAACAGAAATAGACATAGACTTACAGAATGAAAAAACATTTTTTTTACACTTAGTAATGTAAAAAAAAAAAAAGAATTGTGGTTTCCAGGATTAAGGATGGGAGGAAGGATAGGAACTGACATGTACATACCACTCTATTTAAAATAGATACCCAACAAGAACTGACTGTATAGCACAGGGGACTCTACTCAATGTTATGTGGCAGCCTGGATGGAAGGGGGATTTGGGGGAGAATGGATACATGTATATGTATGGCTGAGTCCCTTTGCTGTTCACCTGAAATTATCACAACATTGTTAATTGGCTATACTCCAATACAAAATCAAATTTTTAAGTTTTTTTAAAAAGAGAGAGGTGCCAACACCCCAAGCTGTTATGTAGTGTGTGGAATAACTAAGAACCCTGGTGTCTCTCTGTCCACAAGTCATTCCACTGCTTATGAGCACAGAAAAGATGAGAAAAAAATTTTTAATTGTTATTTCCCAAACTTCAATAATTTGCTTACATCCTTCAACAGTATTTTCTCCATCTACACATACTGCAAGTATTATCATATATTGAATAATTTTAATTAAATACTTTTATTTCCAGTTACTACTGCAATAACTATAGCACATAATCATAAATATAAAATGTTCACAAAATGGTATTATTAAAATTTACCTGAATACTTTTCTAGAGCTTCTGAGGTTGGGTCTCCTATGTCTTTTTTCCCCTAAGGACATTGAGAAACCTTAGAGAAGAATTTAGTTGCGGGTTTTCTCCTTAATTTAGTCACAAGGACAGAAAGAACTGGAAATGGAATAGCATTCTGTCTTTATAGCTCAAATTTTGTTAATGTCAAGACCTCATGAAGTCTTCTCCCACCTAACACCATCATAGCAGTAAATGAACCACACTCCAGGACACAATAGCTTAAACAATCCAAGCCTTCTATACCTCATTCAATTGCACATGACTATTACGTAAGTTAATAATAATGCAAACAAAACAAAATCATATGTAAATCTCAAATCACTTATATCTATCTTTAAAAGCATTTCAGGTTACCCATATACCTAGGAGGTTAACAAGATACAGAAAAAGTGATTTTAGTCAAACAAATTAGCACTGTTATTTCATCTCTGATATCTTTTAGAATATCACTTCAGATCTTTTTCTGCATCTGTAAGGTGGGGATAAAACCATCTCCCTCAAAGTTTTGTGATTAGAAAAACTGTACAGAGTACCTATTACAATGCCTGGCACCTAGCAGTTAGTTACCATGCCATGAACCTATGCCTTCTCTTTATTTATGTTTGAGTTAGTTTTATATTTCAAAAATTGAGAATAGTTTAAACTATAAAACAAGCAGATAAAGTCTCCCTCTGAGGTTCTTTAAGAATTTATCCCATTGCCCATAGGAGAGGAGCAGCTCCCAACCTCAATAACATAGTCTTTCTCCTTCCTGACTTGCACCAGATGTCATTTCCAGACCCTCAACAGGAAAGTGGCAGTTCACATTTTCATCTAGAGGGGCTTCCCACAAAATATACAGAAATGAAAGCAAAGCAACAACAAGCAGCTTCAACTCCAAATTTAATGAAGTTGCAAACACATACAGACTTTGCACATAGCAGAACTCAACAGGCATAAGTTTCTTTCTCCTATTCTGATTAACTGAGTGTTCTTCCAAAACTGAAAAAAATACAATCAGTAACTAGAATGAGCTAATGTATCTTCTTTTCTAAACTTTATCAGACGAATACATTCAAATAGGCTGGTTTGTTTTTCAAATCGGAGCGCACTGAGTGCTGCAAAGCAGAAGTCTCTCATTGTATATCTGGTCCCACTCCTGAGTTAAAACAAATTTCAAATCATTACCTCCTTATGTCCAAGAAATGTACTGCTGCCATTGTCTCTTGAATTAAATATTACAGACATTAGCTCTTGACATCCTGTTATGATATTTAAAGATTTTCTTCCTTATACCACCTTTATTCTTCTCGTCCCTAACTTCTTGATTTAGTAAGATATATTACATTTTTACAAGATAGTCAGTGCCGTATTATTATGGCTAAACAAATATTGCTCACTGAAGAGTTAAGTAGTATATTATGATGATGTTTTAAACTTAACTTTTCAGTCTGCCACTAAATAGGAAAAACCATTAAGAATTTCTAATACCAGGGAAAGTAATAATGCATCTTAATGGTGAAGAGTCCAGGTTTTGAACTGGGTTCAGACAATGGTTCCATCCCTGTGAGATTGTGGAAATGTTGCTTAATTTCAGGTCTTAATTTTCTTCACTTTAAATGGTAATAATTACAGTGCCTATTTCATAGTGTTGTGAGGATAAGAAACAAAACAAAAAAAAGCGTTAGCACAGTACTAAGGGCAATTAATCTTACACCTATCTCCAAATCCATAAGAAATTAAAATGTTCAGTGAGATGAAGTATGAGGTTAATTACTAATCAACACTTGATTACTATGTTCTGGGAGAAAAATAGAAGTGTAAACATATAACAGAGCATTTCCAAACCATTTGAAGTGTATATTGGAATGTACTATGTAATTTCACCACTAGTAATTCCAGTTCCTTGGTTTAAATTTTCAAAATGCACACTGAGAAGCAAGAGTAGGTTCTGGACCACACAGAAGAGGCAACCAACTTTATGCTGTTATTAAAGTACCCACACTATGTTTACAAAGTATGTGATACATGTAAACTGAAAAAAGTCAGTAAATATATAAAGAACAGCATTTTCTCTTTCCTTTGTCAGAGCCAGTTTACCAATTTCCAAAACAGTAGATTGAGAAAAATAGTATGAAATAAACTCAAGCCCTAGGTCTTGCTACTGATATCACTTTTAAAAATGAAAGCATAAAGAGAGTAACTATTATAATGATAGCTCTTCATTAAGTTTTATTCTAATCACTAAATAGAATTTTTTTCACATTCTAATTAAAATGGATTTCATGAAGAAGGGCAACTAAACTAAAACATCACATTTTACTTCTGATACACAAAAAAAGTGTTTTAAAAGATAATACTGAATAGAAATGGTCATAGAAACAAAATGAGATGCATAATTTACTCAAAGTCACCCGTCTTTATAGGAATGTGGTTTTAGAAAGAATACATTATACAAACTAAAAGGTCAGTAGTATTTGGTTTAAAAGACAATGACTCTCAACTTTCTATTGAATATTGTCTTTTTATCAACGAAGATTAACTTCTCAATGCCAAAGTGATGTAAAAGCATTATTACAAATGCCAAGAAATTTAGATGGACTCATTTTTCATTAATAATTTATTATGTAAATTAAAGTGAAAGATCATGAACACCACCTTAATCATGCAAGCTAAATTGTTTATCTAAACAGTTTAAGTCAACAACATACTCCTAAGGAAATTTGACCAGGGTTCCATGCAATGATGTCTAATTACACATTTCTCCCCACACCCATCCAGATATTCCTCCTGCTTAAATTCTCCAAATCATGATTGTAGAGAGTCTGGGATAGGGTACTAGACCAAGAGTCAACAGGACTGGATTCTCCTCCCAGGCCTGCCTGGACTTCAATATCCTCATCTGAAAAATAACACAGTTGAACTAGTTGATCCATAAGATAGAATAATAGACATTTCCCACTCTTGAAATATATGGAAAAAAGATTTTATATCAAAGATGCATTTTTCAGCACTGTTTTAAGACTAAAACTTAGTATCTTACCCGTTAGTAGGGGGGAAAATCATATCACTGGACTTCAGGTAATAAAACTAGAAGACTATATAAAGTCATGTCTGAAGGACATGTACTATTCTAGATGTTTTTGCTTCAAATAAATAGCAGCATTTAGTTAGTGAAATAAGTCTTCTCCTTATTTGGAAAAAAAAATCAAAATCAAACACTTTCCTAGTATTAAGGCAGACAGTCTTACCTATCAGGTTATTAAACTACTGAATAAGGAAAGTGCACTTCTAATTTTTTAGGGACACACCAAAAGCTTCTACAAGATTGTTGCACATCTATTCTATAGCTTTTCTATGAAATGGATAATGAAGATCCCCAAAGTGTGTGTGACTCAATGGACATGAGTTTGAGAAAACTCAGGGAGATAGTGAAGGACAGGGAAGCCTGGCGGAGCTGCAGTTTATTGGGTTGCAAAGACTCACGCACGACTTAGCCACTGAACAACAAAAAAGTGTGGAAGGGAAAGGCTAGGCTGTGCAATTTTAAACTAATGCAAATATTTTTAAAATAATGATTTTCTTATTTTTTTTCAAGCTTCACGTCTCTGTCCATTTTAACTCCTTTTACTCTAATTCTCTGATAGAGTCTCTCTCCTTCTCTCCCCTCTTCCTCCCTGCCCTTCTCTTACCCTTCCTTGCCCAGGTACACTCCTGCCCCTCTCCACGGCCGCGGCCTCTGCCCTTACCTGTCGGCACTGAGGGCAGTGAGAGTGAACACGGACACCCCTACGGAGGTGAGCTGGATCACCGGGATGAGTTTGCAGCCCACCTTCCCGAACATCCACTCGTCGAAGAAGTAGCGCGAGGCATCCACTGGGACGCAGGTGAGCAGCAGCAGCACGTCCCCAGCGGCCAGGTTAGAGATGAAGATGTTGGGGACGCTCCTCATGGCGCTGTTGGTGATGAAGATCTTCACCAACATAATGTTGCCCAGCAAGCCCACTGTGATGATGAGCAGGTAGAGGGACGGGATCACACAGCGGAGCACCAACTCCGGAGTGGTCCCGTCCGGGGCGGGTAGGAAATCCCTTTCCGACACCCCGGGAGCAAAACCGCTCCGATTCCCGCCCGCGGGCTGGGAGAGGTTGGAAAGAGACTCGGGTGGCATGGTCTCTTTTCCAGGAGAGTTCGCTGGAGTTTCCGTGCGGCCAGGTGGCCAGAAGAATGCAACTAACTCTTAGGCTGAATGGATTTCCCTCTCGCCAGGACAAGCTTCCCGCCCGCGAGGATCGAGTCACACCGCGTGATCCCCAGGAAGACCCGGCGGGTAAGAAGTGTCCGCAGGACCCAGCCCTTCACTTTTAGAAGGGGCGCGTTGGCTCCTGCTGGCTCCGAATTGAAAAAAAAAAAAAAAGCAAAGCCGTTGAGTCTTTGTTCCAGTTCTCGAGGGATTGTCCTCGCTTCTAGCTCGCGGAGAATAACCCTTTTGTGAATAAAGAGTTGTCGCTCTGAAATTAATTGAAGTACCTGTCAGACTTTTCGCGGGGAAGGCAGGAAGTCATCCTGTCGCTGTCCAGCCGCTGAAACGCTAGGAACTAGCAGTGGGGCGGTTAGCACTTTACTGGTCCCACAGCTTTGCTCTTGTTCTGCAGTTCCTGCAGCGTTGCGTGGGATTGGAGGGGCTCCGAGTCCTTTCTCTCGCGGGACCTCCCTCTATAGATCCATCGTTACCCGCCTCCAAGCAAGAAGCGCCCCAGACAGAAGTTTGTGAACCTCTGAAGATTTGGGGGCTGAGCTGGTGAGTCCCTGATCCTCGCACACTGAATTTAGGAAAGAACACGAGTGACAAAGGAGGAAGTAAATGAATGGTATTCCTTACTACTTTTCTTCCTTGACCCACTTTTCTCACTCCAAAGATAGAAACTCTTTCCTATAGTCAGCATATTGTTTCTTTAACTTACATTTCATTGAAATAAGATGACACCAGCCTTAGGGCAGAAAGTGAAGAGGAACTAAAGAGCCTCGATGAAAGTGAAAGAGGAGAGTGAAAAAGTTGGCTTAAAGCTCAACATTCAGAAAACTAAGATCATGGCATCTGGTCCCATTGCTTCATGGGAAATAGATGGGGAAACAGTGGAAACAGTGTCAGACTCTATTTCGGGGGGCTCCAAAATCACCGCAGATGGTGACTACAGCCATAAAATTAAGACGCTTACTCCTTGGAAGGAAAGTTATGGCCAACCTAGAAAGCATATCCAAAAGCAGAGACATTGCCAACAAAGGTCCATCTAGTCAAGGCTATGGTTTTTCCAGTGGTCATGTATGGATGTGAGAGTTGGACTGTGAAGAAAGCTGAGCACTGAAGAATTGATGCTTTTGAACTGTGGTGTTGGAGAAGACTCTTGAGAGTCCCTTGGACTGCAAGGAGATCCAACCAGTCCATCCTAAAGCAGATCAGTCCTGGGTGTTCTTTGGAAGGAATGATGCTAAAGCTGAAACTCCAATACTTTGGCCGCCTCATGCAAAGAGTTGACTCATTGGAAAAGACCTTGATGCTGGGAGGGATTGGGGCAAGAGGAGAAGGGGACGACAGAGGATGAGATGGCTGCATGGCATCACTGACTCGATGGACATGAGTTTGAGTGAGATGATGGACAGGGAGGCCTGGCATGCTGCGATTTATGGGTTCACAAAGAGTCAGACACGACTGAGTGACTGAACTGAACTGAACTGAAGGTACACAATTCTTAAATGTACAGATCTGATATACACCATTCAGAATCTACAATCTAACCACTATCCCCCAGTGTAACCACTGCTGTTCTGCCTTTTATCATCTGAAACAAGTTTACCTATATTTGAGCATCATATAAGTGGAATTATAAAATGTCTAACCATGTGTTAAACACTTCTTTGGGCTTCCCTGGTAGCTCATCTGGTAAAGAACCTGGCTGCAATGCAGAAGATCCCAGTTTGATTCCTAGGTCAGGAAGATGCCCTGGAGAAGTGATAGGCTACCCCCTCCAGTATTCTTGGGCTTCCCTAGTGGCTCAGGTAGTAAAGAATCTGCTTGTAATGCAGAAGGCCTGGGTTCGATCCCTGGGGAGGGAACATCCCCTAGAGGGCATGGCAACCCACTCCAGTATTCTTGCCTGGAGAATTCCATGGACAGAGGACACTGGCAGTCTCCCCTGGGATCACAGAGAGTCCATGGGGTCCCAGGGTCAGACACAACTGAGTGACCTTCACCTACTTACTCTGAGCCAGCTTATTTTACTGAACATTATATCTGTGAGGTCCACCCATGCTTTTGCATATAGCAGTTTTCATTGCTGTATAGTATTCTAGTATAAATTATACCATTGTTTGGCTATCCCTTCTAATGTTGCTTGACGTTTGGGTTCTTTCTAGCTTTAGCTAACTTGAATAATGTTTCTGAAAATATTCTTGTGCTTGTTTTCTTGTGCACATTTGAATTCCAGATGTGGATTTGCTAGGTCACAGTGATTAAGAATGTTCTACTTGAGCAGAAATTAACAATTTTTCAAAGTGAATTCCAAGGTTTTCTTCTTTTGCATGTCTATGAGCAATTTCACCCCTGTGTATATACTCAATATATATCTGATACTGATACAGTGTTTTAAATAGAATGTCACTAAAAACAAAATAACTTTCCAAATTCACACCATTTAAGTCTAATGTAAACCTCTCAGAAGTGGCACAGTTCTGAAGTTAACTAAGTAACACTGTTCACATTAGGAAATAAACATTTGGCTAGTTCTTGATTAAAGGATAAAATTGTATGATAACAAGAAAATTGGTCAAGGACTGCCTATAATGATCTAATGTGATGAAATGTGCCAAGCCATTTGTTAAATTTAAGTAATTTTTTCAGATATTACTGACCAAGAATAGCATTTAATTATCATAGTTTAATTAGACAAGGTAAACATTTGCATTATAATCAATTTTATGTTTTTCTAATTCAGTTACAAGTCCTAATTATACTCTTCTTGGATTTCATTACTTAAAACAGTCTGTTATTGAAGCTAGCTAAATAGAATATTTATATAATACATCTGAATATGTGTTAATGAACTTTATATATCATAGATAGCAAAGCAATTGATATTACATGTAAGTTGAAAATGTCTCTAGGAATTTTATCTTTTTATTTAAGTTTTTACTTAGCATCCAATCTCATTATGCAAAATAAGTTAACTAAAACCAATTGTCTAAACTCTGAAATCTCTCAGCCTTTCAAATTGCAACTATCCATCTTAGCCTATTTTATATGAAAATATATTGTAGTTTAAATTGCTCTATGCATAGTTTTATTCTCTTCTGGTTGTATTTGGATAATATTAATGATTTAGACAAGAAAAATGTCTAGTCTAAAACTGGATTAAAAAATAGCCAATTGCCTAGAATTGAAGAAATAAGGCATCTGAATTATTGATCTTTTCCATTCAAGTGAATCCTTATGCATTTACTCAAAGGCTTGGGTTGTGGAAGTAAAGAGTATAATAAATGTGTAAATAATGATGACCATCCTGATATTTTATTAAAATATGTTACAAATGTATTACATTATGTATGAACTACTTTAATACATCACAAGTTACATATAGGTATATGAGTGTTGCCTCATTTGTATAGAATCAATATCATCAGAGATAAATAATACTGAAAGGACAAACCTTTTTATTGGAATTGTTGGGTTCTTCAGCATCATATCTAATTTAATGTGTATAAATTTTGAATCTTAATTTCACATATGAAACAATCAAAATTCACACAGACAAAATAACTTGCTTAATTTCATAATACACTAGTAAAACTATATTGAAGTTTTTTTCAAAACTATTTTGAGGTTTATTATATTTGACTTCAAAGTCTATTGTATTGCATTGTTCCCAGAGAATAAAATTGCCTGGAAAAATGTGATTTCTATATAACTGAAGGGTGCATTTTTAATACTGACATTTTCAATGCTTTTAAAATGTATATATTACACGTTTCATTGCCTTAAATTTAACAAATACTGTTCAGAACTATATATAAACCTTTCTTGCTGTTTCAAACTCATGCAAATAAGTTAGAAATCACAACCAAAAGTAAGGACAAATCAGTCAACTGAAACTACGCCAATGATAGCAGAGACAGCATATAAGTAGATAAGAATATTTAAAATGTTAGTAAAACCTTATTTAGTGAGTTTGAGGAGGAATAGGGAAACTAAAATGTAAGGAGAGACATGGAGTATAAAAATACATATATGGAATTTATTAAAAGAAAAAGCAACATTTGTGATGGAAAGCTTTATAGGATTAACAGCTGATCAGATAATATAGTACAGAGAGAAAAAGACTGAAAACAATGAATAAAGTATCAGAGCACTCTGGGAAAATTTCAGTGACCTAATATATCTGTCATTAGGTTATCAAAGGACAGGAAACAAAGGAAAAGGTTTCTAAATAGTTGAAGAAATAACAGCCCCAAATTTTTCAAATTTGAAGAAAGTAGATCCCAGGTAGAAGAAACGTGAAGAAAATTCTACCAAGATTGAAGACTAGAAGTTTTCCCACTAAGGTCAGGAACAAGGAAAGGATGTCCCCCTTCATCACTTTCATTCAACATTGTGCTACAAGTTCTAGGGCTGCAATAGAGACATGTGTACCCCAATGCTCATTGCAGCACTGTTTATAATAGCCAGGACATGGAAGCAACCTAGATGTCCATCAGCAGATGAATGGATAAGAAAGCTGTGGTACATATACACAATGGAGCATTACTCAGCCATTAAAAAGAATACATTTGAATCAGTTCTAATGAGGTGGATGAAACTGAAGCCTGTTATACAGAGTGAAGTAAGCCAGAAAGAAAAACACCAATACAGTATACTAATGGATATATATGGAATTTAGAAAGATGGTAATGATAACCCTGTATGCGAGACAGCAAAAGAGACACAGATGTGTAGAACAGTCTTTTGGACTCTGTGAGAGAGGGAAAAGGTGGGATGATTTGGGAGAATGGCATTGGAACATGTATAATATCATATGTGAAATGAATCACCAGTCCAGGTTCAATGCAGGATACAGGATTCTGGGGGCTGGTGCACTGGGATGACCCAGAGGGATGGTATGGGGAGGGAGGTGGGAGAGGGGTTCCGGATGGGGAACACGTGTACACTCGTGGATTCATGTTGATGTATGGCAAAACCAATACAATATTGTAAAGTAATTAGCCTCCAATTAAAATAAATAAAACAGTCCATGTTAGAGAATGCATGATTTTTTATGTAGAAAATCCAAAAATTCAACAACAAAAAAACAGCTCCTGGAACTATTAATAATAAGTGATTACAGCAAGGTTGCAGGATACAAGGTTAATATACGTCAATTTATTTTTTGTATACCAGCAATAAACAAGTGGAATTTTAAACAAAAATTAAAATTCCGTTTACACTAGCACCCCCCAAAATAAAACACTTAGGTATAAATCTGACAAAATCTGTACCAGATCTAAGATCATTAAAGCAGATGAATCCATGAGGAATGCAAAAGGGCTCAAATACTGGAGACCACATCACCTGTAACCATGGTGGCCTATGGGAGACCCACAGGCACACACAAATAAAAGTATATTTGGGGGTAATCACTACCACATGAGTTTGTCTTGTCTATGTTTCTGTGTAAATGTGTTTCCTACTTTCACTCAGGCAGTTAGCATACAATGATACGACATATATGGGAGATAAAACAAAACCGGACTACCTTGTCCAAGACCCTATTACAGGAAATGAGACTAGGCATGGAGAAATCAGCACAAACAGAACTCACCTTCAATGCAAAGAGGTGTTCAAAGGATGAAAGCTTCTTGCAAAAATATTCAGGGAGAAGGCAAATGATAGCAAGCTTCTCAGTCTGGTAAAGCTTTAACTAAATCTCTTCCAAAGGGAAGAACTGTTAAATGTAAGTGAACAAAACAGTGGGAAGGAGCTTGTGCTCCAAATCAAATAGGGATTATATATATATTATTACAAATAGAAGCTGAAGTAGCCCAGGATGAGAGGACTATGTCTGGAATGACAACACAGACATTTGCCCTGTGAAACCCCTGTAATTGGTGAAAATTATAAATAAACATAAATAATCACCTAATGTCTCCAGAAATTTTTCAAGACACATACAGCAACTAAAGAAATATCATTCAATATTATCTACTAAATCAGTAAAAACATCCAAACTGACATTTGAGACTCAATCCTCTTTTTCTATCCCCACACTAAGCTCAGAATGACATTGCTCCTCTCCAAGTGGGTGCAGCCAAGAACACAGGGCTCCCTCTCGCCCCAGAAGAGGAACAGATTATTAAGCGCCATGAAGAACCATGGTAACATGACAGTCACACACAAAAAGGACAATTCTTCAGAAACTAGATTTAAAGTCACAGACTATTATGAACTAACTGATAAAGAATTCCAGACAGCCACCATGAACAAACTCAATAAGCTATAAGAAAGCTCAGATGTTCAGTAAACTCAGGAATAAACTTAATGAATACGAGGAATACTTTATTAAAGAGATTAAAATTCTAAAAGCAAACCAAACAGAAATTCCAGAGTTGAAGAACTCAATAAATGAGATGAAAACATTAGAAGGCACTGGAAAGAGAGACCATATGTTACAGAATATTCGTGAGTTTGAAGAAAGAAATCTAGAAATGATAAAGTAGAAGAGATAGAATTAAGATGTTAAAAGATGAAGAAATTCTGTGACAACTATCTGACTTCATTAGGAAGGGCAATGTTAAAACAATGGGTATCCTAGAAGGAGAAAAGAGGAGAGAGCAGAGAGCTTATGTAAAGAAATAATAGCAGAGAACTTCCTAAACCTGGGGAAGAAAATGGAGATACAAGTCCATGAAACTAAGAGAACATCTAATTGCCTAAAATCAGAAATGTGTTCGTCAAGACACATTATATAAAAGCTCTCAAAAGTTAATGACAAACAAATAATTTTAAAAGCTGTCAGGGAAAAAAGAACATGAGAAACCTCCATTAGGCTATCAGCAGAATTTTTTCAGCAGAATCTGTACAGGTCAGGAGAGACTTTGGAATGACACACTCAAAGTATTGGAAGAGGAAAAAAAAAAAACTCTCAGCCAAGAATACACAGCAAAGTTATACTTCAGATATGAAGGAGAAATAAAGGTGTTCCGAGAGGAACAAAGGCTGAGAGAGTTCATCAATGCTATTACTAGATCTCCTTTACAGGAAATAATGAAGGAAGCTCTTCTATCTGAAATGGAAAGGGAAAAAAGTACACAAAACTTTGAGTAAGATGAGAGAGACATACGGTAATACTCTATATCAAAATAGGTTTTTTAAAACTTAATTGTAGTACAAAGGTTAAAGGGGAAAAAGGCAGTAAAAGTAACTATAATTACTTCAGTTTGGTGACAAACTCACAACATAAAAAGGGATAATTTAAGACCACAAAAATGGGGAAGAGGAAAAGGATGGAACCCACATAGGAAGATGAAGATAAGGTATTATCGGCAGAAAAAGGACTATGTTATTTACAAGACACTTTACACAAAATTCACAATAACCACAAAACACAAATCTAGAGCAAAGACACAAAACATAAAAACAGGAAACAGAAAACCACCAAATTAAAATAGCAGGCCAAAAATGGAAGGAAAAAGAGACAAAAGAAATACAATCATATAAAAAGATAAAATGGCAGGACTTAACCAAATTTAAAATCACCCTTATATAATGTTATAAACCAATGTTACCTCAATTTTTTAAAAGTTGTTCTTCAAGGAGATAAAACTGAAAAATCTTTAGTTAGATTGACCAAGAAAAAAGAAAAAAAATTACCAAAGTCAGATATGAAAAAGGATCATCACTTTGGTACTTTGCAGAACACGATGAAGAAAGTGGTGAGATGATACACACAATGGAATTTATAAACCATATATTTAAAAAGGGACTTGTACCTTAAAAATATAAAGAGCCCTTATAATTCAATCATAAAAGGGTAAATAGCTCAATTTAGAAAGGCACAAAGGATCTAAAGAGACATTTCTTTAAAGAAGATGTATAATTGACCAATCAGCACATGGAAGGATGCTCAACATCATTAATCATCAGCGAAATGCACATCAAAACCATGATGAAAAACTCACTAGGATCACTATGATTAAAAAATAAAGACATCAGGAAACGCTGGTGGTCCAGTGGCTAGGACTCTGTGCTCCCACTGCTGAGGGTCCAGGTTCAACCACTGGTCTGTGAATTAATATCCCACAAGCTGAGTTATGCAGCAAAGAATAAAATAAAATTTAAAAACTAAAGACAAAATCAAGTGTTGACAAAGATGTGGGGAAATTCAAAGCCTTAGAGAAATGAAAAATGGTGCATTCACTGTGGAAAACAGTCTGACTATTCTTCAAAAGATTACACAAATTACCATAGTACCCAGCAATTCTACTCCTAAGGATATATGCAAGAGAATACCAGATTACCTGACCTGCCTGTTGAGAAATCTGTATGCAGGTCAGGAAGCAACAGTTAGAACTGGACATGGAACAGCAGACTGGTTCCAAATTGGAAAAGGAGTACGTCAAGGCTGCATATTGTCACCCTGCTAATTTAACTTATATGCAGAGTACATCATGAGAAACACTGGACTGGAAGAAACACAAGCTGGAATCAAGATTGCCAGGAGAAATATCAATAGCCAGGAGAAATAGACATGCAGATGACACCACTCTTATGGCAGAAAGTGAAGAGGAGCTAAAAAGCCTCTTGATAAAAGTGAAAGAGGGGAGTGAAAAAGTTGGCTTAAAGCTCAACATTCAGAAAACGAAGATCATGGCATCCGGTCCCATCACTTCATGGGAAATAGACGGGGAAACAGTGGAAACAGTGTCAGACTTTATTTTGGGGGGCTCCAAAATCCCTGCAGATGGTGACTGCAGCCATGAAATTAAAAGACGCTTACTCCTTGAAAGAAAAGTTATGACCAACCTAGACAGCATATTCAAAAGCAGAGACATTACTTTGCCGACTAAAGTCCATCTAGTCAAGGCTATGGTTTTTCCAGTGGTCATGTATGGGTGTGAGAGTTGGACTGTGAAGAAGGCTGAGTGCTGAAGAATTGATGCTTTTGAACTGTGGTATTGGAGAAGACTCTTGAGAGTCCCTTGGACTGCAAGGAGATCCAACCAGTCCATTCTGAAGGAGATCACCCCTGGGATTTCTTTGGAAGGAAAGATGCTCAAGCTGAAACTCCAGTACTTTGGCCACCTCGCATGAAGAGTTGACTCATTGGAAAACACTTTGATGCTGGGAGGGATTGGGGGCATGAGGAGAAGGGGACGACAGAGAATGAGATGGCTGGATGGCATCACTGATTCGATGGACGTGAGTCTGAGTGAACTCCAGGAGTTGGTGATGGACAGGGAGGCCTGGTGTGCTGCGATTCATGGGGTCTCAAAGAGTCTAACACGAATGAGCGACTGAACTGAACTGGTGGCTCAGATGGTAAATAATCAGCCTACAATGCAGGAGACCAGGTTCAGTCCCTTGAATGGGAATATCCCCTGGAGAAGGAAATGGCAACCCACTCCAGTATTCTTGTCTAGAGAATTCTATGGACAGAGGATCCTGGCAAGCTTAATCCTTGGGATTGTAAAGAGTCAGACACGACTGAGCAACTAACATACTATACACAAATTAATATAGTTTTATTCATAATAACCAAAAAGTAGCAACAACTCAAATGTCTATCAAGCAATGAATAAATAAAATGCAATCTATCCATACAATAATATTCCTATATTGCATTAAGGAATCAAGTACTGACACCTGCCCCAATGCCAATGAAGACTGAAAACACTATGCTAGTTAAAGAAGCTAATCATAAAAGACCAGATAATGTATGATTCCATTTATACAACACGGATTGTATGAAATTTATATGAAATGTTCAGAAAGGGCTAATCTATAGAGGTGGAAAGCTGCCTCGGACTGGAGAGCTGTGGGGAAATGGGAATAGGAAAAAATGCTAATGGATACTGGTTTTGCTTCCCTGGTGGCTCAGAGGTTAAAGTGTTTGCCTGCAATGCGGGAGACCTGAGTTTGATCCCTGGGTGGGGAAGATCCCCTGGAGAAGGAAATGGCGACCCACTCCAGTATTCTTGCCTGGAGAATCCCATGGACGGAGGAGCTTGGTGGGCTACAGTCCACGGGGTCGCAAAGAGTCGGACACGACTGACAACTTCACTTTCACTTTCATGTTTGTGCACACTCAGCCATTCAGTCGTGCCCAACTCTGCGACCCCATGGACTTGTACCCTGAACTTACTATGTATGTTCTTTGATTTACATCAATATATGCAACAAAATCTACTACTTGGGAAGAGGTTATTTCTGTCGGAAAGGAGCAATAAATACAACTGTTACAATTTCTGATTTGTTGATTAAAAACAAAACAAAAAGTCATTTTCTTAACGAGCAAAAGTTTGTTTGGTTTTAAAATAATGTGGTTTCTGTGAGTTTTCCAGTTAATAATGTTACTTGTAAAAAAATTAACTAGACTGCCACTTAGTCAAAGTGGTCCATATAGTCTAAGCTATGGTTTTTCCGATAGTCATGTATGGATATGAAAGTTGGGCTATAAAGGAAGCTGAGAGCCAAAGAATTGATGCTTTTAAACTGTTGTGTTGGAGAAGACTCTTGAGAGTCCCTTGGACTGCAGGATCAAACCAGTCAATCCTAAGGGAAATCAACCCTGAAAATTCATTGGAAGGAGAGATGCTGAAGCTGAAGCTTCAATACTTTGGCCACCTGATGCGAAGAGCTGACTCACCGGAAAAGACTCTGATGCTGGGAAAGATTGAAGGCACGAGAAGGGGATGACAGAGGATGAGTTAGTTGGATGGCATCACCAACTCGATGGACACGAGTTTGAGTTGGTGGACAGAGAAGCCTGACATGCTACAGTCCATGGGGTCGCAAAGAGTCGGACACTACTGAGAGACTGAACTTAACTGAGACTGCCATTTATGTAACAGTATCTTCACCTTATTCAGAAGAAACTTCAGTGAAATAGTTTTATCCACCTGCTGGTTTCAAATGGGATTCACAAAAATTTCATTTTATGCAAATTAGGACATAGAATTGGAATGGGATTGGATATGAAGGGAAAAAATGAAAACTGAAAAACCTAGAGTACCAGAAAATCTCAGGAACCTTTTAATCTGTGTAGAAATATGACTTCAAAGAATATGCATTAGTATGTTCCTAGTAAGCTCTACTGAAAGATAAAGCTCTTTGTCTCTTGGTGGGATATCTCTGAAATAATTTGCTCAGAAATCACCAAGGCACTACCTAACATACAAGGAATTTGTGCAAAATTATTATTTTGACAGAGCAAATAAATATTTCAATTCCTGGTAGTTAAATAGTATTTCTTATTCTACAAAGATAATTGAATTACTATAGTACATTAAGTTTTCATTCTAAATGTTTGTCAGAACCACAAAAGAAAACAAAATAATCCCAAATTGGAACGCTTGACCTGAATATGAAACTGATAAATAATCTGCCAGATATCTATCAAAACTAAGTAGGATTATAATTTCTTAGGAGTTAGTAGCTCCCAAGCATTTCACTTGAATTCATATTTTGTGCTTAAAGGAATAACCACAGTGTGATTTGATGTTTCCCTGCTTACGGCATATAAATGGGAAGTAGTTTATACAGGCAAACTATTTGCTTAGTTTTCAGTAGAAGAAGGTGCTTTCTTTTTTTCAAATGTCATGAAGTAAACAAAAAATATTATCTTCAAACTCAACATCAAGTAGGGATTGAATAAATCTCTAAAATCATTTGATGTGGCATCAGTTCAGTTCAATTCAGTTCAGTCGCTCAGTTGTGTCCGACTCTTTGCGACCCCATGAATCGCAGCACGCCAGGCCTCCCTGTCCATCACCAACTCCCGGAGTTCACTCAGACTCATGTCCATCGAGTCAGTGATGCCATCCAGCCATCTCATCCTCAGTCATCCCCTTCTCTTCCTGCCTCCAATCCCTCCCAGCATCAGAGTCTTTTCCAATGAGTCAGCTCTTCTCATGAGGTGGCCAAAGTACTGGAGTTTCAGCTTCAGCATCATTCCTTCCAAAGAAATCCCAGGGCTGACCTCCTTCAGAATGGACTGGTTGGATCTCCTTGCAGACTCTCAAGAGTCTTCTCCAACACCACAGTTCAAAAGCATCAATTCTTTGGCACTCAGCTTTCTTCACAGTCCAAATCTCACATCCATACATGACCACTGGAAAAACCATAGCCTTGACTAGACAGACCTTTGTTGGCAAAGTAATGTCTCTGCTTTTCAATATGCTATCTAGGTTGGTCATAATTTTTCTTCCAAGGAGTAAGCGTCTTTTAATTTCATGGCTGCAGTCACCGTCTGCAGTGATTTTGGAGCCCCCAAAAATAAAGTCTGACATTTTTCCACTATTTCCCCATCTATTTCCCATGAAGTGATGGGACTAGATGCCATGATCTTCATTTTCTGAATGTTGAGCTTTAAGCCAACTTTTTCACTCTCCTCTCTCTCTTTTATCAAGAGGCTTTTAAGTTCCTCTTCACTTTCTGCCATAAGGGTGGTGTCTTCTGCATATCTGAGTTATTGATATTTCTCCAGGCAATCTTGACTCCAGCTTGTGCTTCTTCCAGCCCAGAGTTTCAGCACTCCTCAAATAAGACTCAAGACTACTAGCATGTCTTTATCCCCTAAATACTCATCACTAACCTACAATATCCCTTGTGGCTCAGCTGGTAAGGAATCTGCCTGCAATGCGTGAGACCTGGGCTGGATCCCTGGGTTGGGAAGATCCCCTGGAGAAGGGAATGGCTACCCACTCCAGTATTCTGGCCTGGAGAGTTCCATGGACTCTATAGCCCATGGTGTTGCAAAGAGTCGGACACGACTGAGCGACTTTGGGATCTTCCATGTAGCTCAGATGGTAAAGAATCTGCCTGCAATGCAGGAGACCCGGGTTCAGTCGCTGGGTGGGGAAGATCCCCTGGAGAAGGGAACGGCAACCCACTCCAGCATTCTTGCCTGGAGAATCCCATGGACAGAGGAGCCAGGCGGGCCACAGTCCATGGGGTCGCAAATAGTCAGACACGACTGAGCAACTAACACAACAGAAAAAAAAAAAAAAAAACACTATAACCTACAATGTATCTTAACTGGCAATTCAGTCAGTTCGGTTCAACCCAGTCACTCAGTTATGTCTGACTCTTTGGGACCCCATTGACTGCAGCACACCAGGCTTCCCTTTCCATTACCAACTCATGTCCGTCCAGCCGGTGATGCCGTCAAACCATCTCATGTCATCCTCTTCTCCTACTGCCTTCAATCTTTCCCAGCATCGGAGTCTTTTCCAGTGAGTCAGTTCTTCTCATCAGGTGGCCAAAGTATGGGAGTTTCAGCTTCAGGATCAGTCCTTCCAGTGAATATTCAGGACTGATTTCCTTTAGGATGGACTGGTTTGAGCTGACAATTCAATATTTTATGTCTCATTAGCGCCACCTACTGAGTTCTGGTCACATTTCAGAAATCTCAGTTACAAGCAAATGTAAACGAAACCAAAGTAACAAAAGGATGATAATAGAAGGATCACATCTCCAGCATTTTCTTTTTATTAACGCTATTAGAATAGAGGTGAGGTAACCAGAGCAGTGGATGTCAAGTTAAAAAATAATTAGCTTTAAATTTCATTTATATAACTGTGATACTTGATTAAGATATTTCACAAAAGCAAATAAGCCATGCCTATAATTAGACTTATAGCAAAAATTATATAAAATAATGCATGTGAAAAATCCTCCCAAAGCACAAAACAGTAAAAAAAAAATTTTTAATTCTATACAAGTTAACCCATAATGGAATGCCATTTTCAGTTTAACTTTTTTCAAAAAATTTCAAAATGCCACAATTAAGCATATGATCTAAGCTAGTCTACTACTTTAACTTGATTAATCAAAGCATTTAGGAAAGCTCAAATATTTCATTTTACTGGAAAGATACTTCTATACTTGACATTTAAATCTTTTTCTTGGTATTTTCTGATTCCTAAAAATAAAGGGCCTAAAGTCGCATTTTATTTTTCAGTTCTGAAAGTGTTTTGAATCATATACACTGAACAAGGCGTATAGAGAAGCAAATGAAAAAAATGAGGGTAATTCAAACTTCTGACTTTGCTGAAATTACTGAAATGAAGAACTTAATGTGGTTAAGTATCACGTTTATAGTATTCACTGTTAGTAAGTTTTATAAAAACAGAATGATTCTGTTTAGAAAAAGTTCTCCTCACAAACTTTAACTCTTTCACTACCTTCCTATAGAGCTTGTCTGAAGTAATAAAATAACAATACACAATTAAATAATAAAAATAAAGTTAAACAACTTCATAGATCTGATCAAGTACATTTATCACACTTATTTTTTTCTGCCATATACAGAATGCAGGTACAACCCCAGGACTGAGGAATCAAACAGTGCTCCTATTACAGGTTTTCTCATCCACAGTCACCAATCATATAATAAGCAGCTAACTAAATTTGGAAGCATCTAAACATCTGTAAACATTTCGATATTTGCCACTTTTTCCTGCACTTTCAGTTTTGTCTGAATGCTTCCTTTTCACATAGAGTCTTTGATGTTTTGAAAATATAAACATAGCCAAAATATTGAAGTCACTCATACTGTCCAAATGCGAACATGAATGTTTAGCAGAAATCTTCCTGTGGCCCAATTCCTTCCTATATTCACATTTTCCTGGCTGTAAATCTCTGGTGACGCCCCTGAGGTTTCTCAGCATGAAGAGCCCAATTATAAAATAGGAAAAGCTCCAACCAAAGCCAATGCATGCAGTTACAAAGTGCTCTGGAGAGGTTAAAAGAGTGATATGAGTTCGGTCCACTGAATATAACCTGCAGCGATATTGCCAGAGAAGACAAGAATTTGAATGAGAGTAGGCTGGAAAATAAATTACCTTGTCGCCTTGAAGGCCATCTCCTTGGGTCAAGGCTAAGGGTCTTTTCTTTGGTGTTATGTGGAGATATCATCTCTATCATTATTTTTTTTCCCACACAACTAGTCTGTGGTCAGTAATCTGCTATTTTTTTGCACAAATTGTCTTTCAGAGAAGGGAAAGTGTTCTCATTCATTGAATGGGAATGATTAATCATGCTAACAACTGTCTTTCTCAAAATCCATCATAACTTTAAATCAAGGTGAGGGTATTAATAGGACTTTGTATTTATTTTCTCTTTCTAGGTTTGTACATCAGTATGTGTCTAGCTAATGTCAACAGCAGAAGAAAATAACATCATGCTTCAAAAAATGCAGTCTTTTTAATATTTAGTTAAGAGGTACTGACCTGATAAGGACCATCAGTAAACATTTCAGTCAAAACAAAACAAAATGCACTTACATCTACAAATACTTTTAATTTCCATAGCAGAAACTTTAATTCAAGGCTAAATAGACTAATCCTGAGACTAAGGATGGTGGCGTAAAATATAATTATCATAAAGGTCAATACTTACTGGTTAGGGTTTCTATGCCAAATATCCAGCTAGACGATTTACATTTATTATCTCATGTCATATTCTTACTGACGCTATGAACATACTATTATGATTGTTATTCAAGGAAGAAAACTAAATCTAGAGTGGTAAACTAATATATGTATATATATTAGTATAATATATATATCTATCTCCCAGATCATTCAGCTAGACGGTGACAGAAAAGAGAACTGAAAACTAGCGCATCTCCATTCACTAGGAAAAATGTGTCCTGGCAAGGAGCTACATAGGCTAGGATTAAGAGGCACTCTTTTCTAACTCACTTAGAATCAGAGTTGGATCACCAGGCTGTGTGCTTGTGGGGCTGTCTACCCAAATTCAGTGTGTTCTTCCCATTCATACAAAGATGTCAAGGACATCCTGTGTGTTGCCAAATGTTCTAAAAATTCAGGGTGCTGTTAGCTCAGTTGACCAGAAATGGGATCATAACACATATATTAAAATTTAGCCAGAAGAAAGTACAGAATTTGAACTAGGAATATGAAAAGGAGAAGGGCAAACTAAGACATTCTTGGAAAATGCAAAGGATTCAGATGTAGAAAAAAATAAGGCATGTGCGAGGTACAGGAGCCAGTCTGAGTAACAAAAGCATAGATTTTTTTCAGAAGGATGGGAGATCAGACTGGAAAAAAACCAACTTGTGGAATTCTCAAAATGTTAAAATAAGATGTGGGATCTGTGGTGATAAAAATCTGGGGAACAGTAGAGGATTTAGGAGAGACACAGCAAAGACGTACAAAAATGATTTTTCTAGCATGGGGTATGGAGCGGCGGCTGTGTGGCGCTGGAGCAACTGTGAGGATATACCCCACATCCAAAGGCAAAGAAGAAGCCCCAGCAAGACAATAGGAAGGGAGAAATCACATTTAGAATCAAACCCCATACCCACCAGAGACTCTCAGAGGGCTCAAACAAACCTTGTGTGCACCAGGACCTAGAGACCCCACAGAGACTGAGACAGAATGTTTGGTGTCTCCTGAGGAGGTACGGGCAGCAGTGGACTGCTGTGAGGACAGGGGCTCTGGGTGCAGTAGGCCTGGGTATGGCACAAGCCTTCCTGGAGGAGGCTGCCATTAACCCCCCATAGAGCCACCAGAGCTTACACAAGACAGGAGAAACAGACTCTGGGAGGGCTCAAACAGAAACGTGAGCACACCAGGACACAGGGGAAAGGAGCAATGACCCCACGAGAGACTGACCCAGACTTGCCCGTGAGTGTCCAGGAGTCTCTGGCAGAGGCGTGGGTCAGGGGTGGCCTGCTGCAGGGTCGGGGGCACTGAGTGCAGCATTGTGTGCATGAGACCTTTTGAAGGAGGTCACCATTATCTTCATTGCCTCCACCATAGTTTGGCTTCAGGTCAAACACAGCCCCACCCTTCAACAGATAATTGGATTAAAGATTTTCTGAGCATGGCCCCACCCATCAGAACAAGACTCAGTTTTCCCCTTAGTCAGTCTCCCCCATCAGGAAGCTTCCATAAGCCTCTTATCCTTCTCCATCAGAGGGCAGACAGACCGAAAACCACAATCACAAAAAACTAACCAATCTGATCACATGGACCACAGCCTTGTCTAACTCAATGAGACTTTGAGCCATGCCATGTAGGGACACCCAAGACAGGTCATGATGAAGAGTTCTAACAAAACGTGGTCCACTGGAGAAGGGAATGGCAAACCACTTCAGTATTCTTGCCTTGAGAACCTATGAATAGTATGAAAAGGCAAAAAGATAGGACATTGAAAGATGAACTCCCCAGGTCAGTAGGTGCCCAATATGCTACTTTCTGGAGAACTAACTCCAGAAAGAATGAAGAGATGGAGCCAAAGCAAAAACAGCACCCAGTTGTGTACGTGATAGATGATGGATGTTAAGTCCGATGCTGTAAAGAGTAATACTGCATAAGAACTTAGAATGCTGGGTCCATGAATCAAGGCAAATTGGAAGTGGTCAAATAGGAGATGGCAAGAATGAACATCAGCATTTTAGGATGTCCACTAAAATGGACTGGAATGGGTGAATTTAACTCAGATGACCATTATATCTACTACTGTGGGCAAGAATCCCTTAGAAGAAATGGAGTAGCCATCATGGTCAACAAGAGTCCACAGTGCAGTACTTGGATGCAGTCTAAAAAACAGCACAATGATCTCTGTTCGTTTCCAAGGCAAACCATTCAATATCACGGTAATCCAAGTCTATGCCCTGACCAATAATGCTGAAGAAGCTGACGTTAAATGGTTCTATGAAGACCTACAAGACTTTTTAGGACTAACACCCAAAAAAGACATCCTTTTCATTATAGGGGACTGGAATACAAAAGTAGAAAGTTAAGAAATACCTGGAGTAACAGGCAAATTTGGCATTGGAGTACAGAATGAAGCAGGGCAAAGGCTAACAGAGTTTTGCCAAGAGAACACACTGGTCATAGCAAACACCCTCTTCCAACAACACAAGAGAAGACTCCACACATGGACATCACCAGATGGTCAACACCGAAATCAGATTGATTATATTCTTTGCAGCCAAAGATGGAGCAGCTCTATACAGTCAGCAAAAACAGGACCAGGAGATGACTGTGGCTCAGATCATGAATTCGTTATCACCAAATTCAGACTTAGATTGAAGAAAGTGGGGAAAACCGCTAGACCATTCAGGTATGACCTAAATCAAATCCTTTATGACTATACAGTGGAAGTGACAAATAGATTCAAGGAATTAGATCTGCTAGAGTGCCTGAAGAATTATGGATGGAGGTTCATGACATTCTACAGGAGGCAGTGATCAAGACCATCTCCAAGAAAAAGTAATCCAAAAAGGCAAAATGGTTGTCTGAGGAGTCCTTACAAATAGCTATGAAATGAAGAGAAGCAAAAGGCAAAGGAGAAAAGGAAAGATATACCCATTTGAATGCAGAGTTCCAAAGAATAGCAAGGGGAGATAAGAAAGACTTCCTCAGTGATCAATGTAAAGAAATAGAGGAAAACAATAGAATGGGAAGGACTAGAGATCTCTTTAAGAAAATTAAAGATACCAAGGGAACATTTCATGCAAAGATGGGCTCAATAAAGGACAGAAATGGTATGGACCTAACAGAAGCAGAAGATATTAAGAAGAGGTGGCAAGAATACACAGAACTATACAAAAAAGATCTTCATGACCCAGATAACCACGATGGTGTGATCATTCACCTAGACTAGACATCCTGGAATGCCAAGTCAAGTGGGCCTTAGGAAGCATTACTATGAACAAAGCTAGTGAAGGTGACTGAATTCCAGTTGAATTATTTCAAATCCTAAATTCTAGATGATGTTGTGAAAGTGCTGAACTCAATATGCCAGCAAATTTGGAAAATTCAGCAGTGGAGAAGGAAATGGCAACCCACTCCAGTGTTTTTGCCTGGGGAATCCCAGGGATGGGGAGCCTGGTGGGCTGCCGTCTATGGGGTCTCACAGAGTCGGACATGACTGAAGTGACTTAGCAGCAGCAGTAGCAGTGGCCACAACACTGGAAAAGGTCAGTTTTCATTCCAACCCCAAAGAAAGGCAATGCCAAATTATGCTCAAACTACCATACTATTGCACTCATCTCACATGCTAGTAAAGTAATGCTCAATATTCTCCAAGCCAGGCTTCAACAGTATATGAACCATGAACTTCCAGATGTTCAAGTTGGATTTAGAAAAGGCAGGGGAATCAGAGAACAAATGGCCAACATCTGTTGGATCATTGAAAAGGCAAGAGAGTTCCAGGAAAACATCTACTTCTACTTTATTGACTATGCCAAAACCTTTGACTGTGTGGATCACAACAAATTATGGAAAATCCTGAGAGAGATGGGAGTACCAGACCACCTTACCTGCCTCTTGAGAAATCTGTATGCAGGTCAGGAAGCAACAGCTAGAACTGAATATGGAAAAACAGACTGGGTCCAAATCGGGAAAGGAGTATGTCAAGGCTGTATATTGTCACCCTGCTTATTTAAGTTATATGCAGAGTACATCATGAGAAATGCTGGGCTAGATGAAGCACAAGCTGGAATCAATATTGCCTAAAGAAATATCAATAACCTCAGATATGCAGATGACACCACTCTTATGGCAGAAAGTGAAGAAGAACTAAAGAGCCTCTTAATGAAAGTGAAAGAGGAGAGTGAAAAAGTTGGCTTAAAACTCAACATTCAAAAAACTAAGATCGTGGCATTAGATAGGGAAACAGTGGAAACAGTGATAGACTTTATTTTGGGAGGTTCCCAAATCACTGCAGATGGTGACTCCAGCCATGAAATTAAAAGACACTTGCTCCTTGGAAGAAAAATTATGACCAACCTAGATAGCATATTCAAAAGCAGAGATATTACTTTGCCAACAAAGGTCTGTCTAGTCAAAGCTATGGTTTTTCCAGTGGTCATGTATGGATGTGAGAGTTGGACTATAAAGAAAGCTGAGTGCCAAAGAACTGATGCTTTTGAACCTGTGGTGTTCGGGACAACTCTTGAGAGTCCCTTCAATGGCAAGGAGGTCCAACCAGTCCATCCTAATGGAAATCAGTCCTGAATATTCATTGGGAGGACTGATGCTGAAGCTGAAACTCCAATACTTTGGCCACCTGATGTGAAGAACTGACTCATAAGAAAAAACTGTGATGCTGGGAAACATTGAAGGTGGGAGGAGAAAGGGATGACAGAGAATGAGATGGTTGGATGGCATCACCGACTCAATGGAGTTGGTGATGGACAGGGAGGCCTGGCATGCTACAGTCCATGGGGTCACAAAGAATCAGACATGACTGAGTGACTGAACTGAACTAAATATGGCAACAAGAAGACAATTGAGAAACTATTAACATCAGAACTGAACTGCAGTAGAAGCAGAGAGGAGGGATAATCTGTCACTAGAAGCGGCAACACTGATTCTTCCTCACTATGAATGGTAGTTTTAAAAAGTTCCTAGATGTAATATCTGTCCATGTGGGCAAGTTAAAACACCAAGATCTTTTGGAATTGGACATAGGGATAATGGTCAAGAAAGACTGTACAGTTATTAAGATATCAAATAGTGATTTAATAGAAATACTAAATCAAAGAAAGAACTTCAACATTCATTGCTCTGCGTATTCTTTAACTCACAAAAACTTACACCAACCCAAGCACATACTCCCACACCTACACAAAAAGATATCTTCAGCCTATTACCACAGGAAGTTGTGCATAGAATTGTTGGCTCGAAGGGAGTGTGTAGCATTATTAAAGTTCTGCTTGAACACAGATAAAGGTCTCCCAGGGGATCTATTTTTAGAATCTTTTATGAAGGACTTGTGCTCAAACCGTACTTCCACTGTCTTGAAATCTGAGTAGCTTGCTCTTGTTTTGAGTTGTGACATACCCAGAATTGGGGAACAGTCTCTATATCATATGTGATATCACTCGATTCCAACTGCTCCACCAACTTTGAGGTTTTGTGTTTTCACAGATCTCCTCGTGTCATTTGACAATAGATAAGCAATTTGCAGCCAGGTAGTACTTAGGCATTCTTCTATTTTCTTATCCATCAAATGTCTCTTCATAACTGTTATATAATTTTAACAGATCTTTTGACATAAAGTCATCTTTTAGATTATCATTATTGTAAATTTTATCCAGTTAGCCAAAGAACCCCATAATTATCTTTGCTATTAATATAATTGCTTCTAACAAATTGACATCTGATATCATCATTAGAAACCTGCCATCTCACCCAAAGTAAGTCCTATATACATTTTAGAGATAAAAAGTGTTATTAGGAACTTGCAGCCCACAGACTCACCTTAAATTGTTTTATCTCAATAACATAAATGCTGGGACTGGTTTCCATTTGCTGCCATGTACAAGCATGCTTGTGATGATAAGGACAGTAAAGGTCACTACACATTCAAAAACCTTTCACTACATCTTGAAAAGTATGTACCCTGAACATATATAGGTGGAAGAATCATTCCTTCTAAAACTATCTGTGTGATGGTTTTAGTTCATCTGACTCATAAAACTTGAGTAATTATAGTCAGTAGCACATTTATATAATCATCTCACATATGGTTTCATATTTTACCAGCTCTGGTACATTTGCATCCTGAGATATATATTAACATTTTAAAGATAAATTAACATTTCCTAATACTTAATAAGTAGGAATTCATAGAAAAATGGATATTAAAATTTGTTTCTAAAGGGGAGCAAAAGTGGTTTATGTATCAGGTGTTCACAACAGGGAAAGACATTAATCAGCTTTCAAAAGCTAAATTTGTCTCAAGCTCATTATTATTCAAAGCAATGAATTTTCCCTGGTAACATGTCACAAAGGGAATAAAGAAAGGAAGTTCTAATGATAGCCCAGCAATTTAACACAGGATTTTAATTCAGTAATCTGGAGTTTATGCACATAAGACTGATTACATGCATAAAAGTTTGATTCTACAAGCACTTCATAAATTAAAGGAAAGCCATGTATTTCAATAATACAAAATATGTTTCAACATATACTGGAATTAAGAAGCATTTGGAATATACTGCTTCACCAAACATAAAACAATTGTTAATTTTCTTCACACTAAAGCATGCAACAAAAGCATTTACAATTTCTCATTATGTTCAACATTAAAAAATTACAAAGAACTGATCACTTGTAGAACCTATATTGATGAACATTAGGGTACAATAGGGATAAGCATTAACAAAGGAATATTAAGATTGGGCTCCTGAGTTTGACTTTGTAGCAAATAATTTCACAAAAATCATTGACTGTCAGTTGCTTGCATGCATGCTCAGTCACTTCAGTCATCTCCAACTCTTTGCTACAGTATGGATTGTAGCCCACCAGACTCCTCTGTTCATGGGATTCTCCAGGCAAGAACACTGGAATGGGCTGCATGCCCTCCTCCAGGGGAATCTTCCCGACCCAGGGATCGAACTCACCTCTGCCTTCATCTTCTGCATTGCAGGCAGATTCTTTACCCACTAAGCCACCTGGAAAGCCTGTCAGCTGCTTAATTCCCTGCAGATACTTGGTACTCAGTTGACTTCTTAATTTTAAATATAAAGTTAGAACCACTGCGCTGCAAAGATTGCAAAATTGACATTATACTTATTCAAAGGTCATATGCTCTTAACTCTTTGGAACATTGTCAGCCAAGAAACAGTGTGAAGGGGTTTTATGTTCAGAAAGAGTCGGATACGACTGAGCGACTGAACTGAACTGAGGTGTCCTTTTCTGCTTTCTGCTTAACAACAACTAGAAAACTGGATCAAAAAAAGTTAGCCATCATTGTAAAAGAAGAGACAGACAATGGAAAACAAGCAGCTCAAGACTGTAATCCCAGAGAGAGAAGTGATCCATAGGAAGCTCGATTGTTAGAACTCATTACCTACAGGCAGTTTTCAGGCCACCGGTCAGAAAGTGAAAACCTTAACAGAGCAGTGAATTGAGGAACCAGAGTCAGTGTTTGAGGAGGCAAAGATGACTAGAATTTGGAGGATAGAGTATTATCAAGGCAGGAGCTAAATAGAGAGAACTCCAGAGATCTGCAGGGGGGCTCCCCTTAAGGCTTTGACCAAGTTGTTGTTCAGTCGCTCAGTTGGGTCCAACTCTTTGTGACCCCATGGACTGCAGCACACCAGGCTTCCCTGTCCTTTATCATCTCCTGGAGTTTGTTCAAACTCATGTCCATTGAGTCAATGATGCCATCCAGCCATCTCATCCTCTGTAATCCCCTTCTCCTCCTGTCTTCAATCTTTCCCAACAACGGGTTCTTTTCCAATGAGTTGGCTCTTCGCATCAGGTGGCCAAAGTATTGGAGCTTCAAGTTTAGCATCTGTCCTTCCAATGAATATTCATGGTTGATTTCCTTTAGGATTGACTGATTTGATGTCTTTGCTGCCCAAGGGACTCTCAGGAGTCTTCTCCAGCACCACAATTCGAAGGCATCAATTCTTCGGCACTCAGCCTCTTTTATTGTCCAGCTCTCACATCAGTACATGACTACTGGAAAAACCATAGCTTTGTCTATACAGACCTTTACCTGCTCATACATAAGAATAAACTTCCCATTGCCAGGGAAAAGAAATACAAACCAGGCTGAAAGTACCTTGTGTCTCCATAGCCAGACCCAAATTAAACTTCCTTAGCAGGGTTGGTTCCACAAAGATTGGCAATTTTTTTCTTAAAGGCCTGGATAGTAAATATTTTAGGCTTACGGGCCATATGATGTTTGTTGCAAACATTCAATTCTCACAAAAGCAACCACAGACAGTACATAAGTGAATGAGCATAACTATGCTGCAATAAAACCTTATTTCACAAAAGGAGAAGCTGATCCATGGACAATAAATAGTTCACTGACCACTGTCCTAGAGATAAAAAATATTGGAAATGAAAAGTGCTCTTAACAAGCTTAACTTCAGATGAGATTCTGTACAAGATCACTGTTAGCATAGTGACTATTCATGATGAAACACAATGAGAAAAAGGATTTATAGAGAGAATCAGGTATGTTTGGCAACCTTTCAAGCATAAAGCATAATAATATCAAACATATCACACATAAATTAATATGTATTTATTCTTAGTCCCAGAACAAGAGGTGAAGGAGAAGGCAAAAATACTTGAAGAAATAATGGCTTAATTTTTTCCAAATGTGTTGAAAACAAATCCATAGATTCAAAGCATTCAACAAATTTCAAGGAAATGAGGAAACCAAGGTTTAGACTTGTTAGGTGAAACTCAGCGTTAACATGGAATGTTTAAACAGCCAGTAATGGAAGAAAAAGATAGGAACTCAGATCTTCTGGATTTACAGGCTGTGTTCTCCTACAGAGCTTGGTTATATGGATGGAGTAGCTGAAGAAGAAATAAGGGATGTGTATTATATAACTAGAAACCATGCAGCTTAGGAATATTTAAAATATAAAC
This sequence comes from Capra hircus, assembly GCF_001704415.2. NCBI lineage: Eukaryota > Metazoa > Chordata > Mammalia > Artiodactyla > Bovidae > Capra > Capra hircus. The sequence continues at coordinate 66,646,401 of NC_030816.1, forward strand.
TTGTTGATAAACAAGGAGAGCAATACCTTTGATTTAACCATTAGGTCAAACAATTACTGGCACCACACAAATTATTGACAGTAAATCTCAGAGCTAGTACAATAACTCCAAGAGCGGTTATAAAACTTAAAATCAAAAAGTCATACATAGAAATTATTTCCAAATCATAGAATTCACTCTTTTCATTTTGTTGAAATGGGAACATACCCCAGAAAGTTAAATAACTTGCCTAAAATCACACCATTGGTTATAGACCCTTTCTTTTAAGCTATCCCCAACATCATTCCAGAAAATATAAATTATTCATACAGAAAGACAAACCCAATTTTGGCAGGTCAGAGATTTCAGTGAGATGTGAATTGGTTAAGGATTGTGATTTATGAATTGAGGCATCTATCCAGATTGCCTTCTCTCAGCTGTCCTGTGAAGCACACTGTTGCAAGCACCTAAATTGACCTCTATTTCATCCCATTCAACAGTCATTCCATAGCTCCTGCGGAGGAGGGTAAATTACTGTAACAGTTCAAAACTTATATAGAGATCATTTCTCTTTGTTTGCCAGATATAAAATAAGCCAAGATAGATTGTGACTCTACTCTGAAGGATTTAACAACATAAGTCATGCCTCATTTTAAGCAAGTTCTCTGCAGTGTGCAGTATACGGCTTCCTAGGTGGCGCTAGTGGTAAAGAATCTGCCTGCCAAAGCAGCTTAGATGTAAGAAACGTGGGCTCAGTCCCAGGGTCGGGAAGATCCCCTGGAGGAGGGTATGGCAATCCACTCCACTACTTTTTCCAGGCGGGCTGCAACACACAGGGCCACACAGAGTCGGACACGATGCACACGTGCTGCAGTATACATGTCTACATACATATGTACAGATGCATACATATACATACAACACAAGCACACGTGCTCTTATCTAAGCTTCATGAAGGCAGGGGTCACATCGTTCTCACACATTCCCAGTACCTTACCTTACACAGAAGTTGATACTGTAGGTATTCAATATTTACTGACTGAATGAAAAAAGGGTAAATAAGCACAAACACATAGAAAAGCATACCTCTAGAGCAATACATATAATTTGATTTTTAAGTACTAATTTAGAACAGATTATTAAATAATAATAATAAATAACATCCAGGGATTAATTTCCATGCATAAGTTGCCATGAATAGTGCTTTTCAGCACTTTTACTTTAGCCAGTCTTGTCTTGAGATCTGCACAAAATTAGAGGTTTATCCCCTTTCTGAGTTAGACCACAAAGGTCTTAAATGTTTTTAGTATCAGAAATTTTTAGGACACCAAGAATATCTGTCAAAAGATTGTCCATGACTTCTAGGGCTTAGATTAGTACTGGAACATAGCAGTGATCGATTAATGCCAGAAATTTCTGTGTGTGTGTATGTGTGTGTAATAGCGACAGTAGCAGTGGTAGCAGCAGTGCTAAATCTGGGCTTGCCTTCCATCCGAAGTTGAAAGCTTTAAGCAAGATTGAGCAAGCAAGTTGATATAGTTGTCTCAAATTTTAGGCCATTTACTCAGGAAATCCATTGAGGTGCCCTAATCATTTTTAAAGCCTTTGAGGCTGGGAGAGCAGAAAGAGATTTTAATAATTAAATTTACTCAAAGCCCACTGGGGTTCAATCCCACTAATCCTTGGTGAGCAAAAGTCCATATCTCGGCATCTGAGTAATAGACTCTGATGGAAAAGACATTCCTCCCACATAGATTAAATGGACATAAACAGGGAGAGAGATGCTGAAAATAGACATGTATATATTTGGGCTTCCCAGGTGGGTCAGGTGGTAAAGAATCTGCCTGCAATGCAGGAGACTCAGGTTTGATCCCCAAGTCGGGAACATCCCCTGGAAAAGGGAATGGCAACCCACTCCAGTATTCTTGCCTGGGAAATCCCATGGACAGAGGAGCCTGGTGGGCCACAATCCACGGAGTCACAAAAGAGTCAGACATGACTTAGCAACTAAACAGTAACAAACAATAGCTATCATAACCTGCTTTACAATTTCTTAAATTTCCCAGAAGTCAGGTTTTTTTTCAGACTTTCAACTTTTTATTTTGTATTGAGGTATCAGTTCAGTTCAGTTCAGTCACTCAGTCGTGTCCAACTCTTTGCAACCCCATGAATCACAGCACGCCAGGCCTCCATGTTCATCACCAACTCCCAGAGTTTACCCAAACTCATGTCCATTGAGTCGGTGATGCCATCCAGCCATCTCATCTTCTGTCGTCCCCTTCTCCTCCTGTCCCCAATCCCTCCCAGCATCAGGATATTTTCCAATGAGTCAACTCTTCACGTTAGGTGGCCAAAGTATTGGAGTTTCAGCTTCAGCATCAGTCCTTCCAGTGAACACCAAGGACTGGTCTCCTTTAGGATGGATTGGTGGGATCTCCTTGCAGTCCAAGGGACATTCAAGAGTCTTCTCCAACATCACAGTTCAAAAGCATCAATTCTTCAGCTCTCAGCTTTTTCACAGTCCAACTCTCACATCCATACATGACCACTAGAAAATGTATTGAGGTATAACTGATAATTAAAAGACGCTTACTCCTTGGAAGGAAAGTTATGACCAACCTAGACAGCATATTAAAAAGCACACACATTACTTTGTCGACAAAGGTCTGTCTAGTCAAGGCTATGGTTTTTCCAGGAGTCATGTATGGTTGTGAGAGCTGGACTCTCAAGAAAGCTGAGCACAGAAGAACTGATGCTTTTGATCTGTGGAATTGGAAGGACTGATGTTGAAACTGAAACTCCAATACTTGGGCTACTTGATGCAAAGAACTGACTCATTTGAAAAGACCCTGATGCTGGGAAAGATTGAAAGCAGGAGGAGAAGGGGATGACACAGGATGAGATGGTTGGATGACATCACAGACTCAATGGGCATGAGTTTGGGTAAACTCCGGTAGTTGGTGATGGACAGGGAGGCCTGGCGTGGTGCAGTTCATGGGATCTCAAAGAGTTAGACACAACTGAGCGACTAAACTGAACTGAACTGATAGCTGATTAACAATGTTGTGGCAGTTTCAGGTGAACAGTGAAGGAACTCAGCCATATATATATATACATTCTCCCCCAAACCCCTCTCCCAACCAGGCTGCCACATAACATCGAATAGAGTTCCATGTACTATACAGTAGGTCCTTGTTGGCTATCCATCATTTTGAATATAGCAGTGTGTATATGACCTTCCCTAGCTCCCTAACTATCCCTTCCAGAAATCAGTTTTATTCTGTACAAGTAAACAAGAAAACATGGAACTAAACAAGAAAGGATGAATACATCGGAAGTTTCCCATGTACTTATCTTTTCAGACTTACCTAACAGGAAGACCCCACCCCCCAAAAAAAGATCACTCAATATTTCAGAGAATGCTCTAGACTTGAATCCACTGATTTGCACACAGGCAATTCTTAGGTAACTGAGAGGCAGTGTGTGTCAGAGCCCTTACTGGGCTGGCCTCCTGCTTTGCTGGCATGCCTGGGTGACTGTTGGCTGTGCTGACAGTGTAGGTCAGGGGATTATTAGGTCGACTACATACCCCAGGCTCTTTGTTTTTGTTTTGTTTTGTTTTGGGAGGGAGAGAGGAAAGTTGACTGGGGCCCCAGAGATCTATGAAAAAAAAAGAAAAGGAGGAGGGGAGAGAAATGTGCAGTGATAAGTGCTTTCTGTTGTAAAAGTCACGACAGGAAATAAGAGTTTGTTTCTGGCAGAAGCAAACTGGCAATGTGAGTCAAGGATTAACCCTCAGAGATGCCAGGATAACATCTCCTGAGACATGTCTCTAAATTACATCAAAAACTTCTATGAAGGATGTGTGAGTATTATACAAACAGCAACGATTGTATGAGTCCTCTCTGTGTATTTTAACCTGATTCGCATGAGTGCTGATAAATAGGGTTCTCTACGTACATGGACAGTCATACAGATATCAACCATTTACTGCAAAATATTCTGAATCTAAATAACTGTAGCTAGAATAATTCAAGAAGTACTTCTAGCTGTTGGTGCTTTAAAGCAGCTTGCTCTCTCAATTTGATAGTTGAAGAAGTAGGAAAGAAGACGTAATGACAACCAGATAAACACTATTTGGTTGTTAAGAAAGTGCATATACTAATGAGTCTAATGTTGGATTTGTTACCCAATTATTTTAATAGGTACTAGATATACTAAGATTATCTTCATTGTATTGCAAAAGGGATATTGATTGAATTCAAAGCTTTCTGCAAATTTCCAAAATTATTTATTTCATTAGCAACAAAGTCCCAGTTGACTGTTGCACTTCATATTTTCTGAGTGAAAAGCATTAAGAAATCTCATAACACATGATTTAAAGAGGACTTGATGATCTTTAAGGTTCTTTCTTCAAAATTTCATAAATCTTAAATTTTTTTAAAAATGTGATGGTGAATACATGCTTTAAAATGTCCTCCTTTAATTTTTGTTTTCAAAAGATTTTTTTTTTCTCCTAAAACTGTAACAGATGAAGCCTCCCACCGTGATTGGCCAATTTCACACCCTTTTCTTTGGATCGGTTCGAATGTTCTTCCTCGGGGTCTTAGGCTTTGCAGTCTACGGGAACGAGGCTCTGCACTTCAGTTGTGATCCGGACAAGAGAGAAATAAACCTCTTCTGTTATAATCAGTTCAGACCCATCACTCCACAAGTAAGTTTCCCTGTGTGTACATATATAAAGCTTACTCTACACCAGATAAAACTGTTTCCTTTTTAAATGTAAATAACATGTAGACTATGCTAATGAGTATTATTTCTAGAATAATGTTTTTAAAAATTAGTCATATATTTCAGGTAAATCAATTTAAGTAGATCAAGAGTTTCTTCCAAGTCCAGCATTCTATTATCTATTGATGTTAGAATTATACTCCAGGCTTGCAATTAGAAAATGCAGATAGGGTAGCTACTGAAATAAAGTATATCATCATTGTTAGTAATTGGTCAGTAATGACAGTAAAATGCAACTACTTTTTCACAATTATTAAGACATCTAAAGTTTTAAACTTTCAACATCTTGAAAATTAAATGAGATATGTCCAGCATTGCTACTTTCATTATATTATTTTTTATTCCTCATAAGACTTACAAAACTTAGAATTTTTAAGTTAGCCTCTAATGAGGGTCAGTACCTTTTGAAAGTGTATATTTTCATGACATGCTGATGGATTTTACTAAGATATTTCTGACACGCTTTAGGTGTTCTGGGCATTACAACTAGTGATTGTCCTGGTTCCTGGAGCTATTTTCCATCTATACGCTGCATGTAAAAGCATCAATCAAGAATGCATTCTTCAAAAACCCATCTACACTGTGATCTACATCCTCTCTGTTTTGTTAAGAATTAGCCTAGAAGTGGTAGCATTTTGGCTTCAGATTCACCTTTTCGGTTTCCAAGTAAAACCTCTCTACCTGTGTGATGCTGTGTCTCTCGGGAAAAAATTTACTATTATAAAATGCATGGTGCCAGAACACTTTGAGAAGACCATTTTTCTCATTGCAATGTATACATTTACTGTCATTACAATAGTATTATGTGTTGCTGAGATTTGTGAGATAATATTTAGAAGATTATGCTTTCTAATTAGTCAATGACCAAAAGGATGATTAACTACTGTCATGCCACTATTATTTATCAACCATTTTTACTTAGTTTTATCAGTGAGTACCTCAACTTCAAACATAAATATTTTTTTTTAAACTTACCTCACTGTGTCTGAAATTTATGTCTAGTATAAAATATAAGACTAAGTTCTAAGGCAGGGATTATTGAACAAACCTTTCATTCCATTTTGGGTTTTTTTTTCCCACACATTAAGAAATATACATGGAACTAATGATAACTCATTTTTTAAATAGTACTTTTACAGAGCTCTTTCATACACAACAACTTAATCAATCACAGTATTTTGGCCAGAGAAATTTTTATCAGCTCTTTTACACTGGTGGAAAAGGTAGGCTTACGGAAGTTAATGTATGCATCCAAAGTCACACAACCAGACCAGGATTCAGCTTTCTTAACTAGAAAGTCATTTCCCTCCCCCATTTAAGTAAGCAGCACACATTTTGAGGATGTAATTATTGTTGCACTCATATAAAATATGACTTAATGAAGTACAGCAGTTTTCAGTTAATTATTAAAAGAGTCATTTTATAATTTGATCACTAACTTGAAGAAACGGAGCACTTACATTTTTAATATTCTATTCATACAGTTTTCTTGAAATTTTTAATATTAAAGTATATGGTAATATGGCCACTAAATAAATAAAAAATGCTATGTAAAATAATGTGCATGGTCTCTTTGCTTCTTGTTGGAGGAAAAAAAATCCCTCTGTGCTCATAGATAGTCTATAACTGTAGTTTCTATATACAAGATTACTGAGATAGAAAATTTTATTTATATTGTTAGACTTCCTAAATCACTATGAAATGATTTCTAAGGTATTTTCATATTAATTCAGTGCATTTCTTTTTAACTGCCTGTTTTACCAATAATCATGTCCATATAATATCATTTAAAAACTTTATATATGACTGCCTTATACTAGCAGTTTATTAAGGAAAAAGTATAGTCAGTAAAAAGCAGGTTTTCAATTTTTTTCTTAAGCATTATTCAACCCATAGCTGATATCATGAATTTTTGCATTTAAGGATTTTTAAATCATTGATGCTTTCTCCACATGACAGCTCGAGACATTCAACAAATAGCTGCTTAGTATCTATTATTAAACACATACCACATTAAAAGTTCAAACACAAAGATAAATAAGGCTTAGCACCTTTATAAGACCAAGAATCCACCTGCTAATGCGGGAGACAGAAGGTTCAATCCCTGGGTCACGAAGATCCCCTGGAGAAGGAAATGACAATCTACTCCAGTATTCTTGCCTAGAAAACCCCCTGGGTAGAGGAACCTGGTGGGCTACAGTCCATGGGATCACAAAGAGTCAGACACGACTGACTGACTAACACGCAAGCACGTGCACGCACACACACACACACACACATAAATTATTGGTGTGTTAGTTCACTCAGTCATGTCCAATTCTTCAAAACCCCACAGACTGTAGCCTAACAGGCTCCTCTGTCCATGCGATTCTCCAGGCAAGAATACTGGAGTGGCTTGCCATTCCCTTCTCCAAAGGATCTTCCTGACCTAGGGATCAAACCCTGATCTCCTGCATTACAGGCAGGTTCTTTATCATTTGAGCTACCGGGAAGTCCTTACATAAATAATTCTTAAGTTCTATTCTGGGGCACAGTGAAATAACTTGAAAACAGTTGATCCTTGATGCTTCCTTTTAAGCTCTGTGAGATGGGAGCAGGGTAACCCTCACCAAAGGCCCAATTTTGCTCCATTACTAAGGCAAAACCTTTCTGAGTACCCTATGAGATACCCCTTTGATGCTTTGAAAACATTATTTTTTCACCATTCTCAAATTCTTGAATTCCCTTCTCAGGCTGGTTGACTCACTGTCTTAGTCCAATTGGACTACTATTACAAAATATCTCAGCTGGATAGGTTATAAACAAAGGAAATTTATTTCTCATAGTTCTGGAAGATGGAAGTCTCAGATCAGGGTGCAGGCATGTTCAGGTTCTGATGAGAGTCCTCCTCTGCATTATAGTCTTGTCATCACAGCCTCACATGGCGGAAAGACCAGAAGCCTCCCCCTAGGGTTCCTTTTACAAGCACACTAACCCCATTCATGAGGGTTCCATTCCCAAGACCTACTTACTTGACAAAGGTCCCACCTGCTAAAATCATCACACTGGAGGTTAGGATTTCCAAAATATGAATTTTGGGGGGAACACCAACATCTGGCCCATTGCACTCACAGTTGCCACAGGAATTACTGTAGCTACATGAAGCAGGTCTTTGCTGTGCCCAAGGAAAGAAGGGAAAGGGGTAAGAAAGATGGCCTCTTACAAATTTTCTAAGGGAAGATCATTTAAAAAAAAAAAAAAAGAATTCCCTTTAATATCATTGCCCATTCAAGGATGAACGCTTTGATTTATTCTTATTCTGATTCATCCTAGGACATTTTCAAAGTAATGCCCCTTTTAAAGAGAATTTCTACCCTAGCTGTTGGGAAAAGTAACTATTCTCACTTCTATGTGACTCTTGGATATCGTTCCTTTTAATCCTTTCAGGTAGTTCTTTTCCTGCAAAGATGTTACATTGATCAGGACTCAGTCAAAGACCCTTTACAGATCTCTGGGCTCTCATGCTTTGCAGCTTCTCCCCCTGAGGCAGTCTGTCCTGTCAATCTAGCCTCCTCAGCCCTGGACTCTCTCTCCTCAACTGACAAGGAAGAAAGATAGCATTTCTAAGCCACTAGAGGAACTCTGGTCACCTCTGCTTCATTTAAGTAAATAGTGCATATGTGTAAAGATGCAGATTCTGTGTGAGTTTGTTTGGACAGTCTTTTTAATTCCTTAATGATATATATTATTCTATGATTTCAGTTTGTTAGTAAGTATATCAGGATTGTTAGCACACAGCTATATGTTCCTGGATAATAAATGCTACAAAAAATATAGCATTTATAACATATAAATATCAGATATTTAATTATATAAAATATAAAAACTGATTTTTCTAACAACTGCAAATGTTGCCAAAATGAATAAGAATGTCAAAGCTAAACAAATAACTAACTAACCACTTGAAAATATATTTAAAGATATATTTAAAGTTATTGCATAAAAAGTTATTGGGTCAAATAAGATAATTTAAATTGAAGTTTTTCAGTCTGTTTATAAATGAAAAATGGTCAGGATACTACATATTAAATCCTATAAGATGTTGCCAAGATTGTAGTGCATGGCAAACTGACAGCAGAAAATACACTTAATATTTAAAAAAGAAACAATAAATGTAATTCAAGCAGCAAATATAAGAACTTTGAAATAAAACTAAGGAAAACAAAAACAATTTAATAAGGATAAAGACAGAAAGTAACAAATTATAAAATGAACAATATACAATAGATAGATCCAAAATTTGTCTTGAAAATAACAATTAGAAAAATGTAGCATATCAAATCATGTGTGCAAGTATATCCTTGTAAGATTTTATAATATATACGGAGTTATACATTGTCACTTGAAATACACTGTGATAATTTAAAGATGTATACTATGAAATACAAGACAACTAGGAAAACAAAAACAACAAAATTTTGTCTACTAAGCCAAAAAAGGGAATCAAAACATTCAACGAATCCAAAAGATGGCCAAAAAGACAAAAAGGAACAAAAACAAAAGGGACAAATTGAGCACAATAACAAGGTAGTAGAATTAGACCTAAAAATATCAAATTATAATAAATATAAAGGTCTAAGCATTCCAAAGCAAAACGGGGATTGCTAAGTACATTTTTTAAAATATACAGATCAAATTATTAACAGGAAGCTCACTTTAAAGATTTAAAGATTTAGTATTTTAAAAATATTTTAATGAATATTAAATAGATAATAAAAAGTAGAAAAAGATATATCATGCAAACAGTAAGGATCAGAAAGCTGAATTGGCTGTATTAATATATGAGAAAACACAAGCAGATTTCAGGGTAAGGAATAGTGACAAGGTTAAAACAGACATTTCATAATGATTAAAGTATAATTTCATTAGGAAGCATAACAGTTATAAATGTGTATGCCTCCAATTAGAAAGTGCCAAAATATAAGAAGCAAAGCCTGCTAGAGCTTAAAAGAGAAACAAATCCAATTATAATTAGATATTTCAACATCAGTAATCAACTGACAAAGTAGAATATCAGGAAGGAAATAGAACACACCAATAAATAACTGGAACTAATTAATATTAAGAGAACACTCTGCCAAGCAAAGCACAGAGTATATATATTTTTTCAAGTGCATGTGTACCATTCTTCAAGAGAGTACATTTTCTGAGTCATGATAGAGTCTCAAGAATTGAAATCACAATGGAACTGAACTAGAAATAAATATAAATAAGATATCTGAAATATGCTCAAATATTTTAGAAATGAACAATACATTTTTATGAACCTATTGATCAAAGAAAAAATTACATGGAAAATTTTAAACATTATTTATCAAAATTTGTAGAAAGCAATTAAAACAGTTATTGGCAGCATATAAAAAGCTCTAAATATTATGTTAGGAAAAAAGAAAATTCCACCTCAAGAAATTATTTTAAAAAACAGTTTAAATACTAATTAAATAGTAGGTAAATAAAAATAAGAGCACAAAACATTGAAATAGAAAACTGAAAGATAATAGAAAAGTTAATGAAATGAAAAGATGGTCTTTGAAGAGACTAGTAAAATTGATTGATTTCTAGTTAGCCAAACTGAGATAAATTAGAGAAAGATATTCTTTCAGAATAAAAGAGAAAATGAAAATTACTCATATCATAAATGAAAAAAAGAAAGGGACATCAAAACAGAACATTTAAATGATTATAAGGAAATGCCATGAACAATGTTTCACCAGTGAGTTTGATACTTATGTGAAATGGAAAAATTCCTTGAAAGAAACATATTACTAAAAGCTGACTCAACAATAATCAGAAAATATGAACATCTCTATACATATTAAAGAAATTAAATTTAAAAATCAAAAGCTTTCTCAGAAAGAAAATATCAGGCCCAGATAAAGCTTTCTCTGAAAGAAAATATCAGGCCCAGATATCTTCAGTGGTGAATTCCATCAAATGTTTAAGGAAAAAAAAATACAATCTCTTTTAGGAAGGACTATTTGCCATGTCATTAAATGAAACCAGTATAACCTTGATATCAAAAATGCTTAGCAAAAACAGTCTAGCATATATAATCCAGCAATATACATAAAAGATTAGACATCATGTTCAAATGGGATTTACCCCAGGAATGAAAGTTTGCTTAACATTCGAAAACCAATTAATGCAATTCAACTAGATTAATGGAATAAAGGAAAAAACTCACCTAGTCATCTTAATAGATGCAGATAAAGCACTGGATTACATAACCATTTATTAACATAATGAAATAAATAAAAACCCATATCTCTCACTGTCAGAGAGTTAACTAAGCTTGATAAAAAGCATCTAAAAATACCTACAGGAAATATCCCACTTAATAATAATGGAAGAATAAATAATGTCCCCTTTAGTCAGGTAAAAAGATAAGGCTGTGTACTTTTACCACTTTTGTTTAGCCCTGAACTGGAGGCCAATAAGATTAAACAAAACAAAAAATACATACTTAAATATATACTTACTCATTAATGTAGTAAGACAAAAAATAGAACATATACAGATTAGAAAAGAAGAAATATGGTCACAGACATAATCATGAAATAAAAAATTCTAAAGGACTTACTAAAAGTTACTAGAATTTGTAATTAAGTTATCAAGGTTAAAATTTCTGTAGCGTAATAAAAATGAAATTATAATTTTTAAATGTCATTTATGATAATATTCATAAACATGAAACAGATAAGAGATAAATTTTACAACAGATGTGCTAAAGCTGTACAATGAAAACTAAAAAATAATGTTGAAAGAAATTAAAACTGTTTTAAATAAGTGAGCTTTTGGTTTGGAAGCCTTCATCTTTTAAAACTCAGTCACTCGAAACTGATATGTTGATCCAACACAATTTCAGTTAAAATCCCAGCAAGCTTCTGTAGAAATTAAGAAGCTGCTTTTAACATTTACACGGAATACAAAAGACCTAGAAGAGCCAACATAATTTTGAAAAAGTAAAATAAAAGTACACAACTTACACTACGACCTCTCAAGACTTGCTCTACAATATGAATGAGTGCACCTGAATAATAGAAACAAACTCACAGGTACGGGGGCTTCACTGCAGGCTCCCTGATGAAGAACCCACCTGCCAACGCAGGAGATGTGGGCTCAGTCCCTGGGTCAGGAAGACGCCCTGTAGAAGGAAATGGAAACTCACTCCAGTATTCTAGCCTGGAGTATGCCATGGATAGGGGAGACTGGTGGGTTATAGTCCACGGAGTCACAGTCAGACATGACTTAGTAACTAAACAGCAACAGCACACCTTCCTACAAAGGTACAATAATCAAAAGAGTGTAGGGCTGACATAGTGATTACAGGAATAATAGATCAAAAATAGTTCAACACATATATAGTTATGTATTTTTTAATTCTCCAATATAACTTAATGGTGCTAGAACAACCAGATATCCATGCTGCAAACATAAGTAGCCTTTTTTTTTTAACCTTTATCCCTGTCTCAGCCATGGATATGTAGATGGAACTGGCCAAGTCATTGGTCTTCTCTTTTAATCTTCTTTAGTAACTGTTAAGAGGGAGGGAAAACAACTGAACTGAGGAGATGATAAACAATAAGAATGTGAGTCTCATATATCGGAAGCCAAATTTCTACCATAGAGAGTGTACCCTAAAGAAAGTGCTATAGGTATATACCATCCTTATTACATTGGCGGCTGCTGCTGCTGCTGCTGCTAAGTCGCTTCAGTCGTGTCCAACTCTGTGCGACCCCAGAGACGGCAGCCCACCAGGCTCCCCCATCCCTGGGATTCTCCAGGCAAGAACACTGGAGTGGGTTGCCATCTCCTTCTCCAGTGCATGAACGTGAAAAGTGAAAGTGAAGTCGCTCAGTCACGTCCAACTCCTCGCGACCCCATGGACTGCAGCCCACCAGGCTCCTCCGTCCATGGGATTTTCCAGGCAAGAGTACTGGAGTGGGGTGCCATTGCCTTCTCCAATTACATTGGCTGAGCCCTGTCATTTTCCATGAAAATATGTGTGACCACAATCAGAACAGAAAGTTTTGCTGTGAAATGACCACACTGGAGTAGTACACTGGAGTCCAGGGAATGGTGCAAAGCATTTAACTTTTTCCATCAAAACACCTGCAGGTCTAGTCTCTCTCCCTTTTCTTCTTTCTGTGGTTGCTCCTACCCCATATCTCTGCCTTCTCTAACTTGCAAAAATTCTGCCCCAGCCTAGAAGGGGATATCAGATCCTTCAGCAATTGATTAGGATTGGATGGAGAAGAGTTTAGGTCTTTCTTCATAGTAAAATATCAGTAAATTCTTAATAGAAAATCATCAACCACAAAATTCAACCTCATGTTTTTAGTATTTATTTCACAGCATAATTTCCATGTGCTGTTATGTTAACAATGTCTGTTCAGTTCAGTTCAGTTCAGTCGCTCAGTTGTGTCCAACTCTTTGTGACCCTATGGACTGCAGCACGCCAGTCCTCCCTGTCCATCACCAACTCCCAGAGCTTACTCAAACTCACGTCCATCGAGTCAGTGATGCCATTCAACCATCTCATCCTCTGTCATCCACTTCTCCTCCTGCCCTCAATCTTTCCCAGCATCAGAGTCTTTTCCAATGAGTCCATTCTTCACACCAGGTGGCCAAAGTATTGGAGCTTCAGCTTCGATATCAGTCCTTCCAATGAATATTCAGGACTGATTTTCTTTAGGATGGACTGGTTGGATCTCATTGCAGTTGAAGGGACTCTCAAGAGTCTTCTCCAACACCACAGTTCCAAAGCATCAATTCTTCAGCGCTCAGGTTTCTTTATAGTCCAACTCTCACATCCATACATGACTACGGGGAAAATCACAGCTTTGACTAGACAGACCTAAGTTCTCCAAAATATCAATTATCCTCTGGTGAAGGGAGTACAGTACTTAGAAAGAAGACAGCATATGTTGGCAGGTGGAGAAAAATCCCAGAACACTAATATTTAGGCTCCAAACCAGAACAATTATATCTGAAAGTCTGGGAGTCTGGGGGTAAGAAGGACACCTATATATGAGTTTTTTAAGAACTTCTACGGTGAACTTTAAGGAGAATCACAGATGAGATTCAAGAGGTAATAGAAAAAGAGTGCCTCAGAATTTATAAGGACAGAGAGACAATTCTGCTTTGCTTCATTAATTTCTCGATGAATCTAGCAACTTCTGACTGGATAGCGTAAATAGAGGAGAAAGAAACCATACTATCGTTGCATGATCGGCTGCTTTATCAAAATACCACAGACTGGGCAATTTATAAGCAACAGAAATCTATTTCCTACAGTTCTGAAAGTTGGATGATCAAGATTAAGGTGACAGCAGGATCAAGTTCTGGAAGGAGCCCTCTTTCAGGTTGCAGACTGCTGATCTCTTGTTGTATCTGCAAATAGTGGAAAAGCAAGCTAGCTCTCTAGGGTCTCTATTATAAGCGTATTAATCTCATTCATGAGGGCTCTGCCCACATGAGCTAATCATATGCCAAGGGCCCATCTCCTAATATCACCTCAAGCATTACCTTTAAACATAAAATTTGAAAAGTGAAAGTGAGAGTCACTGAGTCATCCCTGACTATTTGCGACCCCGTGGGCTATACAGTCCATGGAATTCTCTAGGCCAGAATACTGGAGTGGGTAGCCTTTCTCGTCCTAGCTGAACCACCAGGAAAGCCCAAGAACACCGGGGTGGGTAGCCTAGCCCTTCTCCAGGGGATCTTCCAGACCCAGGAATTGAACCAGGGTCTCCTGCATTGCAGGCAGATTCTTTACCAATTGAGCTATCAGGGAAGCCCATGAATTTGGGAGAGACACAAATATTCAGTACATAGTGCATACATTCTTAAGAGGTAATAAATATGTTGCTCAAATTGGGGAGAACACAGAACTCAGTTCTTTGAAAAACAGGCAGCCCCCTGAGTAAGGTGATGTACTCTGCAAATAACAGTGGAAAAAAGTTAGACGTGCACTGGAGGTAATACAAGGACATTGAGCAGATTCTGCTGAGGTTTGGGTGAGGGTAGGGGGGAGTGTTGATTAGAAAATAGTAAGCAGAGGAAAATTTCAGAGTTTGAGATCTTATTTCTTCAAGTGACATGATTTCAATGAAAACCAGCTTTAAGATGAACTCTCAAAACTGGAAACTGAGATAAAATGAAGATGAAGGTTACTGGAGGAAGTAAATAATGGGTCACATCCTGACAGTATGCATGGAGAAAAAAGAAAAAGGATTAATGTCACTGATGGCGGAAGGAAAAGTTGATGACTACCTACAATGGCATATACAATCGATATCACCAGATGGTCACCACTGATATCAGACATTATAGTCTTTGCAGCCAAAGATGGAGAAACTCTATACAGTCATCAAAAACAAGACCAGGAGCTGACTGTGGCTCAGATCATGAATTCCTTATTGCCAAATTCAGACTGAAATTGAAGAGAGTGTAAAAAACCACCAGATCATTCAGGTGTGACCTAAATCAAATCCCTTATGATTATACAGTGGAAGTGAGAAATAGATTTACGGGACTAGATCTGATAGACAGAATGCCTGATGAACTATACATGGAGGTTTGTGACATTGTACAGGAGACAAGAATCAAGACCATCCCCAAGAAAAAGAAATGCAAAAAAGCAAAATGGCTGTCTGAGGAGGGCTTACAAATAGCTGTGAAAAGAAGAGAAGCAATAGCAAAGGAGAAAAGGAAAGATATTCCCATTTGAATGCAGAGTTCCAAAGAATAGCAAAGAGAGATAAGAAAGCTTTCCTAAGTGGTCAATGCAAAGAAATAGAGGAAAACACTAGAATGGGGAAGACTAGAGATCTCTTCAAGAAAATTAGAGATACTAAGGGAACATTTCATGCAGACAGGCTCAATAAAGGACAGAAATGGTAGGGACCAAACAGAAGCAGAAGATATTAAGAGGTAGCAAGAATACACAGAAGAACTGTACAAAAAAGATCTTCATGACCCAGATAATCACGATGGTGTAATCACTCGCCTAGAGCCAGACATCCTGGAATGTGAAGTCAAGTGGGCCTTAGAAAGCATCACTACAAACAAAGCTAGTGGAGGTGATGGAATTCCAGTTGAGCTATTTCAAATCCTGAAAGATGATGCTGTGAAAGTTCTGCACTCAATATGCCAGCAAATTTGGAAAATTCAGCAGTGGCCACAGGACTGGAAAAGGTCAGTTTTCATTCCAACCCCAAAGAAAGGCAATGCCAAAGAATGCTCAAAGTACCACACAAATGTACTCATCTCGCATGCTAGTAAAGTAATGCTCAAAATTCTCCAAGCTAAGCTTCAGCAATACGTGAGCCATGAACTTCCAAATGTTCAAGCTGGTTTTAGAAGGGGCAGAGGAACCAGAGATCAAATTGCCAACATCCACTGGATCATGGAAAAAGCAAGAGAGTTCCAGAAAAACATCTATTTCTGCTTTATTGACTATGCCAAAGCCTTTGACTGTGTGGATCACAATAAACTGTGGAAAATTCTGAAAGAGATGGGAATACCAGACCACCTGACCTGCCTCTTGAGATACCTGTATGCAGGTCAGGAAGCAACAGTTAGAACTGGACATGGAACAACAGACTGGTTCCAAATAGGAAAAGGAGTATGTCAAGGCTGTATATTGTCACCCTGCTTATTTAACTTCTATGCAGAGTACATCATGAGAAACGCTGGGCTGGAAGAAGCACAAGCTGGAATCAAGATTGCCGGGAAAAATATCAATAACCTCAGATATGCAGATGACACCACCCTTATGGTAGAAAGTGAAGAAGAACTAAAGAGCCTCTTGATGAAAGTGAAAGAGGAGAGTGAAAAAGCTGCCTTAAAGCTCAATATTCAGAAAACTAAGATGATGGCATCTGGTCCCATAGCTCCATGGCAAATAGATGGAGAAACAGTGGTAACAGTGGCTGACTTTATTTTGGGGGGCTCCAAAATCACTGCTGAGGGCGATTGCAGCCATGAAATTAAAAGACGCTTACTCCCTGGAAGGAAAGCTATGATCAACCTAGACAGCATAGTAAAAAGCAGAGACATTACCCTGCCAACAAAGGTCCATCTAGTCAAAGCTATGGTTTTTCCAGTGATCATGTATGGATGTGAATTGCTGTTGCTGTTGCTAAGTCACTTCAGTCGTGTCCGATTCTGTGCGGCCCCGACAGCAGCCCACCAGGCTTCCCCATCCCTGGGATTCTCCAGGCAAGAACACTGGAGTGGGTTGCCATTTCCTTCTCCAGTGCATGAAAGTGAGAAGTGAAAGTGAAGTCGATCAGTCGTGTCCAACTCTTCGCGACCCCATGGACTGCAGCCCACCAGGCTCCTCTGTCCATGGGATTTTCCAGGCAAGAGTACTGGAGTGGGGTGCCATTGGATGTGAGAGTTGGACTATAAAGAAAGCTGAGCTCCGAAGAATTGACGCTTTTGAACTGTGGTGTTAGAGAAGACGCTTGAGAGTCCCTTGGACTGCAAGGAGATCCAACCAGTCCAGCCTAAAGCAGATCAGTTCTGGGTGTTCATTGGAAGGACTGATGTTGAAGCTGAAACTCCAATACTTTGGCCACCTGATGCGAAGGGCTGACTCATTTGGAAGGACCTTGATGCTGGCAAATATTGAGGGCAGGAGGAGAAGGGGACAACAGAGGATGAGATGGTTGGATGGCATCACCGACTCGATGGACATGGGTTTGGGTGGACTCCGGGAGTTGGTGATGGACAGGGAGGCCTGGTGTGCTGCAGTTCATGGTGCCACAAAGAGTCGGACACGACTGAGCAACTGAACTGAACTGAACTGAAATATGGTATAAGTCGGCAGCATTGAGCAAGAACTACTACGTGAATGCCTTATTTGTGCATTGACAAGATAGTAAGTATCAAAGAACTTTGCAAATTGTTCATTACTCTCCCAAAACAAGCTGTCTACAACCCAGCTTAGAACAAAGGCCAATTATCTTTAAGTTTAATGGTTCAGTATTCATGTTGAAAAACCATGTGGTTATTTTACCCAATGTGTCCATATAGAAGTGTAATTTAAAATTTTAAACACATCTCTCCTCTTATGCAAGAATTAAATTCAAAGTTTCTAAAGTCAGAGAGGCTTCTCTGGACGCTATTAATATAATGTGAGGAACTGGAAACGATAATTCCTGAAGGATGACAAAGGCAATTCACCTCTTTAGCTTTTCTCCCAATTAATAAACATCGTTTTATTCCTGTTTTTCCCTTTCTACCAGTTCTTAAGCCACAAAAGGGGGGTCGATGGCGAAACAAAGAGAAGTAAAACAAAATCTCTCGTCCCTCCTGCCAGCAGCCAGCAGAGGGCGCCGGTGCCATAGGCAGCGGGATGGCCGAGGCGCTCAGCCTCCTCTCGGCTCTAACCGCTACGTGCCAGGCGAACTGAGGTTGTCCCTGCTGCCAACCCGTAGTTGCCTCGCTGTCGCTGAGCAACAGGGAAATGGGTGGGATTTGCTGTGCGCGTTCGTGCGGGCACGCTCCCAGGCGGAAGCGGAAGTGTCGGCGGCAGGCGAGTAGGAAGTGGTGATTCCTGAAGAGGAGATGGCTGCTCTTGCTACACTGCCCCCGCTGCCCCCACAGTTTAAGAGCATACAGCATCATCTGAGGACGGCTCAGGAGCATGACAAGCGAGACCCTGTGGTGGCATATTACTGTGAGTCCTTCCGAGTCTCCGCGGTCCTCCTTGGCCTCCGCCCCCTGATTCTTAAGGCCGTCCCCGCCTCTCTAGCTTTAGACCTGAGCTTTGGCCTCTGACCGGTCCCTTGGGGACAGAAGTCCCTGGGGGTCCCGCCCTCCTCAGGGATCCCCAAGTTCTCTGCCCCTCCAGGCCTCAGAAAGGCAAAACTTCGAAAGTACTTTAGCGTCCACCAACTAAATATTTTTAAACGGAATACATGGGCTCATGGACTCTGAAACACAGTGTTCTAAAGTTTTCTCCCTGTGTGTACACAAATGAGCTTTCTGTCTCCACCAGGAAATCGTGAAATTAACCTGGGTAGTTAAGTAACTGAGTTGGGGCTAAAAGGAAGGTAAGTGTTCCAGAGACAGCAGTGATGTGGGCAAAGGAAGAGACTAATTGAAAACATTGTCATGAGTGTGGGTTAATTATGACAACTTGCAGGCCCAATCATAAATAGAGAGTGGCTGCTGCAGATCAAACACTTGTATTTGCCCATTTCTCCTTTGGCATTTAAACTGCTGTCTTCCACCAGTGAGAACTTTTAGCCTTGATTTTGAGTAATAAATGAGGTCGAGACATTTGGTGACATACTCTCGCTTTGGTTGTGATACATATAATCTACAGTTGATGAAAAACACAGATCACACTTGATCACACTTTTTCCTTTGCGCTAAAGAGAGTAGTTCCAGTATAGGTTATTTTATATTCCACATTCTAACTTTGCTGCAAATTAAACAAGTGACCAAGCAACTATAGTATGCTGAAAAGGATTTTTAACTTTGAGAAGCTCAGTATAATGTGTCCTCTCTTATAGACAATATAAGGTTAGCCAAAATATGGTCCACTGTCATCCTGGCCATAAACCAGGAGTACCCCATTTTCATTCCTCAAATGTGCAAGGCCATTTCAAACCTCCACATTCTTCCCTTTCTTGGAAATCTACCTTTTTTCCCACTTGGCGAACTCCTTAATTCAGATTCTAACTCAAATGTCACCTCTCCTGTGAGCAGTAAGATGATTACTCTCAAGGCTTTACCTCCTCAGTTTGTTCAGATCATAACATTTTTGCGTTACACTTGTTTTTCAGGTTCCTCAAGCAGGGACCATTAGTCATTCATTCAGCTTGTATTTATTGAGATGTTACCTGTATGAGTATTACCAGGCACAGTGGCTACAGCATTCATGAAGCTTACATATTATGGGGTGGGGGGATTAAACAGTAAAATGCGTAAATCATACAGAATATTACAAGATTGTGAAGGAAATTAAAGCTGGGAAAGAACAGGGAGTACCAGGAGTAGGGTGGTAGAAAATGAGGGAGGGATTTCATTTTCAGAGTGGTCAGGGAAAGCTTCACTGAGTTCACATCTGAACAAACTTAACCGGAGTGAAAAGCAAGCTTTGCATCACCTGGGCAAGAGTGCTCTCCATAGAGGGGATAACAAGTGCAAAAGTCCTGAGGTAGGGGTTTGCTTAAAGGAGGATCAAAGTGACCCTTGTAACTAGAGTGAATAGAGCAAGCAGAAAAGCGATGTGATTAAAGTCAGAGAGATTATTTCTTGTAACAGTAAAGCGGGAACCCTTGATTCTGGCTAGAAGCAGTCCCTCCATGGGCGCTGTATTCTATACGTTTGTCACTGTCCTGGGACCCTTGATTCCTGTGTCACTATCCTCCCTCTTTTGCTGTTTCTCCCTAAACTTGCCCCGGTTTCCTTTATTTAAAAAATAAAAGGAGCTCTCACTGTGGCATTCCCCTAGAGTTGCAGTCCTGTCTGCCCAACCTCAAAGCTAGGCTTGAAATAGTTGTCTGTAGTTGTCTTTAGATCCTTACCTTATAGATCTTTTTCAGCCCATTGCAGTCTGGTTTTCTATCCCATTATTTCACCGAAACTGCTCTCAGCAGGGTCAGAACCATGATTTTTATTGCTAAAACCAGGTGTCACTTAAAAAATATTTTTGTTATGAAGCACTGGAGAAGGAAATGGCAACCCACTCCAGTACTCTTGCCTGGAAAATTCCATGGACAGAGGAACCAGGTAGGCTACAGTCCAAGGGGTCGCAAAGAGTCAGACACGACTGAGCCACTTCACTTTCTTTCTTTCTTTCTTATGTATATGTTAAAGAACATATGTAATGTGTATATACAGTTCAAGGAACAGTAAAATGAATGCTAATATATCTACCATGGTTGCTGTGATCTGGTGAGTGTGAAATGATGTCTCACTGGAGTGGAATTTGCAATTCACTGAGTCTTAATAAGGTTGAGCATCTTTTCATTTGGTAATTAACCATTTGTGATTTCCTATTGAAATACCTACTTATTGCTTTTGACCATTTTCTATTTCATTGTTTTAATCTAGCTACTGATCTTTTGGTATTGCAAATGTCTTCTCAAAGTTTATTTGAGAAGTTTGATTTTTGATTTTTCATTCTATTTATGAAATCCTTTGATGTGCAAAAGTTCTTAATTTTAAAATATGACCAATTGAGTAATTTCTTCCTTAGGATTTATGTTCCGATTTTCTAGGTCTTGATTTCTTTTTATGTACCTTATTTGAGATTTTGGCTTCCTGAGTTTGGGGTGTCATTCATCAAATCTAGAAAATTCTCTACTTTCAATGATTGTTTGTCTGCTATCTCTGTTCATTCCTTCAATTTTAATTAGACATGTGTTGCATTTTCCTCGTTTAGCTTCTTTGTCTCTTAATGCTTTGATAGTTTGTGTCCATTTTCTTTCTATGCTGCATTCTGTGTGATTTCTCTAGGTCAGTGGTCACCTTCATATATTCTATTGTATAACCCATCTGTTTCGTTTCTATTAATATTCTCATTTTTTATTTCTAGATGTTCTCTTACTTTGTTTTTAAATCAGCCTTGCCATTTCTGATAATCTTTTAACTGTTTTAAACGCACTCATTTCTTTAAGTGCTTTAAAAATATTTGCATTTATATTTGCTGTCTGATAATTACTGTATAGGTTATATTTTAGGTCTGATTCTGCTGTGTAACAAAAAATGGCTTATGACAGTTTTTTTCTTGTAACTTAGGCGCTAGAACTACTAAACTAGTACTCTTTAAATTTCAATATGCAAATAATTCAACAGGAATCATTTTCACATTTCACAACTTCTGTGTTTCTTTCCTGACAAAGTTCCTTTGGTCAAGGTGGCAAAGCAGTATGCTTCCCTTTATTTATTTATGTATTTATTACTTTATCTTGTTCTCAGTTGCCCTCTTCCTACTTTAAAGGATAAAGGCAGACTCTCCTGCATCATTAGAATTTTTATGGTGTATTGTTCTGGAGGAGAAGGTAGAAAATCCTCCAGGGTGTCCAGGAAAAAAAGGACAGTTCTAACAAATTACTGGTGTTAGTGAAACCTCCATTTATTAAGCTATTAGATAGAGCTTCCTGTCTTTATGTGTCTTATTTGGAAGAAAATCAGTCAGAGCACAGAATAAGCCTTTATTTAAAAATGCTGGGCATGGGAAAGAAAGGATGTCAAAGGAACATTCTAACATACAGCTTTTTATAAGGGGTGTTACCTAGAGTCATCTCCTTTCAGGAATAATTAGTCAAGAATGAATCTCAGAAGAAGGAGGAATTTTTCTTAGCTATTAGCAGCCATTGTTCAATCATTTTGGATTTTATCCAGAGGAGTGCAGAGGGGCAGTTTGCAACCAAGGTCAAGTGCAAGATGGTATGGAGCATGTTGTCCTTGTTCTTGGGGAACATGGTAAGGCCATGTTCAAAACTAGCCTGTGTTGAAGTTTCAAAATGGTAAGAGTTTTCATTATATGATCCTAGCATTTCGTTCTCTGTTCCTTATTAAAGTGTCATTCCTGAAGTAAGTTCAGTTCAGTTCAGTCGTTCAGTCGTGTCTGACTCTTTGCAATCCCATGAACCGCAGCACGCCAGGCCTCCCTGTCCATCACCAACTCCCGGAGTCCACCCAAATCCATGTCCATCGAGTCGGTGATGCCATCCAACCATCTCATCCTCTGTCGTCCCCTTCTCCTCCTGCCCTCAGTTGCGTCAGGAGGCCACAGTATTGGAGTTTCAGCTTTAGCATCAGTCCTTCCAGTGAACACCCAAGACTGATCTCCTTTAGGATGGACTGAGGTAAAAGCAAAAGGGAAATGCTGAAGTGGGAGTACCTTATTTCATTCAGGTGACAAGCTCATATCAAGGTCTGTAGGTTATCAAAATTTTAGTCTTAGAATCCAGAAATGAGAAAGAGTGTGTGGGAACATGTGTTAACATTTATTTGGATTAAAGAAGTCATATTTTTCTGAAAAAAGTAAGCCTCCAATGGCTGATTGGTTTGACTTTAGCAGTTAGTTTTGCCATTTATGTAGAATGGTGGACATTCTCCTCAAATGAGGTAAATCTTCAGCTCTGGAGTGTTTTGCTTCTTTCAGAAATACATTTAAAACAAGTGATAGGATGAAAATATTATAACTTTTTTTTTCCTGCCGGAGGATGTTGAAACAAACACTATTTCTGTTTTCCCAATCCTGTCTCACTCTTACAATAAAAAGAAGCCTTTGATTGAAAGCAAATGATGAGTCTTTATAAGATCCTCTCTGTATCCTTCAGAGGAATTGAGAAATGATGAGTCTTTGTAAGATCCTCTCTGTATCCTTCAGAGGAGCTGAGATAACGAATACTCTGATGAGGGGGTGACACATTCTTTTCTAGTCTTAAAACAAATTTCGAGGCAAACCTAATTAGAATGTCAGCTAAGAAAGATTATTAAAAATGTTATTTGATGATAAGTGATGATGTGGTTTTTAGCCTATAACCCAGAAGGAATTTAGAGAATTTGGTGGTTTTGCTGTGACAAAGCTTCCATTCTCATCTGCTGCTTTATGTGAATGAATTTTCTCCCTTGTTAAATTCATAAAAATGAAAGCAGGAATGGAACCAATACTCTGGTTCATTATGAGGATAAATCACGTTAATTCATAGATAGGCAGTTTAACTCATGCATTTCCAAGAAAATTTTACTTTTTATACTTAGTGATTATTAAAATAAACACAATTCATATTGTTTTAAATGTTACATTGTTACATATAACAATTGCAAAAACTCAATTCCAGAAGAAACATTTTAACACATAGCACCTTCTCTCAGGAAATTTAATAAAAATTTAAGTTTAATTTTTTATATACTTTTGTTGCAGAGCAGTGTGATAGGATAATCAAGTAACACCTTTGAGCATGCAGATACATTTTTATAATAAAATCCTATAAAGTAAGTACATAGAAATATGGGTTAAAAGAAAATAAGACTGTATTCTGACTCTTTAAAAAAATAATATTTTTTATCTGAAAAGATTGTAATAGATACCAAATTGCTATGGTGTTTACAGTTGAAAGAGTGATAAAATTTTTAGATGTCAGTACTTGACATCTGTAGTACAGAAATTGCATTTTTTACCTGTTTAAACTTCAGATAAAAAGTAGTAAATGTCAACCTAAAAATGTGTGAAGGGATACATTTCTGTAAACTTAGAGCAAACAAAAATTTTCTAAATTCCTAGAGCAAGGAAGAATTTTTCGTGAGAAGAAAAACTAAAGGTTATTTGCTACTTACTGATTTATAAAAGTTCCATATTCTTTTATATTTCCTCTCTGTATGTTGCTCTCTGCCTGGAATCCCCTATGACTTCCTCTTAATCAAACTTTTATTGACTCAATACTTTTTCCTTTTTTTCCTTTTGAACTCTGTGTAGCTGGAGTAAGCTATGCATTGGAGGCATTATTCAGACACGTTGATAGACACTTCAATGAATAATCGGGGTTTTCCATCCTCTGGATCACTTTTCAGTATGCATTGTGTTTTGATTTTCAGATATTTGGTTGGTGTTTTTGTTTCTAATATTTTGTTGCTCTCTTAAGTTTGTGGTTTTTTTGTGGGTTTTTTTTTGGTCATGCCTCATGGCTTACAGGATCTTAGTTCTCCAACCAGGAATTTAACCCAGGCCCTCAGCAGTGAGAGCTTGGATTCTTAACCACTGGACTACCAGGGAGTTCCCAACTCAGTATTTTTTGCAGATTGGTTTTCCTGAGCTCATATGATGTCTAGAAATGGTATCAAGTACATCCCTCCTCTTGATCCTCTTGACCTTTCAGTCTCCTGGATTCTCTTGGAAGACAGGGACTGATACCTTGTTTTCTCTCACCACCTGACACATAATTGGCATTCATAAATATTTAATGAATGTCATTGTTCTAAATGTTATAAATATTCCAGCCTACTAAAATATTCACTCTGAGAGCAAGAAATATGTCTTAAATTGATGATCATTGAATCTCTTAACTCCTAATACAGTACCTAAGCCATGGTAGATAGTTGGAAATTATGTAGTTTACACGTAATATGTGTTGAGTGAATAAATATAGGGTAATTCATAGTTTTTTCACATGCTCTTACTACAGTAAGGAAGCGGAATGAAAAGAATCTCAAAGCACAGTATTTCGTAGCTTGTGGCTATTAGATTGTCATAGATATGTCATAGGGTGTGCCCTTTGTGCTTCCTCATTTCCAGTATTTTGTGATTTCCAGAAATGATTTAGATCTGGCCTTGATGGGAATACTCTAGTGTTTTATCATTTTTTGTTACCTTAGTATTCCTATATTTCTAAGTTGTTTGATCTTTTATATTCTTTTTAAGTCAGGAATAAGTGTTAAAATACCGTATATCAAATTACTTTTTGACTAATATGCTTAGAGTTTACTTCTTTGACCTTTTTAATTAGTAATAACAAATTATTGAATTTACTCTTACTTGGAACATCTCACTCCTAGAAAAAATTGTTACTTTTTTTTCATTAAATTATTTTGAAATAATTATAGATCCACAAACAGTTACAAGAAATAATACAAAGAGATCTGAGTGCCTTTTACTCATCGTGCCCAGTGGTAATATCTTGCAAAGTCATAGTACAGTATCACAGCCAGAATATTGATACTGACACAATCTACCCATCTCTTTTAGACTTACCTAGTTTTCCATGAATTCATTTGTTTATATGTCTGTATATAGCTCTAAATAGTTCTCTCAAGTGGAGGTTCATGTATCCAACACCATAGTGAAGATAGAAGTTGTCTAAGAAGAATCCTTCATGTTAATCCTGTTACAGCCAGAAGTCTGTTAGAGGAATTTCTTTTATATACTTATCAATTTCTCACATTTAAAAAATTAAACTTGAGCTAATGTCGATGCATCAAAGTTTTCTAGAATATCTTTCATATCTGTCAGATTTTCAGATTTATTAGTTAAGAAATTACAGACTTAACCTTCCCTTCCTTTCTTCATACATGTCACAGTCAGCCCAGTTATCAAATGTTTGCATTTTTACTTACCTTCGTAGTTTCTTTGCCATCATACCCTCACCTTACATCTAAGCTATTGAGATAGCTTCCTGCCTTCTACTTCAAGCTAAATGAAAGTTGCTCAGTCGTGTTCAATTCTTTGTGATCCCACGGACTATAGCCTGCCAGGCTTCTCTGTCCATGGGGATTCTCCAGGCAAGAATACTGGAATGGGTAGCTGTTCTCTTCTCCAGGGGATCTTCCCAACCTAGGGATCAAACCCACGCCTCATGCATTGCAGGCAGATTCTTTATCGTCTGAGCCACCAGGGAAGCCCCTACTTCAAGCGGGTAGTACCTGTTGCTAATTGAAAGTTCTGCTTTAAATGCTTAGTGAAAACAACACAGAATAAAAGAAGGATAAAGTTAACTAAGCATTTAGAAACCCTGTGCTACACAAGCAGTACAATTAATTTATAAAAGCATTGCATTAGGAAAAGAATGTTTCCAATAGATGAAAGACAGAGGGCCAGTGTCCTTGATAGGGAAAACACTCATACAAATCCATTTTAAAAAATGAAAACTATGATCCCCATAAATGGACAGAAATGTGTATGTACTACTAAAAGAGAACATACTAATTTTTAACGTTCAGCTGAATTAGTAGCAAGTGTAAATTAAGATGGCATACCATTTTTTGACTAAAGTTATAACTTATACAAAATGAGTATGTGATGAAATTCTCCTTGACATGGCTGTGTGAATTGGTTCCAAGTTTTAGAAAGCATTTTATTGGAGGATATAGAATTGTAAAAGTATCTGATGTGCAGTAATTCCAGTTTTGAAAAGCTTCTGCCTAGGAAATAATCACTAATATATGAAAAACTTTAGGATTATGTGAACAATTATATACGTTTGTGGCAAGCCGCAAAACAGCCTAAACATATATCATAGTGGAAATGGTTAAGTTATGGTATATCCATTGCATAGAAGGTGACATAATCATTTAGAAATTAGAAAGCATCTTTTGTAACGTGGGGAAAGATTGATATAAAAATTCAGGATATAAAATTATATATATATACACTATGATTTGAACTTTTCACTGCAAATGGTGACTGCAGCCATGAAATTAAAAAATGCTTGCTCCTTGGAAGAAAAGCTATGAAAACCTAGACAGCATATTCAAAAGCAGAGATGTTACTTTGCAGACCAAGGTCCATCTAGTCAAAGCTATGGTTTTTCCAGTAGTCATGTATGGATGTGAGAGTTGGACCGTAAAGAAAGCTGAGTGCCAAGGAATTGATGCTTTTGAACTGTGGTGTTGGAGAAGATTGTTGGGAGTCCCTTGGACAGCAAGGAGATCAAACCAGTTGATCCTAAAGGGAATCAGTCTTAAATATTCATTGGAAGGACTGATGCTGAAACTGTAGTACTTTGGTCACCTGATACTAAGAACTAACTCATTGAAAAAGACTCACATGGTTGGAAAGACTGAAGGCAGGAGGAGAAGGGGACGACAGGATGAGATAGTTGGATGGCATCACTGACTCAATGGACATGCATTTGAGCAAGCTCCCAGAGTTGGTGATGGACAGGGAAGCCTGGTGTGCTGCAGTCCATGGGGTTGCAAAGAGTTGGACACGACTGAGCAACTGAACTGAACTTTTAAAAATGCATATATGTGTGTATATATATACACACACATACACGGAGAAGGCAATGGCAACCCACTCCAGTATTCTTGCCTGGAAAATGGACCGAGGAGCCTGGAAGGCTGCAGTCCATGGGATCACTGAGGGTCAGACACGACTGAGCGACTTCACTTTCACTTTTCACTTTCATGCATTGGAGAAGGAAATGGCAACACACTCCAGTGTTCTTGCCTGGAGAATCCCAGGGACAGGGGAGCCTGGTGGGCTGCCGTCTCTGGGGTTGCACAGAGTCGGACACGACTGAAGTGACTTAGTGTATATATATATACATACATAGACACACACACATACATAATAAACTTGGAGGGAAAAATAGCAGCTTTAGGTTTCTGGATGGTTTTCTTTTGATTGTCTTTTTAAAAATTTTCTCGTAAGTGGGCGTGTTTCATACCATCATTACTAAACAACAAAAGCTTTACTTAAAGCAAAAATTTTTTTAAAACACCAATAGTAGCTCCATCTGACTATCAGAAAAAATATAAGTACCTTTAGTGATAAGGAGTACGTCAAGGCTGTATATTGTCACCCTGCTTATTTAACTTATATACAGAGTACATCCTGAGAAATGCTGGACTGGAAGAAACATAAGCTGGAATCAAGATTGCCGGGAGAAATATCAGTAACCTCAAATATGCAGATGATACCACCCTTATGGCAGAAAGTGAAGAGGAGCTAAAAAGCCTCTTGATGAAAGTGAAAGAGGAGAGCAAAAAAGTTGGCTTAAAGCTCAACATTCAGAAAACAAAGATCATGTCATCCGGTCCCATCACTTCATGGGAAATAGATGGGGAAAGAGTAGAAACAGTGTCAGACTTTATTTTCTGGGGCTCCAAAATCACTGCAGATGGTGACTGCACCATGAAATTAAAAGACGCTTACTCCTTGGAAGAAAAGTTATGACCAACCTAGATAGTATATTCAAAAGCAGAGACATTACTTTGCCGACTAAGGTCCGTCTAGTCAAGGCTATGGTTTTTCCTGTGGTCATGTATGGATGTGAGAGTTGGACTGTGAAGAAAGCTGAGCGCCGTAGAATTGATGCTTTTGAACTGTGGTGTGGGAGAAGACTCTTGAGAGTCCCTTGGACTGCAAAGAGATCCAACCAGTCCATTCTGAAGGAGATCAACCCTGGGATTTCTTTGGAAGGAATGATGCTAAAGCTGAAGCTCCAGTACTTTGGCCACCTCATGTGAAGAGTTGACTCATTGGAAAAGACTCTGATGCTGGGAGGGATTGGGGGCAGGTGGAGAAGGGGACGACTGAGGATGAGATGGCTGGATGGCATCACTGACTCGATGGACGTGAGTCTGAGTGAACTCCGGGAGATGGTGATGGACAGGGAGGCCTGGCATGCTGCGATTCATGGGGTTGCAAAGAGTCGGGACACGACTGAGCGACTGAACTGAACTGAACTTAGTGATAACTCATGATTTGAACATGGCATCATCTTCTGTAATTTTAATCAAGCTGAATTTCACTCCATTTCTAGAACCTGACTGACTTTCTGTTGTCTCCAGACCTTCCAACATTGTTCTCTAGCCCTTGACACCTCTTGCCCTCCTTACCAAACCCACTCCATTTTTATCCTTAAGGTTCTAGCTTAAATGCCACTTTCTCTGGGAGGCCTTGTCTTAAACTCCCTGGTTTTAAGATGTATTGTCTCTCAGTCCTCATTGTGCCTTGTATGGCTTTATCTGAATTGCTTTCCATATACCTGTAGTCCCTTCTAGAGTGGAAACTTAAGGAGGCTGAACCCTGCTAGGGCCTCTTGATTCATTCACTGTACCAGGTAGTGCTCGGCCACTAAAGATACTTACACAATAAGGAATAGGTACTCCAAAAATGGTGAATTGACCTGACTTTTGAGGCAGCCATGGTCCCTATAGCTACACCGTATAGTTGTCATGGAATAAAGAGGCCAGATAACTAACATTCACGTAGCTTTTGGCATTCATAACAATCCTTTTCTTCAGGGTATCTGATTTGAACCTTATAGTCATCCTGGTCCTTCTGTTAGTAAGCGATGGAACCAGGACCTGAATGACAGATGCTAGATGAGAAGTGGGTATATGAAAAATTGTTGAGAGTAGGTAGTAATTAGAATAGCAGTTACAGAGTGAAGGTAAAGGGACCTGTTAAATCAGTGGGAAAGCAAAGGGAACCAGTGCAGTGATCTGGAAGATTCCTGATAAGTGGAGAGTGAAAATGAGGACAGGCTTGATGTTACTGACATAACTTTCTGAGCTTTGTATCTCTCTCTGTCTCTTTGTTTTTTTTTTTTCACCTTAATGAAGCCAGAAAATATTTGAGTTCCTACTAAACATAGGCACCATATGATAAATATTTTTATTCTGTGACATTTGATGTTGTGGATAAAGTGAAAACTAGAAAGATTCTTTCCCTTTAAACTATGTGTTGCTATTTAGTATCGATATCAAATATCAACACATAAAGCTGATATTAAATATCAACATACAAAGTTTCAGATTTGGTTTTTAGAAGTTTCCTCTAGGGGGTGGTATTGTACAATTAATGGATATTCAGTGACCATGTATAAATGTTCTTTGAGAGTCATTTCTTTATATGACCATAGGAAAATTAGATGTAGTTCAGGAAGTTGAAAATACATATGGTATGTTTCATATACAAGATGTCATAGGACACGAGTGTAAATGCTTAAAGGCTAAATAATAATGAATTTTTATTGATGGTGGTAAGCTACTTGGATATTAGGATTAATAATCAGTTGCCTGTTATTTGCTGTTAATCACACAGAAATTGATTTAATGACTAGTAAATTTAACTAAGCTTATTATCTTTAACCAATTAAAGATAAGCAGTTTTTTTGTGCTGATTTCTGAATCTTTAGCAACTAATTTGAGCTCATAGTCCTTTTGTCTAAGTATGTATCATTTCTTTATTGTAAGCTGACTCCAGATACTTTACTGTACCCATGACAGGTTAATAAAAACCTCAGAAAGTTGGACTGCTGACTTATCCATTAATATTCCATTTCTTTTTTTATTTTGCAAACATATTTACAGACATGAATTTTATATTATACAATAGTTATTTTAATAATTACTCCTGTTTTGAGTAAGTCCTTTTGGTTTTAAACTCTCTAAGCTAACACACACACACTAGCGTTACAGTAACTTGCACAAGCTGTATGTGTGTGCTCAGTTGCTTCAGTCGTGCCCGACTCTGTGACCCCATGGACTGTAGCCCTCCAGGCGCCTCTGTCCATAGGATTCTGTCAGCAAGATACTGGGGTGTGTTCCCATGCCTTCCTCCAAGGGATCTTCCTGACCCAGGGATCGAACATGCATCTCCTGCATTGGAGGCAAATTCTTTACCAACTGAGCCATCAGGGAACCCCTATCACAGTCAACTACTATATAAAATTACATTTCACATATTAGTTTAGAACTTACTTTTCCCTTCTCCTGTCCTTTGGCTGTAGTTGTCATATATTTCAGTTATAAACCTATAAACCCTAGAATGTTGTTATTTTTTAATTGTCCTTCTTATGATACGGGGAGGGTGGTGGGAGGGGGGTTCAGGGTTGGGAACTCATGTATACCTGTGGTGGATTCATGTCAATGTATGGCAAAACCAATGCAGTATTGTAAAGTAAAACAGAAAAGAAATTTATAAAATGAGGAAATAAAATTTTTAGTGTATTCCCGCATAATTACCATTTTCTGCAGTCTTCATTCCTTTGTAGTTGGTTTTAAATGTGTCATTTTCTTGTCTGTCGAAAAGTTTATCATTTCCTTTATAGGATTGTCACCAATTCTATCAGCTTCTATGGTGTGAAACAAGCTTTTATTTTCATCCTTATTTTTGAAAGATATTTTTGCTGGGTAAAGAATTCATCAATCATTTTTGCCACTCCTCCCCACCTTTGAAGGGGTGGACTCCAGTTACATATACGTTAGCGCATTTGATGGTTCCTCATACCTCACTGAAACTCTGGTTTTGTGTTTTCCTTTTCAGTCTTTTTACTCCCTGCTTCATTTTAGGTAGTTTCTACTGCTATGTTCTGAAGTTCATTCATTTTTTCTTTTATGATATTTAAACTACTATTAATCCTGTCCAGTAAAACTTTTCATTTCAGATACTCTTATATTTCATTTCTGGATGGCCCTTTTGTGTTCCTTTGTGTATGTTCTATCTCCTCATTTTATTCATGGCTTCCATAAAATACTTCAAAATGATTTCCCAGTATTTTAATATCATCATCTGCTATTTCCATTATTTTGTCATTGTTTTATTGTTTTATGTTCACATTCTTCTACTATTGCCATCATTAGTGATTTTTGATTGATTGTGGGACAGAGTGAATTTTAAGTTCTTGAATGTCTATTCTTTGAAGGGATTAAATGCAGCCAGCAATTAATTGCTGTTCAGTTTAATTCTTTGGTGCCTTGTTTTGTTTTTAGCTTTAGAGGGCAGTTCTGAAGTACTCCTTGCTGTAGGGACAGGTTAACCCTATTACTTAGTTGCGGGCTGTCTACAGAATATCCTGGGTTAACCTCTGGGGCTCTCTGCTCCTTTTGGTTGGAACTGTAATGCATCCCAGCCCTATGTGTGCACTGGGGATAGTCCAGCTCACAGCGTCTGTTCATTCTTTGGCCTTGTAGAGTTTTCTCCTTCACATGCACATGGCAGTGTTCACCTGAGCCTCCAGATAAACTCCTATACAGATTTTGGGGTTTCTTTTCTGTGTAGTTTCATACTCTTCAGAATTCTGCCCCTCAATTTACAGCTGCCTCAGTCTCCCTGAACTCCAGTCCATTTTCTCAACTCAGAGGACTGTGTTCGGTTTAGGATTCCCTTCCTACTCCTTAGACTGGGATGTTCCTCCAGGCAGAATACTAGGTTGATATTGGTGTCATCTCATATGTGTCCTTTCTTCAGATGTCTTAATCTTACTATGTCTGTTTCCATTGTCCAAAAACCTCTTTTATATATTCTGTCTTGTTTTCTTTGATTGTTCACAGTAGGATGGCAAATATTACTCCTTGTGGCCAGAGTTAGAATCTGTGTTCTTATTTTAGTAATCAAATCATCACTATTATTTACTAAGTACCAGCACAGTCTTTTAGTAGGAATTCAGAAGGAGCTAACTTTTCTTAAAGCTATTATATTATGACAGACGCTCTAAAAATACTTCATGAAGGAATGAGTGTAGTATATACCCAGGATATATTCATTCATACTTTGTTTTTATTTTATTTTTTTCCTTTCACAAAGACAATACTAACCATAGAGCAGGTATTTATAATATACTTATGAGTAGAGTAATAGATTTGGTTCTATTTACTGGAATAAAGTGTGGCTTTATACATCAGTGTATGTCATAATGATACCTACTTGAGTGCTATATTCTTTTAACCCACTAGTACATCACTCTTAACAATTACTTTTATGTGCCTTTTGTGTCTTTATATCATGCATTTCATATTTTTAGATTTCTCATGTATAAATGAGGATGTGATAGAATGTTAATGTTTAGATTTAATGAAACTTTGAAGTATACATGCCTTGAGGATTAGTAAATATTTGTCTTCTAAATGCTTCACATTAAAGTTAGGTTGGAAAGTATTTAATCCTTTTCCAAATATGCCTCATTACTCATCTTTAAAAAATATTTATTCATAAAAATGAACACATTTCCTTGATGAAATAAATATATTTCCCTATAGGTGATTCTAGCTACATATTTATTCTGTTTTACTAGGTAATTTTCCATGTTGGACACCAATTTTTCTTCATACTGCTGCTTCTACAATGAATTACTTGTCCTGAACAGAGTTTTATATGAAAGTAGTCCTTTTTCCCATCCGTATGACTAAAAGATCTTTTGGTGTATAAATTTTCATAAGTAGATTTAACATCTTTTCACTGTATTAATATTAGAAAATGTGTCTTGTTGTACAAGTTACAAATTGTAAACCATGTAAGATACTCAGAAATATAGAAGCTAGGCAAATTTGTACTTAAATCTTTTCAATTTTGAGATGATTCTCTCCAGTTCTTCAATTATAGGTGTTACTTTGTAATAATGTCCTTGTAATTGCAAAGACTGAATATGCATGTAAGCCAAGAAGAAAATGGGTATAAGTGAAACCATTAAACTGTGTTGTCATTGCACTGTATTTCAAGTATCAGCCACTTGTATTAAGGTTAGCTTTTAGAGGGTAAGAAGCTTATATTATATTTGTGTTGTGAGGAAAATTGATGATGGTTGTGGTGGTAGTGAATTGGGAATAAATCTGATTCTCACTTCAAAGGAGATACCGATAATCTTGATTTTTATTATGAGCAATGTTGGAAGTAGTTAAAAGTAACAAATCAGAAACAAAATTGTACTTTTTACATAGGAATAAATAACTTTCTCTTGATAACAAGAAAATACTGATTAGTTTTCTGTGTGTTTGCTTAATGGACTTTTACCATTGCTGGATAGCCATTTATTTCCACGGTTGCTCTATTAGGTAGTTCACTACACTCCATAGATGGTATAATTCATATACTGTCCACTTGATAATAAAATAAGAAGAAAGACCTCCCAGGGAAATGAAGCTCACTCCTCTATTTCCTTACATTGTGTTACTGTGTTGACTAATAGTATATATAGACAGTAAATAATTAACTGATGTCTGTTTAATTTTCTGTGTGTGTGTTTGGGTGAGGGTTTGCTTGAAATATGCCTGAAATAGTCATTTGAGAAGTTGAGAAGATAAGGAAATC
This sequence comes from Capra hircus, assembly GCF_001704415.2. Lineage (NCBI taxonomy): Eukaryota > Metazoa > Chordata > Mammalia > Artiodactyla > Bovidae > Capra > Capra hircus. Next base: position 66,680,719 of record NC_030816.1, read on the forward strand.
AGTCTTTACACAATTAATATAAAATGTCTTCAGAGAATGCCAAAACAGGAAAGAAGATGGGAAACAAAACAGAGAGCTTTAAGATTAGTTTCAAACCAGATGTTTCACACAGGACATAAAATGTTGGCATGTCATAAAAATATGTATGTTTAAAGAACTGTAGCTTTCTCAGTTTGTAGTGATGGAAAGTGTATTTTACTTGCTCAAATAAATGATACTGGAATATTCAATATGAAGAAGTATTAAGCTCTTTTGAGGTTGATAATTCTAATATTTATAGTGATGCTGATCTGTCTGTGGTCTGTGTTGCTGGTATGTAGATGCAGGGAGAGAGGATTGTTGAGCTTATATATATATGAGTGTACGTTTGCCAGAGGAGTATAATAAAAGATTCAGGGTTTAGACATAGGGCAATAAAATCCTAGAAAAATCTATCATAAAATCAAAGCTAGTTACAGAAGGAAGTTAAAGGAGAAAAGACTGATTGTAATGAAGAAGTAAGGAGACACCAATGAACTGGAAGCCTATTGTAATACACAGAGTTTAAAGTTGGAAGAAAAGCAGTTATGTTTAGATTGAGTACATGATATACTGATATTAACAGTACAGCAGTTTGAAATGGTAATTTAGTTATGAGGTTACTGGCATATAAGGGAGAGTCCGTACAGTTATGGAGATCAGAACTGATAAGAATTGAGAGCACAGCAGTAGGTATGCATTAGGAATAGATTTGCTTTCGTATTGCAGAAAGTTCGGAATTACAATGCATAAGTAAAATAAGGATTTATTTCCTCATTTAAAAGAAAGTCTGATATCGGCAGTACCCAGTACCAATTCCATGAAGCCATCAGGGACGCAGGCTTTTTCTGATTTCAAATCTGTAAACCAGCACATGATTACCAAAATCGCCTTGTGGTCCAAGCTACCTACTAGAGTTTCAGTCATCCCATTTCTGTTCTAGGCAGCAGGGAGGAGAAAAGGGAATGAGTCATTTCCTTTCCCCTGCTGTCATTCCCGTTTTACAGTCCTTCCATAAGTCTCAGCCACTTTCTGGTTATATAATATTTGTCTTAGGTAATAGCATGGCCATATTTTGCTTTGAGGAATACAGGGAAATGTACTGTTTTGGCTAGCTATATTACAACTCCCTAATAATATAGGAATCTTGTTAGTAAAGAAGACAGGGAGAAAGGATGCAGGTAGGCTGCTAGCTGTCTCTGTCACAAGTATTAATTATCCATGTGAACAGCAAAATTTTTAAGATAGTGGAAAGATAAGGAAAGACCCTAAGGTACGTGAGCAATTACAAGCATAACAGTCCAGTGGAAGAGAATGGACGAGCGCTAGACCCATGTATTTAGAACGCCTTGAGAGAATACTGTAACAGTGGGGTGCAAAAAGAAAACCAGTCATACTTACCAACTCTTCTCTTAAATGCTAGAAAGAATGTAAGAGAATTAAAACTTATTACTTGAGAGAATTGCAAAGAAAATGATTTCTTAAGTGACATTTAGGTTTTAATTAAGACAAAGAGGAAGAAGGCATCTGAGGAGAGGTAAGACAGTTTGCTGATTCTTCAGAACTGTTTCAATAGTAGTTCCAGGGAGTATGGTGGAAGGAGTAGGGCTGTGTGGAGAAACATGGACTTGGTTGGGGCAAAAAGTATAGTTTACAGTGGAGAGGAGTAAGGATGCAATGAGCAGTGATGCTCAGCCTTTTGCTTGTCTACCCTCAAGTTTAAAATGATTAGACATGAATATTATGTAACTTCATAAATAATTTTTCTGTATTGATATACTATATTTAATATATTTAAATATATATTTATTGTAAAAATACTATATGTGCCTGACTCTTTGCGGCCCCATGAACTGTGGTCTGCCAGGCTGTTCTGTTGATGGGATTTTTGAAGCAAAAATACTGGAGTGATTTGCCATTTCCATCTCTAGGGGATCTTCCCGACCCAGGGATCAAACCCTGGACTCCTGCACTGCAGGCAGATTCTTTATCTGCTGAGCTACCAGGGAAGCATATAAAAGAAAAGTATAAAGGATGAGATAAACATATCAATAAAAGGCTAATATTTTCTTCCCACACTCCAGCCATTCCCTGGACTCTTATGGGTCTCAAAGTCTGCAGCCTCAGTATAGCTTAGGGTGAAAACTGTTAGGGGAAATAGAAGCAGCCTGGCACAGAACTGATCCCTACGCTCAGCTAAAAGCCTTGCCCTTGAAAATAAGAGCAAGAACACTTAAAAGTCTCCAGAAAAAAAATTGGTAATACATTAAGAAATACAAAGATTAAATTTCAAGGAAGAAAAAGCATATTATCAGTTACAGGTATTATCATATGAGGAGATGACATTTGATCTGTAATCGCAGTAAAATCAAATAGCCAAGACATATAAAAAGTAAAAACATACTAAAGATGAACCACAAATCATGAGAGAAGGAAAGGATTTTTTACCACTTGCATTTGGGACAGATACCAGTAACTGAGGTAGATGCAAGTTATCAAAGAGTTAAATTTGAAAAACCAGAGGAAAAACTGAAAAAATCATGTAGCTGAATATCCAGTTTCTTGGCGATAAAGAGCTTTCCAAGCGTAGAATTGATAGAAAAATCACTTTGGGTACATAAATATTTTAAGTTTCTGTATTTTAAAACAACATTCAAAAATTGAAAGATGGCCTAATATTCATCCAAAATGTTTATTTTCCAAAGAGCTCATGTGATGTACTTTTAATAAAAGAAATACAGCAAAAGTGCTAGAAGAAAAGACCTGGACAGCTCACTAAGAGGATGTGTTGGGGAGTTCTGTCACAGTTATGACAAAAGAAGAGCTGACTGAGATAAGACATGAAGCTTGAACAACTCAGGAGATGACTGCTTTAAGGGGAGGGTGATCAGCCATGCTTTTAAAAGGCATGGCATGGAGAGAGGTGATTCAAACCTAGTTCTCAAACGACCTGGGCATGTTATTAAATATGACTGGTTAAAAAAAGAGAAAAAGGAAATTTTGTCACATTGTGATCAAACAATGAATATAATAAGTGGGTTTTTATTTTTGCTTCCAAATTAGATTTTTTTTTGTCAGATTAGTATCCAGTGCTAGATATTGTACAGTAAAATTGAAAGTATCATGCTTTTTACGTTGTGAGTCAGTGTAAATCAGTACAGGTCTTTAAGAAACTCCATTTTTGTTTCTCATTGATAACTGGATGAATCAAACCCCTACATTTGATACAGAAATAAATATATTAATAAATTAAACTTCAAGCTCTGTGAGATAACCCTAAAAGCCTAAGCCTTTAAAAGTAGTTCCTTCAGACACAGATATTGAATTTAAACACACGCAGAATACACAATTGTATTAGTATATTAACACATCTTTAAAGAAGGTGTGAATTGGAAACCGTAAGTGTAACTAACAGCTTGCCATGTTCTAAAGCTGTAGTAAATAAAGCTACGATAGATAGTAGACTAACAAGTAACAAAGCAAGATAGACAATATACAGAGTTGGGGCCTTTTGTCCCATGAAAATTTAATATATGATAATGAATGACAAAAGTGGCATTTAAAGCCATCAGGCAGAATGAACTGTTCTTTCATTCATATATTTTATCTATTCAGAAAATGTTTATCGAAGGCCAAGGACTGTTGCAGATGCCAGGGATCCATCAGCAAACCAAGTAGACTACAGTTGCCATTATCATGGAGTTTAAGTTGGAGTTGCAGAATCTGAGAAGAAATAGGTTGAATGATTCCCTGCTGAGGAGAAAAGACTAGAGCAGGAAAGGCGATAGTGTTCACAAGATTCCACTTGGGGGTGAGAGGGCCCTCTTTCCTACTGTATAAAGAACAGTTTGTTAAAAAGCAAGCGACCAAACAGAAAATTTGATGAAATTTTTGTTTTGATAGCTATTCTGCATTCATAAAAGAGGATATAAAGGTCTTCAGTACATTTCTAAGATCTTTTGAGTAGTGAAAATGCAAAATCAAAAGTGAGATAACACAGTCCTGAGATTGATAGGAAGTTTAATACCAGTTTTTAATTTAATGTCAGCTTTTTGTGAGTTTGGGAGAAATGACTGCTTGCATGTGGTGGTGTAGCTATAACTGCATAGTGGTCATTTGTTTTGAAGGACAGTTGAAGAGTAGCTCTTCAGGTGAAAAAGGTACACATACTACAAGCCAGCAGTTCTCCTTGGTGTCTCCCACCGGCCACTCATGCATGTGCACTCAAGAAGGCCTGGTAGTGCAGCATGGCTTGTAATGATGAAAATCTGAGAATACCTCATTGTGCTTTAGTTCAAATGTCGTGTCCGTACTGTGGAGCCCTGTAGGGCTACGCAAATCTTCAGAGCATGTTGTTGAAACTAAGAGGAAAATTACAGGCAATATGTGTACACACCAGTGGTAATAATTGCCACCAAACTTCACAGCTCTCATCACTGAGAAAGCTGTTTAGGGTTGTGGTTTCAGAGAAGTTTTTAGCTTCAGCCTTATCTGTAATATTTTTATTATTTTTTTCAAGAGATGGTATTATTGTAGCCACATGTTCCAAGAGATAGTATTATTGTAGCCAAACAAACTCACTCAGAAGGACGATGCAGATAGTGGAGTGCAGTTTATTACACCGGTGGGCCCAAGGCAGTCTCCTCTTAGCCAAGGACCCCAACCAGTTTTTGTGAAAACCTTATATACCCTAAGTGTACATGCTCAAACCCACCTCCCCAAATTCTCTGAAACTAGTCTGAACAAAGGAAAAGAAGGATACAATCAAAGTTAACCCGTGAGTGATTCGTATGCCTTAAACCCATGATTCATATGCCTTAAGCCTAGGTAGTTAACAGTGAACAATTATCAATAGACCTGTGGCCTTACCTCAATAAGCATAATAAAATTTATGATTCTATTCAGTTACACAGATAATTAGGGTGTTCTTTTAGGCGATGGAGACTCTAGGTACGAGCCCTGGGGCTCTTCCATCCGGGGGGGTCTGGTTTTCCAGTTGGTATGTCGTTTCCATAGATACTGGGCATATAGCTCAGAGTCCACAATCTGGCCCAAGATGGAGTCTTGCTTTCAAGATAGAGCCTGTTTTGTCTGTTTCCTCCTTCAGTATGTTTATTTTTACATGTATACATAAAAATGACCAAAACAATTCTCCCCATTAACCTCAGCTCAAGTGGCATTTCCTCTCTCCCAACACATATTGTGTATTTTATCAGTTATCACATATCTGGCCCTTGGCAAGTGCTCCTATACACAAGGTTGTTTTTTCTGAATGCCCTCATTTACCTACTAAATTTAAATTGCAGGTTCTTTTGACAGCCTCAAACTGGTCCTTTTATTTTAAATATAATGTCAAAAGAGAAGGCCTTCCTTCATAGAAATTTGTTATCATCATCATGAATCTTGTATTCTTTGGATAGTGTTTTGCGTTTTTTATATTTGTGAATAAGATCCACAGTAAATCAAAGTTTTATTTCTAAATTCACTTAAATTTTAAATTATTTATTAGAGACAACATATTTTAAACATTCAGTCCTGGGAATTATTCACATCATTGTATTTTTCTTTATAGGTCGATTGTATGCAATGCAAACGGGAATGAAGATTGATAGTAAAACTCCTGAATGTCGTAAATTTCTATCAAGGCTAATGGATCAGTTAGAAGCTGTAAGTTGAACACTGAACATTTTTCTGATTAATGTTTATAAGGCCATTTTATTTCATTTGTGTTTGTTATTGTAGCTCTAACTGTTGGTGGCAATCAGCAGTGTCATTATAGCTGAGGAAAAATTAGATAATTTTTTTTACATTTACATTATAGTGCTTAGGGAGTTGTAAGTAAAAGTTGGTTTCAATATCTTTGCCTATACATTATTTCTTGTTCCAGATTATTGTAGACTTTTGAATCATTATTTCATAAGTAACAAATCATTTCTAACCTTCCTTCATGCACTCACATGGATGATTGATTTAGAAATTCTTAAATAGCTCTTATAATAATAAAATGGGGGACCTCCCTGGCAGTCAAGTGGTTAAGACTTTGCTCTTCTACTGCATGAGGATGGGTTTGATCCCTGGTAAGGGAACTGAGATACCACATGCCACAAGGCACATCGAAAAAAAGAAAAGAAATGGGCTGTTTATTTAGTGAAAAAGACAAGGCAAGTTTCCTATTGTCTCTTCCTCCCACTCTTAGTCCTGTGACAGGATACTCTTATGGTCCAGGCATTCTCCTCTGCTAACAGAAATGTGGTAGGTGACTAATGAATCATCTTGAACTATGATGTAACATCATAGATTGTGTAGAAGCACCAATCCAGGGAAAACTGAATGGATTTGACTGGGTATCAATATATCAGGAAGGCAATGCTAAACTATAGTAACCTCACTTAGTAATAGGGGCTCCACCCTGTGCCCCAGACTCTTTTCTAACAATGTCAAGTTCTACTCATTACTTAATCTCCTCCCTGGGTTGGGAAGATCCCCTGGGGGAGAGCAAGGAACCCACTCCAGTATTCTTGCCTGGAGAGTACCTTGGACAGGGGAGCCTGGTGGGCTACAATCCATGGGGTCGCAAAGATTCAGACATGACTGAGTGCCTAACAAGAGAATTAGAAACCTAAATATTTATTTGACCAGTTGCATTATTTCGTTTAGAGAAACAAAACTTAAACATTAAAAATCAAAACACTTATACCAGTCAATCCAGAACCTTTTATAAATGTTGAAAGTTATTCAGATCAAAGTGTTAGTTGTATGAAGCAGCCATGGATAAGAGTGTTCTCTTTAACCTTGTATGGGTGTCTGACCGTCAGAGCCAGAACCCTGTCATCTTCTGCTATTATCCACCCAAGGTAGGCCTGGTGGCACTACTGATGACCACTCAGCTGCCCTTGGGACCTGTCTGGCCTTCTGCTTCTAACACTGCTTCTGTGAACGCGAGAAAGGTTTGAGTACTCTTTTTGAGAGTGAGGTTAGGAGGTGGATGAAACAGTATTGCTGACAGGTAGCAATACTTTGTAAAATACCATCTCTTACAGACATTAATATAGAATAAACCTCTATTAATTTTACAGCTTAACAATAATAGGTGAAATAACAATAGCTTATGGATAAGGCAAAACTTAAATGGTTCTTTATAATACAGAAAATGTAAAATCACATTTATAAAGGGACTTACCAGGAATTTTTCATTATCTACATTAAATAACAAGGAAGTTTATTCCATGGTGAGAACGTATCTGCTTGTATTATAATGTTTATATTTATATTTGGTTCACTTCAGGTATATTATGTTTTTGCTGAGAGATATTTTATGTTAAGGATGAGATTAAATGGCTTACTCCCACTAAATTTTTCTAGAAATAAATTGCCTCTCCAATTAAATTATTTCACAATGTGGGTACAGTAAACTAGTGTTACATGTGGGACTTTTTTTTTCTATTTTTGTTGGGGGTAAGGATGCCCAGATGTCTTTAAATTCCAATATTCAGTCTCTCTGGGCCTTAATTATGAGAATACTTACTTTGCTGATTTATGAAAAATTCTGTGGCTTTTTCTAAATTTAATTCTTTACTTTATAACGTTCTTTACAATTGTGTGATAATTCAGATCTAATATTCTAGAAGGTCATGTTAGTCCAATATGACAGTCTCAGTAAAATATAGTAATTTAATTTGTTGTTTTTAAAATACTTTTTCTGTGTGTAGGGAAGGGATATACTGACTGGAAATGTACATCGGTGTAAATTGTGTTGATTTGAGGTGTATATTTGGCTAAATTTAACAGTGTGCTCTGAGAAATACTTTTTAGGATATAATGATCCTTCTCATTGTATTTTTCTATATTTGATAGGAGATACTGAAATAGGAGTAAATTAAAAATTTAAATTATATGGCTAAGAAATAATTTCTTAACTCCATTTTTTTGTACATTTGAAATTTTTGTCTGATGCTATACATAGATAGTTGGGCATGTTATCTCTTTTTTTGCTCGTTATTATTTTGATATTTTGGCTTCAGAGGTGGCTCAGTAGTAAAGAATTCACCTCCCAATGCAGGAGACACAGGAGATGCAATTTTGATCCCTCGGTCAGGAAGATCCCCTGGAGGAGGAAATAGCAACCCACTCTAGTATTCTTGCCTGGAGAATCCCGTGGGTAGAGGAGCCTGGTGGGCTGTAGTCCATAAGATGGCAAAGAGGCGAACACAACTAAGCATGCTCATACATGTTTTGCTATTTAGGACTAAATTATACTTTCAGGTTATCATGAGTAACTTTCTTCAAATTTTTGTAAACTTTGGATTTGATTATTAGGATTTCTTATACTTGGTATACGCTTCTCTGAGTCCAGAATCATAAGTTCTATATCTCATTTCATTTTAGCTTAAGAAACAGTTGGGTGATAATGAAGCTATTACTCAAGAAATAGTTGGTTCTGCACATTTGGAGAATTACGCTTTGAAAATGTTTTTGTATGCAGATAATGAAGATCGTGCTGGGAGATTTCACAAGTAAGTAAAGAGAGATCAAATAAAAGTGACAAGTTTTATTACTGTATAACCAGAATTTATCCAGTTTTTTTCTTAAAAAGTACCAGGATTCCTGATTAATTATTTAGGTGTTTGTTTTGTTCTGTTTTTTTTTGAATCTTAGAATAGGTCTGGGTTATAAGAGTGATCCTGGCTTTTTAGATAACATGGCTGAAAGACAAGTACCCAGAGCAGATTCATTTCCTCAGTAAATACACTCTAACTAGCCATTCTTTAGCAGTTAAGTAAAATCTGAGTTACTATTAGCCAAAACATCCTGGTTCAGTGATACTGATTTTAAAAATTTCCAACCCCACAGATTCAAATGATTTGTCATTATAGTAAAACTTAAATACAAAGAAATACACATAGCATAATATCAATTCAGATAATATTGTCACTACACTTTCTAAAGAGAAAAGCATACTGTGAAAACCTTATTGTACCATATTCACCTGTAATATGTGTTGTCACTTCCTCCTAATACAGATTACAGAAGGAGCTCCATTGTGTTCCTAAAATCTGATTTTATTGAAAACGTGAACTTGAGTGTTTTTTAAAACATTGAAAGTTTTTTTCTCGTAGCTACAAGACTAATTCTGCATCTTACATTTTTCATTTCAATTAGACAAACTCTCTTTTCTCTTCCAGAAACATGATCAAGTCCTTCTATACTGCAAGTCTTTTAATAGATGTCATAACAGTGTTTGGAGAACTCACTGATGAAGTGAGTGTATATTCTTTATTGCCTTACTAGCTAGAAATCAGTATTGGTTGCTTTTTATTAGTTTTGTTATTGCATTGTTTATTTAGAGCACTTGTCCATCAGAAATGTAGTAAAAGCAAAACGTGCAATTTTAAATTATCTACTAGCTACATTTTAAAAAGTTAAAAACAAAAGGTGAAATTATTTTTTAACAATAAATGTTCTCTTTTTGTAGTAGATTCTTTAAATGCAGCATGTATTTTAACACTTCAGTGAGTGCATGGCTACTATATTGGTCTCTGAACCCCAGGTTCATAGTTTTATTTTATTGAGTTTTTGAATAGTACCGATCCTTGATGCTGTTAAATTTATTTATTGTTATCTGGTAAACATTACTGAAGAGAGAAACTTTTTAGGACTGGTTTTTTTTTTTTTTTCCTATTTTATTTCTTGCCAGAAATACTATTGTTAGAGATTTGTTTCTATTGTAAAATGCATATGCAACTTGATATTTTATGAGGTGCTTCCTATCCATTTTATCAGTTTGTTTCTCAAAACCACTCTGAAATAAGTTGAGCACGTATTCATTTTATGTATGAGCAAATTGCGGCTAAGTGATGAACTTATTGCCATTAGTTCCAGTGTTGTTTTTTTACTATAGTGGGCTTTACCATTCACCTGGAAAAATTGTTTTCTGAGAGGAGAGAGATTAATTTAGAAAGAGAAAGAAGAAAAGGGAGTTACAAATGAGACTGATAGAGGAATGTCTTATTAGTGATATGAAATCTCTGGAGAGATTGCTTTTTATGAAAAATGATTTTTTTCAAAATGGTTAGCTGTTCAGAGTAAAATTCCAAACAAAACAGTCTATGAGATAGTTTACATTTTCATAAAACAGTGTATCAAAACTGTGCAGAATATTCTTTGTTTATATGTAAAATGAAGTGAAGCTGTAGGGTTGATGATCATAAGCTGTTTTTGAGTTGGCAGAAATGTGCAGTACAGTTCAAAACTGCTAAATGAGGGACACCTTTTTACTGAGTGTGACTGTCCCCTTTATTTCAAAGCATCCCTGACCCTTGCCCACAGAGCATTCCTCCATCAGTCAGATGACTGGAAAACACCAGCAGATATTTCCAAACACCCTCTAGGATATGGAGCAGTGCCCATTGAGGACCACTTCTGTCAGATTTTCTTGAAATAGAGAAGTACTGAATATAAGAGAAAACTGAGAACTGGAGTGTGAAAATCAGAGATGCTTCTCACTCACTTATATTTTAAAGGTTCTATAAATCTAATGTTTGGCTCTGTTTCTGCTCCCATCTCCTGTTACTATTTATCTAGATTTTTTTTCCTGTTTTACCAGTATGTGTTGTTGTTGTCTAGTTGCTCAATCATGTCTGACTCTTTTGTGACCCCCATGGACTGTAGACCACCAGGCTCCTCTGTCCATGGGATTTTTTTGGAGAGTACCAGGTGGGTGAAGGAGAAAAAGAGACCTGATTAGAAAAGTAAGTCATAAGCGAGATTCAGTTCAGTTCAGTTCAGTCGTTCAGTCGTGTCCGACTCTTTGCGACCCCATGAATCGCAGCACGCCAGGCCTCCCTGTCCATCACCATCTCCCGGAGTTCACTCAGACTCACGTCCATCGAGTCCGTGATGCCATCCAGCCATCTCATCCTCTGTCGTCCCCTTCTCCTGCCCCCAATCCCTCCCAGCATCAAAGTCTTTTCCAATGAATCAACTCTTCACATGAGGTGGCCAAAGTACTGGAGTTTCAGCTTTAGCATCATTCCTTCCAAAGAAATCCCAGGGTTGATCTCCTTCAGAATGAACTGGTTGGATCTCCTTGCAGTCCAAGGGACTCTCAAGAGTCTTCTCCCACACCACAGTTCAACAGCATCAGTTCTTCGGCACTCTGCCTTCTTCACAGTCCGACTCTTACATCCATACATGACCACTGGAAAAACCATAGCCTTGACTAGACAGACCTTTGTTGGCAAAGTAATGTCTCTGCTTTTGAATATGCTGTCTAGGTTGGTCATAACTTTTCTTCCAAGGAGTAAGCGTCTTTTAATTTCATGGCTGCAATCACCATCTGCAGTGATTTTGGAGCCCAAAAAAATAAAGTCAGATTAGACAGATGATAAAAAGACTGGCATCTTCAGTAAGGGGACTTTTTTGAATAAAGAGCTATACTTTGAGCAAAAGAACTAGCTAATGATTACTGTGGAACTTCATACAAAGTGGGTTGTCTTTGACCTGAGGAATAATAATATGTTTAAACTTAGATTTAAAATTTTAAGTGCAGGTATATCAACCAAAAATAAATTGCCACAAGACTCTTGAAAGTCAAAAGACAAGAAATATGCAAAAGAGAGGGGAAAATTCGAGTTAGGAGAGTAGACAAACTCTCAGGTTAAGAAGATAGTTTTAAAAGAGAATATGGTTAGATAAACATCCTGATAAACACCTGCATGTAAAAGGCTAGAGGAAGAAATGAATAAAGAAACACAATTAGAGAAGAGGATGGAAATGTCAGATGTCAGAAGAGAACGTCATAATGAGGCAAAGTAGCAGATCGGTTTGCCATATCGTTCTGAGTGTCTCTTCCTTCTGAGAGGCGTCTCCTACTTCTTACTTGGAGGAACTGCTTTTGCTCACATATCTCAGAAGCACGCACACAGTTCCATGAAGTTATAACTGCCAACAGTGGGGAACCCAGACAATAGGTAAAGTGACAGATACAGGAAAGAGAACAAAATGTTCACAAATCTTAAGTGAGTAATGGAGATTTTGTTTTGTTGTTGTTTTAATTAATGGACATATAAATATCTCTATTTAGCATGTAATTCATCTGTATTTCAAAAGAAAAAAGAATCTAAGTTTACATTTAGGTACTAGAGCCAGACATCTTGGAACGCAAGGTCAAGTGGGTCTTAGAAAGCTCACTATGAACAAAGCTAGTGAAGGTTATGGAATTACGGTTAAGCTCTTTCAAATCCTAAAAGATGATGCTGTGAAAGTGCTGCAGTCAATATGCCAGCAAATTTGGAAAACTCGGCAGTGGCCATAGACTGGAAAAGGTCAGTTTTCATTCCAATCTCAAAGAAAGGCAATGCCAGAGAATGCTGCACTCATTTCACATGCTAGCAAGGTAATGCTCAAAATTCTCCATGCCAGGCTTCAAAAGTACATGAATGGTGAACTTCCAGATGTTCAGGCTGGATTTAGAAAAGGCAGAGGATGAGAGATCAAACTGCCAACATCCATTGGATCATTGAAAAAGCAAGGGAGTTTCAGAAAAACATCTACTTCTGCTTTATTGACTATGCCAATGCCTTTGACTGTGTGGATCACAACAAACTGTGGAAATTTTTTTAAGAGAAGGGAATACCAGACCACCTTACCTGCCTACTGAAAAATCTGTATGAAGGTCAAGAAGCAACATTTAGAACCGGACATGAAACAACGAACTGGTTCCAAATCAGGAAGAAGTACGTCAAGGCTGTATATTGTCACCCTGCTTATTTAACTTATATGCAGAGTACATCATGAGAAACGCTGGGCTGGATGAAGCATAAGCTGGAATCAAGATTGCTGGGAGAAATATCAATAACCTCAGATACGCAGATGACACGACCCTAAGGGCAGAAAGTGAAGAAAAACTAAAGAGCGTCTTGATGAAAGTGAAAGAGGAGAGTGAAAAAGTTGGCTTAAAACTCAACATTTAGGAAACTAAGATCATGGCATCAGTCCCATCACTTCATGGCAAATAGATGGGGAAACAATGGAAACAGTAACAGACTTTTTTTGGAGGGGGCTCCAAAATCACTGCAGATGGTGACTGCAGCCGTGAAATTAAAAGACACTTTCTCCTTGGAAGAAAAGTTACGACCAACCTAGACAGCATATTAAAAAAGCAGAGACATTACTTTGCCAACAAAGGTCCATCTAGTCAAAGCTATGGTTTTTCCAGTAGTCATGTATCGGTGTGAGAGTTGAACTCTAAAGAAAGCTGAGCACCGAAGAACTGATGCTTTTGAACTGTGATTTTGGAGAAGACAAGAGTCCCTTAGACAGCAAGGAGATCCAGCCATTCCATCCTAAAGGAAATCAGTCCTGAATATTCTTTGGAAGGACTGATACTGAAGCTGAAACTCCAATACTTTGGCCACCTGATATGAAGAACTGACTTACTTGAAAAGACCCTGATGCTGGGAATGATTGAAGGCAAGAGGAAAAGGGGACAAAAGAGGGTGAGATGGTTGGATCACATCACTGACTCAATAGACATGAATTTAAACAAGCTCTAGGAGTTGGTGATGGATAGGGAAACCTGGTGTATTGGAGTCCATGGGGTCACAAAGAGTCGGATACGACTGAGCGACTAAACTGTAGAACCCTTAACAAGGAACTGCTTCCTTAGTTATTTGAACATAGTAGCTAAAGCCAGAGAAGGCAGTGGCAACCCACTCCAGTACTCTTGCCTGGAAAATCCCATGGGTGGAGGAGCCTGGTAGGCTGCAGTCCATGGAGTTGGGAAGAATCGGACATGACTGAGAAACTTCACTTTCACTTTTCACTTTCATCCATTGGAGAAGGAAATGGCAACCCACTCCAGTGTTCTTGCCTAGAGAATCCCAGAGACGGGGGAGCCTGGTGGGCTGCCCTCTATGGGGTCGCACAGAGTTGGACGTGACTGAAGTGACTTAGCAGCAGCAGCAGTAGCAGCTAAAGCCAGGACTACCTAATAGGACAAACGATAGGACTTCAAGAGGAGTTGGGGGAGATTTGTTTAGATACTGAGGATACTAAAGAATGTATAGTATAAGCATGAAAGCGACATTTTCCCAAAGTGTTTATACTATTTTCTTTCCCTATCTCATCACCTAACCTGCTACATAATCTTTTTGCCTTGCATATGCACTAAAGTAGGAAATCAGCATCTGTTTTGGTGGTTAAAGGATCAAGAAATCAGGAGTGGTCTGAAGTAGTATAGAGAAAATTAGGCATTGTAGGGACGGCATGGAAAGGAAGTCCCTGAAGTTATTTTATTGGGCTGAGATTTATTCTTTGGTTCTTCATGTAAATCCTGCATTTTAAATTAGAAAAGGAATGTACACACAATTAATGTGTCAGTGTAAGTAGGTAGTTTTCACTGCCTTACATATGTTTGTTACAGCATGCAAAATTTGTATATCCAGTGAAAGTTGTATATATCAAAAATTTCTTTGGCATACGGTACTGACATTTCTCATATCCATTATTACACAGCGATCTTATCCTTGCATGACTAGTGAATGGGTTTTTGGCCATGATTGAAGATTGACTAAATAAAGGCAACTGACAAGGAAAGTAAAATACTGGCAAGATTGTCCATGCATCAGTAACATAATCCCCCAGCCAACTGGTTTGATCACCCTAGTTTGAAATTCTACTTTCTCTTACTTTTAATGTTGTTTTGTTCAATCATTTTCCATTTCTAGAAATGGCATCTCCATCATTATCACTGAGGTAATAGCTTTTTCAAAACAATTATTTAAAGTGTTAAACAGTTTTAAACAGTGCTCCACTTTAGCAGCTGCTACCAAAGCAGATAAATAAGGTGATCATCGGCATTAACTCTCTGTTGTAGGTTCTCACTGTTGTCTGAGGAAATCTAAGCCTTGTATTTATTAACTTATGATTTAAGCACTCAATGCCCAAATCAAGATGCAAACTATTGGAACATTTCTTATTTCAGAATAACTATTAATCCCATGAGATGTTTTAAAAACTGGGTATATAACTGGTTACTTATAACAGTGGTAACTCATTCCCTTCTTTCAACTTTCACTTCAGTTCATTCTGTACTTTAAAAACACTAGCAGAGACAAAGACAGGAAACAGATGGGGAAAGAATGAGTTTAAGGATTTCAGGTAGGCAGATTTTTTTTTTCTTAATATATACTCCTGTAGGTAGATTTCAGGACTTGATATATTTTATTTGTTCATTTATAAAGGAAATGTAGTGGTTATTAACTACATAGTATCCCATCGTTTTTTGATAAAACTGAAACTCTTCAAAAAGATTTGTTTCTCTTCTCAAAGAATGCTAGTTGAGAAACATTAAAGCCTACAATAACAAAAAATGGGGAAAGGAAAGTCATGATTATCTTATAATTTTTATTTGTATATTTAAATAATCTTTTAATTTTGTCATCTTTATAATCAAGATAATGATTTAATTAGCATTAAATTTTTTAATGCTATCTTTAAACATTTTATATTTTCTAAAGTTTAAAAAATAGTATTTTCTTTTTTTCCTATCAACTCTGAAAATTTTTGAAAGAACAGAAAGGTAGTTGTCAGAGCCAAGCCTTACTGAACTCCCAACCAAGAGGTCATTTTACCTCTCTGGAATTGGTTTTTCCTCTGTAAATAAAATGGGAAGCATGGTTGAGCAGATCTCTGAGGTCCTTTGCAGCTATCCAAATCTATGATTATATGTGCCAAGCATACAAGAAGAGATGGGAGAGGGCAAATAAAAAACAGAGATGAGAAAGGAAACAAAAAGGGAGAGGATAGAAGCAAATATCGTTTTTGATTAAAAGCTCCAAAAGGAGAGATGAGAAATTACCCATATAAGTTATATAAATGATAATGAAAAGTAAAGCCACCAGAAATGATGACAGCAAAGAACTAATCTCTAGTAATAAAAAAGGAGAAGAAACCTGACATGGCATTGTGGGGGTTATCAGTAGAGGAGATAATAGGGTGAACATCTGGGGCATCTGTATGGCATTTGTACATAAAGATGTGAAGTCTTCTAATTAAATTTATTTAACATTTCAGCCTTTTTTTTAAAGGTCAGTCGTTCACAAGCTATGTTACTACAGATAACCTAATGAATTTTCCTATTTTAGGCTCTTTTTCCATGCTCTCCCCAATCATTGTTTTAGTGAAGAACCTAAAAGAGACTTTTCCTTTCCTGGTATTGCAAGTCCAGGCTCCTTCTTGGTACTTCTTACCAGTCCCTTTTTACGTTTGTCAGACCAATCTGCTTACCGCCATCTCTGCTTTCACTGTTGTAAACTAGGTCTTTTTTAGCCTGCTTTGTCTAGGTCTTGCCTTCTCTACAAGTCTTAGCTACATTATTCTAGCCCTTATGTGCATTTTTCCATTCTCTCAAATTTTCCATGATTGAGATTATATGATTGTTAAACTATAAGTGCATTAACTTAAGGTTTATATGTTGTACTTTGGAATAAATGATACTGCACATCCTCAAAGGAGGGACTTTTTCTCATTCTACTCTTACATCTTTTTTGGCAGTAACTATAACTTTGCACATTGGTTAAAATCTCAGAGTGCAAACAGTAGCTATTCAGTAGCTGTTTAGCTATAGCTATTTCAAAAGTTGCTATAGTTTCGCTTTTCATTTTTCTATCTATAGATGAAGATAAGGTTCAGACTTGTTTACACAGAACTTCTTTCATAGTTCTTATAAAATGCAACAGATATAATTTTACTTGGTCTATTTTCTGACTTTTTTTCCTTTTAATTTCATGTCAATATTCATAGTTGCCCAAAATTTTAAAAGTCTACATTTTCTTTAGTCTTTAGCTTAAAAAAAATAAAATGGTTTATCTGTTGCTATTCTGTTTCTGAACTCTCCTATCTGTTTGGTAGACCCAGGTTCAATTACAGGGTCAGGAAGATCCCCTGGAAAAGGGAAAGGCTACCCACTCCAGTATTCTGGCCTGGAGAATTCCACGGACTGTATAGTCCATGGGGTCCCAAAGAGTCAGACATGACTGAACAACTTTCATTTAACTCTTTTAACTGTGCTTTATATAATTCCATCTCAGAATTTGATTAAATTTATAGTCATGTAAACTTTTACCATTCCTATAGCTGTCTTGGAATCAGTGTCCCAGTTTTAGGTGTAGAGTCACCAGAGTATATGTTAAATTTTTTACTTTTCTCTTTTGAAGCAAGCAATGTTCAAACCATAAATAGGTTATATTCCTACTGGAACATCTTGTGTAAACTACTTATGGCCAGTGTTGATAGACTTCCTTTTATTGTATTTTAGGTTTATTTCACTTCTAGCAATGTTTGAGGAGCAGATACCATTTTGCCTTTATCTGTTGAGTTTCTGCTAATTTGAGGGAATCAAATGGTGTGTTTTCCTGCCCTCATGGGGTTTGTGTTCCAACTTGGAAAGAGAAGCAGAATAACTGATTGTGATGATATATGGTGTAATAAGAGCAAAATACAGTAAAGGGATATACTTCTACCATTGATCTGGCACTGTACTTAGACACTTTTTTCACTTTTACAACCCTGAATTACAGTTAGAAAACAGACTCAGAAAATATAAGTTCCTTATGCCCAGATACTATGCCCCAGTACAGTATTCACAAACTCTGTGATAAAGGTCCAGCCTCTTTTTTTGTTTCTCTCTTAATAGCCATTCTTTTGCAGACTGATTGTTTTGTAAAATACAAGTTATGATTATCTAGAAAAATAGCACTTAAAGAAGACATATAAAATACAAGCCAGATTTGTTTTGTCTGCTAAATGCTCTCAATTTCTATACTATCTTGTCACAAAACTGGTAAACAGTTTATGAGCCAGCTCTGGTTCTCAGACCATATTTTGATTGGTGCTAATCTACATTTCCTCTATTGGAGCTCCTAGAGAATCCTGTTTATATTTTAATCTGGAACTCTCCCTACTCAAAAAACAGAGCTGCAACATAACTGGAATGATCATGTACATGAATAGCTGGCTTCAAAGGAGATGGTCTGTTTAAGGTATTCATTTGCACTGGAAAGTTTGGAATTAAGTAAAATCTTATTGCTAGCCTGGAAAACCATGGTAGATCAGGAGAAATGCATCTCCTTACAAAATCATGAGTTTTTCTTTTTTTGTTTTTATTGGCTGTGTTGGGTCTTCATTGCTGCATGCAGACTTTCTCTACTTGGGGAGAGGTAGGGTTACTCTTCATTGCCATTCTGGGCTTCTCATGGCAGAGCCTTCTTGTCTTGTTGCATAGCATGGGCCCTAGGCGCTTGGGCTCAGTAGTTGTGGTACACGGGCTTGGTTGACCTGTGACATATAGATCTTTATATGACAGATCTTTGTGGCACATGACAGACTTTATTTTTGGGGCTCCAAAATCACTGCAGATGGTGACTGCAGCCATGAAATTAAAAGACGCTTACTCCTCGGAGGAAAAGTTATGCCAGCCTAGACAGAATATTAAAAAGCAGAGACGTCCCTTTGCCAACAAAGGTCTGTCTAGTCAAAACTATGGTTCTTCCAGTAGTCATGTATGGATCTGAGAGTTGGACTCTAAAGAAAGCTGAGCGCTGAAGAACTGATGCTTTTGAACTGTGGTGTTGGAGAAGACTCTTGAGAGTCCCTTCAACTGCAAGGATATCCAACCAGTCCATCCTAAAGGAGATCAGTCCTGAGTGTTCATTAGAAGGACTAATGCTGAAACTGAAGCTCCAATACTTTGGCTACCTAATGCGAAGAACTGACTCATTTGAAAAAACCCTGATGCTGGGAAAGAGTGAAGGCAGGAAGAGAAGGGGACCACAGGGGATGAGATGGTTGGATGGTATAACCGACTCAGTGGACATGAGTTTGAGTAAACTACTGGAGTTGGTGATGGACAGAGAGGCCTAGCGTGCTGCAGACCATGGGGTCTCAAAGAATTAGACATGACGGAGCAACTGAACTGACAATGAACTAATATGGATCTTCCCAGGCCAAGGATCAAACCTGTGTCCCCTGCATTAACAGGCAGATTCTTAATCACTGGACCACCAGGGAAGTCCCCAAATCATGTGTTTTGTACATATACCATACCTTACGTTTTCATGCTCTCACTATATACTGAAAGTCTCATTCTTAGTAATTATAATAATAAATAGATCTATGAGGGTAGTATTGTCTCTCTTGCTAGAGTAGAAATTTCTCTTTTATTCACCTCTGCATAATAATTGCCAAGAACAGTGGCAGATACAAGCCACTGTTCTTCAATTAACTCTAAGTGAATGGAGTAGTTTTGCATGCAGTATTAGTATAATGTGGTTAAGAGTACTGCAGGCATTGACCTCAAAATTCCATATGCCATTTTGTAACTGAGTGACTTTGGGTAATTTATTTGAGTTAGGTAAACCTGTTCCCACATCTGTAAGAGGAAGAAAAGTATAAAGCCTGCTTCATGAAGTTGTCCTGGATTTTAAATGAGAAAATTCATGTAAAGCTAGGTACTTTAACAAAGTACCTAGTATATAGTAAATGCTCAACAAACATTCGTTTTTTCTTTTCTTAGTTGGTAGATAATCTTCTAGTGTCCTGTATTTAGAAAGGATATCCTTATCTACTCAATCTCATATATTAAGGTATATTTATTCAGAAATAAGCATTATGTATTATTACTTTATATTTGGATGTCCAACATATACAGTTGGAATTACAAAACAGACTAGAAAGAAAGTGTTGAAGAAATAATGGCCATAGACTTTCTAAACTGGGTGAAAAAATACTTACGGATCCAAGAAGCTCAGTGAATCTCTACTAAAATAAACACAAAGAAACCATACCCAAGAGCATCATGGTCCAACCTGTAAATATCAGTGATGGAATTTGAAAGAAATCTTGAAGGAGCAGTCTTGGGAAATAACGGATTACACACAAGATAACAGTGCTTTGAAAGATGGTTGATTTCTCTTTTTCTTTTAAACATTCTGGCAAGAAGATAATGAAATTGGCATATTTAAAGTACTAAATATACTTTGGCCACCTGATGCAAAGAACTAACTCAATGGAAAAGACCTTGATGCTGGGAAAGATTGAAGGCAGGAGGAGAAGGGGACAACAGAGGATGAGATGGTTGGATGGCATCACCAACTCAATGGACATGAGTTTGAGTAAGCTCCAGGAGTTGGTGATGGACAGGGAAGCCTGGCATGCTGCAGTCTGTGGGGTCACAAAGAGTCGGACATGACTGAGTGACTGAACTGAAAGTACTGAAAGAAAAAACAAATGAGCAAAAAACCGTGACAACTCAGAATTCTTTATAGAGCAAAGCAAATAATGAAGGTAATACTCCAAATAGGAAAAGGAGTATGTCAAGGCTGTATATTGTCACCCTGCTTATTACTTATATGCAGGGTACATCATGAGAAACACTGGGCTGGAAGAAGCACAAGCTGGAATGAAGATTAAAGTGAAGTGAAGTCGCTCAGTCATGTCCGACTCTTGGCGACCCCATGGACTGTAGCCTACCAGGCTCCTCTGTCCATGGGATTTTCCAGGCAATAGTCCTGGAGTGGATTGCCATTTCCTTCTCCAGGGGATCTTCCCAACCCAGGGATCGAACCCAGGTCTCCCACATTGTAGACAGACACTTTACCGTCTGAGCCACCAAGATTGCCGGGAGAAATATCAATAACCTCAGATATGTACCACCATTATGGCAGAAAGTGAAGAGGAACTAAAGAGCCTCTTGATGAAACTGAAAGAGGAGAGTGAAAAAGTTGGCTTAAAGCTCACATTCAGAAACGAAGATCATGGCATCTGGTCCCATCACTTCCTGGGAAATAGATGGGGAAACAGTGTCAGACTTTATTTTGGGGAGCTCCAAAATCACTGCAGATGGTGACTGCAGCCATGAAATTCAAAGTCGCTTACTCCTTGGAGGGAAAGTTATGACCATCCCAGATAGCATATTCAAAAGCAGAGACATTACTTTGCCAACAAAGGTCCATCTAGTTAAGGCTATGGTTTTTCCAATGGTCATGTATGGATGTGAGAGTTGGCCTGTGAAGAAAGCTGAGTGCTGAAGAATTGATGCTTTTGAACTGTGGTATTGGAGAAGACTCTTGAGAGTCCCTTGGACTGCAAGGAGATCCAACCAGTCCATCCTAAAGGAGATCAGTCCTGGGTGTTCATTGGAAGGACTGATGCTGAAGCTGAAACTCCAATACTTTGGCCACCTCATGCGAAGAGTTGATTCATTGGAAAAGACCCTGTTGCTAGGAGGGATTGAGGGCAGGAGGAGAAGGGGACGACCAAGGATGAGATGGCTGGATGGCATGACCAACTTGATGGATATGAGTTTGAGTAAACTCAGGGAGTTGGTGATGGACAGGGAGGCCTGGTGTGCTGCGATTCATGGGGTCGCAAAGAGTCGGACACAACTGAGCGACTGAACTGAACTGAATACTTTCAAATAATGAAGGTAAAATAAAAGGCATTTTTAAATTAATTAATTCATGACTAGATGTTCTGCAATAAAGAACTAAAGAACAGCAGAAAGGAAGCTTTTCAGGATGAAAGAAAATGATTCCAGATGACAACTTGAATTTATAGGAAGGAGTAAAGCATAATGATATGGTGTATAATATTGATACATTTAAAACTATATATTTTTTGTTCATTTCTTTAAATAAATATATGCCTGTTTAAGTAAAAATTATTATAACTATACATATGTATATTTGGCAAACCCAGAAGAGAACAGAGAAAGGGAATAGAGAGAAACAGGAATAGATAGAACTAATATAAAGCAAACGGCAAATTTTAAGCCTACATACAGGTGTATGAGTACATACTATAAACGTAAATAAAATAACACTCCAAATTAAAAGTAGAGATTTATAAAAGAGCAAGCCTTAACTTTATACTATTTATAAAAGTCATCCTTATTTTGAAAATGAAATGATAAAATAATAATCAATGTAAATATACTAAGTTAGATTGGAAGTGGTCATATTATGTTAGATAAGGTAAATTTTAAGGTGTTTTACCAAAGGTAAAATGGGACATTTTGTTCATCAGTTGTTATAGTTCATTAAGAAAATACCAGTTATAAATGCCTATGTATCTAGTAAGACTTTAAAACTTTATGGAAAAAAAAAGGTGATAGACATAAAGAAAATATATAAAAAATCCAAATTATAGTTGGAGATTTTAACATTCTCCTCTCAGTCATTGGTGGATAAATAATTTTAAAACAGATTAACTAAAATGAATAAAGACTGGCCACATCTCAAATATTGACTAAAAAGTGCAAACAAGAGCTTTCATACATTGCTTGGTGAAAATGTTAGATGTAATAACCACTTTGGGAAAAGATTTGGCTGATTTTTATAAAGTTAAACATCCACCTACCTTTTATCCAGCCATTCCTCGGTGTTTATCCAAGAGAAATGAAAACATGTCCAGAAAAGACTTGTTCAAGAGTGCTCATAGGAACTTTATTCATAATAGCCCAAAGCTGGAGACAACCCAAACGTCCACCAACAGAGGAACTGATAAATAAATTGTGCTGTTATTAAGGTATAAAAAGGTGCTACTGATATACCCTAAAACATGCTTCAATTTTGTAGACGTTATGCTGAGCAAAAAAAAAGAATGAATACAAACTATATGATTCCCTTCATATAAAGTATTACAATAGATAATTTTATTCTAATGAAGAAAATTAGTATTTTGGTGTGTGGCAAGGGGAAGTTGGACAGGGAGGCCTGGCGTGCTGTGATTCATGGGGTCGCAAAGAGTCGGACACAACTGAGCAACTGAACGGAACTGAACTGAACTGAAGGGGAAGTTGAAAGTTGATCTGGAAAGGGATATAAAAGAACTTTCTAGAAAAGTAGAAATGTTGTATTTTGATAAGAATACATTTTACACTTATGAATCTTTTTGGGAAAACTCAGCAAACTATATACACTTAAGATTTGTACATATCAAGGTATATCAATTTTACTATACAAAAAAATGCTGAATAATGAACTATTATTAATAGATTTGGTTTTTCTTGATGGTATTTGGTTAGCAATTCTAAAACTGCTTACTCTATTCAAGAATTGTGCAATTGAGTAAATATATTGAGGGAGCCAGGTTTCTTACTTCTGGGAAAGGAAGGTACATTGGGGGATGGGAGAAGACTAGATTGTGTTATAGTGTTGGGTTCAAACTGGCTATGTCCATATTAACTCATGCTTTTAAATATACAAATAAGGCAAGCTAGATATATGTATATAAATAGTTATATATGTATAAATATGTGTATAGACAATAAATGCACGTATTTATGTACATGCAGTGTATATACATAGATTTGTGTACACATGCACATAAAACATAATACCCATATCTCTGTACTGAAAGGACCTAGAAGCAATGATGCATCAGTAACAGTGAGCACCTGTAGTACCTGAGTTTGGGTTCTAAATACCCTTCGGGTCTCACAGGACTGAATTTCTTGGGCTGGGTCAGGGAAAGTCCTAGATGAAGCTGGGCCTTCTTATTCTGCCAGAAAATAAAGAAGTGGTTCACATAATCACAAGCACATATCAGAAAGATCCAGAAGCCAACTGGAAAGTGTTCCTACTGTCTGTATCAGGGACAATTTGACTATCAAAATATGGCATTAATAGGTAACCCATTGAAAAGAATTCATGGCTCCCTACTGAAGGATACAATGAAATAAATAAATAATGGAAGGATAGAGAAAGCTTCTTACAGTAGAGTTCTGACTAATAAGTAAGAAGTAGAGAAATAACAATAAAGTTAGAAATCATTCATGGGGTTTAAAACTAGTGGGTAGAAAATTTGGTGAAGAGCGAGATATTTACATTAGTATCTAAATATCTCCCCTCAAATTATTTATTAAGTTTAAAAGGAAAAATATTAAGCTAGCAATGAAGAAACCTGTCTGATACCACCTTAACCAAGTCGTCAGACTTAATACAACCAGTAATGGGACCAGCTAATACTATGTGCCTCTTATTGAGTTGAAATAAGAAAGACAAACATCTCACAACCTGAACCTAATCATAAGGAAACATCAGACAAATCCAAACTGAAATGTCAATGTCCAGAAACACTAATAACAAAGGCTGTCTAGATTAAAGGCTGAAGAGACCTGACAACTAAATAATGTTTGCTTTTTAAGTTTTTATAAATAGACCCAAGGGAGGAACTACCAGGAACATCATTGGGCCATTTATAAAATTTATTGGGACTGTGTATCAAATAGTACTCTTGTGTAAGTGTTAGATTTCCTGATTTTAATAACCGTTGTCTATGAGATTGTCCTTCATCTTGGAAAATGCTTAATGAAAGGTTAAGAGGACAGTGACTTAAATTAGTACTGATAAAAATGCAGTTAATATTTTGCATACTAAGAAGTCAGGCATATGTAAGTAGATTGATAAAATGTAAACAATTGGGTGATCTGAGTGAAAGATTCTATACTAGTCTTAAAAACTTTTCTCCCAGCTTAATGAAATTATATAAAATAAATTGCTTCCAAAAACATATATATCTGTATATAGAGAGAGACAGGTGTTTTCTTTTTCCCCCCCAAAAAATAATATTAGCTTCTTTTCTTGCCTTGGTAGACTAGGTTTTATATGGTTAATGCTCATACCTTCTTTGGATGAAAGTAAAAAGTGAAAGTCATGTCAGATTATTTGCGACCTCATGGACTATACAGTCCTTGGAAGTCTCCAGGGCAGAAAGAATACTGGTGTGGGTAGCCTTTCCCTTCCCCAAGGGATCTTCCCAACCCAGGGATTGAACCCAGGTCTCCCTCATTTCAGGCAGATTCCTCTGTCCCTGGGGATTCTCCAGGCAAGAATACTGGAGTGAGTTGCCATGCCCTCCTCCAGGGGATCTTCCCAACCCAGGGATCGAACCCAGCTCTCCCTCATTGCGGGCAGATTCTTTATCAGCTGAGCCACCAGGGAAGCCCAAGAATACTGGAGTGAGTAGCGTATCCCTTCTCCAGGGGATAGTCTTGACCCAGGAATCGAACCGGGATCTCCTGTATTGCAGGTGGATTCTTTACCAGCAGAGCTACCAGGAAAGCCAACTTTGGATATCTTTTGGCTAATTGGAATGTACATTTCACATATCATAAAAATAGAGTAAATTTAAATATATATTTTAGTTAAGATTTTTTGCTACAGTTTTACTCTCGTTTTTGTTTTGTTTTTTTGTAAAATTCTAGTTGCTTTGAAAAATATAAAGGCATAAAATTTTGAATAAATCTATGAAATATGTGTAATTTGTGATTAGAAACTTCAATATTTGAATCATTGTGATAGTAAATTTGTTGAATATGTACTTTTAAAGTGATTCTCATTGTGCTATGCCCAATGTTAATGGGAGTTATATATAATCCTTATTTTTTGTGTATAATATACTTGGGAGATCATGGCATCCAGTCCCATCACTTCATGGCAGATAGATGGGGAAACTAGAAAACAGTGGCTGACTTTATTCTACCAAAATCACTGCATATGGTGACTGTAGCCATGAAATTAAAAGACACTTACTCCTTGGAAGGAAAGTTCTGACTGATCTAGACAGAATAGACATTACTTTGCCAACAAAGTTCTGTCTAGTCAAAGCTATGGCTTTTCCAGTGGTCATGTATGGATGTGAGAATTGGGCTATAAAGTAAGCTGAACGCCGAAGAATTGAGGCTTTTGAACTGTGGTGTTGGAGAAGACCCTTGAGAGTCCCTTCAACTGCAAGGAGATCCAACCAGTCCATCCTAAAGGAAATCAGTCCTGGGTGTTCATTGGAAGGACTGATGTTGAAGCTGAAACTCCAATACTTTGGCCACCTCAGGCCAAAGTTTGGCCACCTGACTCATTTGAAAAAACCCTGATGCTGGGAAAGATTGAAGGCAGGAAGAGAAGGGGATGACAGAGGATGAGATGGTTGGATGGCATCACCAACTCAATGGACATGAGTTTGGGTAAACTCTGGGAGCTGGTTATGGACAGGGAGGCCTGGCATGCTGCAGTCCATGGGGTCACAAAGAGTCGGACATGACTGAGCGACTGAACTGACTGATACTTGGGAGAATTGTGGACCTAAGGGTACAAATGTATTATCTGTGATATCACCAAGTTAGAGATTTTTACTTTCTTTCATGTCGCTAACTACTTTGAAATGTTATGAAAACTGTGACTTATCTTCCATCCATACGTGTATTGCTTTTTTTTGCATATAACTTAGGGAGTTTCAGGGATACCCTTCACCCTATCCCCTGACTTTTCCTTGGAAGCCCAAGTCAAACTGTGCACTCAAGTTTAATGTTAACATGTATTCATTAGCAAAATGCCATTCTAGGACAAACAGCTTCAGAATCATTTGCGATACTTGATTTTAAAAAAACATGGATTCCAGAATCTGCTGTCCATTCATTCATTCACCAAATATTTGTTAATCTCTACTATATTCCAGACACCATTCTAGGCACTAGTAATACAGCAGTGGATTAAATCCCTGACATCATAGGAATCACATTTCTCTGGTAAGGATAGACACAAATAAATAAAATGTATAGTGTGTCAGATGGTAAACATCATGGGAGGTCTCTCATGGTGGGGATAGGAAGTTCAGTTTAAATAAGGTATTTGGGAAAGGTCTTACTAAGAAGCCCTGAAGAAGATAATGAGGTAAATCATACAGATGTTCCAGGAAGAGACAAGAAAAAGTGCCAAGATTTGTGAACAGCAGAGTTACCCATTAAAGTTCAAGACGTAACAAGAAAGACAATGTAGCTGAATCGAGAGTGAGAGGAATGGAGGGGGGTTGGGGTGGTGGGGCAGGGAGTTCAAATATAATTGATTAAATTTGACTGCTATGTTTAAAGTATTATTGCATTATAATGGACAAAGGTGAAAATAGGGAGACCTATCAGTATATTATTAATAAAGTGAGGGCAGTGGTGGCTCAGACCAGAATTTGCAATAGAAAACATTATGAGTAGTTGTTAGACTCAAGATATATTTTGAATGTAGAGCTGACAGAATTTAAAAGATTCATTGGTAGAATATGAGAAATCGGGGGCTTAAAAATAACTTCAAAGTTTTGGGCCTAAACAGTAACAAGGCATTTATTGACTTGTGGAGGAACAAATTTGGTAGAGGAAGATGTAAAATCAGTTTTGGACTTTGGGTATTTTGAGCTATCAGATATACAAATGAAGTGCTGAGCTGAATTACAGATCCTGGCGTTCAGAAGAGAGGTCTGAGCAGAGGATATGAATTTGAGAGTCGTCACATGGTATTTAAAGCCGTTAGACAGGAAGAGATAGTCAAGATCAAAGTTTTGAAAATTTGTCCAAGAACTGAATGCTGTGCCACTCCCCACCTGAAGATGAGAAAGAATCAAATCCATATGAAGGACTAAAAAGGAACACCTAGCAAGGCAAAGAAAACCGAAAGACCTTGATAACTAGGAAACCAAGTGTAAAGGAATTGCAAAGAGGTCGGAGTACTCCACTTTCCATGCTGGTGGGAACAAGTAAGATGACATTTAAGCTTTGAATTTAGCAAGAGAGGAGTAATCCTCAATGTTGACAAAAGCAATTCCAGTGCATACTGGAGATAAAACATGCATAGGATGGGTTCAAGAGGAACAATTGTAGACAGATAATATAAAGCATTTTCTTTCAAAGTGGCTTTTTGGTTTCCTAATGGAGAATGATTTGTATTAGATTTTCTATAGTTTTAGACCAGGAGTTTATTTTTTATTATACCCTAATATGATTTTTGTATGCACCAGATTTGAGAACCCCTCTTGTAACATATGATTGGTGTTTGCTACCAATCATTCTTCAGTATAGCAAGTACAAGTGATTTAAAAATAAATGAAAATTCTTATTTAACCACTGCTGACTCCAGTGGCCAAAATTTGCAGATGTCAGCGACTCATCAACCTAGTCACAAAACAGGTACTTAAAGGCCAGGGACAAAAGTTGAAAAAAAAATTTTTTTTTTCTTTTTCCGGTAATTCCTATTTCCCTGAAAGGATGTCTGTAATCAGCCAAAAGGAATTAAAAGAGTTCAAAAATATTGACATCTTGAAATATCATCCTCTTCAAATATTGTTTTATATTTAGCATCCTTTATTTTAAAACAATTGAAAGTGAATTAGCTTTGTGTTACAACTGCCAAAATCTGCTCAAACTGTAACCACCAGTTTCTAGAGGCATCTTGGAAATAGTGGGGATTAAAAATTAAACTATTGTATTTATTTATTTGCTTTCGAGGAATTTGTTTTACTGTATTTATTAAAATTAACCCATTTCAGGGGAATAATTTTTAAATCTCACATACTAATGAAGGAACCCAAGATGGTTTAAATATCTCTATACTGTTCGTACTATGAAATTAGGAATGAAGTAACCTTCTAAAATCATTACAATATGACTTACTTAACTAAGTCTTTAGACAATTTTAAATTATTTCAAGCCAAAGAAAATATGTCTCATTTTTAAAAGATTCCAAAAGAAAGTAACTTAACTTTCCTAAGCAAGTTATTCATTTACAGTGATTCTCTATATTTACCAAAATATGTCCCATATAAATACACATTAAGTATCTGACCTTTGACTATTTAAAAGCCCATTTTCCTGTATTTTATATATTCCTGTCTAAATTGCAAATTGCATTTTGCTAATTGTAGCTAACCAGAGCACCTTGAAATGAGATAGCTGAGTTGACTGCTAGTGTGGCCTTAGATGAGTCATTTTACGTTTGTAATGCCACTTCCTCATTTCTATGATGATGGAACTGTAGATTCCTAAGAGAAAATCATGAAGGAAATATTATGGACTTTAGATAATTCAAGTGTCACAGTTAATGATGGGAGTTATTGCCTGAGTTTCACATTGGACTCCAAAGCACATGGCTAACAGTTCATCCCATTACCTCTAGCACTTAGCATGGTAAATGACTTGAGTAAATGCCAGATACCTGTGGACTTCCTGGGAACAGGGTGTCATATGGGAGTATGAGCCTAAGAGAAGAGGAGACTTTTGACATAAGAGGAAACCTCTCTCATTAGAGGAAGAATAGAATGAGAAAGACTGAAAATGAGACAGAATCCCAGTTGGAGTGAGGGTAAGGGTAGGGAATGAAACTTAAACCATGTCCATAAACTGGAAGGCCTTGAATGCTGGGTTAATCTGCATTTTACATTGGGTCAGGCTTTAATGTCTCAGAGCCTTAGTGTGAGTAAAACATAACCTGCTTCAATTTCATGGTTATGGTAAGGACCAATTAAAGGGACAATATGTGAAAGCGCTTTATAACCCACAGTTAGTTAGTTCAGTAGCTCAGTCGTGTCAGACTCTTTGTGACCCCATGGACTGCAGCACGCCAGCTCCTGGAGCTTTTTCAAACTCAGGTCCATTGAGTCGGTGATGCCATCCAGCTACCTCATCCTCTGTCATCCCCTTCTCCTCCTGCCTTCAACCTTTCCCAGCATCAGGGTCTTTTCATATGAGTCAACTCTTCACATCAGATGGCCAAAGTACTGGAGTTTCAGCTTCAACATCAGTCCTTCCAATGAATAATTAGGACTGATGTCCTTGAGGATTGACTGCTTGGATCTTCTTCCAGTCCAAGGGACTTTCAAGAGTTTTCTCCAACACCACAGTTCAAAAACATCAGTTCTTCGACACTCAGCTTTCTTTATAGTTCAACTCTCACATCCATACATGACTACTGGAAAAACCATAGCCTTGACTAGATGGACCGTTGTTGGCAAAGTAATGTCTCTGCATTTTAATATGCTGTCTAGGTTGGTCATAGCTTTTCTTTCAAGGAGCAAGCATCTTTTAATTTCATGACTGCAGTCACCATGTGCAGTGAGTTTGGAGCCCCCCAAAATAAAGTCTGTCACTGATTCCATTGTTTCCCCATCTAATTGCCATGAAGTGATGGGACCAGATGCCATGTTTTTGAATGTTGAGTTTTAAGCCAACTTTTTCACTCTCCTCTTTCACTTTCATCAAGAGGCTCTTTAGTTCTTCTTTGATTTCTGCCGTAAGGGTGGAGTTACCTGCGTATCAGATTATTGGTACTTCTCCCTTCAATCTTGATTCCAGCTTGTGTTTCTTCCAGCCCAGCATTTTGCATGATGTATTCTGCATATAAGTTAAATAAGCAGGGTGACAATATACAGCCTTGACGTATTCCTTTCCCAATTTGGAACCAGTCCGTTGTTCCAAGTCTGGTCCTAATTGTTGCTTTCCTGACCTGCATACAGATTTCTCATGAGGCAGGTAAGGTGGTCTGATGTTCCCTTCTCTCATTTTCCACAGTTTATTGTGATCCACACAGTCAGAGGCTTTGGCCTAGTCAATAAAGCAGAAGTAGATGTTTTTCTGGTATTCTCTTGCTTTTTCTGTCATCCAACGGATATTAGCAGTTTGATCTCTGGTTCCTCTGCCTTACTAAATGCAGCTTGAACATCTGGAAGTTCACGGTTCACATACTGTTGAAGCCTGGCTTGGAAAATTTTGAGCATCACTTTGCTAGTGTGTGAAATGAGTGTAATTGCATGGTGGTTTGAACATTCTTTGGCATTGCCTTTCTTTGGGATTGGAATGAAAGCTGACCTTTTCCAGTCCCACGGCCACTGCTGAGTTTTCCAAATTTGCTGGCATATTGAGTGCAATACTTTCACAGCATCATCTTTTAGGATTTGAAATAGCTCAGCTGGAATTCCATCACATCCACTAGCTTTGTTCGTAGTGATGCTTCCTCAGGCACAGTTCACTTCACATTCCAAGATGGCTAGCTGTAGGTGAGTCCCATTGTGGTTATCTGGGTCATGAAGATCTTTTTTGTACAGTTCTTCTGTGTATTCTTGCCACCTCTTCTTAATACCTTCTGCTTCTGTAAGGTGCATACCATTTCTTTCCTTTGTTGTGCCCATCTTTGACTGAAATGTTCCCTTGGTATCTCTAATTTTCTTGAAGACATCTCTAGTCTTTCCCATTCTGTTGTTTTCCTCTATTTCTTTGCATTGATCACTGAGGAAGCCTTTCTTATTTCTTCTTGCTATTCTTTGGAAATCTGCATTCAAATGGGTATATCTTTTCTTTTCTCCTTTTCTTTTAGCTTCTCTTCTTTCCTCACCTATTTATAAGACCTCCTCAGACAACCATTTTGCCTTTTTGCATTTGTTTTTCTCGGGGATGGTCTTGATCACTTCCTCCTTTACAGTGTCATGAACCTCTGTCCATATTTCTTCAGACACTCTGTCTATCAGATCTAATTGCTTGAATCTCTTTGTCACTTCCACTGTATAACTGTAAGGGATTTGATTTAGGTCATACCTGTATGGTCTAGTGGATTTCCCTACTTATAACCTATAGACTAAACACTTTTGCCCAAGATTTTAATCTTATCTTGAATTTAGCTTACTTACTTCAGTAGTCTCTAATATATATATTATACCCATGGCAAAATTTATTTCTTCTCCCTCATTCCCTGTCCACCTTGTATGTTTCTGCTTTTCTGACCTTGCTCATACTTCTCCATAGAATAGTCTTATTGCTTTCTACCTTTTTTTCACATCTTATCCATTCTGCAAGACCAAACTGAAGTACTTTTTGCTTTATCAGTTATCCTTTATTCCATTTTTTTTCCTTCATTCAGGGAACTCTTTGCTTTACTTACTCCAAGAAAATCTGTAGTACTTCCTCACTACTCTATTTTTTATAGTAATTCTCATTTATATTTTAATTCTGTATCCATAACAAGAACAGAAATAATATATTGACTTTTTTGCTGGAGTATAGGTTAATAGTAATAGTTTTAAAATAATGTTATTTTACAGATACTTAATTCAAGTAAACATGCAAACCTAGAGACTTCTAAGTGTGGGAAGAATTCACTCTTTGCAGAGCTTCAGTCTCTATTGTTTAGGATTTTGAAACAGTGAAACTAATGAGGAAAACCAGGGTTTTATTTAACACACATTGCTTATTCTGAAGGGCTTCCCTGGTGGCTCAGAGGTTAAAGCATCTGCCTGGAATGTGGGAGACCCAGGTTTGATCCCTGGGTCAGGAAGATCCCCTGGAGAAGGAAATGGCAACCCACTCCAGTACTCTTGCCTGGAGAATATTCTGAAAGAATGGGAGTGGAGGGGGAAAAAAGTTGAACCAGATGATAGTGCTGTTTCTATATGCCAAAAATAGTCAAACACTGAATATTTCAAATCATTTTACCTAAGTATATAATAAATTTAACTGAACATCCTAAACCTAATAGTCACTGAAAGTGAAAGTGAAGTCGCTCAGTCGTGTCCGACTCTTTGTCGACCCATGGACTTTAGCCTATCAGGCTCCTCTGTCCATGGGATTTTCCAGGCAAGAGTGCTGGAGTGGATTGCCATTTCCTTCTCCAGGGGATCTTCCCGACCCAGGAATCAAACCCAGGTCTCCCGCATTGCAGGCAGACGCTTTACCGTCTGAGCCACCAGGGAAGCCACTATGCCACCACAAATAATAAATCTGTATATTAAACAGAATAACTACCATCCTAATCATTTAAGCTATCATGTGTCTGAGATGCGTATACTTGTTGGGTAGCTACTGTATGCTAGTCGCCAAACTAAGTGCTTAATGTATCATTAACAACAGAGAGACATAGACCCTACCTTTGAAGAGCTTATATTTTAGAGTATGCCTGTTGTGGTGTGGGGGGCTTCATAAGCATACGTATTAAATGTAACTAACTTGTGGTAAATAATATTTTCTAAAATGTGAGAAAATTTTGGGGAAATCAGGAGAAGATTTCAGAGGAAATGATGTTCAGTCTGATCTGTGAAGAATGAGCTTAAGAGTTAGCTAGGTGAGAAAAGAGGAAAAGGCAGAGGGAACACAGTGAGTGGGACCCATGTGTTTAGGAACAGAAAAGCTGCAAGGGTGGCTTGTTGGTGGCAAGTGAACAGATAAGAACATTAGAGGAAATTGAACAGTCAAGTACCAAGTAAAGTAGGATCTGTAGCTAGAGTTACAGTTTGGTTTGTATTTTAAGTACACTGGAAGCCATTAAAAAAACTAACATGAATCGGTTTATATCTTGAAAGATCATTCTTCTCTGAAGACTGAATGATAGAGGTGTAGTGGGGATAAGGCAAGAATACAAGAAAGGAGACAGATTAAGGGGCTGTTACAGAGAAAATGGGGAGATAAGACCAGTTCTAGATAGTTATCAGAAGCATAATCAACTGGGGTCCTGATAAATTAGATGAGGGAGTCAATAGAGAGACACAGGGTAAGAAAAAGGTGCAAAACTTAATTCCCAAAGACTTCTGACTTGGGAGAATGAAATTCTGTGGAGGAAGGAGTTGAGGGTGGGGGAGCGGGTCAAGAGAACAGTTGGGGACAAGTTAATTTGAGTTATACATGAGACATCCAGGTGTAGTCACTGGATATTTGTCAGAAGCAAATTCTAGCTAGATACATAAATTTAGGAACAAAGATAAAGGTAGTATTTAAAACCGTGAGAATAAATATGGAGAGGTAAGAAAATAAGCTGTAAGACAGGAGTCCTGAGGCCTGCAGAAATCCGGCAGGAAATGCAATGGATGAAGACAGCCCACTGTGAGATAATAAATGACAAGGGTGAGGGTATGTGAACTAGAGAGGGAGGTCGGGGAGGGGGTGGTGGTATAGAGAGAATAGATAAATCTGAACATATGTGCATCATCTGAAAGGGGTTGCCTCTACTGACTCATACAGTTTTAAATATTGGTACTCTACTAGGATAATTAGTACCAAATAAACTCTACTAGGATAATTTGGACACGACTGAGCGACTGAACTGAACTGAGGATAATTAGTACCAAATAAACTCTACTAGGACAATTAGTACCAAATAAATATGGCCCTAATGTTATTCGATCTTCCTTTTTTTAAACAAGAAGTTAAGAATTTGGATTTTCTGTGCCTTTTCTAGTATTGAATTATGTGGAAAATATAATTCATATTTAAAATTGTATGAGTCAGCATTGATTTAGCCCACCAAATTACAGTCTCTGCTTGGACAGGGTACTTAGGATTATTTGGAGATCAGATAAAGGATTAGCAGCCAGAAGAGATGTTAGGAAAACCAGAATATAGTGTCATAAAAACCAAAAATAGAATGTTTCACAAAGGTCTCATGTTTAATATGGTCTCATGTTTGGATGGTCTCATGTTTAATATGCTGCTGACAAGTTTGGTAAGATGATGCCTGAAAGTGTTGGTTGGACTTACTAGCGTGTGGAATAGGCTTTTGGTGACATTAGCAAGAACAATTCCTCAGTCGAACTGACTACTTAAAATTAAGTAATGTAGAATTAAGTAATGTGAATTAAGTAATTCACTATGGGGAGTGAATTGAATGATAAAGAACTGAAGACTTTAAATATGGATGTTTCTGAAAATCTTCTTTATGAAAGTGGAGCAAAATATAATTGCACCTGGAAGAAAATGAGAATCAAAGTATGGAACTTTTTAAAGAATTGAATATATGAGAGAATTACTAAGAGAAGAAAAATTAAATACGCAAATTCAGTTATTTGGAGGGTTACCTTTTTTTAGGTTTTTATATACTACTTACCTAGGACTTCCCAAGTGGCACAGTGGTAAAGAATTCGCCTGCCAATACAGGAGACGCCAGACAGGTTCGATCCCTGGCCAGGAAGATCCCCTGTAGTAGGAAATACCAACCCACTTCAGTATTCCTGCCGGGAAATCCCATGGACAGAGGGGCCTGGCGCACTACAGGCCACGGGGTCACAAAGAGTCTCTTCTGACTGAGCGACCGAGTACACAGACACAAATACTACTAGTCTATAGTGTAGTGTAGTGTTAGTCACCCAGTCATGTTCGACCCTTTGCGACCCCGCAGACTGTAGCCTCCAGGCTCCTCTGTACACGGAGTTCTCCAGGCAAGAATACTGGAGTGGGTTGCCATTCCCTTCTCCAGGGGATCTTTCTGACCTGGGGATCAAACCTGGGTCTCCTGCATCGCAGGCAGATTCTTTACCGTTTTAGCTAC
Organism: Capra hircus; assembly: GCF_001704415.2. NCBI lineage: Eukaryota > Metazoa > Chordata > Mammalia > Artiodactyla > Bovidae > Capra > Capra hircus. Next base: position 66,715,854 of record NC_030816.1, read on the forward strand.
AGAGACGCACTTACCTATAGCAGTATGTAAAGAATCTCACATTACAGAAACTCAACTGAGCATCTGGACTGTATGCAGTACTTATAGTTATTGATGACTTAATGGATGTTTACAACAGACTAATTACAGTTGTTTTCAACATGACATAGTCATGTGTCCTCTCCAGCTTTCCTGTACATACAAATCACCTGAGGGGTATGGGGAGGGTGTCTTGTTAGAGTATAGATTTTGGTTCAGTGGGTCTCAGTTGGACTTGAAGAGTGCATTTCTAACAGGCTCCCAGGTGATAGCAATACCACTGATCCATGAATATAGAAAACGTGTTAAGAAAGAAGAGGTAACTAGCAGCTTTTCCACCAATTTTCCAGTTTTCTTTCTAGCTACCCTATGATGTATTATTTCCCTCTTTTTAGAACTGAGGTAAATGATAATTAAAGCTGTTAAATAACCCAAGTTGAAAGGTAAAGTTTGCCTAGCTGTCAGTCAGTTGTTCATGTGTTTGCTTTGGCCACTATAGCATCTTAGTTTTTGTTTTTGTAGATTTGTACAGATCAGTTTTTCTTCAGTGAAAATTGTTGTTTTCTTTTATATTTAGTTTTAAATTCCATTTGACCTCTCTCCTAGGCATTAAGAGTTGCAAGTTTCACTGGAGGGACACTCCCATAGTTCCATTGTAGTCCTTTTCTGAAACATGAAACCTTAAAAAGTTACATGTCTTGAGGAAGATGGCTTTTCATGAAGTTTGTCATGCCTTAGGCAGTTGGTAGAATCCAGTGATGAGGTGGGGAGATTGCCAGAATATTCCAGAGCTGTACCATGCAAAAATAGGTTTTATCTAGAAGTGTGATATAGGTCATCATAATGTATAGTTTTATTTGACTTCTTTACTGCAGTCTAACATTGACATAAAAATATTTCTTTTAGAATGTGAAACACAGAAAGTATGCAAGGTGGAAGGCAACATATATTCATAATTGTTTAAAGAATGGAGAGACCCCTCAAGCAGGGCCTGTTGGGATTGAAGAAGATAATGGTATGTATTTATGTAAGTAAAATGATTTAGTGGAATCATAACTGTTCAATATATTATTATTCAGAATTTTTGGAAACCATTTTATTTCCTTCATCAGGTCCAAAATCAGGTGTAAAATTATAAACTTAGGGACAAGTGAAAAATTAAGGCAAAACTGCTCTAATATCTGTTTTCGTCAACAACAGAATGGCTTGGTTTTCTCCTGCATCTGATCAGATTTCATTGCTACATGGGACAGGCAGTCCTTTCGTAATCTATAAAATGTTTCCAAACCATAGAGAAAACTGAAAACTTACTTTTTAATAAGGTGAGTTTTGGAGGGGAAAGAGGGGTAGGTAATACTTTCACAAAATCTGTAATAGAGTATGTAAAAAATATTAAGTGAATTTCTCATTTACACCATAGTCTTTATCATCCCAGATTCTGCTGAAAGCAAAAGAAGTGAATATTTTTTTAGTATTTTGTATATCTTTATAGAAATTATTTTTTATAAATTACTAGTAAATAGTAATATATATCCTCACTTTCTTAACACAGTTGGTAAAATACACACTGTTCTATTGATGCATCTGGGTGGTTGGCTTATTTACGCATTCACTTAAGATGTTTATTTAGAATTTTATATTACCATTCAGTTAAAAAAAGAAACACTATAGTTGTACATGTAGCTACTACATGTAAACTCTTGCAGCTCTTCTAGAGATGCAGGCTTTCATAAAGCATTTCAAGTGAATTTTTGCTGTTTCTGAAGAACACTTGTTTATCTTTAGATAGCCTTTTATATATAGCACACCCTTAGAAATCTTTGACACTTGATGTTATTCTTGTTTGCAGAAGAGGAAACTGAGGTTTCAGGTTTTAGCTGTCCTAATTATTAGACCCACAGAGAGGGGAACCAGAACTGGAGTTCTTACTCTAAGTCCTGTGCTCTTTTCACTAACACTACAGTGTGAATACTGTAATACTAAGTTGTTATTAACTGTTTAAAGTGGACTGTTCTAAAGTATGATTAAGTTTTGGGCTTACTTACATCACAACAGTGAAATTGGATTTTTTAAAGTTTATTGCCACAACTTTATATCTCACTTTTTCATTTAATATTTTGGAATGTTTTGCATACTTTTCTCCCTGCTTTAATGCTTTCCATAGTCAGGATGGTATATGTCAGTACTGCTGTGTACAGAACGACTAGTCATTTCCATTTGTCCAAGAGAAAAGATCTGAGATCCTTAGCCTAACAAGAAAGACTCACCATGATGTGGCACCAGCCTACCTTACTGGCTTTATTTCCTCCTTCTGTCTCACGTTGGCTTAGTCTGGTAGGACTGCTACAGCAAAGTACCATAGACTGGACAGCTTGAACAAAAGGTATTTATTTTCTCACAGTTATGGAGGCTGGAAAATCCAAGATCAAGGTCCAGCAGTTTGGTTTCCAGTGAGATGTTAATGTGATTACTCCTTGAAGAAGTTCAAGGGCAATTAGATATTCTACCCAAGATTTCAGAAGAAAGGTCTAGGCTAAAAGTGGTATTTTGGAGTTGTCGGTTTAAAAGGAAGAAGTGAAGCTAAAGTAAAATATTGAATAACCCAGGGAGAATGGATTGCATAAGAATTAAAAGCAAAGATGGAACCAGCCTTTCTTCACCTTTACTAATCGCATTAGATTAGAAACTGAAGCAGAGGCAGTTCTATTATTTTAGGTAAGGTACTTACACATACATGTAGTAAATGTAAAAAGACATTTAATATTCATAATTTCAGACATTTATGTCTCAATTCTTAAATACACATTGAAAATGAAAATATCTTTGCTGTTTTAAACATATCATTATACTTTTCAGTAGTATTTCAGAGGTATCATTCTAGACACATTGAAATACCTAATGATCAATTTTGTTTTTCAGGTACTCTAAGTATCAATGACTTCTCTCATCTTAAACATTTTAACCTTTTCTCTGGAAAGTAGGAAGTATTACATTTTGATCATTATCATGGTCTCATTTGTTCTGAAATGGTTATTTTAGGTCTTCTATAATATTGTAGATTGTTACATATATACTGTATAATTTTTGTTTTAATTTCCCAAAATTAGCTTAAATTGAGCTTATAGTTTTTATTCATTATTTTCATTGCATTTTATAGAGCTTCCGGATAGTAGAAAATTGTTAGCTATAGAACACTAATAATCCTTTAAAATATAAAAAAGAATATTTTCACTATATACTTTCAACCTATTAAATAATTTAAAATGTAGCCTGGTGTCATAATTAGGTGTTAATGTCATAACATCTAACAGTGTCTGCTTAGAAATGGCTTATGGGTCTAAAAGAGGATGTCATGAAATCTGAATATGTATCCAAAACCTTTTCTTTAAAACTGACTTTTCTTTTTCCCAATGTAGCATTGTATTCCTTGTATTATTAAATTTTACAAGATATTCTAGGTATAAAAGATACTATGTTTAATAAAAGTCTAATTTCTGTTGTTCTGTAAGTCTAGTAAAGCTAGTAAAAAATAATAGATACTAGGAACTTCCCTGGTGGTCCAGTAGAAGGTTCCACTGAGCTTCCAATGCAGGGGACATGTGTTCAATCCCTGGTTGGGAAACTAAGATTGTACATGCTGTGCAATGCAGCCAAAAAATAAATACTATACCTTTGTTAGTTTAGAGGAAGAAAAAAAAAAGTATTCTTATTTTTGAAAGCAGTACTGTATTACCATATTGTCTAAAAGTACAGAAGGAAGTCATACAATTGATACAAAAAAGCATTCTAGGAAAAATTTAGGCGTAGCTGAAGGGGAATCTGTTAACATTCAAACTCTTGAGTTTCCACATCCACTTGGTTTCAGTATATGCAAAATGGTATTCTTTTTAAATGGTCAATATTAACCTATACTTCAGCAATAAAAACTAATGAAGGTAATTTTGAGTTTTTTTTCTTTTATTCATTATGACTACAATTTTCTCCATGGCCTTGAATTTATTTATAGTGTTTGCTTTAGAGTTATTTTCCACTAATTTCAATATCTGGGTCACATCAGGGTCTTTTCCTATGTCTCTTTTTCACCTGCCTCTGGTCACATTTTCATCCCTCCCCCCATATCTCTAATTTTTGTTATCAATAACCTTTGTAGCTCCTCTGCATTCACTTAACTTCCTTTGCAAAGTCTTGATTCTTGTTCTAGCAGACAGTTGACTTGCCTAAACTGCCCCTCTTTTCTTTCAGCTTTAAGGCTGTTACTTTCTTCAGGGCTCCTTCCCTGAGTCTGCCTGCATAATTCAAGGGCCACATAGGTATTCAGTTGAGGTTCATACAAGCATTTCAAGGCTCAGTTCTCTGCAACTCCTTTTTTTGCATAGACTTTTGGGTGCCCTCAGGTGAAAAGCGACATGAAAGCAAACCTTCCATGGTGAGATTTCTTCTGTCAAGGCTCATCTTCATTCTAATTTCTACCAACTTTTTTTTTTTTTTTGTAACATTTTATTTTGTCTTGGGGTGGAGCTGATTAACAATGTTGTGATAGTTTCATGTGAACAAGGAAGAGACTCAGCCATACATATACATGTGTCCCTTCTCCCCCATACTCCCCTCCCATCTTGGCTGCCACATAACATTGAGCCTTGTTAGTTATCCATTTTAAACATAGCAGAGTGTGCTTGTCTATCCCAAACACTCTAACTGTCCTTTGTTCACTCTCCAGTGTCTTTAAAAAGTGTTTTGATTTTTTTTTTCCTTCCCAGGATGTTTGTGTTAGAGTTCTCTAATATGGGAAAAAATTATGTTAGTATATAGAACATCTACAAGTTCACTTAGTAAAATTCCCCAAAGTGGCTAACTCTTATTACTCCTTTCTACATAGACAGCTCAATGTGAAATTCCATTCCTTTGTTTTTGTTGATTAATTTGTTGAGTGACAAACACATTTAATAGCTAGTAAACAATAAATCTTGAGTAAAAGGCAGCTGTCAGAAAATGGCGCTCTTACGGAAAGCATAAATGTGGTATGTTTGCTGAGAAGTCCTCCTTTTTTTTTTTCATAAATTTTAAGAATGAGTTTAAAGAATTTACTTTTAAGAAAAATATATGCATAGATTTTATAGAGTTGGAAAGTATTAATTTAAAGAAATGTTATTCATGCCAGGGACAGCTAAGTATTGTAAGAAAAGGAAAAAATTAGAACAATTATTTTAAGAGAAGCTGCTTATCAACTGCATTAAATAGAATTGCACTTGAAGGTTTGTCATGTTCATATATCAAAAGAATATTTGGCATTTTTATTTCAAAATACAGATTTCCTTGACTTACAATGGGGTTATATCCTGATAAACCGATCATAAATTTGAAATAACTATGATTTGAAAATGCACTTAATAACCTACCTTACTAAACATCATAGCTTAGCCCAGCCCACCTTAACCTACAGCTGGGCAGAATCATCTAGCACAAAGTCTATTTTGTCATACAGTGTTGAGTATCTCATGTAATTTATTGACTAGTATACTGAAAGTGAAAAAGAGAATGGTTGTGAGTGTATCAGTTGTTTACCTTTGTGATCTCGTGGCTGACTAGGAGCTGTGGCTCCCACTGCCCAGCATCAGAGAGAATACTATACCACTTATCACTGCCTGGGAAAAGATCAAAATTTAAAGTATAGTTTCTACCAAAGCCATATCACTTTTACACTACCATTTTTAAAAAAAAAAAGATAAAACCATAAATCAAGAACTGTCTGGACCTCGTTTAACATTTCATGTATATCATATAGTAGATGTTGAGGAAAATGAAGATGCTGGAGCCACCTCTCTGCCCACTCAGCCACTTCAGCCGTCATCTTCCACATATGACCCAAGCAACATGCCATCGAGCGGCTATACTGGAATCCAGATTCCCCCTGGTGCCCACGCTCCAGCTAATACCCCAGCAGAAGTGCCTCACAGCACAGGTAGGAAGTTGAAGCTTAACAGATTTGAATTCTTCCTTTCATAAATAACAACTGCTCCTCTTATCTTATTTTTGCCTCATAATGATGGTCCTAAAGCACGAAGTGGTCTTTAAATTCCACGCGAACCCACAAAAAAAATTAAATCCTTTTCACTGAAGTTTTTTTTGATTTATATATTCTTTAAATTGAAAGATATTTCTTTACAGTATTGTGTTCATTGAAATTTTAATACTAGTTGTATTTTAATTTTTTAAAAAATGACAGAATATTTATGTGTAATTGATTACCATTTACTTTTTATTTTATTAATAAGTATAGTGTCTATGGGCTTCCAGTGGCTCAGTGGTAAAGAATCTGCCCGCCAAACTGGAGACCCAGGTTCCATTCCTGGCTTGGGAATATCCTGTGAAGAAGTAAATGGCAACCCACTCCAGTATAGGAAATCCCATGGACAGAGGAGCCTGGTGAGCTAAGTCCATGGGGTTGCAAAAGAGTCAGATGCAACTTGTGCCACCACCACCGGGCCGCATAGTGCCTGTACTTCTCGTGTGTGTTTCCCTTTTCTTTTTCTTCCCCTCCCTTTCTTTCCTTTTCACTGCTGTTCAAGAATAGCACTGAAGTGAGTGGGTCTTATTTATAGGAGTGTCAGTCAGACTCCTACTGTGATCGCAAGATCCATTTTTCTCTTGACTCATTTCCCTAAGACCCTGCCTCTACTTTCAATATGGGTGTTATTGATGAAGGAGCCAGCTTTGAGGCACAGAACCTCAGTAGCAGTGGATTTACAGACAAGTGAAAGGAGGGGTTTCAGGTTTGTTTGTCGTTTTAAATATTACAAACATGTCTAAAAATAAACCACAGAAGTGATATCTACTGTCTTTGAATAAATTAGTACTATATACCTTGTTTTCATAGAAAAAAAAATCTGACAAAACTAGTCTCCAAGAATAAGTCAGTGTCAGTAGATAAACTGTTTAAAGTTGCAGACAGCTACTCTTTTGTTTTCTTGTATTGTGGACAGAATCACCTTTACTTCCAAATAGAAGGGCGTTTAAAACCGTAATTTAAATAAAGCTTAACTTTAATAAAATTTTTTTCCAAAAATTGTTTTTAAACTTTTACTTTTATCTCAGCCTATGAGTAATCTATGGTAGTAAACTATGTATTTCAAAATGTTTAATAGAATAAAAGTTGCCTTTGAGCCTTGTTTTCTACTATTTCTGTTATTCATCGTTACTTCATTGACTTCCAGATTTTCAGCTTCTGTTTACCCAAACCATTTAGGTTATTTTGCATGAGTTGAACAACATTTAAGTTTTCTATTTTGACCACTGTAGGTGTGTGATTAGTCTCTTCCCTCCTATTTTTCTCTTCCCTTCTATTTTAAAACTTTCAACTTCCTTTCATCTGTAAATACCACAAACATTTCTGTCTTAAGCCTATTGATGAACATGGTTGTTTTAATGCTGATCTCTTTTGTATCATCATTCTCTAAATTTTACCCTGCCTGACTTTTCATTGCGTTATGGTCTATGTAATGGCATTAATAGACCAATTTGCATTAGTTTTGTAAGTAAAATTTCATGGAACATTGTTTTAAATATTTTATTATCTTTTAGGAATGTTCAGTATTTCCATTGTAGAACAAACTAAGCAAAACCAGCTACATACTTAGATGTATTTGCCTTCAGTAAATACTGCTCGAATATACTAGTAAGTTTAAACACTGATCTAGAGCCTCCAACACTGTCATCCTTACAGAAGGACAAAGTGAAAATAAAATGCACTTGGGAATCACATAGTATTTGTTACTAGTTTCTGCTCCTTGTTAAACCACAAACTCTGCTGTTACTCATCTTTTCTCTCTCTAGGTTTTTCTTCTTTCAAAATGAAATTAATCATACTTCTTATAGTTGTTTCAATTATTAAAGAGGAAAAACTATGAAAATTGATTACTGTGCCTAACACAAAATCAGTGTTCAGCAAATTAGCTTCCTCTTTTTTTTTAACCTTCCTTCCTATTTGTGTGCCAAAGAAAGGATATTTAATAGCAAGTTAATGAACACTTAAAATTATTTTGTCAATCAGGAAAAGTATCACAGTTGTGGATAAGGTATTGACCTTACAAAAAGATTGACTAAAGGGTATTATTGCTCAGTGTATCTTAGGGCAGAGTTATGGTATAGGCATATATGCATATATTTACAGTGTGTGTTCAGTTGCTAAGTCTTGTCCGACTCTTTGTGGCCCCATGGACTATCACCCACCAGGCTCAGACTTTGTAGGGCTTTCCCTAGGCAAGAATACTGGAGTGGGTTGGCATTTTTACGTATTTACAGGATGTCTATATATCAAACATATGAGATGGAAAGTATACTTCTAGTAGGAGGGTTGTAACAGGTTGAACCACATGACAATGGTTCATAGGACAGAATAGACACAAACCACGTGTCTGTTTTTGTACAACGGAGGTGGTAGAACATTAATTTCATATATTCAAACTAACAGACTCCTGCTTAGAATATCCAGACATAAAGATAGATATCAAGAAGTAGTCTTCTATTTATTTTAGGAAGTTTTCTGGCATAAGTAGTTCATTTGGATCCATTTAAATGTGGCATTAGCCTTATTTTTTTTCCCACGTATGTTCTTTAGCATGAGGCATAAAACTGAAAATCTTAGAATTGCTTTAAGGCATCAGGTATATGTTCTTACAGATTTAGCATTTAAATAATTATTGTGTCTATTTCATAAACTTAGGCTAACAGAACTGTATGAGATAGTGCTATCCCTAATTTTCAAACTAAAGAAAAGCCATTTTCCTGAAAAAATATACATACTAGCATAGCTAATAAGTGACAGTCCTAGAATTTGAACCCAAGTCTTTCAGATTTTGTGTTTTTGGCACCTCCCTTCTATTTCCCTTCCTCTGAAAAACTAAAGTTCTATCAGATTAAAACCTACATTTCTCATATTTTTCTCCTTAAGAGCTTAGATATGGAAATCACCTGTTTGCTGGCAAATTTTTCTATTACATTAAAACAGTTTTTAAAAATTAGTTCATAGTTACCCAATAGAAAATGAAATAACATTTTCAGTTTATAAATATAGCAGATGTTTCCCCTCTTACTCACTTCAAGAATGATTTACTTTCTCTCATATAAAGGTCCAGGATGTACTTTTATCAAAGGGAAATCCTTAAGATAGCTGAAAAGAATAGTATGTACTAATATACAGTGTTTAGTTCTTCCACAGAAAAGCAAAGAGGGTGCAAGGAGGGCGGGTTTAGTGATTAAACAGCCAAGTGTTTGGCTCTTTGTGCTTTTACCGCTGTGTACTACCAGATAGAGGTCATACAGCCTACCGTTTTTTCCTTCTCTTGAAATATGCTTTCTACAGTCTGTAAATATTGAGGAAGAACATCTCAGTAGTAAATCTAAGTAGATGAAAAATTAGTTTAGAATTAATGCAAACCTTTTAATTATAAAGGCAGCTCACCTCATATCTAGATCAAAAACTTAGCTCTTAAGTGACAGAAGAACTGCATTTGAGCTCTGCTGTCCAGCCTTCGAACTGTTTTGTATTCTGGCTGACTGTTTCTGTCAGCACTATTTTCCATGATTATTCTGAAGTTTACTCAACCCAGTGATCCTACATTTGCTTATAATGTTCCTCGTAGTTATCATGTCTTTCTCTTTCACTGCCTCTTCAAATGTTACTGCCATTCAGGATTCTGTTTAATTATACTTCTTGCATCATCTTCTCGAGTTTTCTTACCAACATTCATTTCTGTTTTTCTAGAGTTCCATCATGAGAACAATTTAGTACTTAATTAGAAGTCATAAAGTATTTAATTTTTGAATGTATATAATCTCATCAAATAGGCTGTGTAAAAACCATCTGCTAAAAATAATTAGCCAGAAGTTACTTGTTAACATTTCTTTTTTGTTAAGTGGTAGAAATTTCCAACACACTTCTGCCTTCCCCAGGATTGTTTTTATGGTGACATCACTCCAACATATTGTAGTATAACAGGCTACAACCAGTTGGCAAAATAACAAATGAAACCTTTACAAATTGAGGTAAGAAGGAAAAATAAGTAGCTTAGGGCATTTTTAAAAGATAAATTAACATAAACTAAAAACTGTTCTTACTGATTTAACTGGTATTTATACACTTAGTTCAGCCTCTGTGCTAGGCCCCCACAGGAACATGTCATGGTAACTACCAAGAACATAGGCCTTGGTCCCTGTACATGGAGACAGACGAGAAGCCATGTCTTCTCACTGCTGCATAAGACTTGTTGAGCAGCCTATACTGTCAATTCAAGGTTTGGTTGAATGACTCTGATCAGAGTTCTTAATAAATGCTGACTATTTGTGGGTTTTTCTCTTTTTAGTATCACTCAAATAAAATTTTATTATAATGCATAATGGTCTTCCCAGGTGACACTAGTGGTATAAAATCCACATGCCAATGCAGGAGACATAAGAGACGCACGTTCGATCCCAGTGTCGGGAAGATCCCCTGGAGGAGGAAATGGCAATCCACTCCAGTATTCTTACCTGGAGAATCCCATGGACAGATGAGCCTGGCAGTCTGCAGTCCATGGAGTCACAAAAAGTCGGATATGACTGAAGTGACTTAACACACACATACACATAATACATAATAGATTATCTCTGTAAATTCTCTTTTGTTCTTGTTCAGTAATATTGCCTACTTAATCATCTGGAGATGTGCAAGGAAGCATTTAAAAATTAATGCAGGATGCTGACCAAGGAAACCTTGCCTTCTCCACAGAGAAAGGGGTTTGTTAGGAGGATTTTAATGTACTGAGAAACACAAATTACTTAGTAAGAAATGACATTGATATCCAGATTATCTGTGAAGAGTTGTCAACTTACCCTTTTTTTCCTAAAGATCTGTGTGAAAAATATATGTAGTCACCTACCTGTGTTTTTATGCTCAGCTGCTTCAACTGCCTGGACTTCACTAGGTAGTTTCTAAAGAGCCCTGTTGAATCTTGCATTCTAAGTTTAAAAAAAAAAAAAAAACATTATATTGTGTAATTATTTGCCTTTGAAAGTTCAAGTTTCATGGGAGAATTATGTCATATGTTTATAACTTAATAAACTAAATTTTGTTAGGGCCTTCCCAGGTGGCACAGTGGCAAAGAATCACCCTGCCAGTGCAGGAGACCCAGGAGACATGGGTTTGATCCCTGGGTCAGGAAGATCCCATGGAGGAGGAAATGGCAACCCACTCCAGTATTCTTGCCTGGAAAAGTCCATGGACGGAGGAACTTGGTGGGCTATAGTCCCTGGGGCAGAAAAGAGTTGGACAGGACTGAGCTACTAAGCACACACACATATGCCTATTTTGTTAGCATTTTTTTAAATCAAGCAAAACATAGTCGTTGAATTGGTCAGTTTAAATTTGTATGTCTCTTGACTTTGCATTTGTATAATTTTTCTTATAAATAAATTCATACATATATATGTATACACTATATAAGATTGTTTGTTAGTATTAGCTATAGCAGAAGATTGGAAACAACCTAAATGTCCTCAGTGAGGGATAGCATTATAAAATGTGTGTTCATGTATGTAATGGAACACTACTATATTTACCCATTAAAAAGAACAAGGCAGGTTTATATATTTTAATCTGGAATTATTGCTAAGGCATATTATGTGAAAATGCACAGAATAGTACAGTATGCAGACATATTACCATTAGCAAAATATTAATATATTAATAACACATGCTGAAGTATGCCTTCTTCACAGAGTGAGGAGTTTGACCAGAAGATTTTGATTTAGGCAAGAACACAGATTTCTTAGCAAAGTACATTTCTTTATTATACGTGCATACACTGGTCTGAAAATACACATATTGTTATGTGAATAGAAGGGTGCCCTAAAAATAGTGATATCCCTCAAGTGGAATAGAATGAGAGGAAAGCTTTTCACTTGTTTCCACCCTTTTCGGGGGTTTGTTTGTTTGTTCTTTGGCTATTTAAAATTTGTACTTTTCATCCATACCCCTTCATACTTTGGAAATTTTTGTTCCGTTTTTAGTTAAAAAGCAAGATTTGTATGACTTAGTAAAAATAGCACCAAGGCTGTGAAAGTGAAACTAGTTTGCCAAAACAAAACTGAATGATATAAAATAGTATATATTTAAACTGTTTTTCCTTTGGATGGGAAATAATAAGGTCCTTCAAAGTCAAGAAATCTTTCAAGTAAAATTCGTGCCTGCAGAATATATTTGAGAGCTTAAGTCAAACCATAGCTCTAGAACTCTCATTGCCCCTAAAAACTTCCCAGTTTGTTTTCTCTCTCTCTCCTGCTCCTTTCTTTTGTCCTAGTGTCTTTCCTACTTTACGCTACTGCTGTTTAGTTGCTAAGTTATAGTCTGACTGTTTGCAACCCCATGGACTATAGCAAGCCAGGCTCCTCTGTCCATGGAATTTTCTAGGCAAGAATACTGGAGTGTGTTGTCATTTCCTTCTCCAGGGGATCTTCCCAACCCAGGGATCGAACTCTCATCTGCTGCTTGGCAGTCAGATTCTTTACTACTGAGCCACCTGGGAAGCCCCCTACTACCCATTGCCTATTCAGATTGAACCTCTTAGCTTGGAGCAGCAGAATCCTGGTTTCCATTTGAGTCTGTTGATTGAGAGTAATCAGCTTTTCTTCTTCATTTGCTTTCTTGTTGATTGAATCATCTTGTTAATTGAATAATTTTTGTTAATTGAAACTCTTTGGAAGTCTCCACAGTTTATGTTAATTTTTTAGATGATTTAATAGTCTTTAGTGTATTACTTAGCATTAATCAAGAATGCTAGTTATTCACTGAATATGATATTCATGACAAGTTCTAATAGGAAGTCATAACTAATTGCTTCTTGGGTATGTAAAATATTATCTTAAAAACATATAAACTGGAAAATTGAAATATATAATTTGTAAATTTCATTGACAGAGGTGAAATGGGACTCATTCCATAAGTTAAACTAAATCATAATTATATCCTACCTTGTCCTCAAAATTATTCAATTATTTAAGAAATTAAAAGATGGGAAGGAAATCTGTTACTTCTACAGATACATGGTAAGCTTTATTGAGAAGCACCTTGAAGAAGTAGATGTGATAGAAAATGAAAAATATATAATAAGAATATATATTACCTCATAACATCTATGTAAATGCTCAAAATATATTTTTCTGCATATTTCCTATACCAGCCTCCAACATCAAATAAGATGTATATCAAATTACAGTCCATTGAGATTTCAGGAAAGTAATCAAGTGAAGTAATGAGATTCTTCCATGATCCTCTGAGTGCTTTCCTAATATATAATTAAGAGGATTGAGGGTGTAACACTTCTGTACTCATCTGTGGTTTTCTGATTTGCAGGTGTAACAAGTAACACTATCCAGCCTACTCCACAGACTATTCCGGCCATTGATCCTGCACTCTTCAGTACAGTTTCCCAGGGTAAGTCAGCTATTTTATGAGGTATAGTGTATCTCCTATTTGGGGTCATTGTTTTGTGCTTTTATCTTGGGATGACTGTATCTGAATGTCTAGGTAATTTGAAATACAGTTCTTTAAATGCCTTTATTCACCAAATTCTCCAATAAACCAAGATTATTTCTTAGATCAAAAATATTTAAATCCAAAGGCATTTCCCCCCCTCCCTTTTTTTAACAATTCCTTTTTTCATGTACTGCTGGGTATAGTGGTGCAAACATGTAACCAAAGCTGTCATGGAAGCTTCTGTTAGTTTAGTTCAAGATTACCTCGTGATTTGATTACAATCTTCTTTACCTGCACTGAGTTAGTAGATTACCTAAGAAGAGAGAAACTAACCACAGTTGAAGATAGAAGTCTCTGAGGATTGTTATTTTGATTGATTGGTTCATAGGCTAAGTGATTATTTTGTTAATTCCAGTCTTTCTAGCTTTTCTGGAAAGAGAACAACTTGGGTGTTCTGTTTGTTTAATTTAGTCTTTTTCAGAATTTTCTTCATATGTCTGATGAGATTAGTCCTTCTATATGTAAGATGAAGACCTTAATTGGTTACTTTCAGTAGCTGTCATTGAATTTCCCCTGATGTTATGTCTGCAGGTCTGTTTTCCCACTTGATTTTTCTGTTCTCCCTTGTGAAAACAGGCTATTCAGCTTCCTCCTGCATCTCAGCCATGGATAAAGAGATTTTTTTCTTGGAGGGGAATGGCAAGGGGTGTACCACACATACCTGTCAGTCCTAGCTCTATCTAGGAGGTTAATTCCATGATTTTAGAGAGACATTCTCTATCTTTTTAACCTAGGGTGCCATGTGAGAGATGGGAATGCAATAGGGCAAAGGATGTGCACGTATGCAGAGGGTGATAGAGTGAGGAAGGTTAGACTGATGGTGTAAAGACCCCTAACGCCACTCCTCATATAGCTAGACCATCTCTGAAGTTTCTCTAGGTAAGCTCCACATAAAGGCCTCCTATAAACATGTTTTGAATTGGAATGTTTTTCCACTCTTATCTAACAGCATGTGTGTTAGCCACTCAGTCGTGTATGACTCTTTGCAACTCCATGGACTGTAGCCCACCAGTCTCCTCTGTCCATGGAATTCTCCAGGCGAGCATACTAGAATGGGTTGTCATTCCCTTCTCCAGGAGATCTTCCTGACGTAAGGATCAAACCCAAGTCTTCTGCACTGCAGGCAGGTTCTTTACTGTCTGAACCATCAGGGAAGCCCATCTAACTGCATACCTCCATTTAATTTCTAGTTTTCTAGAAATTTCTTTAAATCTCTTGTCAGTTACCTGTTCCAGTTTTTACAGTGTTTGACTTCACTGCTTTTCCTTCAATTTTAGGATTTATTTCCTTGTGTTTTGCCTTATCATTTTAATATGGTTTCAAAAGGAAAAATTACATATGCTAAGTCTGCCGTCTTACCCAATCAAACTGTCAGGTATGAATGCAGAATGCTGCTGCTGCTGCTAAGTCACTTCAGTCATGTCCGACTCTGTGTGACCCTATAGATGGCAGCTCACCAGGCTCCCCCGTCCCTGGAATTCTCCAGGCAAGAACACTGGAGTGGGTTGCCATTTCCTTTTCCAGTGCGTGAAAGTGAAGTCACTCAGTCGTGTCCAACCCTCAGCGACCCCATGGACTGCAGCCTTCCAGGCTCCTCCGTTCATGGGATTTTCCAGGCAGGAGTACTGGAGTGGGGTGCCATTGCCTTCTCCGTGAATGCAGAATAAATATTGTTAAATATGTAAGGATTCTGAAGTTTCACCTACCACATACTGTTTCTAAAGAAGTTACCAGAGGATATGCTCCATCAAGAGAACAATGATAACCAAAAAAAGAAATATGAGATATAAGAAATGGTGAAATTAATCATATGTCACCTAACAGAAAAAATTCCATTGACAACTTTTCCATAGGCTTGAAAAGCAGTTGCTCTAAAATTAGCAAACCAATTTCTTAAACCTCCTTTAAGAAAACTGAAGTGGATTCCATGCAGTATATACAATAAAAAGCTGTAGAATGTGAAAGAAATGGATAAGAAGCCATAGAATTTGTCTGCCAAAAAGAATGAAAATATCCAAGAAAACATTTTAAATTGTACAAGAAATTTCAAGTAAGAAGCAAACTGAAATATGCCATGATATTGAACAATAATAGAATTATGAAATATAAGAAAAGGGATTTTGTTTGACTTGGACACAAAGAACATTCTCCTTGAAATGGCATAGACTTATCACAAACAGTATTTTATTCAAGACAGAATATAAATCAACACTGACAAATTGAAGGTAGAGAGAGGTATTTCAAGAGGTTGAAAGGTGGAATAAAAGAAGGCTCTATTTAGGGGGAGTACCCAAAAGTGAAATGTTGACATTTTTTCTAAGACAGAAGTAAGCAGCTAAGCAACTTGAAAAAAAATAATAAGTTTAGGAGGAGACAGGGTAAGAAAGAAGGAAAGAGTGTACATGGCTAAATCCTTTACCTTCTATAGCAGAGAGGAGGCCTTACAAGTAGCTGAGAAGAGAAGCGAAGCAAAAGGCAAAGGAGAAAAGGAAAGATACACATCTGAATCCAGAGTTCCAAAGAATAGCAAGGAGAGATAAGAAAACCTTCCTAAGGGATCAATGAAAAAAAAAACAGTAGAATGGGAAAGACTAGAGATCTCTTCAAGAAAAGTAAATATACCAAGGGGACATTTCATGCAAAGATGGGCACAATAAAGGACAGAAACGGTGTGGCCCTAACAGAAGCAGAAGATACTAAGAAGAGGTGGCAAGAATACATGAAAGAACTATGCAAAAAAAGATCTTCATGACCCAGATAACCACAATGGTGTGATCACTCACCTAGAGCTAGACATCTTGGAATGTGAAGTCAAGTGGGCCTGAGCAAGCATCACTATGAACAAAGCTAGTGGATGTGATGGAATTCCAGCTGAGCTATTTCAAATCCTAAAGGATGATGCTGTGAAAGTCCTGCACTCAGTATGCCACCAAATTTGGAAAACTCAGCAGTGGCCACAGGACTGGAAAAGGTCAGTTTTCATTCCAGTCCCAAAGAAAGGCAATGCCAAAGAGTGCTTAAACTACCACACAATTGCACTCATGTCACACGCTAGCATTTAATGCTCTAAATTCTCCAAGCTAGGTTTCAACAGTTCATGAACCAAGAACTTCCAGATGTTCAAGCTGGATTTAGAAAAGGCAGAGGAACCAGAAATCAAATTGCCAACATCCACTAGATCAAAGAAGAAGCAAGAGAATTCCAGAAAAACATCTATTTCTGCTTTATTGACTATACCAAAGCCTTTGACTGTGTGGATCACAACAAACTGTGGGAAATTCTTCAAGAGATGGGAATAGCAGACCACTTTACCTGCCTCCTAAGAAATCTGTATGCAGATCAAGAAGCAATAGGAAAAACTGGACATGGAACAACAGACTGGTTCCAAATTGGGAAAGGAATACATTGAGGCTGTATGTTGTCACTCTGTTTATATAACTTATATGCAGAGTACATCATAGGATATGCTGGGATGGATGAAGCTCAGACTGGAATCAAGATTGCTGGGAGGAATATCAATAACCTCAGATATGAAGATGACACCAACCTTGTGGCAGAAAGTGAAGAGGAACTAAAGAGCCTCTTGATGAAAGTGAAAGAGGAGAGTGAAAAAACTGGCTCAGTACTCAACATTCAAAAAACTAAGATCATGGTATCTGGTCCCATCACTTCACTGCAAATAAATAGGGAAACAGTGGAAGCAGTGAGAGACTTTATTTTCTTAGGCTCCAAAAAATCACTGCAGATGGTGACTGCAGCCATGAAATTAAAAGACGTTTGCCTCTTGGAAGAAAAGCTGTGACCAACCTAGACAGCTTATTAAAAAGCAGAGACATTACTTCCCAACAAAGGTCCATCTAGTTATAGCTGTGATTTTTCCAGTAGTCATGTGTGGATGTGAGAGTTGAACTGTAAAGAAAGGTGAGCACCAAAGAATTGGTCCTTTTGAACTGTGGTTTTGGAGAAGACTTGAGAGTCCCTTGGACTGCAAGATCAAACCAGTCAATCCTAAAGGAACTCAGTCCTGAATATTCATTGGAAGAACTGATGCTGAAGTTCCAATACTTTGGCCACCTGATGCAAAGAACTGACTCATTGGAAAAGACCCTGATGCTGGGAAAGATAGAAGGCTGGAGGAGAAAGGGAGGACAGAGGATGAGATGGTTGGATGGCATCACCGACTCAGTGGACATGAGTTTGAGTCAACTCTCAGGAGTTGGTGATAGACAGGGAAGCCTGGTGTGCTGCAGTCCATATGCTTGCAAAGAATCAGACACGACTGAGTGACTAAATTGAACTGAAAAACTTATAAGTCAAGAAACAATGGTATAAGATTATCATTTGGAGTTAGGGAAATAACCTAGAGAAAACAAAATCATTTTTTGGTTTAAAGAGAAATCCCTATATACCCAGTTGATAAAACTCTGCCTTTCCAAGGTTGATATATCTGATCTTGACAGAGGACTGTTCAGTTGCTAAGTCATGTTTGACTGTTCAACCCCATGGACTGCAGCACACCAGGTTTCCCTGTCCTTCACTGTCTCCTGGAGTTTGCTCAAAATCATGTCTATTCATCGGTGATGATATCTAACCATCTCTTCCTCTGCAAACCCCTTCTCCTTTGCCTTCAATCTTTCCCAGCATCAACATCCTTTCCAGTGAGTCAGCTCTTCTCATCCGGTGGCCAAAGGATTGGAGCATCACCTATAGCGTCAGTCCTTCCAGTGAATATTCAGAGTTGATTTCCTTTATAATTGACTGGTTTGATCTCCTTATAGTCCAAGGGACACTCAAGAGTCTTCTCCAGCACCACAGTTTGAAAGCATCGATTCTTCAGCACTCAACCTTTATGGACCGACTCTCACATCCATACATAACTACTGGAAAAACCATAGTTTTGACTATATGGACCTTTGTTCACAAAGTGATGGCTCTGCCTTTTTTTTTTTTTTTTTTTGTCTCTGCTTTTTTAATACACTGTCTAGGTTGGTCATAGCTTTCCTTCCAAGGAGCAAGCATTTTTTAGTTTTATGGCTGCAGTCCCTATCCACAGTGATTTTGAGATACAGATGTGAGAGTTGGATTATAAAAGAGGCTGATCTCCAAAGAATTAACACTTTCCATATGTTGTGCTGGAGAAGACTCCTGAGAGTCCACTGGACTGCAAGGAGATCAAACCAGTCAGTCCTAAAGGAAATCAATCCTGAATATTCATTGGAAGGACTGAAGTTGAAGCTCCAGTATTTTGGCCACATGATGCGAAGAGCTGACTCATTGAAAAAGACCCTAATGCTGGGAACAATTGAGGGAAGGAAGAGAAGCAGGGGACAGAGATGAGATGGACGGCATCATTGACTCAATGGACAGGAGTTTGAGTAAACTCCCAAAAGTATAGAAGGACAGGAAGCCTGGCATGTTGCAGTTCATGGAGTTATGCAGAGTCAGACATGACTTAGCGACTGAACAACAACAGTCTGTGATTCACAACAGTGAGGACCAACTATGATTGTAATCTTTAATACTCAACAAGTATTTGGAGGCTTTGTATATGTAACACACTGGTCTAGTTACTGTATGTAGATGTATAAGTACATTATTTTAAAATCTTAAATTTAATGTTTAATTCTGTATGAACTTAATATTTTTTTAAAGTGGGAAATAAAGTAAATATGGCTTTTTTATAGTCATTCATTGAAGTTATTCAACACTTACAAGTGCCTGAAAACTGGGTTAGAATCTCTAGGATATATTACTTCAGCATTCTTTTTTGAAAATTTTAGAAAATATTAATTTGGATACGAATTTAGTATCAGAGTACCTAGAACTGCTACATAACTTTGAAGTAGGACTTCATATGTCAAAATTTTCATTTTATGCTTTATTTTCTGGCAAAATTAAAAGCAACTAAAAGAAAAGCAATTATATTTATATATGTTCATTTAGAAAGGGAATCAAAATATATTATCTTTTCTTTGTATTCTGTACCCCCAACCTTCTGATCAGTTCTCAAGAGTCCTCATAAAAATTTCTAAAGAAAATGATATTTATTTCCAAAGATAAGACACAAAGTTTTTAATTTCACTTTTAGGAATATATATTCAAATCTAAATCTTAGATTAAATATTTTCAGTATGTTTTTTTTTTACCCAAATTGTTTGGCTGGGTCCATCCATGTTAAATATATGTGTATCTAGATAGAAAGCTTGATGAAAATCAATTTTAAACAAAGAACTAATAAGGATTGTTTAGGTTTGATTGTGTAGTTTAATGATATGTTTTAGTTAATCCTTAACCCTTTACATGCTTAAAAAAATTTAGATAATGTATGTGATATTTGCATAAAGTTTGTTACTTAATTTTCTATTTATATGTATATTCTAGTTCAAATGAGGTTTGAATGTCTTAGACTGTGTATATTGTTCCATAAAAAGAGATTCTCAACAATTCTGACATAAATACCAAAGCTGCTTTCCTTGTTTTATACAGAATATGAATATATAATTTTTTGCAGTTAATTTGCCAATATATAAAGGCTTGCAGTTTATGACTTCTGGAAAGAAAATCTTGCTCATATAAGTCATTATGCATTGGCATACATATAGTTTATATTAATAATTAAATTTAAAAGCATAAAGAAAATTTATTCAGATACAACTAAGGGTTGGGGAAAGACCTTCATATTTTTATATAAACTTAAACATTTTCTGTAATCTTGAGTATAAGCATTTACCTGACCTAAATAACACTTTTTATATTCTTTATAAATGTTCTCATTACTCTATTTTTCTCTTAGGAGATATCCGACTAACACCAGAGGACTTTGCTAGGGCTCAGAAATACTGCAAGTATGCTGGCAGTGCTTTGCAGTATGAAGATGTCAGCACTGCAGTGCAGAATCTGCAGAAGGCCCTCAAGTTACTGACTACAGGCAGAGAATGAAGCCTTTGTACAACATCCATGCATTTTTGGCTTAAAGAACTAACAGTCCACTACTCTATCTTCAGCCTATCAGGAGCACAGTTTTAAGGAAGACTTCAGTTCCATTGACTTTAACAATGAAATCTGTGTCTGTGTATCAGATTCCTATTGAAGTATTCATCAGCAGCCTCAACCAGTTTTCATTGTCCATTTAGTGGATCCAGTAGTCTCTGAGTGTATAGCTCTCTAATGTGAGCAAGGTCCTATAAATGCCCACTGAACCCTGCTTGTTCAAAACATGAAAACACTTCTGTAAAATGTATTGGGAATTAGCTTTGAATCTTTATCTAAATAAATGAAGGAATCTTATAATCTCTAATTTGAACAAACAGACCATAATCACTTTGCTATAAAATTCTGAACTTAACTTTTAATAGACTGCCAGAATATTCTAGATTAGAGATCATATTTTGGTTTTCCTCAAGATTAAACAGATATGAATGTTCTAAACTGTTAGATGAATCTGAAAGAGACTATATTCAAAATTTCAGTTTATACTCAAATGGAGCTATGCTAAAAAATAAAATGTTCATGAAAGGAAAAAATAATGACGTAAAGAGGTAGCATCAATTCTAGACATAAGAATAATGTTGGTTGCTCAACTGTTTTCCCTTACCCATTGACACTTAAGGTGAATTGGTATTTGCTTCCTAGGCAGTTTGACTGCATGTATTAGAGAATGAAAACAAGATGTTTGTAGTAATGCCTGGAAACTTGGTGCTTTTGAGTTAAGGTTCTCTGCTGCTATGGAATGGATTCCATAGAGTATATAGCTACGAATGATGCAGATTATAAGAACATGATTCTCAGTTGTTGAGTTTATAAGTTTTTTGTGGGGAATTATGAACTTACTGTGTCACCTGCATTTGTGCTGTGTAAAAAATAAATACAAGGTTTCTTTTAACTAGTTTGACTTGTTGCAGAGCCAGATATCATTTTTGCATGCTGAAATTGTCACATTTTTAAAGTCAGACAGTTTTTAAAATGAGAGAAATTTGGCAGATTTACCTGAAATTTATCTGATATATTTCATTCATTACACTGATATTTGGAATCTTTTAACATAGGGGTCAGCAAACTGTGGTCTGTGGGCTGGCCACTTGTATAAATTAAGTTTTATTGAAACTGAATTATTTATTTTTTGTGCTTGGTTGCTTTCCATGACTGCAGAATTATACGGCCTGCCAGTCCAAAATACGTACTACTTACTCCTGTATGGAAAAGTTTGCTGACCCCTGTTCTAACAGGCTATTTGGAAGAAAATGAATCATTAGCTCATAATGTCTTTCTGTTTTTCTTTGCATAAGTATAGTGCTATTGTATAGAGTTTGATAGAATGAATATGCAGAATAAACAGTTTTAAATTATTATAAAAACAAGCCCCACATAAACAAGCCTCCTGAAAAATATTTTCGTGTCTTTCACAGCTAAATTCTTAGAACATTTGTAGAGTACAACATTTGCATGTGCAATTCCAGGGTTCTGATACAGCTCTTTGGAACTTTATTGAAATAGAAAAATGACTTGGATGATCTTTCATGTTATAAAAGGTAAATGTAAAGTATAGCTCAGCAAATTTTTGTTCAGATCCTAACATGTCTGGCCACTGGGAATAAAACTGTCTCCTCCCATTTCACACACTACCTGTTGCTCCCAGTTGGAAGAGCGCATGGAGAGGAGAAGATGGTATGAAAACCATAGAGAAGTGGGCTTTGTCATAGCAACTCCTATCTGTAAAATGGAGGTGACACCACTAGCCACCTTAGAGTTCAATATGAAAAGTGAAATACTACACATGAAATACTCAGCAAAGAGTAGCATTCCATAAATGTTTATTGTTACTAACATTAATGTTGCAATGATAATGAAATTGATAATTAATTTCCTGAATATCAGGAAATCCCAGTTGTCTCTGCAGCCCATTACTCTAAAATGCTTTTTTGCAGGAAGAGATTGATCTATAAAGGTTTTTTAACTTTGTGATTCTGCATATAAAATCTGACAGGAGAAAGAAATTTTCTAATATATCACTAGGGTTAGGTAGTTTTCATTTGGTCAATCAGCATGTATTTATTGAGCAGCTGCTATGTGCCTGGTATTGTTCTTTGCATGAGGAAACAGCAGAAAACAAGAAAGAAAAAAAAAAATCCCTGTCTCAGAATTGTATTCTAATAGGGAGGAAATAGATAAAAAAAGAATATCATATATTATAGTCAACCAGTCGCATTTGAAAGAAACACTTTAGGTAATCTGGTGGCCCCTCAAGTTTGAGTAGTCTACCCCTACTCCTATCAGAAAGATTGAGTCTAGGAGGAAGATTCCCCTAAAGTGTGGTCACTGGACCCCATCAGCATCACAACAGGAATTTGAAAGTTCTGGAATCACATTTTAGGAACTTCCATATTAGACAGTGATAAATCCTCTAGAGAACACCAGAGCATGTAATGGGAAATGCTTGGGTGTGTGTGCGGGCCTGTGCACAATTAAGTAAGATAGGCTAGGCCTCACTGAGGTGACTGTTGAGTGAAAAAGGAAAGGAAGAGCATTCATGGCACAGGGAGGTCACAAGAGAAGAGGTAAGAGGAGAAAAGTGAGGAAGGCTGGTGAAGGAGTGAGAAGCTCAGGATCACACAGGATTTTTGTGAAAGACTTGGCTTTTCCTCTGAGCAAGATACGGAGCCAAAGGATTTGGACAGAAGAGTAACCTGGTAAGACTTTTTAAAAGGATTATATTGCCAACTGTGTTGAGACAAAGACCATAATGTGGACAAGGGTGGAAACTGCAAGATGAGTTAAAAGTATTATGGGACTTCCTGGAGATCCACTAGTTAAGAATCTGCCCACTAATCCCGGAGACACGGGTTGAATCCCTGGTCTGGGAAGATTCCACATGCCATGGGCAGCTAAGGCTATTGAGCCCATGCTCCAGAGCCCTTGCTCCACAACAGCAAAAGCCAGCACAGAGAGAAGCCCATGCAGCACAACCAAGAGTAGCCCCGACTCATCACAACTAAGACCCAGCACAACCATAGGTAAGCGAGTATTGTAATAATGAAGGTGAGACGTCACAATGGCTTAGATCAAGGATAGAAGTGGAGGTTATAGGATGTAATAGGTTTCTGGCTATTTTTTCAAAAGAGAGCCACAGTATTTCTGGTAAAGTGGATCTGACACATAGGCATAGAAGGAATGAAGGTTGATCGCAAGATTTTAACAAGTGCTTGGAAGGAGTGAGTAGTCTTTAATAGCAGTGGGGAAAGTGGCCGAATTCTGCTGACATTTAAGGCTGAAGTGCAATGTTCCCAAGTTCTTGTGACCATCCCAAGTAAAACTACTTGATAACATTGTTTTGTCGATACAGACAGAGGAGGAAGGAAAAATAAGATAAGTTCTGTCTACATTGATTGTCAACAGACATCTCACCAAATCACTGCTGAACTGGAGCTAGAAGCCAAGAATGGTTCCCAAGCCTATGGTCAAGGAAATTTACAGGCTTCAAGATTACACCAAGCAAAAGACCCTGGTTGCAGGTCTAGTGTTCATATAATTTATTTATATATGACTTCTAGAAATCTGATGTTACTGTGTGTTGGTTCAGAAAAGGTTATGTACTATCCTTTCTAAAGAAATTTAAATCCTAATAGCAGTGTTAACATCTGCAACTCTGAAAGGACAATAACTGGGTGTTGAACAATGACTTGGGGTTGAATAGTTATCTGCAGAGCTTTCTCTCTACCCCATTCCCATTTTTTTTTTAACTTGACTCATTTTATGTTCCAAAGCAATTGGATCAGATACCTAGTTTGGATCATACGTAAACCTCCAGCAGTAGAGAAGTTTTCTCTTAGATCATAAAATTTTAAGGCACCCTTCATAAGGAGGGTAAGCATACCTGGTTGGTTGTAATCTTTGATATCTGTGTGGGATTCTGAGACTAACAGCTCATTTAATGGAGTATTCTTATGAAGGACATTTCAACCAAGTGACACTTTTATAATAGTGAATATAATAACTAACATTTGAGTATTTACTAAATACCAGGCACTGATTTGAGTATTTTACATGTATTCATTTAATCTTGCCAGTGATCCTAAGAGGTGAGTCCTGTTTTACAAATAAGAAAACAACCACAGGATAGTAAATTTGCCTCCCAGGTGGCACTAGTGGTAAAGAACCCACCTGCCAGTGCAGGAGACATTAAGAGTCGCAGGTTCAGTCCCTGATTTGGGAAGATAACCTGGAGTAGGAAATAACAACCCACTCCAATATTCTTCCCTGGAAAATCCCATAGACAGGGGAGCCTGGCAGTCTACAGTCTATGGGGCTGCAAAGATCAGACATGACTAAGCTCACACACACACACACACACACACACACACACACACACATACACACAGCTTAGTATTGAAATTTTCTAAGCTCACACTGCCTATTTCAGACAATAATATTATCACCCATGTAGGTACAGGATCAGTTAAATTATTATGAGAAAAGCGAGATGTTATCAAGTTCACTGGACAATTCCTTTTATTAGTGAGAAGCATAGCAACTAGACTTTCCTGGACGATATGTTCCAGTCATTAGTAACTGTGGGTGAGCCTGTGACCCGAAAGCAAATGGACTTTGAGGCCAGGGAGAAAACAGGCAGATTTGATGACTGGTGTGATGAATTTATGTGTCATCCTGGAGAGAGTCCCACATCACTTAGGAAGTCCTGGGTTTCCCAGGCATGCCAGTTTTTCTTAATTTTAAACAAAATATTTTTCCTAACTATGTAGCCATCACTTACACAGATTTCAAATATATGGACTTCAAAATAAAATTAATGTTTATTATCAGTTGGTTCTTCAAATTAAATTTCTGCCTGAAAGTCAGACAGGAACACCTATCCCTTACTTTAGGTTGGCAGGAAAGACTCGATTGCATAACAATAATCCATGAATACAACTTTCTAGAGAACTATCTTCATACTGATGCTGAAAGCTCAACCTCTGCACTGGAGCTGAACTGAATCTCAGAGACAGAACTTTGGGTGAAGTAGAAAAGGATAGCTTTATTGCTTTATTGCCAGGTGAAGGGGGAAAGCAGGTTCTTGCCTTGATAATTTATGTGTCTCAACCAGGGAGGATGTGATGCGAAATTTTATAACAATGGTTCAAAGATGGGGTTGCTGACAAGAGTTGGTTGTGTGCAGGGCTGGGATGATCAGTCTCCTAATCTTGATGCACCTCAGGTGGTTTCTTGTGTACTCCTCATTTTATTACCAACTGTTCAAATCCACCCTTTGGAACACACAGAAGGTCATGGAGGCTGGAGTCTTGAGTCTTGCCTACTAAAAAGTAGTAGCTGTAGAATAAAGAAATCCACCCCAGAACCTCCCCCTACCCCCTCCAGGTTTCAATAGCTCAGCAATATTGAGAGATGTTATAAAAATGTTAGTATCATTCATTGTTCAAAAATATTAATATGTATTGAGCATCTCCCATCAATTAAAGTTTAATGTTATAATGCTATACTGGAGGTTATGTATGAGACTGTACTCATTCTTCCTGAAGAAAGAAAAGTCCTCGGAAAAGAGATTGACCTGCAGGTTTGCCCGATAGAGAAGCAGGAAGAACTTAGCAAAACTAAAACATGAGTGTCTGCATGGAGGAAAAAAAATGTTAGAAATTCAGGGAATTTGAGTAATTTAGTGTTGCCATGGCAGATGGCCTGTCAACACCAAAAATAACAAATGTGAGATTGCACATGTGGGAAGATGTTCATTCAGTTCAGTTCAGTCGCTCAGTCGTGTCCAACTCTTTGCCCCATGGGCTGCAGCACGCCAGGCTTCCCTGTCCATCACCAACTCCCAGAGCTTACTCAAATTCAATGTCCATTGAGTCAGTGATGCCATTTAACCATCTCATCCTCTGTCATCCCCTTCTCCTCTTGCCTTCAATCTTTCCCAGCAGCAGGATCTTTTCTAGTGAGTCAGTTCTTCGGATCAGGTAGCCAAAGTATTGGAGTTTCAGCTTCCACATCAGTCCTTCCAATGAAGGACTGATTTCCTTTAGGATAGACTAGTTGGATCTCCTTGCAATCCAAGGGACTCTCAAGAGTCTTCTCCAACACCATAGTTCAAAGGCATCAATTCTTCGGTGCTGAGATGTCTTTATAGTCCAACTTTCACATCTATTCATGACTACTGGGAAAAACCATAGCTTTGCCTAGACGGACCTTTGCTGGCAATGGACTGAACAGTCCTCCCCTACCCCAACTAAAACTTCACAGGATGAAGCCCTGCCTCCTAATGTGACTATATTTGAAGCTATGACCTTTGGGGAGGTAATTAAGGTTAAATGAAGCCCTGAGAGTGGGGCCCTAGGTCCACAGGGTTGGTGTTCTTAGAGAAAAGAGACACCAGAATTCTCTCCATGCAACCCCCTGTGGCTCAGCTGATAAAGAATCTGCCTCCAATGCAGGAGACCTGCGTTCGATCCCTGGGTTGGGAAGATCCCCTGGAGAAGGGAAAGGCTACCCACTCCAGTATTATGGCCTGGAGAATTCCTTGGACTGTATAGTCCATAGGGTCAGAAAGAGTCGGACATGACTGAGCAACTTTCACTTTCACACATAGAGAAGCTATGTGAGGGCACAATGAAAAGGCAGCTATCTATAAACCGGGAGCGGGGGGTGGGGGTGGAGGGGAAGATTACTGGAATATTGCTGTTCCTCTGGGCAGGGAATTTTCTGCTGCCATTGCAAAGATTGCCAGTGAGCAAAAATCTGATGGAGAATATTAACAGGGACAATGAAAAGGTGCTCAATCAAGAGGACATAACAGATCTTCAAAATAATGAAGCAAAAACTAACATAATTTCAAGGAGAAATAGACAAATTCAAAATTATAATTGGAGATTTTAATTCCCATCTTGTTAATTGATGGAATAATAAGAAAATATGGCCCTTAAAATTGGTCTATGACCCTGAATAAAATCAATATATCTTTTTTCTTCCTGCAGTGGGTTCTGTTTGCTTTTCTTCTTTTGGAGTGACTCTTACATAGAATGATATGAAAATGAATTTCTGACCCTTTTTCTCATAACTGGAGATATTATTTCTACAAGTGTGAAGATTGCAAGCAACGTGTCTGCCTTCTTTGATGCTGAATTTAAAGGGAAATATATGGTGTGTCATGTTATTTACAAATGCGTATGCATACATACATATATATATATTATTTTTTTAGTATTTTCTTGAGACACTGAAGACTGGCTTCCCTGGTTGCTTAGTGGTAAAGAATCCACCTGCCAATGCTAGAGACTCAGGTTTGATCCCTGGGTCAAGAAGATCCCCTAGAGAAGGAAATGACAACCCACTCCAGTATTCTCTCCTGGGAAATTCCATGGACAAAGGAGCCCCAGTCCATGGGGTCGCAAAGAGTCATTCGCAACTTAGTGATGAAACAACAACAATTTATGTAATATGTAGTTATATTTATATAAATTACATATATAATTACATATATTACATATGTATACAAAATCTGAGAGTTTCTACTATAGTGATTCAGAATACATTTTTTTCCAAATTATTTAGTTGACAGACTTGAAAACAGAAAGTCAAGGGATCTTTATAAAGAGTGTTTCAAGACAATGTTAGAAAACAAATGAGATTGTTTATTGAATGACAGTAATCCTTTTGAAAATTATTTTTGGAATTATTTGGATCTAGAAAGCAAAGAAAATCATTATAATTTTTCTATTAAAATTAGCTAAGACTGGAGATGAGTTTTTGTTCCTACCCTAGAGAGTAGTTATTTCACCTCAAAATGGACTGAGAAAGACAATCCAAACATTTCTGATGAATGATGTTTGAGCTGATGAACAGATATTGCAGGTTTCCAGTCTACTTCAGTTCAACAAGCTCTTTTTCAGTTCAGTTCAGTCACTCAGTCATGTCCGACTCTGCAACCTCATGGACTGCAGCACACCAGGCTTCCCTGTCTATCAGCAACTCCCAGAGCCTGCTCAAACTCAGGTCCATCGAGTCAGTGATGGCATCCAACCACATCATCCTTTGTCATCCGCTTCCTCCTGCCTTCAATCTTTCCATCATCAGGGTCTTTTCTAATGAGTCAGTTCTTCACATCAGGTGGCCAAAGTATTGGAGCTTCTTTGGCTTTGCTTAAGAAGTTGCAAGGTACTGAGTTGTGTAATCAGAAGGCACAAAGTTTCTTTAGAAGTCTCAGAATCCCAGAACCCTAGAAGCTCAAAATCTACTTAGTGATGCAGATGTGCCCAAATAAAGAAAATTGGAAGCATAAAGTGCCAGAAAGAAAACATTCATGAATTGCTATTGAACTTAATTATTTTTCTCCAGACTGAGGGAACTGGAGCTGACATTTCGTTGCATGGTGACCTTATTCCAATAGAGAAAATAAGGTAAGTAATTAAGATAAAAGGGAAGCATCCGAGGGGAGAAATAATTATAGGAAAGCACATGATAACTTTTTTCAATTACAGCAAAATATTAATAGCCATGTATAAGTCCTAAGGAGAAACTGCTTAATAGAGTACATATAGTCACTTGATCCCTGTGAGATAAATAACAATTTCTTAAAGATGGAAAAGTAATTTCCAATAGAAATCTTTGTATTCTTTCTGAAGCTGAATATGTACCTACTTGTAAATCCCAGCATTGTAAACTCTAGCTCTCCTTATGATCCTCACACACCCTGCCCGATCCAGACATTGTCTCTCAGACACTTAGAGATCAAAGTGAGAGAAAGTTTTGCCAAGTAGAGCAGAAAGGGCCAGACAGGGCTAGAAAGAGAATAAAGCGGAGGAGGAAAATGGGAAACAGCTTAAGGAGTGGACTATTCTACCCAGAACTTTAAAAGGCAAAAGTAAGTCGCAACAATTGACATGAAATGTTGCTAAAGTCCTGCTCAGAGGATCACTGGCCATTCTGTTGCCATGGCTGTCTGTTTGACAAATGCTTAAGTCATTAGGACGCTACAGTTTTCTTAAGAAAATTGTTGAAAAGTTCACAAAAATGCTTTCATAAAAAAGTTTCCAAGGACCTCACCAACAAGTCCCTACTTTCATCTACATGTGAAAGAATTTGACTAGACTGGGAAATAGTGTGTCAATCCAAATGAGTCTTTTGACAAGAAGGAACTAATCTTATTAGGCATGTGTTTGATACTGTTCAATTTCTTTTTAAAAGATATTTATTTTTGGCTGCTCTGAGTGTTTGTTGCTGCATGCAGGCTTTCTCTAATTGCAGAGATTGGGGTCTACCCTCTAGTTGCGGTGCATGGGCTGGTGGCTTCTCCTACAGGCTCTAGGTGCCCAGGTTTCAGTAGTTGCTGCTGGTCCAGAGCACAGGCTCAGTAGTTGTGGATACAGGCTTAGTTGCCTCAAAGCATGTGGGATCTTCCCAAGCGGAGATCCAACTGGTGCCCCGTGCATTGGCAGGCAGATTCTCACTGGAACACCAGTGAAGCCCATATTTTTCAGCACAACATCTCAGTATTAGGCATTTCAATTCTTACACTACTTGAGGAAGCGTAATAATCCTAGGAACTTGAATTCAGTCCTAATGAAGTGTACAAAACTTCAGGAATGCTAATGAAGGTGATGTAAACTTTTGATTTAAAAACTATTAAAGATGGTGCAGTGCCAAGGAGCAGCAGCTCCGCAGGTGCAGGAGGGCCGAGAGGAGCTACTCCATGTTCAAGGTCAGGAGAGGCGGGCGTGAGGAGACATCTCTCATCCAAGGTAAGAGAAACCCAAGTAAGATGGTAGGTTTTGCAAGAGGGCATCAGAGGGCAAACACACTGGAACCATAATCACAGAAAACTAGCCAGTCTGATCACATGGACCACAAACTTGTCTAACTCAATGAAACTAAGCCATGGCATGTGGGGCCACCCAAGACGGATGGGTCATGGTGGAGAGGTCTGACAGAATGTGGTCCACTGGAGAAGGGAATGGCAGTATTCAGTATTCTTGCCTTGAGAACCCCATGAACAATATGAAAAGGCAAAATGACAGGTTACTGAAAGAGGAACTCCACAGGTCGGTACTTGCCCAATATGCTACTGGAGATTAGTGGAGAAATAACTCCAGAAGGAATGAAAGGATGGAGCCAAAGCAAAAACAATACCCAGCTGTGGACGTGACTGGTGATAGAAGCAAGCTCAGATGCTTTAAAGAGCAATATTGCATAGGAACCTGGAATGTTAGGTCCATGAATCAACGCAAATTGGAAGTGGTCAAACAGGAGATGGCAAGAGTGAATGTCAACATTCTAGTAATCAGTGAACTAAAATGGACTGGAATGGGTGAATTTAACTCAGATGCTATTATATCTACTGCTATAGGTAAGAATCCCTTAGAAGAAATGAAGTAGCCATTCATGCTCACCGAAAGAGTCTGAAATGCAGTTCAGTCACTCAGTCATGTCCAACTCCCTGCGACCCCATGAATCGCAGCATGCCAGGCCTCCCTGTCCATCACCATCTCCCAGAGTTCACCCAAAGTCACATCCATCAAGTTGGGGATGCTATCCAGCCATCTCATTCTCTGTCATCCCCTTCTCCTCCTGCCCCCAACCCCTCCCAGCATCAGAGTCTTTTCCAATGAGTCAACTCTTTGCATGAGGTGGCCAAGTACTGGAGTTTCAGCTTTAGCATCATTCCTTCCAAAGAACACCCAGGGCTAATCTCCTTCAGAATGGACTGGTTGGATCTCCTTGCAGTCCAAGGGACTCTCAAGAGTCTTCTCCAACACCATAGTTCAAAAGCATCAGTTCTTCGGCACTCAGCTTTCTTCACAGTCCAACTCTCACATCCATACATGACCACAGGAAAAACCATAGCCTTGACTAGACAGACCTTTGTTGGCAAAGTAATGTCTCTGCTTTTGAATATGCTATCTAGGTTAGTCATAACTTTCCTTCCAAGGACTAAACGTCTTTTAATTTCATGGCTGCAGTCACCATCTGCAGTAATTTTGGAGCCCAAAAAAAGAAAGTCTGACATTGTTTCCACTGTTTCCCCATCTATTCCCCATGAAGTGATGGGACCAGATGCCATGATCTTCATTTTCTGAATGTTGAGCTTTAAGCCAGCTTCCTCACTCTCCTCTTTCACTTTCATCAATAGGCTTTTTAGTTCCTCTTCACTTTCTGCCATAAGGGTGGTGTCATCTGCATATCTGAGGTTATTGATATTTCTCCCGGCAATCTTGATTCCAGGTTATGCTTCTTCCTGCCCAGTGTTTCTCATGATGTCCTTTGCATATAAGTTAAATAAGCAGGGTGACAATATACAGCATAATGCAGTACTTGTATGCAATCTCAAAAACGACAGAATGATTGATCTCTGTTCATTTCCAAGGCAAACCATTCAATATCACAGTAATCCAAGCCTATGTCCCAACCAGTAAAGCTGAAGAAGCTGAAGTTGAACGGTTCTATGAAGACCTACAAGACCTTTTAGAACTAATACCCAAAAAAGATGTCCTTTTCATTATAGGGGATTGGAATGCAAAAGTAGGAAGTCAAGAAACACCTGGAGTAACAAGGAAATTTGGCCTTGGAGTATGGAATGAAGCAGGGCAAAGGCTAATAGAGTTTTGCCAAGAGAACACACTGGTCATAGCAAACACCCTCCTCCAACAACACAAGAGAAGACTCTACACATGGATATCACCAGATGGTCAACACCAAAATCAGATTGATTATATTCTTTGCAACCAAAGATGGAGAAGCTCTATAAGCAAAAACAAGACCAGGAGCTGACTGTGGCTCAGATCATGAACTCCTTATTGCCAAATTCAGACTTAAATTGAAGAAAGTAGGGAAAACCACTAGACCATTCCTGTATGAACTAAATCAAATCCCTTATGATTATACAGTGGAAGTGAGAAATAGATTTAAGGGACTAGATCTGATAGAAAGAGTTCCTGATGAACTATGGATGGAGATTTGTGACATTGTACAGGAGACAGGGATCAAGACCATCCCCATAGGAAAGAAATGCAAAAAAGCAAAATGGCTGTCTGGGGAGGCCTTACAAATAACTGTGAAAAGAAGAGAAGTGAAAAGCAAAGGAGAAAAGGAAAGCTATAAGCATCTGAATGCAGAGTTCCAAAGAATAGCAAGGAGAGATAAGAAAGCATTCCTCAGTGGTCAATGCAAAGAAATAGAGGAAAAGAATAGACTGGGAAAGACTAGAGATCTCTTCAAGCAAATTAGAGATACCAAGGGAACATTTCATGCAAAGATGGGCTCGATAAAGGACAGAAATGGTAGGGACCTAATAGAAGCAGAAAATATTAAGAAGAGGTGGCAAGAATACCCAGAAGAACTATACCAAAAAAAGATTTTCATGACCCAGATAACCACAATGGTGTGATCACTCACCTAGAGCCAGATATCCTGGAATGTGAAGTCAAGTGGCCTTAGAAAGAATCACTATGAACAAAGCTAGTGGAGGTGATGGAATTCCAGCTGAGCTATTTCAAATCCTGAAAGATGATGCTGTGAAAGTGCTGCACTCAATATGTCAGCAAATTTGGAAATCTCAGCAGTTTTCATTCCAATCCCAAAGAAAGGCAATGCCAAAAAATGCTCAAACTACCACACAATTGCACTCATCTCACACACCAGTAAAGTAATGCTCAAAATTCTCCAAGCCAGGCTTCAGCAATATGTGAACCATGAACTTCCAGATGTTCCAGTGGGTTTTAGAAAAGGCAGAGGAATCAGAGATCAAATTGCCAACATCCTCTGGATCACTGAAAAAGCAAGAGACTTCCAGAAAAACATCTATTTCTGCTTTATTGACTATGCCAAAGCCTTTGACTGTGTGGATCACAATAAACTGGAAAATTCTGAAAGAGATGGGAATACCAGACCATCTGACCTGCCTCTTGAGAAACCTGTATGCAGGTTAGGAAGCAACAGTTAGAACTGGACATGGAACAACAGACTGGTTCGAAATAGGAAAAGGAGTACGTCAAGGCTGTATATTGTCACCCTGCTTATTTAACTTCTATGCAGAATACATCATGAGAAACACTGGGCTGGAGGAACCCCAAGCTGGAATCAAGATTGCCAGGAGAAATATCAATAACCTCAGATATGCAGATGACAACACCCTTATGGCAGAAAGTGAAGAGGAACTAAAAAGCCTATTGATGAAAGTGAAAGAGGAGAGTGAAAAAATTGGCCTAAATCTTAACATTCAGAAAACGAAGATCATGGCATCTGGTCCCATCACTTCATGGGAAATAGATGGGAAAACAGTGGAAACGTTGCTGACTTTATTTTGGGGGGCTCCAAAATCACTGCAGATGGTGACTGCTGCCATGAAATTAAAATATGCTTACTTCTTGGAAGGAAAGTTATGACCAACCTAGATAGCATATTCAAAAGCAGAGACATTACTTTGCCAACTAAGGTCCGTCTAGTCAAGGCTATGGTTTTTCCTGTGGTCATGTATGGATGTGAGAGTTGGACTGTGAAGAAAGCTGAGCGCTGAAGAACTGATGCTTTTGAACTGTGGTGTTGGAGAAGACTCTTGAGAGTCCCTTGGACTGCAAGGAGATCCAACTAGTCCATCCTAAAGGAGATCAGTCCTGGGTGTTCATTGGAAGGTCTTAGGCTAAAGCTGAAACTCCAGTACTTTGGCCACCTCATTGACTCATTGGAAAAGACTCTGATGCTGGGAGGGATTGAGCGCAGGAAGAGAAGGGGATGACAGAGGATGAGATGGCTGGATGTCATCACCATCTCGATGGACATGAGTTTGAGTAAACTCTGGGAGTTGGTGATGGACAAGGAGGCCTGGAGGGCTGTAATTCATGGGGTCACAAAGAGTCGGACACGACTGAGTGACTGAACTGAACTGAGCTGAGCTGAAAGATGGTAGGTCCCCCAGAGGTGATCTAATCCAATCCTCCCATTTTACTAAGGATGGAATTGAGGCCCCAGGAGGGATGTGTTTTCTTGCTCAGGATCACAAACCTGGTTAAAGAGGAAACAAGAAAAAACTCTAGCTCACAGACAAGAATCTTTTCATATAATATATCAAGTTCTGAGGATTAGTTAAAACAAAAAACTCAACTTACCAAGCACATTCTTTGTCATTTTCATCAAAATATGTTGTAAATTCAGTGTGAATTATTAATTGATTAATTAGTCAATCATTGTTTGACAAATGCTTAAGTCATTAGGACGCTACAGTTTTCTTAAGAAAATTGTTGAAAAGTTCACAAAAATGCTTTCATAAAAAAGTTTCCAAGGACCTCACCAACAAGTCCCTCTTTCATCTACATGTGAAAGAATTTGACTAGACTGGGAAATAGTGTGTCAATCCAAATGAGTCTTTTGACAAGAAGGAACTAATCTTATTAGGCATGTGTTTGATACTGTTCAATTTCTTTTTAAAAGATATTTATTTTTGGCTGCTCTGAGTGTTTGTTGCTGCATGCAGGACTACTTTTAAAGTTCTCAAAATTCCTCTAAGGGGAAAAAAAAGTGTTTTACTTCTATTTCCAGAGATCCAAGGCTTCCCAGGTGGCTCACATGGTAAAGAATCTGCCTGCAATGCAGGAGATCCTGGTTTGATCCCTAGGTCGGAAGTTCCCCTGGAGAAGGGAATGGTTTCCACTCCAGTATTCTTGCCTGGAGAATTCCATGAACAGAGGGGAGATCAAACCAGTCAATCCTAAAGGAAA
This sequence comes from Capra hircus, assembly GCF_001704415.2. NCBI lineage: Eukaryota > Metazoa > Chordata > Mammalia > Artiodactyla > Bovidae > Capra > Capra hircus. Next base: position 66,751,152 of record NC_030816.1, read on the forward strand.
TCAACCCTGAATATTCATTGGAAGGATGATGCTGAAGCTCCAATACTTTGACCACCTGATGCAAAGAGCAGACTCACTGGAAAAAAACCCTAATGCTGGGAAAGATTGGGGTCAGGAGGAGAAGGGAGCAACAAAGGGTGAGATGGTTAGATAGCATCACTGACTCAGTGAACACGAGTTTGAGCAAGCTCTAGGAGATAGTGAAGGATAGGGAAGCCTGGCATGCTGCAGTCCACGGGTAAGTCCAACATGACTTAGTGAGTGAACAGTTACAGCAGAGATCCAAGTTCATCAGGATGGTAAGAAACATACACAAGAAAGATAGCTAGAATCTCAAGGCAACGTATGATAAAATGTCAGATTAATGGGAAAGGAAAGGGTCTCTTGGATGAGGAAAAAAATACCTTGTTTACTGTTTAACCTCTAGGTGAAATTTACTATTCCCTATAATTATAAATTTTAACAACAAAAAACAGTAATATGAGCATTTTCAGTGACTCTGTTACCGATAAAAATTAGATATTTTCATACCTAATCACAGTCATTGCTGTTGTTACTGACATACTAAAAAGTCATTTATGTTCACCAGTATTTTAAATTTGTGGGCATTGTTAGACCTGCTCTAAATCTCATTATTAAATATACATCATTATAGCACAAGTTTGGCTTTTTAATATATTTAATATATTTATATTACTGATTTCCACACAATTATCTTATCCATAATCTTAAGTAGGTAGAATAATTGTTTCCAAAGATACCCAGGCCCTAATCCCCAAAACTGGTGAACATGTTACCTTACAGGGCCAAAGTGACTTTGCAGATGTGATTAAGTTTAAGGACCTTGAGGTAGGGGGAGGATCCTGGGTTTTCTTCGTGGGCTCAGTCTATTCACATGCATTCTCTAAAAGCAGAGAACGTTTCCCAGTTGTGATGAGAAAGGGTGATGTGAAAGAACTTGATTTGCCTTGCAGACTTTGAAGTTGAGAAAAGGGAGCCATGAGCCAAGGAATGTGAGTGGCCTCTAGAAACTGGAAAAGACACGTGAAACAGATTCTCCCCTAGATCCTCCACAAAGGGAACTCAGTCCTGTCAACAACTTAATTTTAGCCCAGTGACACTTCTATCAGACTCTGATCTTCAGAGCTGTTGCATAATAAACATGTGCTTTTGTGCTGTGTAAGACACTAAGTTTGTGGTAAGTTGCTATGGCAACAATAGAAAACTAATATATTGTTTATGTTATTCATTTAAAATATTATTCTGAGAACTTCACCAAAGATGGGCATGTGCAAATATAGGTTAAAATTCTTGCCGAGTAGTAGTGTGTGTTGCTATAGTTAAAAGGAAAATCTTAGATAGTTAACGCTGACACCAGTCAATGTCTACAGGACCCCAAAGGTGAATCTGTGTTATATATGTTTTTTTGATAATTGTTCAAATTTTCCAATAAAAATGTTTGTAGCAAAATCACAAGTCCAGATGTTCAAAGTTGGCTCTTTTTTTTTTTTTTCACAATTTTCTCTCTCAGCAACTCTTATTTTTCCTGGATTCCACCATTTCCGTATCTGGATTCCATTCATATACCAAACTCGTCCCTGAAAGCCAGGGGAAGAGTGATCTTTATCCATTTAATTGACATTGTTGCTTTACGAGCTTCCAAATGAACCCAACGGCTACTAAAATATCATGCTAGGGGAATGCTGTAAAAAAAACTACAAACCCAGTAAAGAGGATATATGCCAGAATGTGATATATGAGATGGGTTTCCCATTCCCAGAGTTGATCGGGTCTCTGGTAGTTCCTCTGTTGGAATTCTTGGGGTCAGTTTCTAACCTTGGCATAAAGTGCTGATGCGAGAATGACTTTTAAAAGTTTCCATTTTTCCTACTGGTTAAGTGTAAATGCCTTTTGAGATATCTTGTTAATGAAGATTGATAATGACGTGTGCTCCAGGGGAATGCCGGACGCAGTTTTACTGCTGCATTCTTGCCTGTTTGGGAATTGAAAACAAGAAAGAATAATCCTTCTTTATAATTTCGAAAGAGATGCTTCTGTTATGGAAAACCACACCTTGAAAAAAACCAACAAGCCGACCTTTGTCCACAGCAGCCTCGTTTGTCTGCTGTTGGCTATGACTTACAAGGAAGGGAGGGACAGTGCAGGTTTGATACCTGTTCAGAAGCTAAAATGCCACAAGCCTCAAGGCCACATAAATAAATATAAAGAAACAAAGAACAAAAAATCTTAAGACACACTTATCAACACAACCTCCACATGACTCTTGTAACTGTCTTTTTAAATGTGTACGTTTGGGTATTTAAGAAAATCTTAAAAAATTAAAACTGCCAATGCAAACATTATAAAGTTATAAATCATTGATCAATTTACCTTTAAAAATATACATAAAATAATCTAATCACTATTTCCCAGGACTCCCTTCTAGGGGTAATGAAGGACAGACATGCTAGTATTGTTGAGATCAAGGAAATACAGTGTATAGTAAAGCATGATATCTGTACCTTGGACAAAATGGAATGCCAAAACTATCATGCTGCCAGCTTTCCACTGTGCAAGGTCTAAGTTAAGTGATACATCTGCTTTCCATGCTTTGTGAACCCCAATACATTTTCAGGAATGCAAAACTAATATTTCTCGTTATTAGAGATGCACAGTCACTCTGCCTCAGGTACAGAAAGTTGTATTGCTGCTGCTGCTAAGTCACTTCAGTCGTGTCGACTCTGTGCGACCCCACAGGTGGCAGCCCACCAGGCTCCTCTGTCCACGGGATTCTCTAGGCGAGAATACTGGAGTGGATTACCATGCCCTTCTCCACAGAAAGTTGTATTAAATGACATCTATTATCACATAAGAGATTTTCAGAATGCCTTGCAGGGATTGTTCTAAAATGTAGAAAAAGGAGAGTGATGATAAAATGCAGCTGAAAAATCAATCAACATTTCAGTGGTGCTTCCTAGAGTTTTTACTTACTTTTTCACTGAAACAATTGTATACTCTCACACCTGAAAAATATCTCGCATCTTTAACAGCAACCATCAACTGAGACCAGCATTTTAGTGCTATTTTCATAAAACTAAAAAATTCCTAAACACTGTGCAGTGTCTGGTTATTGTTGTTCCATCCCTGAATCATGTCCGACTCTTTATGACCCCATGGACTGCAGCACACCAGACTCCTCTGTCTGGCACCATCTCCAGGAGTTTTCTCAAATTCATACCCATTGAGTCAGTGATGCTATCTTACCACTCATTCTCTGCTGCCTTCTTCTCCTTTTGCCTTCAATCTTTCCCATCAGGGGTTTTTTCTTAATGAGTTTGCCCTTTGCATCAGGTGACCAAAGTAGTAAAGCTTCAGCTTCAGGATCAGTCCTTCCAATGGATATTCAGGGCTTATTTCCTTTAGGATTGATGGGTTTGATCTCCTTGTAGTCCAAGGGACTCTCAAGAGTCTTATTCAGCCCACAATTTAAAAGCATCAATTCTTTGATGCTCTACCTTCTTTCTGGTCCATCTCTCACATCCATATATAACTGCTGGAAAAACCATAGTTTTGACTAGATGGACCCTTGTTGGCAAAGTAATGTCTCTGTTTTTTAATATGCTGTCTAGGTTGTTCATAGCTTTTTTTCCAAAGAGCATAGAGTCTTTAATTTCATGGCTGCAGTCACCATCTGCAGCGATTTTGGAGACCAAGAAAATAAAATCTGTCACTGCTTCCACTTTTTCTCCTTCTATATGCCATGAAGTGATGGGATCAGATGCCATGATCTTAGTGTTTTGATTGTTGAATTTTAAGCCAGCTTCTTCACTCTTTTCTTTCACCTTCATCAAGAGGCTCTTCAGTTCCTCTTCACTTTCTGCCATTAGAGTGGTATCATCTGCATATCTGATATTGCTGCTATTTCTCCTGGCAGTCTTGATTCCAGGTTGAAATTCATCCAGTCTGACATTTCACATGATGTATTCTAAACATTTAAATTAAATAAACAGAGTAACAATATATAGCCTTATTATACTCCTTTGCTAATTTTGAATCAATCAGTAGTTTCATGGAAGGTTCTAACTCTTGCTTTTTGACCTCCATACAGGTTTCTCAAGAGACAGGTAAGATGGTCTGGTGTTCCCATCTCTTTAAGAATGTTCCACAGTTTTTTGTGATCCACGCAGTCACAAGCTTTCAGGCAGTCAATGAAGCAGAAGTAGATGCTTTTCTAGAATTCCCTTGCTTTCTCTATGATCCAACCACACCTTTGTATGGTAAATCATGACAAAAGGGAAAAAATACCTATTGGTGGTGCAAATGGTTTGCACTTGACTGTTCTGATTTTTAAATTAATTTTAATATAATAGAAAATAGTGTATGACCAAAACCAGACAAGGAAGCCATAAGAAAAGAAAATTATAGGCAGAATCACTGGTGAATATAGATGCAAAAATTCTCAATGAAATGTTAATGAGCTGAATTCAATTAAAAAGATAAGTCATATGCCTTGATCAAGTGGGGTTTATTCCAGGGATACATTTTGTTGTTTAAAGGGTATGATAAGCCCTTGAGTGAATTTTTTAAATGTTTCATTTCTTAATTTAAATATATTTTTATTTTGAAAAAATTTAAAAATGCAGAAGAATGTATAAATAATAAAGATCATCATTCATCCCATCACACTGAGAAATTCCAGAGTAGCATCAGCATCCACTCTTCTCAGACCCAGAGGAAGAAGAAGGGTTTGATGTGTTCAGCTCTCAGGCTCCTCATGGCAGGCCAGACTGCAGTCCTCAAAGGGATGAGGGGAGGAGCACCCTGGGACATCAATCACAGCTTCAGTGCAGACTGTGTGTTTGAAAAAGAAAAGCCCTATCACTAGGAAATTCTGATAGCTGCCCTCCCATGACACCCATGTACTCTTTCTAGTGTCCTTGTATATGGAGAGATGTTAATTCCTGTTGAGTTTTAAGCTACATCTGAATAAAAACAAAGTGTCAAAATCTTCTAAATCTGCTTCTCAATGAGCAGAAAAACACAGCAATGATCAATAGTGGAAGAGATATACCTAGAATCCTCCTCCTCCCTATTCAATGTATTGCATTGACATCTAAAACTGTAGCATTTTAAGAAAAAGATGTTAAAATAGGAAGGAATATTTAAAGTGGGAGATGTAATTAGTAAAAGACAGACAATTATGTGTTTGAAAATAGAGTATTAATACATGGATACTTCTCAAATATTCTTCTCCAGAAGTCAAAGGAAAATGAATGGGAACCTGCTAAGCATTCTGGAGTAGACCAGAAACACAGGACAAGGCTCTGAAATCATGAGGTGTAATTTATGATTCAATGAAATGTTACAATCTATGTCTTGTAGGCAGATTCTTTGCCATCTGAGCCACCAAGGAAGTCCAAGAATACTGAAATGTGTAGCCCATCCCTTCTCCAGGGGATCTTCCCAACCCAGGAATTGAACCAGGGTCTCCTGAATTACAGGTAGATTCTTTACCAGCTGAGCTACCAGGGAAGCCCAAATCTCAGTAAGAAGCACAGGTAAACAGAGGTTGATTTGTGACCTTGTAGATCTGTTGAGGGAATTATCTCTAAGAAATAAATTAATTTAGGAGGAAAAGAACCTGTCATATTGAACAACATTCAGTTAGTTACAATGATATTTTCACCCTTCAAGCCTTGTGAAGTTAAAGTGATATTGGAGAATTCCTATTTAAATAATTTTTGAGTGGTAAGTGTTTTGCAATATATGTATATCATGTCAATTCTTTGTACACCTTAAACTTACACAATGTCATATGTCAACTCTATCTCACTGTATCTGGGGAACAATCGTAAACACAAGTATGAAGCCTGGAAAGCATAGAGCAGCAAGTAAGCAGTAGATGGAAGCAGGGAGACATGAGCTGGGGACATGAGTTATTAAAATCTTAAGGATGACCTTAATTTTTAAGACTAAAAATTTGTATTTTATTTCATAAAGATTGGATATGTTTTTACTTTATGTATGTTCTCAGTTGCTCAGTCATGTCCGACTTTTTGTGATCCATGAACTGTAATTCTCCAGGCTCCTCTGTCCTTGGAATTCTCCAGGCAAGAATACTGGAATGGCTTGCTATTTCCTACTCCAGGGGATCTTCCCAACCCAGAGATTGAACCCTCATCTCCTGCATTGGCATGCAGAGGTAAGTGTGCAAAATCTAAACATCAACAAATAAAAATAAATGTTCAAAAGACAGCATAAACTGATGGATCTGCCTTTTTGAAAGAAACATGCTTTACATTTTTTTAATATCTGCTTTAGATTTTTTAAGATACAAATTCTTATAGATGAAGTTTAAGTATTGTAACCTTACCCATTCTTTTTTTTTTTAAATAGAGTTGATTTATGATATTACATTAGTTTCAGGTGGTACAACATAGTGATTCAATGTCTTTATAGATTATACTCTATTTAAAGTTATAAATTAATGGCTACATTTCCTTGTATAAATATATCCTTATTGCTTAACTGCTTTATATATAGTAGTTTGTTTGTCTTAATCCTATACCCCTATATTACTGCCTCCCCAGATCCCAAATACACACACTGGTAACCACTAATTTGTTCTCTGTATCTGTGAGTCTGTTTCCCTACCAATTCTATTAGCCAAATATATTACTGGGTTTGTATGTAGTATCTGTTAAATGTTTTAAACATTTTAAACCTGGTTTTAGCTTTGAAGTAATGTCCTTCTACTTATGTTTATTTATTAATAAATAAATCTTATTTATGCTTAGCAAAAAGAAAGGGGGAGACAAATGTGTCAGGACCAGAGAAAAAGAGAGAAGGAAATACATAAATGACTTGAAAAAGAACAAGGATAAAATCTAATGATGAGGCGCTGAGGCTCAGGAGAAACAAAATTGCTTAAGCTAAATGGCAACACATGAATTCATAAACATCCAGTAACCACATCCCTTGAAAATTAACCCAAATACAGGAATGTTGTTCAGTTATTTCTGACTATTTGCACCTCCATGGGCTGTAGCACGCTTCCCTGTCCTTCACCATCTCCTGGAACTTGCTCAGACTCATGTCCATTGAGTTGGTGATGCCATCCAATCATCTCATCCTCTGTCATCCGCTTCTCCTCCTGCCTTCAATCTTTTCTAGCATCAGGGTGTTTTCCAATGAGTCAGTTCTTCACCTCAGGTAGCTAACATATTGGAGTTTCAACTTCAGCATCATTCCCTCCAATGAATAGTCAGGGTTGATTTCCTTTAGGATTGACAGGTTTGATCTCCTTGCAGTCCAAGGAACTCTCAAGTCTTCTCCAATACCACAGTTCAAAAGCATCAGTTATTCAGTGCTCAGCTTTCTTAGAGCCCAACTCTCACATCCATACATGACCACTGGAAAAACCATAGCTTTGACTATGCAAACCTTTGTCAACAAAGTAATGTCTCTGCTTTTAATATGCTGTCTAGGTTGGTCATAGCTTTTCTTCCAAGGAATAAGTGTCTTTTAATTTCATGGCTGCAGTCACCATCTGCAGTGATTTTGAAGCCCAAGAAAACGAAGTCTGTCACTGTTTCCATTTTTTCCCCTTCTATATGCCATGAAGTGATGGGACCTGATGCCATGATCTTCGTTTTCTGAATGTTGAGTTTTAAGCCAGCATTTTCACTCTTCTCTTTCACCTTCATCAAGAGGCTCTTTAGTTCCTCTTCACCTCTGCCGTAATGGTGCTGTCATCTGCATATCTGAGGTTACTGATATTTCTCCCGGCAATCTTGATTCCAGCTGTGTGTGTTTCATCCAGTCTGGCATTTCGAATGATACACTCTAGATAAAAGTAAAATAAGCAGGATGACAATATACAACCTTGATGTACTCCTTTCCCGAATTTTGGCGGCATACAGGTCAAGAAGGCACATAAGGTGATCTGGTATTCCCGTCTCTTTAAGAGCTTTCCCCAGTTTGTTGTGTTCCACATAGTCAAAGTCTTTCAAGTAGTCAATGAAGCAAAGTAGATGTTTTTCTGGAATTCCCTTGCTTTTTCTGTGATCCAACTGATGTTGGATCATAAAAATTCAGTTTCTTATCTGTCTAATTATAAGACCTACAATTAGGGAGATAAGAAATTGAATCTGCTTTATCTTCAGAAGAAAAGGCTCCAAGTGAACCCAACTGCATTGACAGTCATATTGGTAAGATTTTATGATTCAGTTCCTCAGGTAACCAATCGCCAAGCTCTTAGCAGGAAGAAACTGTGTCTTATTAATTGTATTAGCTCTCATCACTAACATGTCAGTGGCCTTTGGTAAATCTATTAAACTGAAGTGAATTCCCAAAGAGTTGGAAAATACAAACTCCGGCCACGGAGTTTGGTTGACCATCCCCCTCTTTCACAAGGAGTTTTGTATTATCTTCCCTTGGGTGATACGTGGCTTGTAGAAGTGGTTGAGTCAAGTCTTGCTTAATTTTACATTCTGACTGAGGATTATTTTTTCTCTTATTGGCCTTACAGTTTAAAGAGAATTTCTTTATTGTGACTATAATTAAACTCAAGGAACCAGGGGACTTCCCTGGTAGTTCAGTGGTTAAGAATCTACCTTCTAAGGCAGGAGAGTCAGGTTCTATCTCTGGTCAGGGAACTAAAATCCCACATGCCATGGGCAGGGCCAAAAAAAAATCAAGGATCCAATTGTTTCCTTGTATCCAGATTCCCAGGAACTGCACAGAATGGGCCAGTACTTGAACTACCCTTTGTCCCAGAGGATGATATTCAAAGTATGATCCTTATCAACTCTATTCTCGTTCCATTAGATCCTTCCTAAAAGACCATGGGATGTTCTGCCAGCACTTCCTAATTGCTAGTGATAACTAAGGGAGAGGAGAAAGGTTAAAATGCTAGGATCAGGGGATTAATAAAAAATAGAAACTTGAAATAATGTTCTGTATCCGTTACCCCATATCCTTCTGGCTCTGATGTACTTTCTTCAGTATACAGGAAAAACAAGACCTTAACTCTTGGTGGATAAGAATTCTTTGAATCTTTATGGTGCACTTGAACTACAACCATCAATAGTGATATCACGGAAAAATGAGTAAGACATTCTTGCTCATGAGAGGTCTCCCAAATGATACATTCAAAATGTTAAGTCCCTTAAGTGACTGTAACTTTCCATTAATAATGAAGAAAGTTTCCTTGTTTTAAAATTTCTAGGAAATGAGACCTTGAAATACATCCACCTTTAAAAGATCCATTCATTTTTTTTAATGAACTATTTTTCCTTTCCTTTTCTTCTCTCTTTCTTGTTATTGAGGTACAAAGAGTGGGAGCAGAATCCTGTTCTTTATTTCGAGGCTGCTCCAGGAGGTTACATGTGGTTTGGTGAAGACTATAAGGATTCAATAAATCTGAAGATGTGAAAAATATGAATATTATTATTATTGACATTTTTCTTATTACTTCTCTGCTAACTTCCATTTCATCTTTAACTTTCCAGTGCAGTCAGTGGTTTTATCCTACTGAAAAGAAGCTTTAATCTTTATCAATGTTTTTTTTTTAATTTCAGATAAATAACAAATTTGCCCCTTAATTTTAGAAATAAAATAGTAAGCTAAAAGTGGAGGGAGGTTGCTCCTTGAAGAGTTATCTAACACATATTTGGGACATCTGTGTTACAAGACAAGTTGATTACCTAAATCTTTCAAAAAACAAAATTTTCTTTCTTTTTCTGTCTTGTGATGAGAACCTTTAATATCTACTCTCTTCAGTTCAGCTCAGTCACTCAGCCGTGTCTGACTCTTTGCGACCCTATGAATCGCAGCACGCCAGGCCTCCCTGTCCATCATCAACTCCCGGAGTTCACTCAGACTCATGTCCATCGAGTCAGTGATGCCATCCAACCATCTCATCCTCTGTCGTCCCCTTCTCCTCCTGCCCCCAATCCCTCCCAGCATCAGAGTCTTTTCCAATGAGTCAACTCTTCACATGAGTTAGCCAAAGTACTGGAGTTTCAGCTTTAGCATCATTCCTTCCAAAGAACACCCAGGGCTGATCTCCTTCAGAATGGACTGGTTGGATCTCCTTGCAGTCCAAGGGACTCTCAAGAGTCTTCTCCAACACCACAGTTCAAAAGCATCAATTCTTTGGTGCTTATCAGCTTTCAAATATACAGTACAGTCACCATGATGTACATCGCATCCCCACAGCTTATTTATTTTGTAACTGAAGTTTGTACATTTTGACCACCTTCACTCGTTTCCCCAGTCCTCCACAACCTGCCTGTAGCCATAGTCTGTTCTTTGTACAGTTATCCCTCTGCATCTGTGAAAACTTGATTCTAGGATTCCCTCCAACAAATAGCAAACTCTGTGAATGCCCTAGTTCCTTGTATAAAATGGTATAGTGTTTACAGCTAATCTTATGCACATATGTGCATGCATGCTAAGTCTCTTTTTGTTGTGTCTGACTCTGCAATGCTATGGACGGTAGCCTGCCAAGCTCCTCTGTCCATCCTCCTCTATATTTTAAATCATTTCTATCTGACTTATAATACCTAATGCAATGTAAATGTCATGCACATATTTGTGAATACAATGTAAATGCTGTACAAGTAGTTGACAACACAGCAAATTTAAGTTTTGCCTTTTGGAGCACTCTGGAAATTTTTTCTGAATATTTCCAAGCTGTAGTTAGTTGAATCCAAAGGTGAGGAACCCAAATATAGAGAGGGCAGATGGCGTCTATGAGTTTGGGGTTTTTGTTTGGTTCGGGGATTTTTGTTTGTTTGTTTGTTTGACCTATATACAGATTCCATATATAATTGAGATACATATTTGTCTTTCTTAGTCTGACTCATTTTACTTAGCATAATGTCCTCAAAAGCTATCCATGTTGTCATAAATTTTCTTAGTTTGAAAAGCAGTTGCAAATTTCTATTATTATTGTAAAAATTATTAAACAGAAACCTCAGTTAAACAGAGTTGAGAGACCAGAAGGGCAAACTCTCACGCCCTGAGAATTCAGCAGAGCCCAACAGGAAGAGGAAGGACTCCTTTTCTTTCCTGGCAATGATTCAGCCAATGAAAAGCCATGAACTCTTTATTTACTCTAGTCCTTCCAACTACCTTTTCCTCTCCATAAAAGAGTTCTCCTTCCCTGTCCATTGGGACCTGCACGTGGCTTGCCAGGGTTGCATATCCTGAATTGCAAAACTCTGCACATCCAGAATAAGCTCCCCCCGCCTTTTTTTTTATTTTTTATTTTTTGCTGGAGAAATAACTGGTAGTACATTTGTTTCATGTCAACATTATTCAGTCTGAAAATTTTCAAGAATTTTCTCAAAAGGGTTAAAGTGTGTGAGTGTTTTTTGTTTGTTTGTTTGTTTTTTTAAAGATAATGAAAATTCGCAGCTTAAAAAATTTCTCATCTGCTCAGGTCTTAAAAGAGTCCCAGTTCAATTGCCTTTTCCCCAAGCAGTTGAGGTGCTTCAGAGTTGCTATGGGAGTAAGATTGAAATGAACTGAGAATGTTGATGGTAAAGGAGAACTTTCCAGTTTTACTTTTCCTCAAATTCCTGATGGATGAGGCTGCAGCACAGACGACTGAAAGACGAAGGGGGTGAGGTTGGCCACTGTGTAGACTGGAAGACTTCTGCAGGGGAACAGAGGGAAAAAATCAGAAACCCAGCCAAATCTATGTTTTCTATGCACTATTCCCCAGAAGGCTTACAAATATAAAACATGTGAAGAAAGTAATTAAGTAGCTATAAATTCCATCATAAAATTTTCCCAGTGGGACTAGGCAATAAGCCCATTAAAAATAAACCACAACAGGCATTCTCGATGATGGAAAACATTACAAGTAACTCACAGGCTGGCAAGAAATTACAGCCAATAAGTGTGTTCTAAGAATAGAATTCTGGAGAAGGGAAACTACCTACAATAAATGATTTCCAAAGGAAATTCCAATTATTAGAAAAAGGCCAACAAAAGAGGCAGAGATAGCCTAAGTTCTAGCATGCAGACCTCTCTCTTTCCATCGGCTTCAATTAAAAGGAAGATTTAAAGAATTTTTTTTCATTATATATAGTGCCTATGCTCTAATATAGTCAGAAGTTTTATGTGTTTTCCCCACAGTGTAAATGGATACCTCACTCTTTAAAGAAATCATGCGAACTGCAAGCAATTCTTACTATGATTCTGTCTAGGGAGATTTGTTTCTATGTCTTGAAGAACGACCTACAGAGTTCACAAATGAAGCTAGATGGTGGCCATAAATTCTACTACTTTAAGAGTCAAACACGTTGATTTTGTAATCAAACAAGACCTTCGCCTTCCCGTCAATGATTATCCTTGACACAGAGCCTGACATTAGCAAAGATAACATAAACTCCTAATCTAATGTTCAGTCCATCATGCTAGCTGCTCAGTCATCTCTGACTCTGCAACACTATGGACTGTAGCTTGCCAGGCTCGTCTGTCCATGGGTTTCTCCAGACACGAATTCTGGATTGGATAGCCATTCCCTTCTCAAGGGAATCTTCCCAACCCAGGGATCAAACTCAAGTCTCTGGCAATGGAGGCAGATTCTTTGCCATCTGAACCATAGGGAAGCCCCTAATATAAGTGACATCATCCATAACAAACTGGTTAATGATGTTGGCAATTTAATGAGCATTTAAAATAAGTCACTAAATAGTTCAGTCAGTTCAGTTCAGTAGTATCCCACTGTGACGCCATGGACTGAAGCACACTGGGCTTCCCCTGTCCATCACCAATTCCTGGAGCTTGCTCAGACTCAATCCATCAAGTTAGTGATGCCATCCAACCATCTCATTCTCTGTTGAACACTTTAAAGGTCAGAAATCCCACAGCTTGTATATGAAAAAGGAAACTAGATAAAGTTTCCCCAGACTTGATAAGAACCCTAAAAATGTGCATGATATTATCATTTCAGTTTTGAAACTGAAAGTTTTCTAAAACATCAACAACTATAATTATTGTCAATTTTACTCTCTCATAATCATGGAACCTATGAATTTCTTATCATTCTCACTAAAAGAATAATATTATAACAATTGTTATATATACCAAAAAACATACAGTAAAAAAGTATTGGAGTCAAGCAAGACCTTGGCCTTCCCATCAATGATTATATCCTTGACACAGAGCCTGACATTAGCAAAGATAACATGAGTTCAGTTCAGTTCAGTTCAGTCACTCAGTCGTGTCCGACTTTGCAATCCCATGAATCGCAGCATGCCAGGCCTCCCTGTCCATCATCAACTCCCAGAGTTCACTCAGACTCACGTCCATCGAGTCATAAACTCCTAATAAAACTTTCAGTCCATTTGCTTAGCATAATGCCCTCAAAATCTTTCCATATTGTCAAGAGTTAATTAACAGTGTATCAGTAGTTAATTAGTAAAATATTTTCCTGTATTTTCTGGTTTGTGCTGCCAGGTTTTAGAAACTGTAGTTATGTTTAAATAATAATAACTTAAAAACTAATATATACTAATAAATATTTGTTTTAACATCTAATGCATTCTTCTCACTAAAGAGCATTCCAAGAATTGTATAACATTAGGGACCCATGAAATTTGGATTTGTTCCCATTTCCAGCACATTGTTTTCAAAGCCATTCACCTTTGGATGAAAGCATTGCCTTTGTTATATGGATTTCAAGTTGTTTGATGTTGCTTTTTATGAATGTTTATTTGAAGAAACAGCAGCTTATCCCGGACGGAGCTCTAACTGGGAGAGACCAGAGCTGTGTGCCCACCTGGTCTTGCCTCTAGACAGGAGTATCCAAACTCTCCTCCTCTCAATGCCTCTTTTTTAAGTTTTCTTTTTCAGCTGTGTTGGGTCTTTGATGCTGCACACAGGCTTTCTCTAGTTGTGGCGAGTGAAGGCTGCTCTCTTGCTGTGTGTGGGCTTCTCATTGCAGTGGCTTCTCTTCTTGAGGAGCTCATGAACTTCAGTTGCTGCAGATCCCAGTCTCTAGGCTCAGTAGCTGTGGGTGCTCAGGCTTTGCTGCTCCATTGCACGTGGGATCTTCCTGGACCAAAAATCGAACCAGTGTTCGATTATTAACCAGTGTGGTTAATAGTCCAACTTGTCTGCATTGCAAGTTGGACTATTAACTACAGGACCACCGGGGAAGCCCTCAAGTGCTTCTTTATGCTAGTGATGGTGGTGGTTCAGTTGCTAAGTCATGTCTGACTCTTGTGACCCCATGAGCTGTAGCCAGCCAGGATCTTCTATCCACGGGATTCTCTCAGCAAGAATACTGGAGCAGGCTGCCATGCCCTCCTCCAGGGGATCTTCCCAACCCAGGGACTGAACCCACATGTCTTGCATTGGCAGGAAGGTTCTTTACCACCTGAGAAGCCCTTATGCTTGTGGTACCTTCCAGTAAGTGTCCACAATGATCTTCCTGTGGTTCTGGGATTCTCTGCCAAGCAAATGAAATATATTATCTCTCTCCACTTTATTCTTTTTTTTTTTTTTCCTCCTTTTTTGGCCATGCCACGTGGGTTGTGGGATTTTAGTTCCCTGACTAGGTATTGAATCTGAAACCTTGGCATTGAAAGCAGAGTTATAAGCACTGGAGGGCCAAGGATTTCTCTCCACTTTTTTCTTAACTTTAGTTTAGCTAGTAGAAAAGGAATGGTTTATAAACAGTGGAAACCAAATACTATAATCAATGACTGCTTAGATAGATAAATAGATACATAGATACACTCTTGTTTATTTTACTGCATCCTGATCTTTGCTTTTGCCTCAGTAATCTGCTTCTTTTTCTTTACCTTACGTAACTAATTGCTTAATTGATATACACTGATACAGATATGTATATAAAGCATTCATATAAGGCTGAAATGAGATGGAAAATCTAGAAAGGTCAGGTGACACACTGGTAAAGAATCCACCTGACAGTGCAGGAGACACAGGAGATGCAGGTTCGATCCCTGGGTCAGAAAGATCACCTGGAGTAGGAAATGGCAACTCACTCCACTAAGCTTGCCTGGAAAATCCCCAAAACAGAGGAACATGGGGTACTGCACTCCATGGGGTCGCAAAGAGTTGAACACGACTGAGTGACTGACAGGCTGATGCACAGTTTTAAATCCTAAGGCCGGAAGAGTAAATCCTCCAGACCTGAGACTGGAGGCCTGGCAGGTGGCCACAGCAACGAGGGACAGTGAACGGGGCAGCTGCACGATCACACACCAGGCGATGTCAAGCAACCACCTAGGTCTGTGCTTCTCAACACCAGCTGATATGAGAATCACATGGAAAGCTTTAAGACTGATAGAGTCACCCCCTCCCCATATCATCACTTAAGTTTACCAGGTGAGAACCACTGACCCATATTGTGCTTTCTGGGGCAGCCTGGAAGTTGTATGCTTATAAGCCCCCTTTTAAACAAAGACTAGCATCAGAACTGGATCCATTCAGTAGAAGAATCCAGTTAAATATAGGTCTCCCCAAAGGAAAACTATTTTAAGATGTCATTAGTCACCTACACGTTAGTGCAATCCTGTCCAATAAATGGAACTTTCTGTGATGACAGAAATGTTCTATATATAGTGTGCTGTTCTGCTGTGGACCAGTAGCTACATGTGGCTGTGGAGCCCTTGAAATGGGGCTAGAAAAGGTGAGCAACTGAATTTTTAATGTTATTTTAACTAATTTAAATAGCAACATGTGATCAATGGCTCCTCTATTGACAGGTCAGTACAGTACTAGCGTGAATGACTGATGAATGAAAGGTTAGATAATAAAAGTAAGGAGTACCTGGGGAAAGAAGGAGAGACAGCCCTGAAGATGTAAAGACAGGACAAAATGTGGTTAGGGCTCACCATGAAATCTCATTCTCTCCAAAGGGTAGTAGTGAAGTATCAGCTGCTTAGTTGTGTTCAGCAATTTGGGACCCCATGGACCATAGCATGCCAGGCTCCTCTGTAGCAGGAGAGGTCATGCCAAAATGCAACTTTGGAATGCCTGTCGTTCTTTGTGTCACTGTCAGATAACGTTGAAGAGGAATTTCTCGGGAGGTGATTCTGGATATCATCTGTCCTGCTTCTCGTCTACAGCCTGGTGTCCATACAATTAGATAAAGTTCATAGAAGTTCTTGTATCTCTTATTAGTAAGGCAGCAAAGAGCAGTGGAAAGAGTCCAACAGCTGGAGTCAGGAGACCTGGCTTTGCATCTTGGCTCTGTATCTAAAACTAAAAACATGTCATCTCCTATCTCTGAGTCACCGGTTTTTGTGTGTATGCGTCCTTGTTTTTTGTTCATTCATAAAGCGCAAGTGGTAATTTACAAAGAAACACAATCTACTTGGCATCATTTGATATATCTGATAGAGTAAGAACAAGTAAACCATAATAAATGCAAGCCTCCTAGACCCTAAAACAGCCATTAAAATATGGATTATTCCTGTGGATATACAGGGAGTTGTGGAGGACTTGAGGAACCCCACACCACCCTCCGAGCTGCAGAGAGAAGTACAAGAAGGCCATCTCTCCCCATGGGTAACCCTGTGGGGGTTGGTGGAGGACTGCCCTTGGAGGAGTGCTGAAGGGAGGCACCTTCCCTTCTATTAATCTTGAGAACTATTCTTTGCCCCCCAGTTGTTAACTTATTCCAGAATGGGAGTGACAGGGGTGGTGACCACATCAGTCTCTGAACAGTAATATTTTTAAAGTTAACAATATGCATTGACAATGAGTTCATCTAATTAAATGTTCCTTAAATAGCTAGTAAGCCATGTTGAGGTCTTACATCAATCCTCAGATCAGTCTTATATTTTTAATGATACATACTGTGGGTCAACTGTTTTAAAAACAGACAAATAACTATCTTTCTGTTTTGTTCTGATAATGGTCCCAGAGAGTCTTGGCATACATTTTGACAGGAGAGTGAAAGAGTTTAAGGAAAAACAAAATGATAGAAAACAGAGGGAAAGGTGAAAGTAACAACAAGATGAATAGAAGTGACAATGCTACCATTTGTAACAGCAAAGAATGCATCTGGCTACCCTTCCCAACACACAACAGAGCTGGTAACGAAACTTCTCGCACTGTGGCTTGACCTCTGGATGTTGCTGTTTTAGTGTTTAAGCCTTGTCCAACTCTTTTGCAACCCCATGGACTATAGCCCACAAGTGACCTCTTCTAGTATACTTCAGATATTGACAAGTAAATTTAATATAACTAAAACCAAAATATTTAGGATCAAGAAAACCAAAAATTCTCCACTAAAAATTAATGGACCTCTGATAACAGTGATCAGTGTGAAAGACTGGAGTAGTAAAAGTAATAGAGACTTTTTAAATAGTTTTTTTTTAATTAAAGAAATTACATTAATAACTTGATGTTTGGTAAATTTGAACATAGATGAAATGAACAATTTCTTGGAAAAATGCAACATTACTATTGAGAAGTTTAAATTTAAAGGTTAAAAAAAAAAAGAGTTCCTAAAAACACCAGGCCACAGTGTTTTACTTGGAAAATTATGTGTAATCTTCTAGCAATGTACTATATCTATCTGAAAAATATTGTTTCAGAGGATAAAAGTACGGCAAAATTCCCCAAGGAATTAAGAGTGGAATGGGAAATGGGTGGGAGAAGTGAAACATTCCAGAGTTCTAAGGGGGGTAGAATGTAGAGTTAAAGGAAAGGGATAATGAAAGTTTTCTAATATTCTTCTGATATTAAGATGGCAGAGAAACAGGGGGAAAACCAAGCATTGTGAAGGGTATACTGAAATTCACTGGGCACATGTTTGTGCTGTTTGTGACATCACATGGACAAAGGAAAGCTGACCATCGATAAAATGTAAAAACAGAAGAAATTCCACAACAAGATAGTGAACAATGGAATGAATAAAAATTTGGTCACGCTGTAAAAATAAGCAAGAATGAGATTAAATAAGATTCTAAAGTAGGTGACACATTTAGAGTATGATGGAAGGAATAAATAGAAGTAAATGGAGTTGGCATGTCAGGTTATATTCTACAAGGTTTCCAAAAAGCTGGGAAACATAGGATAAACTTCTTGTTAAGCAGATTCTAATTTGAAAATTATCTTCAATATTCTTTAAAACAAAAATCCTTCAGACATGTTTTCAAGTGAGATATCTCTAGATTTCAAGCATTAAGTTCAATATTGAATACTGCATAGACTGTCCAAAAAGTGTGGAAACACAAGAGAAACTGTGGGCTTATTTTGCTTTTCCAGATTAACAGTTGAGACACAGACTTCCCTGACCGTCCAGGGGCTAAAACTCCACGCTCACAATCCAGGGGGCCTGAGTTTGATCTCTGATCCGGAAACTAGATCCGACATGCCTCTGCTAAGAGTTTGCATGTTGCAACTGAAGATTCCGCCTGCCGCAACCAAGACCTGGTGCAGCTAAATAAATAAATATTTTTAAAAATTGAGATGTAGAGGTGAAATATAGACTGAGAATAGATTTGTAGAAAAATCCAGTAAAGTCCATATAAAACATAAGGGTAGAGAAAATCTTAATATTGAAAATTCCAAATTGTGTAACAATTTCAAAACTAAAAGTTTTTAGATGCCAAAAATGTTACAAATAAAGTCAGGAGCTAACAACAATAATGTGAAAATATTTGTAATGTAGATGCCGTCTACCTCGATGCCCACTAACCCAGTGAAATATAAGTACAAACATGTAGGGACATATATATGAAACTCTGTTGCAACCATGTTTCAGTGGGGAAAAAAAAAGGCAAAATGCTAACACCCACTAATAGGGGAGTAGATGAAGAAATTATAGAACTCTTTTTCAGTGTTTATGAACACTTGCTCTTATTCATGAATCCTTGTTCATAAAATATTATTCAATCATTAAAAATTATTGCAGTATTAGTTTACTTAGAGATACACCCATAAGTAATGTGAATTCGAAAAAATAAGATACATAAATATATTTACTGTGATATCATTTTTGTGAAATAATGATTTTTAAAAATCCTTCTACCTGTGTATTTATATTATGCACATAAATGAAAGAAAGGTCAGTTTCTCAGCTCCTCCTTCTAGTCCTAGGTTCCAGTATAAATGGGAACTTGATGAATTATAGATCAGAAGGCCATTACAGTAGGCATTACAAATAAGTATGGAAACAAAGAACATTTAATAAATGATTCTGGGACAATTCATTATGGGAGAAAAAGATATAATTAGATCTATAGTGCACATTAATTATTAATAGAAATTCTGGAAATTTTTGAGAAAAAATCTTTGAATGAACACAGGAAAATTGTTATGATATTGGGGAAAAGATTTCTTTAAAGAAAACAAAAAAACACAATCCATAAAGGAAAAATATTAATAAAAATGGCTATTTTTAATCTAACACTTCTATACATCAAGAGATAATTAAGAGTGGAGGAAAGCAGGCCACAAATTTGGAGGAGATACTTGAAATTTTATATATCCATCAAATATAAGAAAATAATTAAATATTAATACAAAAAGACAACCCAAAAAACATGTAAAAGATTTTTATTACCAAAGGCAATGCTGCTCTTCTAGTGTCTCTAAAAATAAAACACCAAATTTCATTAGATTAACACAAAAGTTCATTTTCCATTCATATAATTGTCCAAAGGAAGTATTCCTGGTTAACGGCCAGCTTTCTTCTACGTGGTCCTCAGGGACTTAGACTCCTTCCATCTTGAGTGCTCTCCATTTCCTAGGGTTTCCTAGATCTCTGCAAATAGAAGAGAAAAAAGAGTAGAAAAGTCACACTCACTTCTTTTATTTCCCTCTGGCTGTGCAGGACCTTCGTTGCAGAGCATGGGCTTCTCATTGCGGTGGCGTCTCTCATGGCAAAGCACAGGCTCTAGCTGTACAGGCCTCAGTAGTTGCAGCACGTGGACTCAGTAGCTGTGGCTCCTGGGCTTAGTTGCTTTGAGGCATGTGGGATCTTCCTGGACTAGGGATCAAATCCATGTTCCCTGCACTGGCAGATGGATTCATGTCCACTATACCACCAGGGAATTCCAGCACACTCACTTCTTATCCACTTTGATAAGTGCATAAAACATCACTTCTGCTCCTATTCCACTGGTAAGAGCAGGTCATCTGGTCTAATCAAGATGCTAGGGGTACCTGGAAATATCATTTCTGGTTGATACCATCCATGGGCAACAGGTCCACGTAATCGTAGAGGAGCATGAATCTTTGGCAGTGCTTTTTGCCACAGGTCATGAACTGGCTAGTGACAGAAGAAAATGGAAAGGACTAGAAGCAGAAGAAAGAAACTTATTAACCTAGAAATTATCAAATAAACAGCAATGAGACACACTGACTTTTATGCTAATTATGGGTTTTTTTTAAATAAAAAGATCTGAGAATATAAAGTTAGCAGGGTTGTGGGGAACCATTTTTAAGCCCTGTGGTTCACAGCTTAAACTGATAGAACCACTTTGGAAAGTAATTTAACTATCAAGCAAAAATGAAGATTGCATTTCCTGTGGCACAGTAATTCATCTAAATGACTCTCACACTTGCAAAAGAGGAAGTTAGAGGATATTTATTTGAAGCACAGTTTATAAATGTCTAAAATGTGGGAAAACTTGGTAGGAAAATGACTAAATAGGAATTGTGTTTTCTTCATTCAATATACTTTTTTACTGTATTAAAATAAATAAATGTCTATGAGGATCGACACGGACAAACAAATATAAAGTTGAGAAACAGATGAAGTTGCAAAACAGTATGTTTGGCATGTCAACATTTAGCCAGCATTTTTAAATATAAATAACAATAGTACATACTGCTTGTGGAGACATACAAATGGATGCCATGTATAAAAACATGATTAGACATAAAACTCCCAAATTTAAGATTGTGGTTACTTCAGGCAAGTGGGAAAATGAATGGGGGTGAGGAAAATTTTAGTTTACAAATCTGAAACAAGTATAACAAAATATTAATGTTTACTGCCAGTATTGGGTACATGTATATTATATTACTTTCTGTGCTTTTCAGCTTTTTTCAAACAAAAATTATTTCATCAACAAAACGTACATCTTCAATTTTGAAAAATTTTAAATTTCAGTCATCAGTGTTGGGGACAGGATTTTTGGAAAGAGTTGGTAGGCAAAATTCTTGCTGTCCAAAATTAGATTACAAAATATGAGACATCGTTAGACACTTTGACAGATAATCGAAGAAAGTCAACATTATTTTATAATGGAAAGTATTCCATATACATCATTTTTAAATATAATCCTCTGCTGCTCTATGTGTGTGTATGTGTTCAGTTTTGTCCAACTCTTTACAACCCCTTGGACTGTAGCCTGCCAGGTCCTTCTGTCCCTGGAATTTCCCAGGCAAGAATATTGGAGTGGGCTGCCATTTCTTACTCCAGGAGATCTTCCTGACCCAGGGATTGAACCTGAGTTTCCTGTGTCTCTTGCATTGGCAGGTGAATTCCCATACTTAAAGGTTTATGTTCAATAATCTCTGATTATTGCCACAGAAAATATTGAGGACAAAAATTTGTTCTTTAAAGTACAGGACCATGAGTAAAAATAAATGAAATAACTATTACCATGCACTAGCAAGATATCTACACTTACATTTTAATCTCAAATATGTTTGACAAAATCTCTATAGTTTTGGCAAAAATATGAGGTAGAAGTTTTCATTCTTACAACTAAATATTTTCAAACCTAACTGGAGGGTTCAAGCAACAACTAATAGGTGGTGAAACTTTTCTTGGAATTCAGGTTTATCTTGTTTATATTCTTACTAATAAACACTAAGTGACATACTCTTACTTTCCTTATTCCTAATGTAGAAGAGGATTAAATGAGAAAATCATTGAAAAGACACATGACAGAAATTCTAAATTTAGTGAAACAATTTGATCAATAAAATATGAATGAGCAGTCAAAAAATTGTCTTGAAAAAGTTGAAAATATCAGTGTAAGTGTGACCTCATGCCAGAAATTGTCATATTCAAAGAAAGACCACCTTCAGGAATTCCTGGGTAGTCCAGTGGTTAGGACTTAGCACAAGTCCTGTAGCACAGTTAAAAATTTCAAAACAAAACAAAACCTCCTTCAGAGCCTGGCTAAATAGTAATGTGGTAGACTTTGCAAAATTACAAATTTAAATATTTCTTTATTACAAGACTTCTTGGAGACTTTGTTAATCTGTTTAATTATTTTTCAAGAGAGGAATTTGCTATACTTGACTGTGTGATCCTCCATTTTATTCAGTCTCCATTTTACTCTAACTCAATAAATGTTTCCAGTAACACACACTGAGGGCTGCCGTCCCTGAAACCTACGTCTTTCAATGTCCTATCTTGTCTTTCATTCAGGGCACATTTGTTTAATGGATTCCTGCTCTGGACCTTGTACTGTGGTAGAGGCTAGGGACCTCATGAAGTTCAAAGGCTAGTTGGAAAAGTAAATACTCAACAAATGGTTATAAATAGACTCAATTTGAGGTTTACTTTGGGTTAGAAAGATACTGTAAGATAGGGAAAAGCAAGCTTTTGCATTAGTAGTGCAGTAGAGAATAAAAGTTCCAGCTACTCAGAAAAGTAAAATTTAGGACTCTCCCACACCACAGTGAGAAGTAGCCAGTTTCTCTTTAGTATCCACAAGGACACAAAAACCCCAGGAGGAAGGAACATTGATTTCTTTCATTTTCAGCAATATATTAAAAAGATCTAGAGTACAAAAAAGAAAATGAAAGTGTTAGTCCCTCAGTCATGTCCATCTCTTTGTGACCCCATGAACTGTAGCCTGCCAGGGCTCCTCTGGCATGGGATTCTCCAGGCAAGAATCCTGGAATGGGTAGCCATTCCCTTCTCCAGGGGATCTTCCTGACCCAGGGAGGCAGAGGGTGAAGGAAGCAGGACCGGGGAGGAGGTCTCAGACTACAGCACAGTTCTCAAATTTCAGCCAGGCCAATGAAGAGTGCTTGAGACAAAGTTATTCATTGCAGGAAACTAAAGTCAGGTAGGAATGGCTGGCTCTCCACCCAGTGTTGTGTTCAGCCATTGGCCGGGAGGAGGAAGAGTGACCTTAAGAGAAACAGCAGATATATACGGTAGGAGATCAGCAGTTGCAGCTGTCTCTGCAGAGCATCAGAGTGGAGTTTTGTGGGGTGTTTTTTTTAAATTTATTTTTAATTGGAGAATAATTGCTTTACAGTGTTGTGTTGATTTCTGCCATACATCAACATGAATCAGCCATAGATATACACAGAGTGGTGTGTTTTTATCATGACTACCATAGGAAAAGAATTTGGAAGTGCCCCTTTAGTGTTTCTCTTCCTGCCCTGGTAACAGTTGGACATTTTCTAGTGCTCTCTGAAAACAAGGCTCTGTTCTTAGTCCCCCTTGCGCTTCCCAGGCTTTTTCTTAATCTGGACACACACAGACAATGCTAATATACTAACAACACATTGTAGTAAATAGAGGTTCAGGAGCTCCAGCCATACAGAGGATGGATGGAATCAGTATCTTAAACTCTCTTAACCCATTTGAAGCATGGTGTAGAGAAGTTGTGATCTAATCCATTGCTAATTAATTAACTTTTAGCTGCTCTAGGTCTTTGTTGCTACACATAGGCTTTCTCTGGTTGCGGCAAGTGAGGTTGCTTATTGCAGAGGCGTCTCTTGCTGGGAAGCACCAGTTCTAGGTGCGGGGATGCGATAGTCGTAGCACACCGGCTTAGTTGCTCTGCGGCATGTGGGATCTTCCCCGACCAGGGATCACACCCACGTCCCCTGCATTGGCAGGCAGATTCTCAACAACTGGACTGCCAAGGATGTCCCCCATTAGTTATGTTAGAGATGGAGGTTAGCTGCATGGTGATTCTCAGCCCTGCCTGTACATCTACAAAGTATAACTCCCCTTACTTCTCATGTGGTTGCACAGTGACCTAAATTCTACAGGGAAATCAGGACACATGTTTTATTCTTTTCCTTTATTCACCTGTCCTCAAAATAATCAGTTCCATAGTATCCTCAGCCTTTTCTTCTTCAACCAGGACACCAAAACATAAAAGCTCTCAGCTATATGTGGTGATCCAACATGTGTCAAACATCTCTAAATAATATGTTTCTAAAAAAGACACGCCTCCCTCCTAAATGCCAAGGCACAGGAATAACTCAGTTCTTAATCAGGAGTGTGTTGGGTGAGATTTTTAACCAGCTACATCTTTGTTTTCTAAATATTTTTTGTCAGCCTGAGTGGATGTGTATGCAATTTCACTCAATTAAGAGATTTTTCATTTATAAATTGCAAAGTTCAAGCCCCAAACATGCCTTTCTTGGGTGGGAACTGGGAGCCAGACACCAGGGTCTCCATGTGATATACAGAGATTTGTGGAAGTGAGAAGATGGCCACCAGATGTGAAGAGAATCAGCCCAATGTAGGCGGAAAACAGATCAAAGGTCTGTCTGCAACTCTTGCTCTGAGAAGCCAGAGATTTTGAATCTCCTTTAAAAAGTTTCTGAGTGCCTTACACTGAATTTAACAGGCATATCCTTCCTCAGCTTTTTAGTTGGCAGGATGAAGTCCATAGTGCACACACTGGATAGATCTTTTATTGGTTGCCCTTGTGTTCCAAACAGGGTCCTAGGGGCCATGAGAAAACGAGAAGAGGAAGTCATGGATCCTGCCTCAGGGTTTAACACTGCATTTGAGTAGAACCGAAATGACTCTTCCTCATGGTCAGGCTTGCAAGACTCCTTGTTCAAGAACAAAGAACTGATAGTGCTTAATATGTAAAGTCCAGTATATATAGACCCTTGGATGAAATATGGCCAAGTCAGCAGGAGGAGGAGATTTGAATATAAATATGAGACACCTGGACTTTTTTGGTCTCAGGTGGTCTTTAACTTTCTATGTCATCTAAGCCAATCACTGTATTTATTCTGGCCTTTGATTTTTTTTTTCTTTTTTGTTAATAAATCCTGAATTAGATACTCTTTAAGTCTCTCAGTAGTATGTTTCTAAAATACTCAGTGGAGGTTATATAATCTAAGGCAACAAAATTATATACAGGAACCTCTGTTCACTGTGTCCACTGGTAGGAAAGACTGAGGGAAAACAAGTCATTGACCTTGCAGGCCAGGGGCACTTCCTACTGGGAGAACCACCAAGTTCTGTTGCTCATCCAACATTGAGCTATTTCTATACAATAAAGTGAACTACATGCTCTAGCAAGGTCCGAGAAAGGTAAGATAGGAGTATCCTGATTTTAAATATTTTACTTTCTAAGACATTGAAAAAAGGTCAAAAGACCTCTCACACAAGATTGATAAATGTTCCATAAAAATTCAGGTATTATCACATAGTTTCCCATTCTTCTTAGAATTTGCATTGCTAGACAGATAGATTTCATGATTCTTACTTATTTCTGCAGCAGTAGTTTCTTTCTATAAATATACACTTTTCCCCCCTTTTGCACATTGAACCCGTTCCCACCTTCCTGCAAGGCCCTACTCATCTTTTTTCTCTGTGATGCTTTCCTCAATCCCTGCATCATTTTGTGTCTGCATCACTCATTTTGTTGGCTATTCATCCTTTTTGTTATTGTTGTTTAGTCACTAAGTCATGTCCGACTTTTTGTGACCCTATGGACTGTAGCCCACCAGGTTCCCCTTTCCATGGGATTTATTTCCCAGGCAAGAATACTGGAATGGGTTTTCATTCCCTTCTCCAGGGGATCTTCCTGACCCAGGGATCAAACCCACATCTCCTGTATTGGCAGGCAGATTCTTTACCACTGAACCACCAAGGTAGCCCACTCATCCTTTACTTTGTAATATTATTGCAACTATTGCATTGGGAGTCAGGGGCTTGTTTTAATAATACGATGGTAAAATTTAACCAAGATTAGGGAATGCCTATTATGCACAAGACACAGGGCTAGAGACTTCAGACTAAAGGGTAGAGTAAGAGCTCCAACCTTCAAGAAATGTACAGTGGAATCGGAACATGGGGATCAGCAGAATATAAAGA
The DNA here is from genome assembly GCF_001704415.2 of Capra hircus. Classification (NCBI taxonomy): domain Eukaryota; kingdom Metazoa; phylum Chordata; class Mammalia; order Artiodactyla; family Bovidae; genus Capra; species Capra hircus. Next base: position 66,777,202 of record NC_030816.1, read on the forward strand.
AGACTTTGGGAACAAGTTAGCACTTGATGTTACTTTTCCTCATCCGGAAATAATGAGGGAAACTGGACTGGACTACAGGAAGGGCTTTTAGGTCAGAAGGGTAATCAAAGAAAAAAGCACAGATGTAAATCATATCTTTCACTTATTTTCAACTTTCCCCCGAAATGCAATAAAAGTGCTAAATACATTCATGGGAATTCAAGTACTAAGAATTGAATTTCACAGAAACAAAGAAAGAAGTGGAGAAAGAACACTATTTGAGGAATCAGAGACCTCAATATTGTTTCAGGCTTTCTTTATTATTTTTTTTTTTAAAGCGAATCAAGCTGGAATATGTACCCAACTGTTTGAGCTCAGAATGTTCTTGGAACAGAGATTGCCATGGTCAAGGAGTTGGTCGTTACCTGTCATGTATGTCATACTCAAAAAACTATAGAGCTTTCTGAGCTTCATGAGCTTCTTGTGTAACTTCCCAATACACATTAGCATCTCCGATGAGAGGCTATATCTTCAATATATTTAGTTAGTTATATTCATTTCATTTAGTTAGTTAAGAGGTTGAGGAAGTCAGAGCTCTGACCCTTTAATTCAGCAGTGAACACAAGATAACCAGTCACAGCAAAACAAAAATGTTACTCGGGGTCATGGGTTTCATGTCTTTGTATCCAAGTAATACCATACTTAGATGATGATCTATACCAAGATTTTTAAAAGCATTACATGACTCTACTTTCATTAATTCATTCATTTCACTGATTTACAAATTTTGCTCAGTGACATTTTATGCTTTCCTCTGTGCTAAACCACTAAAAACTCTGTTCCAAGGTGGCATGAAATTAACTTTAAGCTCACTGTTCAGTGGGGTCCTTACGAGTTTTTAACTTTTAAACATATACATAGTGTTTTCCACAAGCAGCTTTTCAGTTTGCTCTGGTTTCCATTGTGACCACCTCATTGGAGGACCACCCACCAGTTCCTTGTTTTTCATGCATAACAAAATTTAAAACCAAGTTTCAGCCAACATTTCTAGTAGAAACTCCTACCTCAAGAAAGGGAAATTAGGCACTCTTTTGATTTATTAATTGACCGGTAAGCATAAGCAGTTAAATGCCTGCAGAAAAACAAGTGATGAAATGAAGTTCAGGTGGCCAAAGAATAAAGTTTCCTGTAAACAAAATTAAGTGAAACTCTAAGATACCCTGGAGAAACCATATTTAGGGAAGTTTCAGAGGGCGTATTCTTATTAGCCTCAAGTACACAGAGAGTATGCACATTTCTAGTGGAATTCTGGGCACTTACCACAATATTCCCCTTATTCAACCAGTGGGGTGTTTTAAAAAGGAATTTAATAATGACTTGAAAATGAACAACTGCTTCCTAGAAGTCAATTTAATATTCAGGTCTCTCAACAGTTCAGATATCAAGTATCCATGATTTGCATTTCTACACACCTGAGAGGTACATAAAGGATATTTTTTCTTTGACCAAATGTTTTCTCCAGGTAAAATCCAAGGAATGCCCTTTCTGGTCTTTTTTTTTTTTTCCCCACATCTTTTTATCAGTTTGGGGGTTCTTGGTTGCTGTTGTTCAGTCGCTAAGTCACGTCCAACTCTTTGCAAACCCATGGACTGCAGCACACCAGGCTCCCCTGTCCTTCACTATCTCCTGGAGTTTGCTCAGATTCATGTCCATTGAGTTGGCGATGCTATCTAACCATCTCATCCTCTGCCACCCCATTCTCCTTTTGCTTTCAGTCTTTCCCAGCATCAGTTCTTGGCATGTTGTACAATAATAAGGCGCTGCAGACTTCCCTGATGGTCCAGTGGTTAAGAATCCTCCTGCCGATGCAGGGGACACTGGTCCAACCCCTGCTCAGGGAAGATCTCACATACTGCCACATGCGTGCCACTACTACGGAAGGCCCCAGCCCACAAGCCCTAAAGCCTGTGCTTGCAACTAGAGAAACCCCCTTGCACATAGCAATGAAGACCCAATGCAGCCAAAATAAATAAACAAATACAACAATAGTGAAAGACTAAACTTTTAAATAATAATACTAATAAAGTGCTGCTTTCCTTTGAAGATGTCCCCCAAAAGTCACACGCCAGTTGCCACTCTGGCATGATATCCGGCAAGATAACCCACTAATTCTTGTGATAGGAATGTAGCTGCAGATCACAGGCCACTTCAAATCAATAGAGCTGATTTCCTGGCTGCTGGAAAAGGTCTTCTGAAAGTTACCCTTGCTAATATTGGATATTCCCTAAATTCTACCATTTGATGTTTACTAATTTCATTGCCTACATGTTAAACTACTTATTGCCCGGAACAAGGCTCCTAGTTCTGACACTTATTTACAGCTGGGAGGGTTGAAAGACCACAAGGGAGTTTGACCCTTTGGGGCTGGGGTGATGCTATAAAAGAAAGAAGAGACAGACAGGGGAGCTTTGTGGGGAGATTAGGCGTGATGATTCACATTTTTAAGAGCCAATTTACTGTCACTTCCTCCCTGAAGTCCTTCCCATGAATGTGATCAGAAGCGAGATGACACAACTCTCCTGTTAAATCTAGGACGACCCAGCACCAATATCATAATCCCACATACTCCTTTGCACTGAAGCAGTTTTTGCAAATGTTTATTCTCCTCTTTCATGTGTAGATATATTTTATGAATTTCTCTGATCCTCTTTTATTTTTCCTTTATGCATAGCAGATTTGTCTAAACCTGAAGCAAGTCATTTGATACAGTATTTAATTCTTCAGTGAGGACATGAGGCAGGGAAACAGACTTGCTTCTTTTTTAAGACTCTCTTTTTTTGTGAGAGCAAGTGATGCTCCCCTGAACTGTAACCTCAGAGCACACTGTGGACACATGGAGGTTGCCTTTGGGTATAGGAAAAGCAAGCTCTAAACCAGAACACAAATACTCTATGTAAGCAAATTTTGCATGCTATTTGAATAATAACAGTAGCAGTCGTGTTTGCATAGGCCTTTATCCTCTTTGAAATGAAGTAGTTCTGTGCTGATATCCAGACATCTGTTTATTTCTCTCTTGGTGTCACAGTCTCTCTCTTTTTCTCTCTCAAGTAGAGATAAATCATCTGAAGCTAACAGAAATTAAATGACTTGCCTATAGACTAGAAAGTTCCAGGGAGTGGAGCACATACCGGATGCAGAAAAGGAGAATTGCACCCCTTTATATGCCAGCAAATTTGGAAAACTCAGCAGTGGCCACAGGACTGGAAAAGTCAGTTTTCATTCCAATTCTAAAGAAAGGCAATGCCAAAGAATGCTCAGACTACCGCACGATTACATTCATCTCACATGCTAGTAAAGTAATGCTCAAAATTCTCCAAGCCAGGCTTCAGCAATACATGAACCATGAACTCCCTGACATTCAAGCTGGTTTTAGAAAAGGCAGAGGAACCAGAGATCAAATTGCCAACATCCACTGGATCATGGAAAAAGCAAGAGAGTTCCAGAAAAACATCTATTTCTGCTTTATTGACTATGCCAAAGCCTTTGACTGTGTGGATCACAATAAACTGTGGAAAATTCTGAGAGATGGGAATACCAGACCACCTGACCTGCCTCTTGAGAAATCTCTATGCAGGTTAGGAAGCAACAGTTAGAACTGGACATGGAACAACAGACTGGTTCCAAATAGGAAAAGGAGTACATCAAGGCTGTATATTGTCACCCTGCTTATTTAACTTCTATGCAGAGTACATCATGAGAAACGCTGGACTGGAAGAATCACAAGCTGGAATCAAGATTGCTGGGAGAAATATCAATAACCTCAGATATGCAGATGACACCACCCTATGGCAGAAAGTGAAGAGGAGCTAAAAAGCCTCTTGATGAAAGTGAAAGAGGAGAGTGAAAAAGTTGGCTTAAAGCTCAACATTCAGAAAACGAAGATCATTGCATCCGGTCCCATCACTTCATGGGAAATAGATGGGGAAACAGTGGAAACAGTGTCAGACTTTATTTTGGGGGGCTCCAGAATCACTGCAGATGGTGACTGCAGCCATGAAATTAAAAGACGCTTACTCCTTGGAAGAAAAGTTATGACCAACCTAGATAGCATATTCAAAAGCAGAGACATTAGTTTGCCGACTAAGGTCTGTCTAGTCAAGGCTATGGTTTTTCCAGCGGTCATGTATGGATGTGAGAGTTGGACTATGAAGAAAGCTGAGCGCCGAAGAATTGATGCTTTTGAACTGTGGTGTTGGAGAAGACTCTTGAGAGTCCCTTGGACTGCAAGGAGATCCAACCAGTCCATTCTGAAGGAGATCAGTCCTGGGTGTTCTTTGGAAGGAATGATGCTCAAGCTGAAACTCCAGTACTTTAACCACCTCATGAGAAGAGTTGAGTCATTGGAAAAAACTCTGATGCTGGGAGGGATTGGGGACAGGAGGAGAAGGGGACGACAGAGGATGAGATGGCTGGATGGCATCACTGACTCGATGGACGTGAGTCTGAGTGAACTCCGGGAGATGGTGATGGACAGGGAGGCCTGGCGTGCTGCGATTCATGTGGTCGCAAAGAGTTGGACACGACTGAGCGACTGAACTGAACTGAAACTGTGGTATTGGAGAAGACTTGAGAATCCCTTGGACTGCAAGGAGATCCAACCAGTCCATCCTAAAGGAAATCAGTCCTCGGTGTTCACTGGAAGGACTGATGTTGAAGCTGAAACTCCAATACTTTGGCCACCAGATACAAAGAGTTGACTCATTGGAAAAGACCCTAATGCTGGGAAGTATTGGGGGCAGGAGGAGAAGGAGATGACAGAGAAAGAGATGGCTAGATGGCATCACTGACTCAATAGACATGGGTTTGGATAGACTCCAGGAGTTGGTGATGGACAGGGAGGCCTGGAGTTCTGTGATTCATGGGGTGGCAAAGAGTCAGACATGACTGAGCGACTGAGCTGAACTGAACTGAATCACATAAATGACTTACTGATCTGTCTCTGGAAAAGAATGTCTACACTTTCTTCTCTACTTCTGGAATTACCATCCTTCTGTTCATCCAGCTACAAGCTTCAGAACCAATTTTACCTCCTCTTTTGTCCCTAGAATTCAAGATTCTTCGATTTTATCTTGGCAATGTTCAAAACATTATCGTCACTGAAAATGCCTAAATGCCAGTTTCCTGGCCTAGATTATTGCAATAAACACATAAATTAAACATCAACCCATTTTTCAGTACTGCTCCAGTAGTCTTCTAAAAGTTTGAATACTTCATTACCTGATTCAGCTATACATTGATGAGTGCTGGATGAAAACCGATGTTGAGTTTAACATGAGCTTCAAAATATGGACTCTTTGTTTCTTATCTGAATAGTTGATTTCCTTGAAAAGTGAAAGTGAAGTCGCTCAGTCATGTCTGATTCTTTGCAACCCCATGGACTGTAGCCCACCACAATCCTCTGTCCATAGGATTTTCCAGGCAAGAATACTGGAGTGGATTGCCATTTCCTTCTCCAGAGGATCTTCCTGACCCAGGGATCGAACCCCAGTCTCCCACATTGTAGGCAGATGCTTTACTGTTTGAGCTACCGGGGAACTCCCCATCTAATTGTCCAAGAAAGGGAGAAGTTTAGTCTTTACCAAAACATGGCTGTGCTCTTCTAATTCAGTGCTGCTTTTCACCCTTTTCTCAGTATGATAGCTACAGCTAAAATTTGTTAAACTTACTTCATGCTCTGGGTTCTGTTTCAGCAATGTGTATATATTACCTCATTTATTCCTCAACAACCTCGTGAGATGAGTTTTCTTCTTCCTATTTTATAGTTGGTAAGCAGAGATTAAGTAAATTTCTAAAGTTATTAAGCAAGTGGAAGTAGAATGTGTATCGACTTTTATTTGACATTTCACCTTTGCTTCTCTTACTTAAGAAAATTTCCCAATCTCAGATGCAAATATTGTATTCCAACTTATTGGGAAAGACCCTCATGCTGGGAAAGATTGAGGGCAGGAAGAGAAAGGGCGGCAGACAGAATGAAATGGTTGAATGATATCACTGACTCAATGGACATCAATCTGAGTAAACTCTGGGTGATAGTGAAGGACAGGGAAGCCTGGTGTGCTGCAGTCCCTGGGTTGCAAAGAGTCAGTCACGACTTGGAGACTGGGCAACAACAAAGAATAATCTTTTCATGTTCTTTGTGTGGTGTTGTATTTAATCTTCTAATGCCATTAGGGATTTTTGCAACTAAACTGGTAAGGAATATTTGTCTGTAGTTTTCTTGAATTTTTTTTCTCTCTGAGTTTTGCATCAGAAGAATAATGAATTCATAAAATGAGTTAGGGAAGTTTCCATTTTCTTCTGTTTCTGATAGTATTTTGTAGGATTGATATTAATTTTTTCTTTAATGTTTGATGAGATTTACCAATCAAGCCCCCTGAAGGAGGACATGGCAACCCATTCCAGTATTCTTGCCTGGAGAATCCCATGGACAGAGGAGCCTGGTGGGCTACAGTCCATAGGGTCACGAAGAGTCAGACACAACTGAAATGACTTAGCATGCAAACACTAATCAAGCCATCTCGGCTTTTCTTTATAGAAAGTGTTTTGATTATTAATTCAACATTTTAATTGACACAGGGCTATTCAGATTTTCTGTTTCTTTCTGAGTCAAATTTTGACTTTTTCTTTTTTCCCCTCAAGGAACTTGTTCCTTTAACTAAAGTATCAAATCTATTTTGATAAAGTTTTCCATAATTTTACCCTTTTGGTATCTGTAAAATCCTCTTGAAACCGAGCAGGACTGTGTGGGATCTTCCTGGGTGCAAAAACTTTTCCATGTCCCCATTTCTTGTTTGTGGGATAAAATTTTTCAGCCTCCTACACCTTCCGAGAGTTCCAAAGTGTGGATTCATTTACTAATCTGGGAAGGAAAGGAATGTAGAAACAATAAAACAGCAGTCAAGAGACAATAGTGCAGCATGGATCAGGGTCCTGATTCCTCCTCAAGGGATAAACAGAACAATTTGACACATATCTCTTAGTTCTTCTACGGGAACTAAGGTCCCCACCCAGGTGGAGGATGGTAACTTCAGGCTGAGCACAAGATTCCTAGAACACCACCCTATTACCTCACCACCAGCCACTCAGAAGGAAGTAACATACTCTATAGTCCTCACACCCAATTTTGCTTTTAAAAACTCTTCCTGAAAACCATTGGGGAGTTTCAGTTCATTTCAGTTCAGTCACTCAGTCCTGTTTGACTCTTTGCGACCCTGTGGACTGCAGCACTCCAGGCTTCCTTATCATCCATCACCAACTCCCAGAGCTTACTCAGTCTCATGTTCATTGAGTCAGTGATGCCATCCAACCATCTCATCCTCTGTTGAGTTTGGGGTTGTTTTTTTTTTTAGCAGGAGCCACTCATTTACCTTCCTCGGCTCTCTTTCTCTGCTCCAGGCTCTGATGTTTCTGTTTGTTTGGCTTCAGTGTGTGTCAAGCACAGCAACTTGAGTTCAGCAACATTCTCTTTCATCTCTTTCATTCCTTACATTGATAATTTGTGTGCTTTCTCTTCCTTTAGTGTTCAGATTAGCTAGAGTTTTATCAAAATGTTCGAAAAGCCTCAGTCTTGCTCTACTTATTTTCCTTATTCCTCTATTTTATTTCATTGATTTCTGATCTTTGTTTCATTCATTCTACTTAGCACATAACTTTAGCTTCTTAGGCTAAAAGCTTATATCATTAATTTTAGATCTTCTTTCTTTTTTAATGTAAGCATTGAATTCTATACGTTTCCCTTTAACACTGCTTTGGTTTCATCCACAAATTTTGCAATATTGTGCATTTATTATCATTCATCTCAAAATATTTTCTAATTCTCCTTTTGATTTCTTCTTTGGCCAATGGGTTAATTTCATTTCCAAATATTTGTTTAATTTTCAAAAGGTTTGACTTGTAAATATTTAGGGGAATTGGCAGCTACGTTCTGTTTGAATTCAAGTTCAGTTTTGTTGTCAGATGATAGGGTTTAGGTTTGGCCAACCCAAGATATGCCACTCTGGCATGTGGATTATTTCAACCTGAAATCAACCAAGGCTTCAAAGAGTCAGGAAGAAGGTTTGAAATTCCCCTTTACTGCCTGAAAGAATTTAAAATAGAAGGCTTGTTCCAGTTATCTATCACCATAGATAACTGTAGTAAACTATGAACTTGGTATGGTAGCAGGGAGAAATCCAGGAAGGCCCTTTTGTTCAAAGTCCTTTCTGTGTTCCATTGTCTCTAGATGGCTCAGCCCACATTTATTTACCAAACGCTAACTCTTTTCATCGTCCTGAACTTACCTTACTTCCCTTTGAAGTCCCAGACCCCTACCTTCTTCTCCTTACTCTAGAATGAATTGTATACCTCATTAAAAAAGAAATTTATTCATTTGGCTGCTTCTGGGCTTAGTGGCAGCACATAAGATCTTTTATCTTGCTTGTGGCATGTGGGATTTTTGGTTGCAGCATTCAGGATCTAGTTTCTTAACCAGGGATCAAACTCAGGCCCTCTGCACTGGGAGTGTAGAATCTTAGCCACTGTACCATCAGAGAAGTCCCTCAATTGCATTTTAAATAGTGTAGTTCTGCTTGCATTAATTTCGCTCAATTATTTGAATCAAAAACTGTCTTTAATTTAGCTTTAGTTGAATAATAATGTTTCTTTCAGCAACTTGAATATACCATCCCATTATTTTCTAGCCTCCATTGTTCCACTGAGGAAACGTCAAACATTAGTTTTACTATTATCTCTCTCTAGGTAACATTTCATTTTTCTCTTGCTGTTTTCAAACTTTCTATTTAATTTTGGCTTTCATTAGTTTGAATCTGAAGTGCATATGTATGATTTTCTCTTTTTTATTCTACTTAGGTTTCATACAGCCAGCCTCTAGGATTTGTAATTTTATGTTTTTTCAACAAATTTAGAAAAATGTAAGCCATTATTTCCTTAAATGTTTTCCTCTGCCCACTTCTTCAGTCTTTTCCTTCTGAAACTCTAATTACTGGTATGCTGCACCACTTGATATTGTCACAAAATCTTTTCATTTTCTTAAATATTGCCTTCTTTTCTACTTGTCAGACAGGATAATTTTTATTGACCTATCTTCAAGTACACTAATTTTTTTTCTTGTGTCAATTAAAATCTACAGTTGAGTTTATTGTTTTTTTTTACTTTGGTTATTGTACTTTTCAGATCTCAGTCAGTTCAGTTCAGTCACTCGGTCCCGTCCAACTCTTTGCGACCACATGGACTGCAGCATGCCAGGCCTCCCTGTCCATCACCAACTTCCAGAGCTTGCTCAGACTCACATCCATTGAGTCGATGATGCCATCCAACCATCTCATCCTCTGTTCTCTCCTTCTCCTCCTGCCTTCAATCTTTCCCAGCATCAGGGTCTTTTCTAATGAGCCAGTTCTTCACATCAGGTAACAAAGTATTGGAGCTTCAGATTCAGCATCAGTCCTTCCAATGAATATTTAGGACAGATTTCCTCTAGGATTGATTGGTTTGATATCCTTGCAGTACCTTTTTAGTTTTTAAAAATAGTTTTACTTTTTCTCTTGCTATCCCTAAGGGTTTACTCATTAATATATTTTTCTTTAATTATTTGAAAAAATTTCCTTTCATTGTTTGAGTATACTTTTAGTACTGTTTTGAAGTTTATAGCTGTTAAATTGAACCTCTGGTCACTTTAAATTGGTTTTTGTTTCAAAAAGCTTTTTTCACAACTAACACATTTTAGTTGGAAATTAGGCACTCAAACAACTATGAATCGTTTTGCTCTCCTGAGCAGTCAGTGTTTTTGTCTGCTAGTCTGGACCTTGCCTGGATTCACATTATGAAACCTGTCTCCGTGAAGTGTGTGGGAAGTGATGTCTCTGCTCAGTTGTTTTTGGCTTTCAATTGCTGTGGCTTTTGTTCGTTTGTTTGTTTTGTTTTTAGCGGGTATCCTGGAAGATTCCAGGATAGCTCAAGATAAAAAATTCATATTACAAAAAACATGTGTGTGCACATGACATGTCTTAATTTTGCTCGATGAAAAATCGACAATTATAGGACTCTCACACACTGGAGTGTCTCTACCAGCACAGCCATATCAGCAGACTGTGTCTCGCCAAGGTGCCAGGTGTTCACATTTCTCATTCAGTCTAGTCTCCTCTTCTAGAACATGATGCCAGTGGGATTCAGGGGTGCTTGAGAGATCATCTAGTCTACCCCTCTCGAATTGTCCCAAACAAACACGGTCATTGGTTTAGGCTATGGAGATTTCTACTTTCTTTGAAGAACTCTGACCTCTGTCAACTTTACCTGAGGTCTTATCTTTGTGTTCTTATAGTGGCCAGGATTTTACCACACTTAGTTTCCTTTTTATTTATTATGATTCAATATCATAAGTGCTTCCTAACATCATCAAATACGGAGTTATTGGATATTTTTTCCCGACACCCAAAAACCAGAATTCTGAAAACAATTAAAGTCACATGGAAAAAATTCAAAAAGTAACAAACATTTGCCAGAGATTTTGCAATTTTTAAGGCATTGTCTCATCTATTATCCACCATGTGTGGAAAGTAAGTGTTGCTATAATTCCAATTTTATCAAAATTAAATGTTTAAACTTTTTAGATGGCAGTTATCATACATATTCGTGGGATTCATGAGACAATCCTGCTCTAACATCCCCATGAACCATCTCCTGCTCTAATGTCTAACCTTGGCAGAGGTCCATATTCATTTTCACTCCAAATGCAATGCTTTTTTCATTTATGCTAGCTTCTATAGCTCTGACATTGTAGGACTAGTAAAGATCAGTGTTTCCCTGGTGATTCAGTTGGTAAAGAATCCACCTGCAATGCAGGAGACCCAAGTTTGATCCTGGCGTCAGGAAAATCCTCTGGAGAAGGGACTGGCAACCCACTCCAGTATTCTTGCCTGGAGAATTCCATGGACAGAGGAGCCTGGGGAGTCCATGGGGTCACAGGAGTTGGACACACCTTAGCGACTAAACCACCAACTACTACCATACTGTATCATTTTCCTGTTTGGTCACATTTCACCTTGTCTATATTGTGAAACTTATGATTACATGCATTACAGATTTTCCTTAATGTTCATGTGTTAATGATATGCTAAAATTAGTATTTTGGCTTAAATTGATAAACTATATATTACATAAATTTAAGTTTGAGTTATGAACTCGGTAATTATATGCAAATATACATGGTTCAAATTTAATCTGAGTTTAAAATATAAAAATATTTTTCATTATTTGATTCTCAGATTATTATTGATTAAAATTCTAAAATTCATATTTTTTATATGATCTCTATTGGTGGTGGTGATTTAGTTGCTAAGTCGTGTCTGACTGTTTGTGACACCTTGGACTGTAGCCCACCAGGCTCCTCTGTCCATGGGATTTTCCAGACAAGAATAAGGGAGTGGGTTGCCATTTCTTTCTCCAGGGGATCTTCCCCACTATGGGATCAAACCCAGGTTTCCTGCATTGAAGGTGTATTCTTTTCTGACTGAGCCACAAGGAAAGCCCAATATGGCACAAATATAATAATAAATTGCCTATAATGTTAGGCAGAAGTTTAGGATTAAGTTTGATTTGAAATAAAGAAGCTTATCTTTTCAGGAATAAACTTAGATTTCTTCTCTCTTCTGTACAAAAAATAACTGAAAAACTAATTCATGAAAACATGGTATCCAATTCTTTATTTAATGACAGGAACTGGAAACTGTTTTGATGACAACAGAATACTACAAAAATAACATGTAATACTTTTGCTACAACTGATTGAATACCTACTATGTGCCAGGCTGCATCATTAGTAAATGTTTTATGTTTATTATCCCTTTCAGTTAGATCTAAAAAAGGAAACTTTATTATATTGTTCAAAACTGGATTAACATGTTTGAAAACTAGCTATAAATATGAGCACACACAAGAAAACTGGTCTTTTAGTCTGGGATTGTCACTTCACTGTCTATAAAATATCAAATAATACCTCCCACTGAGTTCCATATACATTAAATTTAGCAAATGTTGATTTACTAATAATTAAACATAAAAATTCCAGATTTTTTCATTAATATAGCTCTGAAATTAAAAAACAAAAGATTATGAAAAATAATTGTATATTATCTTGCCTGCTTTTATAATGATTCACAGAAGGGGTAAGGTCTCCTTTAAAAGTCAGTGACTATTTCAACTAAGTTTGAAGAGTAAATCTAGTCATTTTAGAATGTGACTTTGTATCATTCTCTGTGTTCAGTTCAGTCCAGTTCAGTTGCTCAGTCATGTCCGACTCTTTGCGACCTCATGAACTGCAGCACGCCAGGCCTCCATGTCCATCACCAACTCCCAGAGTTCACTCAGACTCACGTCCATCGAATCAGTGATGCCATCCAGCCGTCTCATCCTCTGTCATCCCCTTCTCCTGCCGCTAATCCCTCCCAGCATCAGGGTCTTTTCCAATGAGTCAACTCTTCTCATGAGGTGGCCAAAGTACTGGAGTTTCAGCTTTAGCATCATTCCTTCCAAAGAACACCCAGGAATGGTCTCCTTTAGAATGGACTGGGTGGATCTCTATGTTAGTGTGATGAAAAAGGCTGAAGACCAAGCAATGTCCAACAGGAATAGATTAAAGGCTCTCTTGAGCTCCACTGGAGACAGTTCTTGCTCAAAGCATGAGTTTTGCCTTGATTATAAGGGAAAAAGTTTGTTGGGTCTAGCTGAACTGGGAAGGTAAGGTCTGAGATTCAGGTTCATTTGGGGAAACCAGAAAAATGATCTGAGGCTCAAAGACACGACTCATTAATTTTGGCAAAGATTTCAACCTAAATCAATGGCCAGATGTCAAAATAGAAATATATAACTTGACAGTGCCATTTTATAGATCATAAGTAGCATTTTGAGTTTTAAACAGTAGCTAGATTAAATTTAGCATACCCATTTGGAGCTGCTGATAAGCTAAACCAAACAAACAAAAACAACTTGTGGTATAAATGATGATTTCTTTGATACCACTCAAATTTTTTAAAAGAAGGGAGAGAAGCCAATTATAAATGTATTCATATGGTTCAGAAATGACTAAGAAAAAATAATTATGGGTAATACTTTTGAACATATTGATGAAAAATATTTTTAATGAAATTTATTTTTCCAAATATTTTATTGGTTGGATCAGTTTGGATTTTAGACATAGTTGCCCATGCCTAAATGCACTAGCAGTTTCCATGTCAAAATATTTTTTTTCCTGAAACTACCTAACTCATAGCAGCTGTCTATGTGAGAAGAGAGCGAGGATTGTTTTCACTTCACTCAAAGATTAATGATATTTTACAGCTTCAAACAAAGTTTTCAATTCTGGCTTTCATGGCAAGCACCTCCTTCTTGTCTCCTTTAATTTTATTGCCACTTTTTCAACATAATTATTCATTCTGTGGCATATTAAAGTAGTCAACAAAGCAAAAGTTTTTATTGGAAATAAGATTTTGCTTGCTGTTAACTCTGCAGAAATACACTTCTTTCTTTCTCTCATTAACCAGGTAGCATTCCAGTCATTTTTTGTTTTTGTTTTTGTTTCTGTTATATTTAATGCTAGCTAAGAGATATGGAAAAGGGGTGAGAGGGAGGAGTTGAATTTGTTCTATTTTCCTCCAGGTTGCATTTTACTCTGGTTTTCCAAAAAAATATGTTGCCAAATTTCAGCAGTATAAATTAAATTAGAAAATAGGGAAATTATCACCTACATTCAAAATTCTCCTACCTGTTATCAGAGCTGAAACTACGGTAGCACAGGGTTATCAACATATATCAGAAATCAGCATGACCTCTCCCAGGCTCCTCCTGTTTCTGATAAGCCACTTTAACTCTACTTTAAAAGCCAAGGCTCTACTGGTCACTTTTTAAACTCGTATGCAATTCCAGCATGAGTAAACCAGACACAAAGGAAAAAATATACAAAGTGCCTAGAATAGCCAAATTTACAGATACAGAAGTAGGATAGAGTTTACCAGAGGCTACAGAGTAAGAAGAGGGAGGAATTACTGTTCATGGATATATAGTTTCAGCTTGGGAAGGTGAAAAATTCTGGAGATGGACAGTGGTTGACAGACATGTGAATATACTTAATGTCAGTGAACTGTACACTCAAAAACAGTTAAAATGGTAAATTTAGATAATGTATATTATGCTACAATAAAAAAAATTGATATAGTTCAATACACCATTTTAACTATAATTTGCAAAGTGATTTGGAAATGTTTCCATAAAATAAATAAGAAATTACCCCAAAATTGTGTGTAATGGAGATGGCAAGTATACAAATGGAACTTTAGAGAAATTATGAGAACAAGAGTCTTGTTGTGATTTTGTCAGTCAAAACCAGCACTGGTTTATAGAGAACTCAGCAAAAGTAGTTTCTGATGATGATATTGCTCACAAAATTATTGTATTCCAAGGGTTTCAGTTCAGATGGGCTGAACACCCAGTTTACCTGGCTTGTCCATTTGCACTGTAAACATGAAGGCACCAAACACTCTTCAGTGATCACATCACACTTCCACAGTCCAAGACGTGTGTACTTCACTCCATAGCAGTTCACCCAGACCATGACATTTGAGATGGCAAAATCTACTACACCACAATTCAAGGACTGTGGCTACAAATTATATTCTGGGTGGGAATGGTCAGGCACTAAACAGAGTCACAGAATCCAAACTAGTCTGAATTAGCTACTTATTCTGGTAGTAAATCTTGTTTCTTCACTAAGAGGATCTTTTCCCTTTTAAAAGTCTGATTATACTTTGAAATTATTTTTAATAAAAATAGCTCCTGTTATATTTAAGCTCCAATTCTTACAGATACTTTATAAGTGCTATCTCTAGGCATAATAACAGTTAATGAAATTGGGTATCATTTATTTCCCCTTATAGACAGGGAGTTGGGCTCAGAGAGGCCAATCCTTGCCAAGGCCACCTAATGAATAAGTGGTAGTGACTGGGTTTATATTCCTGTGCTGCGGTTCTCAAATGTGTATTTTTCCCACTGTGCTCTGCTTTCCACTGGAGCCCCAAGTTCATTGCTTATTCTTCTCAATGCAGGACCTCTAACCTCTTGATTTCTTATTCTCTGAGACCTCTGTTCCAAAGTTAAGTTTCATGTGCCTCATTTAAACAAATTTGACTCCTCAATCCTTTTTTTCTTCTACAGTCTAAATAGCATGCTATTTTCAGTTAAATTTCTTGGCCTGAGATTTTGCTTTTCTTTGTTTCCAATTGTTCTGACTCTGCTAGACAATTTTAACTAACAATAAAAGTGGGTTTTCCAAGACAAGCAGAGAGAAAGTGTGTTTAAAAGCACGATTAAGGAAAGTAAATAGCCCAAACTCTGGTGATACTTCATGGCACTTGCACAGCAAACATCAAATGAATATTCAAAGATCCAGTTAGGTATGTATAAACTTGTAGACAACATATGTTCAAAAGTTTACATGTGAATAGAAACCATTGACTGAAAAATAATTTGTATATATCTGTATGATATTATACCTATGTTTTCAAACTTTTAAACAGTTAAAATGATGGTAACTAGTCATCATTTTGCTTAGGAAAATAGGGATTTAAACATCTAACTTCTTCCTTCCTAAAAACTGAACAAAGCTCACTTATTCTTTCATCTGAATTCTAACAATTCTTCGATCTTATCAAAGGTTTTCACCACCTATCAGTCCCACCAGGAGTTCACATTCTTACTTGATGTTAGTGATCCATCAGTATAGTAAGCGTTTTGCAGGCACCATTCTTGGATGGTGTGGTGGGAACTTTTGGGGACCAAGTCCTCCATATGCACCCTGGACTCCTTCCCAACTCCCTCTTGCTTCTCAAGGACATCACTGCCGCAATCACCATCCACTCCTCTTGTCACAGAGTCTTCTTTCTCGAATCATTTATGTCCACCTACAAACATACTGAAGCATCTCCATTTGAAGAGAACCATCTCTGCCACATTCCTTTTCAGGAACATTGTATTCCATTGTTCTGCTTTGCTTCGAAGCTAAATAATATGGAGGATTTTGAACATTGCCAGTTGTTCCTCAGGCTCTTTCATTATGATTTCTGGTCCCACCACTCCATTGACACCACTGCTATGAGGCTCTGGGGAACTCTAGGTTGCCACATCCAAGAACCTCATCTTTGCGAAGCCAACATAGCTGAGCTCTTCTTCCTACTTGAAACATGTTCTTTTGGCTTCCATGGAAATGCATTTTCTGGGTTTTGTTTTCCCTCACTCCTTCTCTGTGTTCTTCACTGTCCCCTCTTCCTCTTTACACGTTAGTTTGTTGAAGGGCATGGTCTTAGTTCATTTCTCTTCTCTCTGGATAGCATTCTGACTCATTCTAAGAGCATTAAATGTCACTTGATGCTGATGATTCTCAAATCTACTCCTTAATCTATTTACCTCCATATATACCCTCCATATATATAAGCCAATTACTTATTTGATATCTCTACTTAGACCTCTGTAGGCATCTCACAGTTAACATGTCCCCTTTCCTCCAAAACTATCCCAACCACAGTGTCAGCCCTCACCTACCACCACCCACGCAGCTGTTCAAGCCTAAAACCCAGGTGCCCTCCTTGATTCCTCAGCCTCCTACATCCAAATGAATATAATTCATGTCACCTCAACCTCCAAACCTTGTCCTGAATCTGCCCACTTCACACTCCATCCTTACACCAATACTATGATCCAAGTCACCATTACTGTCTACCCCAGATTACTGTAATACTCATCCAAGTGGTCATCATGCCTCCATTATTCTTTTTAATCCATTCTCAACTCCACATCCAATGGTCAGATCCCCATTTAAACTCTTTAATAGCATACCATAGTAAGTAAGTAAGTAAAGTCACTTGGTCGTGTCCGACTCTTTGTGATCCCATGGACTGCAGCCCACCAGGCTCCTCAGTCCATGGGATTCTCCAGGCAAGAATACTGGAGTGGGTTGCCATTTCCTTCTCCAGGGGATCTTCCCAACCCAGGGATTGAACCCGGGTCTCCCGCATTGGAGGCAGACGCTTTAACCTCTGAGCCATCAGGGAAGCCCTGCATACCATAGTACTAAAAAGGAAATTCCAACCTGACTCACAAGACTGTACAATCTGACTCCTCCTTATACTCTGCTATCATGTTCCATTTTTCCCCTTTACCCACTATGCTCTAGCCACAACCTTTAAACATTTAACTGGTTTCTGCCTTAGACTTTTATAGTAGCTATGTACTTCTTGTGTGAATGCACTTCTAAATTTTTGGATAGCTAGCACCATTTTGTCAATCAGGTTTCATCTGAAGGTACTTTCTATAGGTAACTAGTCTAACCACTTGTTCCAAGAATTGTTTTCACCATTTTTTTTTTTTTTTTTAGTGTCTGTTGCCTGGTGGGCTGCAGTCCATGGGGTCGCTAAGAGTCGGACACGACTGAGCGACTTCACTTTCACTTTAGTTACATCTAGATAGTACTTCTGTGGGTTCCTACTGCAGTTCCTTTTTAAGAAACTCATTGAAATGTCTTCTGTAGGATCAAAACAAGATCTGGACAGTAATTAAAATGTAAAAGAAGATTTTAACTGAGAATTATTGCAACGGGGAAAAGAAACCTTGGTACAGAACTGAACTCAATTCTTAATACAGCAAAGAAAAGTGGAGATTTGTACCTGAGGAGATGGGGAGATGAAAAGTTACTGAGAGGGAACAGCAGAGCTAAAGGGAAACTTCTGCCTAAACCAGCATGACAGAATTCTTGCTAAAGAGCAGACAGGATGATCAGACAGTACCTGGTGGAGTGTGGGGATGAGGAATCTGATCAGATATAGAGGGTGGGGACTCTGGCTAAACAGACTTAGTGGGATTCTCACTAAAATTAGACTTCTGAGGAATGCTCAAGGATGCAGCCTAGTCGAGTTCAAAGGAATCTGTCTGGAGTTTGTTTGAGGAGAGTCTTGTTAGTTCCAACACATCTAAAATGTAAAACTGATTGTTTGTTCAACTCTATAAATGCATCAGTTCAGTTTAGTCGCCCAGTCGTGTCCGACTCTTTGTTACCCCAAGGACTGTAGCACACCAGGCTTCCCTGTCCATCACCAACTCCTGGAGCTTGTTCAAACTCATCATGTTCATTGAATTGGTGATGTCATCCAAACATCTCATCCTCTGTCGTCCCCTTCTCTTCCTGCCTTCAGTCTTTCCCAGCATCAGTGTCTTTTCTAATGAGTAAGTTATTCGCATCAGGTGGCTGAAGTATTGGAGTTTCAGCTTCAGCATCAGTCCTTCCAATGAATATTCAAGACTGATTTCCTTGAGGATTGACGGTTTGGATCTCCTTGCAGTCCAAGGGACTCTCAAGAGTCTTCTCTAACACCACAGTTCAAAAGCATCAATTCTTCGGTGCTCAGCTTTCTTTATAGTCCAACTCTCACATCCATTCATGACTACTGGAAAAACCATAGCTTTGACTAGATGCATCTTTGTCGGCAAACTAATGTTTCTGCTTTTAATATGCTGTCTACGTTGGTCATAGCTTTTCTTCCAAGAAGCAAGTGTCTTTTAATTTCATGGCTGCAGTCACCATGTCCAGTGAGTTTGGAGCCCCCCAAAATAAAGTCTGTCACTGTTTCCATCTATTTGCCATGGAGTGATGGGACTGGATGCCATGATCTTCATTTTTTGAATGTTGAGTTTTAAACCAGCTTTTTCACTCTCCTCTTTCACTTTCATCAAGAGGCTCTTCTCTACACTTTCTGCCATAAGGGTGATATCATCTGCATATCTGAGGTTATTGATATTTCTCCCAGCAATCTTGATTCCAGCTTGTGCTCCATCCAGCCTGGCATTTCAAATGCTGTACTCTGTACATAAGCTAAATAAGCAGGGTGACAATATACAGACTGATGTACTCAGTTGCCCAATTTGGAACCAGTCTGTTGTTCCATGTCCATTTCTAACTGTTGCTTCTTGACCTGGATACAGACTTCTCAGGAGGCAGGTAAGGTGGTCTGATATTCCCATCTCTCTTTAAGAACTTTCCACAGTTTGTTGTGATCTACACAGTCAAAAACTGAAAAGTTTTCAATCACAGAAGTGTATAAATGCATAGTTCCAAATTAAGTGATGTCCTTTATATTAAGGAGTGTGCTTATCTCGTCATTGTTATTCAGTCACTCAGTCGAGTCCAGCTCTTAGTGACCTGAAGTTTGCCCAAGTTCATGCCCATTGATTGCATCAGTGATGCCACCCAACCATCTCATCCTCTGATGCCCTCTTCTCCTTCTGCCCTCAATCTTTCCCAGCATCAGGGACTTTTCCCATGAGTCGGCTGTTTGTATCAGGTGACCAAAATACTGAATATCGGTTATCCTATCCTTTTAAATTAATCAACCTTTTTCTCCAATTGTAGAAAAGTACCTTGGATATTATTTCTGTACCAATAGAGGATGTTAATACTGGCTTCACACAGCATTTACTTCTGCTCCGGGTTTCTCGTTCTTCCCTGGGGAAGCTGATTTTCTCCTCTCTCACATGCATGTGCACACTTTCCATTTTCTGCAAAATCCTTGGAAAACTACTTTACTTTGATTTTTAAAATACAGATCATAGAAAACATACAGAATTAACACAGGTGAGCAAATACACAATAAAAACTTTTACTTCCTGTTTATGTTTGTCTTTTTTGGGCCAGACTTATGAGTATCAGGTGGCAGAGGATGACATGGTTAGATAGCATCACTGACTCAATGGACATGAAATTGAACAAATTTGGGGAAATAGCAAAGGACATGGAAGCCTGGCATGCTGCAGTCCATGCGGTCACAAAAACTCAGACACAACTTAGCGACTGAACAACAAAATGAGTATCATCTTTGGCCTCCGCTGGTGGCTCAGATGGTAAAGAATCCACCCGCAATGCATGAGGCCAGGGTTTGATCCCTCGGTTGGGACAATTCCCTGCAGAAGGGAATGGTTACTCACTCCAGTATTCTTGCCTACAGAATTCCATGGATAGAGGAGCCTTGAGGCTTTCAGTCCATGAGCTTGCAAAGAATCGGACACGACAACAACTGTTTCACTTTCATGAATATCATCACACTTTCAGTGATAAATCTCTTGCTTAATACTTTTAAAATGGAAAGGTAAGATTTCCAACATAAAATAGGTTCTTTTCTATTATTTAAATATCTTTGACATTTGAATGTATATTGCTTTATCTGTTCTTTAGACAGCAGTTATCATATCAGTCAGAATCAGCTGAGTCTTAACTTAGTAACAAATAACCTCAAATCTTAGTGGCTTGTAGGAACAAAAGCTTGTCACTTTTATTTCCGCTGCAGGTTGGCTGAAGTAACTTTCACAACAGTCACATTCTGCTTTTCATGCTGATACCATTTACTGTGTCAAAGGAAGAGACAGTGACAAATTGCACTCTATATTTTAAAAACTTCTATCCTGCATACTCACATCCCATTTTGCAAAGCAAGTCACTTTACCATGCCTAACATCCAAGGGAAAGGGCAGAGCACTCCCACCATCTGCAGAGAACAGCCCTAATGACTCCCAAAGCTATATCATATACAAATATGATATATATGTATATCATATATAATTCTATAAATTAACAAGGATGTAGCCAACCATACTTGGCACGAAGTCAAGCATCAAAGAAGTTAGATAACACTTATGTCGGTGGGACTAAATAAGCATCAAGTCTTCATTATTTCAAAGGCTCTGAATGAATTACTCCTTTTCTATTTCCATTGTTCCCACAGTGCTTATTATATCCTCTCGTGTTACTGCAATCCTCTGCTTGCATAAATCTTCTCTACTATAGTCCATTCTGATTAGCTTTATATGAATATTGCTTCTATCATATTACTCCCTTGCCAATAAGGTAAATAAAAACAGAAAGTAGTAAAGTAAAACTCGTTCAGTCGTGTCCGACTCTTTGCGACCCCGTGGAATGTAGCCTACCAGGCTTCTCCGTCCATGGGATTCTCCAGGCAAGAATACTAGAGTGGGTTACCATTTCCTTCTCCAGGGGATCTTCCCGGCAGGGATCGAACCCGGGTCTCCCGCATTGGAGGCAGACACTTTAACCTGTGAGCCACCAGGGAAGCCCAGATAAAAACAGAAGATAGCTAAAAATGAGACAAATTGTTTATTTAGCCTGACCCTTCAAGCCTTTCACAATCTGTCAGCAATTAACCTTTGTTTTCATAGAATTTATAAAAGCAACCAGACTGTTTGCTTACCTCAAATATTTATCATCTTTTCCTACAATGTTGTTAAAATACTTCTCTTGCTTTAAATTCTTACTCTTCCCTCTTTTACTATCAATCTAATCCATTCTTAAAGACTTAACTAAACGTCTAACTCCTCTAGGAAATAAAAAAAAAATGTTTTAGTATTTTTTTTTTCCTTTGGCTGCAGCAGGTCTTATTTGTGGTACCAGGAATATGAGATCTACTTCCCTGACCAGGGATCAAACCCCAAACCTCTCTGTTGGGAACCCAGAGTCATAGCCACTGAACCACCAGGGGAGTCTGCTCCTTTGTGAAGTTTTATTCTACAAGCAATTGCTAGAGAAACTTGACTTGGATCTCAGGTAAAACCTTAGAATGCTGTGCTTGCTTCCTTATTTAATTAACTTTCACTGTGCACTCAGTATATTCCAGGCAGGGTGGTAGTTGCATGTGTTAGAACATCCAATATACATCTCAGACTAACCAGATCCAAAATAGAACTCTTCACTTTTCCCTCTCAAACATGCTTTCCCCTCATTTTTCTCCAACCCTATTATTAGCAACCTCATTCTCCCAGCTGTATATGTGGAAAACCTGGAGTATTTCTTTTCTCTGCTTTTTTTTCATATCCAACTTATCAATAAAACACCTTCAAAATATCCCGTCTAATTACTTCTCACCACTTCCATTTCTATCTCTATAGTTTGAGCCATCATCATCTCTTTTTTTGATTGTGTTCACATTTAATGAACTCCATAGATTCTATTTTATGCTTGCCTTAGACCATGCTCTTTTCTATTTAAAATGACCATTTACAATAAAATTAAAAACCTGTTTTCTTGCCCACTAGGCATAAAATTTGGCCTTTTGTTGTCTCTCAGACATCATTCCATCTTTCTCCCTCAAGTTCAGCTTCTCTGTTCTCCTCGCTCTGGCACGCAAGACAAGTCCATGCTGCCACAGAGCATTTTCACTCACTTGTTCTTCTGGTGGCAAATCTCTTTCTGTCTGGCCTGACTTTCAGTTCAGTCGCTCAGTCGTGTCCAACTCTTTGCGACCACATGAATCACAGCACACCAGGCCTCCCTGTCCATCACCAACTCCCGGAGTTCACTCAGACTCACGTCAATCGAGTCCATGATGACATCCAGCCATCTCATCCTCTGTCGTCCCCTTCTCCTCCTGCCCCCAACCCCTCCCAGCATCAGAGCCTTTTCCAATGAGTCAACTCTTCACATGAGGTGGCCAAAGTACTGGAGTTTCAGCTTTAGCATCATTCCTTCCAAAGAAATCCCAGGGCTGATCTCCTTTAGGATGGACTGGTTGGATCTCCTTGCAGTCCAAGGGACTCTCAAGAGTCTTCTCCAATATCACAGTTCAAAAGCATCAATTCTTCAGCACTCAGCCTTCTTCACAGTTCAACTCTCTCATCCATACATGACCACAGGAAAAACCATAGCCTTGACTAGATAGACCTTAGTCGGCAAAGTAATGTCTCTGCTTTTTAATATACTATCTAGGTTGATCATAACTTTTCTTCCAAGGAGTAAGCGTCTTTTAATTTCATGGCTGAAATCACTATCTGCAGTGACTTGGGAGCCCCCAAAATAAAGTCTGACACTGTTTCCACTGTTTCCCCTTCTATTTGCCATGAAGTGATGGGACCGGATGCAATGATCTTCGTTTTCTGAATGTTGAGCTTTAAGCCAACTTTTTCACTGTCCTCTTTTACTTTCATCAAGAGGCTTTTTAGTTCCTCTTCACTTTCTGCCATAAGGGTGGTGTCATCTGCATATCTGAGGTTATTGATACTTCTCCCGGCAATCTTGATTCCAGCTTGTGTTTCTTCCAGTCCAGCATTTCTCATGATGTATTCTGCATATAAGTTAAATAAACAGGGTGACAATATACAGCCTTGACATATTCCTTTTCCTATTTGGAACCAGTCTGTTGTTCCATGTCCAGTTCTAACTGTTGCTTCCTAACCTGCATACAGATTTCTCAAGGGGCAGATCAGGTGGTCTGGTGTTCCCATCTCTTTCAGAATTTTCCACAGTTTATTGTGAAACACACAGTCAAAGGCTTTGGCATAGTCAATAAAGCAGAAATAGATGTATTTTCTGGAACTCTCTTGCTTTTTCCATGATCTAGCGGATGTTGGCAATTTGATCTCTGGTTCCTCTGCCTTTTCTAAATCCAGCTTGAACATCAGGAAATTCACGGTTTGCGTATTGCTGAAGCCTGGCTTGGAGAATTCTGAGCATTACTTTACTAGCATGTGAGATGAGTGCAATTGTGCGGTAGTTTGAGCATTCTTTGCCATTGCCTTTCTTTGGGATTGGAATGAAAACTGACATTTTCCAGTCCTGTGGCCACTGCTAAGTTTTCCAAATGTGCTGGCATATTGAGTGCAGCACTTTCACAGCATCATCTTTCAAGATTTGAAATAGCTCCACTGGAAGTCCATCACCTCCACTAGCTTTGTTTGTAGTGATGCTTTCTAAGGCCCACTTGACTTCACATTCCAGGATGTCTGGCTCTAGATGAGTGATCACACCATCATGATTATCTGGGTCATGAAGATCTTTTTTGTACAGTTCTCCTGTGTATTCTTGCCACCTCTTCTTAATATCTTCTGCTTCTGTTAGGTCCATGCCATTTCTGTCCTTTCGAGTCCATCTTTGCATGAAATGTTCCCTTGGTATCTCTAATTTGCTTGAAGAGATCTCTAGTCTTTCCCATTCTGTTGTTTTCCTCTATTTCTTTGCATTGATTGCTGAAGAAGGCTTTATCTCTTCTTGCTATTCTTTGGAACTCTGCATTCAGATGCTTATATCTTTCCTTTTCTCCTTTGCTTTTTGCCTCTCTTCTTTTCACAGCTATTTGTAAGGCCTCCCCAGACAGCCATTTTGCTTTTTTGCATTTCTTTCCCATGGGGATGGTCTTGATCCCTGTTTCCTATACAATGTCACGAACCTCAGTCCATAGTTCATCAGGCACTCTATCTATCAGATCTATTTCTCTCCTTAAATCTATTTCTCACTTCCACTGTATAATCATAAGGGATTTGATTTAGGTCATATTAAATGGTCTAGCAGTTTTCCCTACTTTCTTTAATTTAAGTCTGAATTTGGTAATAAGGAGTTTTTGATCTGAGCCACAGTCAGCTCCTGGTCTTGTTTTTGCTGACTGTATAGAGCTTCTCCATCTTTGGCTGCAAAGAATATAATCAATCTGATTTCGGTGTTAACCATCTGGTGATGTCCATGTGTAGAGTCTTCTCTTATGTTGTTGGAAGAGGGTGTTTGCTATGACCAGTGCATTTTCTTGGCAAAACTCTATTAGTCTTTGCCCTGCTTCATTCTGCATTCCAAGGCCAAATTTGCCTGTTACTCCAGGTGTTTCTTGACTTCCTACTTTCGCATTCCAGTCTCCTATAATGAAAAGGACATCTTTTTTGGGTGTTAGTTCTAAAAGGTCTTGTAGGTCTTCATAGAACCGTTCAACTTCAGCTTCTTCAGTGTTACTGGTTGGGCAGACTTGGATTACTGTGATATTGAATGGTTTGCCTTGGAGACGAGCAGAGATTATTCTGTCATTTTTGAGATTGCATCCAAGTACTGCATTTCAGACTCTTATTGACCATGATGGCTACTCCATTTCTTCTGAGAGATTCCTGCCCACAGTAGTAGATATAATGGTCATCTGAGTTAAATTCACCCATTCCAGTCCATTTTAGTTCGCTGATTCCCAGAATGTCATCGTTCACTCTTGCCGTCTCTTGTTTGACCACTTCCAATTTGCCTTGATTCATGGACCTGATATTCCAGGCTCCTATGCAATATTGCTCTTTAAAGCATCAGACCTTGCTTCTGTCACCAGTCACATCCACAGCTGGGTATTGTTTTTGCTTTGGCTCCATCCTTTCATTCCTTCTGGAGTTATTTCTCCACTGATCTCCAATAGTGTGTTGGGTACCTACTGACCTGGGGAGTCCCTCTTTCAGTATCCTATCATTTTGCCTTTCATACTGTTCATGGGGTTCTCAAGGCAAGAATACTGAAGTGGTTTGCCATTCCCTTCTCTAGTGGACCACATTCTGTCAGACCTCTCCACCATGACCCACCCGTCTTGGGTTGCCTGTCGGGCATGGCTTAGTTTCATTGAGTTAGACAAGGCTGTGGTCCTAGTGTGATTAGATTGACTAGTTTTCTGTGAGTATGGTTTCAGTGTGTCTGCCCTCTGATGCCCTCTTGCAAAACCTACCATCTTACTTGGGTTTCTCTTACCCTGGGCGTGGGGTATCTCTTCCCGGCTGCTCCAGCAAAGCGCAGCCGCTGCTCCTTACCTTGGATGAAGGGTATCTCCTCACCACTGCCCTTCCTGACCTTCAACGTGGGATAGCTCCTCTAGGCCTTCCTGTGCCTGCACAGCCACCACTCCTCGGATATGGGGTTGCTCCTCCCAGCCGACGCCCCAGCCTGACTTTATATTCCACTTAAACCAAGTCTCTTCGACAATGACATTTTACCAGAGAGGTTTTCCCTGACTACTCTGTAGAAAATAATACCTATCACCCTTAGCTTCTTTAATCTCTTCTTGCTTTATTTTTTTCATAGAATTAATCATCTATATTTTTTATCTCTTTCTCTCTATTTTTATTACTTTACTATCTACTTCCCCTTCCAAGAGGAATACGAACTTGACAACAGCAGAAACTTTATTTTTGCTCATCGCTGTCATGACAGTGTCTGGAACAATGCTTGCCATATAGTAGATGATCAATATTTTTGCCAAATGAATGAATGGGTGACAAGGGCAATTATCAGTTACCTGGAAGAATACTGCTCTCGTGATTGCATTTCTTCCCATATTTGATTTTCTTATGTAGTTCAGGAGCGTTTCCCAGTTTTTGAAACTGGGAAGCTTAAAAAGGCAATGTATTTATATGGCTAGATTCTCAGAAACATTAATGAATACCCATCCAGCTAGTGAAAGCCAGCTTTAAAGTGCTTTTGAAAACAAGGTAATCCAGCAGCAGAAAAACCTGTATGCTTGTGTATCTCTGTATGTGTTTTCCTTCCATTCATTCTGACCAGACCATATACTAGAATTCTGTGTAAATATTCCAGGCAAGTATTTCAGGCAAGATCTGAATTAGTTGGTCAAGAGTATAAGTGTTGAAGCAAAAAAAAAAAAAGAGAGAAGTGTTTAAACCTTGATTGCCTGAACTCTTTTACGCCAACTCTATGTATCTGTAGGGATGGTGTGAAGATTAAAAGAGATACTATATGCAATTATCTTAATAAAATATCATGTACATAGAAAGCACTAATTGCTTGATATTAATATTTTTATTATCTATGGAAGACTAAAGAGCTTCCAGTACATGAAAGAACTTTCAGCTCATGAAGTTCATAGCAGCCTACATTTATCACCAAACTAAAAGAATTAATCTCACAATGTCTGCCATGTCAGCTTTAAAACAATATATAATTTGTTCTGGTTTACTCATAGGAAAAGAGGATTTGTGGAAAATAAAATCTAATGATCTTGATGTTTCTCCTAGATATTATCAAAAGCAAGATAGGATTCAGAGCCTTGGTAAATCTGATGTAATATTCCCTAGAACTCTGGGATTGTCTACCATCTATACTCTCCTAAATTTGATGGTGTTGATATGAACTGACATTTAATTATTTGCATAGCCTATTTAAAATTAAACTAGCGACATGCTCTGAGTTCTTTTCAAGCATGAATACACTCTCCTTTTGTCCTAGACATTGTTAAGAATGGGTTATATGAAAGATGATTTTTGACACTTGAAAAGAATGAGATATTGCTAAGGACCAGCAAGACAGCATCAAGAACAAGTCATGCAGGGACTTCCCTGATGGTCCAGTGGTTAAGACTCTAAGGTCCCAATGCAGGGGGGACACGTTTGATCCCTGGTTTGGGGGAAAAAAATCCCATAGCCATGTGTCACATTAGAAAAAAAAAAGAAAATATCATATAGTCAAACTCACATTCTGGCTTCATGACTAGACAGTCTAGACTAACAGGTCAAGAGAAAACAAAAGCTATATGAATTTACTGATGCATTTAGTCTTTTGTGATAAATTGGGAGCTCCCACTGAAGGAAGAAACACCAGCTGGAATCAAGATTGCCAGGAGAAATATCAATAACCTCAGATATGCAGATGACACCACCCTTACAGCAGAAAGTGAAGAGGAACTAAAAAGCCTCTTGATGAAAGTGAAAGGGGAGAGTGAAAAAGTTGGCTTAAAGCTCAACATTCAGAAAACGAAGATGATGGCATCCGGTCCCATCATTTCATGGGAAATAGATGGGGAAACAGTGGAAATAGTGTCAGACTTTATTTTTCTGGGCTCCAAAATCACTGCAGATGGTGACTGCAGCCATGAAATTAAAAGACGCTGAAAGTCCCCTGGAGAAGGAAATGGCAATCCACTGCAGCACTCTTGCTTGGGAAATCCCATGGACGGAGGAGCCTGATAGGCTACGGTCTATGGGGTCGCAAAGAGTCGGACACGACTGAGTGACCTCACTTCGCTTCACTTCTCCTTGGAAGAAAAGTTATGACCAACCTAGATAGCATATTCAAAAGCAGAGACATTACTTTGCCGACTATGGTCCGTCTAGTCAAGGCTATGGTTTTTCCACTGGTCATGTATGGATGTGAGAGTTGGACTGTGAAGAAGGCTGAGCACTGAAGAATTGATGCTTTTGAACTGTGGTGTTGGAGAAGACTCTTGAGAGTCCCTTGGACTGCAAGAAGATCCAACCAGTCCATTCTGAAGAGATCAATCCTGGAATTTCTTTGGAAGGAATGATGCTCAAGCTGAAACTCCAGTACTTTGGCCACCTCATGCGAAGAGTTGACTCATTGGAAAAGACTTTGATGCTGGGAGGGGTTGGGGGCAGGAGGAGAAGGGGACGACAGAGGATGAGATGGCTGGATGTCATCACGGACTCGATGGATGTGAGTCTGAGTGAACTCCAGGAGTTGGTGATGGACAGGGAGGCCTGGCGTGCTGCGATTCATGGGGTCACAAAGAGTCGGACACGACTGAGCAACTGAACTGAACTGAACTGATTGAAAGAAGTATGTGGGACAGTAAAGCAACATGGATTAATAACAACTGGTTCAAAACGTGTACCTTCCAGTGTTGATTATCAGTAGATCAGTTATCACCAGGAATCAGATCCCTCGTGGAATTCCATAGGGGCTTTGCATGGGTCAGCTTCAACATTTATATATTCCAAATACAGGAAACAAAATGATTAATTTTGCGTGTAGCAAGAGCTTGGAAAAGATTGTTAACAAGATTAGCGAAAGAATCAAATTTCAAATTGATTTCTTCAAACTGATACACTGGACTGAATGCAACAGTACAAGATGTACTCAGCAAACTGGTCATGGATTCAGATGAGTGATTTAGGCAGGACAGGCTTTCTGACTTGGTGACAGCTCCTGTGAAAATACTCAGGCCTACACTGAAGAGAAGCCAGGAGGGCAAAGCAGTCACTCAGTCCTTGGTGTTTGCTCAGCCTCCCCTTGCTTGTTGTGTGATCTCGGGTAACTTACTCAATTATCTTGAACTTCAATTTCCTGTCTTTAAATGGGAATAACAATCACTTGTAAAGATAATGAATTGAGGGAGGCATGATATTTTTGGGAGATTAGCTGTCTTCCTTTTTTCTTCTGCTTATTGCCCCTTCTCCTGCTCCCTATTCAAGTTTCTAGCTAGTGTATAAGCATAGCTTCTGAAAGTGATGGAGCAGAGGCGAAAATAGAGGGGATTCAGAATGCCTGCATTTGTTTTTCATAAGTTTTCCTTTGGCCGCAGGGGTTGAGGGGTGCCAGTTCCTCACCAAGGAATTGAGCCCACACCCTTGGCAGTGAAAGTGCAGAGTCCTAACCACTGGACCACCAAGGAATTCTCATTTTTCTCTGTTCAAGAGAACAGAGAAGAGCTGAGATACAGGCAAAATGTTGGGACACAGCAGAGAAAAAGAAGCTATTTTTCTTTTCTCAGGTTGGAAGGGAAGGAAAAGAGATGGTGGGAGAGCAGAGAGTGGAGTGGTCTTCTGTGCTGCCTCCCAATTAGAGACCCAGAGAGGAGCCACGGCCCCAGAGAAGGGCTCCTTGCAGGCATGATGCTGATGGACAGTGATAGACCATCAGCGAGCCAATAAAGAGCCTGACTTGAAGGACCCTCACTGACAACCTGTGTAAACTAATACCCACACAGAGTGGTACCTGCTACCACACGTAAATCAAAGACCACTTCCAGTGGTTAGGACTCTGTGTTTCCACTGTGAGGGGGCCAAGTTCTATCCCTGGTCAGGGAACTAAGATCCTGCAAGCTGTGGGTCTCGGCCAAAAAATAAAAAGATATCAAGGGCTACTTTTCTTCTGTTCCCTCCGCTGAAGAAAGTAACAAGCCTGGTGAAAGGGGAGGAATCAAAATAGTTAAGGCAGAAGAAGGTATTAAAACAAAAATTGGGTTGAATTATTTACAGACTAAGATAATATCTTGAACAACTTTGATTTGTTAGAATAAAATTTATATACTCCTTGGCACATAGTGGAAGATCAATACAATAAAGACAACTCCTATCCCAACTATAAATATTTTATGTGGCTATTCAAAAGGTCAATACTAACTTTTATTTACGCAAGAGTAATGTCTAGTTCAGGAAAGGTAAGGATCTCACTCTCATCACAGACGAAGTGTGGAATCCACTTAGAGTACATTTTTCACGTGGGCTGATAATGTAGCGAAGAGTGATTCACATGGGTAGTGAGGAGTCAGGGACTGTATGGTTAAAACAACTAGGGCTGAACAAGGGGCAGCTGAGGGGAGAGATGATAGCTGTCTTCAGAGATTTAAAAGGCTTTTTGTGGAAGATAGCATGTCTTTGTTCTGAATAGAAGTTGATGGCATGAATGTTTGATTCAATCAACAGAAAGAGGAAGTTTCTCATAGTTGAGTGTTCATCAATGCTAAGGATTCAAACAGATGTTCAATATTCATTTTGTCTGGAATGCTGTCAGAGGATTCCTGTTTGCAGAGGAATGTGGCCTGGCAATTTCCATTTTAGGATGATATATGGGGCAGGCAGAGTCAACCAATATTACCGAATTCCAGGAAATATGCTGGATGCTATGTATCTTTAGCTCACTGAGTCTGCTGAAGAGTTAAAAATTGTAAGTATAATCAGCATAACACAGTTTACGTAGTAAGCTGGCAGAGTTTATAATGCTGGTAAATTAAAGGACCAAGTTTTAAACCGAGGTTATTGCATTATAAGATTATGTACTCACCTCTGCACACTTCATTTCCCTTTCAAAGGAATGAAAAAATCTTTAGTTTGAGGATAAAAGTATCAAAATACACAGATTTTACCAATGCACTGACCAATGACAAGCACTGGCTTTTTGAAATAGTTTACCTATGATTCATGTAATTGTGCAGAAATATCAGCTTCCTTGGTGGCTCAGATGTAAAGAATCCACCTGCAGTGTAGGAGACCCAGGTTTGATCCCAGGATAGGGAAGATCCCCTGGAGAAGGGAATGGCTACCCACTCCAGTATTCTTGCCTGGAGACTTCCATGGATAGAGGAGCCTGGTGGGCTATAGTCCATGGGACCCCATAGGGTTAGATAGGACTGAAAGACTAATACTTTGACTTACTATTTATACATATGTTTATGAACATTTAACTTATAACAGCACATTAAATATGCCACTCCTATCTTCAAGATATATGTACATTTGTTTCTGTTGTAATGGTTAATTTTATCTGTCCACTTGGCTAGGCCTTAGTGTTCAGATATTTGGTCAAACATTATTCTGGATGTCTCTGTGAAGATGACAGAGACAAAAGGTGACAGAGATGGTTTTTAGTTAATAATAATAACACTGAAATCGGAGAAGGCAATGGCACCCCACTCCAGTACTCTTGCCTGGAAAATCCCATGGACAGAGGAGTCTGGTAGGCTGTAGTCCATGGGATCGCGAAGAGTCGGACACGACTGAGCGACTTCACTTTCACTTTTCACTTTCATGCATTGGAGAAAATGGCAACCCACTCCAGTGTTCTTGTCTGGAGAATCCCAGCCCTGGTGGGCTGCCCTCTATGGGGTCACACAGAGTTGGACATGACCGAAGCGACTTAGCAGCAGCAACACTGAAATCACTGGGTTTTTAGTAAAGAACATGGTGGGTGGGCCTCCCACCCATAATATGTGTGAGCCTCATCTAATCACTTGAAGGCATGAATAGAAGAAAGACTGACCTTCTGCAAGAAGGAATTCTATCAGCAGACTGCCTTTGAACTTGACTGCAACTCTTTCCTGAGTCTCCAGCCTGCTGGCCTACCCTGAGGATTTTGGACTTCTACCTCATAGTCATGTTAAGTCAATTTCTTAGATCTCTCTATATACATATATACATCCCATTTCTCTGGAGAATTCTGACAAATTTGGTATTTATATTTATTTCTTTGCCCATGTTTCCTGGTTCCTTTTAGCTTTAGAATTCTATGAGTAGAACAGTAGTTCTACAGTAGTACCTGTATGAACTTAGAAGCAGATCCCTCCCCAGTCTTGTCTTCAGATGAGATCACAGCCTTAGCCAAAACCTTTGTTGCAGTCTCATGAGAGACATTATACTTAGCTTTCCTCAGATTTCTGAACCCGAGGACTGTGAAATAATAAATATGTTTGCTTTAATAATATTCTATGAATGGAACTTAAATTTCTTTGGAATAGTCTTGTGTAATAGAGGCTGATTTGAATTGCAAGACCTGGGTCCTAGCCCCTGGTCACTTCGGTCTGGAGATCTGGGTCCTAGACCCTGGTCACTTCGGTCTGGAGACCTGGGTCCTAGCTCCTGGTCACCGCCAGCTAGTTTATGCAGGTGTCACATCTCTGGGTCTCATTTTCCTATCTGTAATATGAGAGGACTGGACACTAGAACTCTAGCCTCCCTTAAGTACTACAATTCAATGTCCCTATTAGTCATATGGTTTATTCATCAAAATAAATACTGATGAAAGTCACAAGAAGAACACACCCTGGATTTTTCAGGCCTCCAGACTTGGTGGCAGTGTTCCAGCATCCTTTGTGCAGATAGCTGTCTGTGTTCAAGTCCTGTTCTACCTGTTCTTTTCCACCCCTACTAGTCTGTATCACTAGCCAATCAGTGTCATGTACAGTTTTTGGCACTTCTGCTTGTGGCCTGTGTGTGCATGCTCACACTTCATGCTGGGCTCTGGATGCGTACACAGCACTGGCATTTGGTTTTGCCTCCTGTATTTTCATGGATTAACTGGTGGTACTCAAGGGTGAGGGAACGTGTTTGCTAGTGTGAGTCCTTTTTTTCCCCTTCTCATTTCCAAGGGGGTGTGTCCAGATCCCTTTGCCAGGCAGCTACTTTATAGGAGGCCAGGCAGTGGACTTTTCCCATTGAGTAACTGGATTTGCATTTGCAAATCAATCCTGCTGAATATTAGGTGAACAAATAGTCAGTCCCATGTTAATATCCTTTCTTTCTTTCTTTTTTTTTTTTGTGGTGCAGATTTTAAAAGAAAGCATGACTTGTCCAGCCCTATCCCTGAATCCCAGTGAAGCAGCAGGAGGGGGCTGAAGAAGGAGGGTCCCAGGCCAGACTGTGGAGCAAGCAGTTTGTCACTTGTCCTGCCCAGTTTTCGCTTTCAATTAACCCCCCTGCAACCACTCTCAGATCGCTCAGGCTGTTTCTGCTGCCTATTAGCTTCTTTCCAGAAGGGATTTGAACAATACAAACCAAAGGCAATGTCAAAGCTTTGCCGTGTTACCACTCCTTAGGAGTACTTAGATATGTTTCAACAGAAGACAAAATTCTAAGCCAAAAGGATGGAATTACAGGTGTCAACAAATCAGTGGGAGAAGGCAGTAGTGTATTTCTGTGCTGGGCATAGGAATAGGGCGACTGTCGCAGGTTCCTCTTAAGGCTGGTCTTCATCCTTGGTTGGAGAAGCGCGCGCTGAGGGACTCTCACCCCCTCTCTCCCAGCAGAGACCAAGAGATCTGGTGATGGCATGGGGTGGCTGGGTGCGCGCTGAGGACAGACGGCTCACCCTTCACCCTGATAATCATTAGAAAAAGAACAAAAGAAGCGAGGGGTAGGGGGAAGACATGAAAGAAAAGCAAGGAGAAGAGCAAAGAAACAAGGAGAAAGCGGGGCAATGGCGAGGGAACTTGGCGGCGGGGTTCCGCGCACTCGGGCTGCACCCCACGGGGACAGGGAGGAGATGCCCCCATCCCCGCGGGCCTTCCGAGCTGCTCAGGTCTCGCAGGGAGGGTCTCCTGGATTCACGGCGCCCGGCTTCGGGCGACCTCTGGGCCTGCCCCGCCCCCTCCCCCGCCGGGCAGCCGAGCTGGGCCGGGAGCCAGTCTCCCACCCACTCCGGCCCCAGCAGCTCGCCCCTCGCTGCCCGCCCGGGGAGTTCCTCTCCCACCCCGCAGCCAGACTCTTCCCTCCGGGGCTGGGATCCTGGGTGGGGCGGCCGCGCCTCCGGGACGGCCCCCGCGGCGGATCAGCTAGGCTGGGGCCGCCCCAGGGCCGCGCGGGGCCCGGCCAGACGCCGCGGGGGCAGCCGCACCTGAGCCCCTGGTCCGGCACACTCGGCGCCGGAAGCGCAGGCGGGGTGGACCGGTCCCGGGAGCAACCCGAGCCTGCGGGTGGGGTAGAGGGGGAGACTGGAGCCACAAAGCGGGTGACCACGTGCTGCCGCACGCCGGCGGACCCCTCCACCTACCCGCCCACCCAGTCACCCTGGGAGCCCCCGGGGCACCCCGAGCACCCAGCACCGGCTCCAAGGCGGACCCAGCCGCTTCCACGTTCTCGCCCTAACTTTCCTCCAACTTCTCCGTAAGGAGGAACCTGCCGCCCCGCCCGCCCCCTGGCCGCGACGATCCGCACTTGAACTCCGCGGCGACGACCTTCCACCTTGCGCCACCCCGGAGCTGCACGGGAAACCCCGATGAACTCTCCAGAAAGAGCGTAAAGGAGGGTCCGGCCACCGCGCTCGGCCCAGGTTAGGGGCTTCATCGGGGGAACTCGGAGCCGCAGAGCCTGGTGAAGGTGGTGGAGCATGACCGCGCGGCCCCTGGGGACGCCAGCGCAGTGATGCCAACATGTGAGTACCCACCCCCACTTTCGGCTCAGAATTCCTTCACACCTTTACCTGTGCCCCCTTCCCCTGCCCGCCCCCTAACTCCCGGTCCCCGACCCCACGGCTTTATAAAGACTTAGCCGCACTGAGCACCGACGGAATAAACCGGTTTGTCTTCACTTCGCCCCCCGAGGCAACGAGGAGTGAGCTGCTGTTTTGCCAGGCTGAGCTGTGACATGTGTATGCGGCTGGCTTTTTTTTTTTTTTCCCGCAGCCAGAGGTAAACCTCACGTTTGGGCGGCGTAAAGCATAATAAAAAGGGCAGGGCTTCAAGAATGGGGAAAACGTTTTCGATTCAAATGCAACAAGAAGTCACAGGCGCGGTCGCTCCATCAAGGGGCCGGGCCCTGCCAGGAAGGCGCTCTCCTGGATCAGCACCTGGGGGCTTGGAAGGTACTAGTATGAGGAGAGAATGTTGACTTTACACATTGTCACCCTTGACTGTAGAACTTATTCTTGGATCTTTGGGTTGTTTGGATGATTTTTTTTTTTTTTTTAAGCGTGCAGAAAAGGTTCTCCGTGTACTTTACAGATTACGAAGTCCTGAAAGAAGATGCCATTTTACATGATAGAATCTCTGAAGGGGCTTGTGTAGAAGCAGGAGTCGGGGGTGTAGGGCGATGACACGCTTAGAGAAACCTGATGTGTTTTGTTTCTATGGACTTGTCCTCCAAGTGGTGAGGTGCCTCAGGGCGACCCCGCTGAAGGGCCCCCAGCACCGCTTAGCTTAGCCTGCCAAAATGGAAAAAGGAAGGTTGTTCTCGAAAGACCCAGCTTATTTTTGTGGCCAACTCAGAAGTTACTTTTTCTTGTAACATATAATTTTCCCTCTGGTGTTTTGTTTAATCTTGGGCAGACATCTGGACAGACATTTAACTCCCTTCCACTGACTAATATACAAGAGTTTCTAGAAATTGATAAACACCCTCCTTCCCCCAACTTTTGGAGCCTAACTTATTTCCACTTAAATTTCCTCTTTCAATTTAATACCTGGGAAAAAACCTGCCCCTCAGGCCTGTCTTTTTCCATTCCTTGGACCTTCTGCCTTGCTCCCTCCAGCACACATTTTCAAAATAGGAAAAAGGGTTAGTGTCCAGAAACCTAGCCCTTGGCCGGTCTGTTCCTGGTAGTGAGCAGTGTAATTAGAAAGGAACCACTTATTTTTATTAAACTGCATGTGAAGTCATTCCACACCTGTGAGTTTGAAAGTTTCATTTGCCCAGTGGGATCAGCAAGGTATAACCTGAAATAATTTATTTTGGGATGTGGCCAACAGCTTCATATAAGACTTATTCTTATATACAGGCAACACATTTTGAATGAATGTGAGTTTGTTTTAAGCTTCAGTTTTTCCTGAAAATACATAGTAAGAGTTTTAATAGCAGATGTTTGTCTAGCTTTCTATAAGCTTTCCTAGGTGATTTGGACCGTACGGGGGAAAAACTACATTATACATGAAAAAAATATAAATACCAGGTTTTAAAAGATGTGAAACTGATCAAGTAATGTTAAAATTTCCTGGTTATGAAATTATATAGTCCATTTGAATTCTATATGATTTTAAAAATCTTAATGTCATTATACAGTAAAAGCATGGATATTTAATCACAAAATTATTACTCTGATTCAAGTTTCTTTATTGAGCTGTTTTGACAGAATGTTTTTCCATTTCTTGTCAGATTGCAACTTTTTCTTTTTTTCTGTTTATAATTCATATGGAATGGTTTAAGATTATCTGATTCTTTTTAGATATCAGTATATTAAGATATATAGAAATAATACCAACCTTTCCAAGGTAAATATTCCTACTATCTCATTGAAAATGTAATTATCATTTAAATTTATAATTTTGATAGATTCAAATACACAAATTGTTTGAATATGTTTCTGCCTACTCTTGTGGATAGTGTTTGTATATTAGTACACTCAAGTTCTGGAATTAGAGACTTTACAAATATACTTTGGAGTTGCAATGACTGCATAATTTTAAATTTTAGTAGATTTAGCAAGACTTGCATTAATTGGTCTCAAGCTGCATGAAGCTACTGTTCCATTTATGGCTTATATAAATTACATGACATTGTGCTTTTCCAGTGTGAATGGTGAATGAGGCTATTGTCTCTTGGCTTATGGGAAATATTAGAAGCTTGTAGTTTTACTGCCCAAGTGGACACGTCACTCTGATTTCTGGAAATAATGATCTGAAAGAGAATCAGTTTACATATTAAAAATAAACTGACAGCTACTTCCTTAAACCTGACCGTTTTTCTGACTGCCCATGTCTTAACAAGGGTTTACATTTCTAATGCGATGATCAAAAGTTTCTAGAGTCCATTTGGACTTTAGACTAAATAAAAAAAGACTTTGTTCAGTGTGTGTGGCATGCTTGGGCAAAATTGCATCTTTCCACTTCTTTTCTAATTGGATGACATTAAAACATTATCTGCGTTGGACGGCGTGAAGAAGCACAGCAAGTGACTGGGGCTATACACATTTAAAGGCCATTTCAGTCATAACTAAAAATGCCAATAAAAATTGAGTGCACTACCTGAGTGTCATCTTACTCTCCCTTATTAACGTTACTCAGGATGGAATTGCTTGGAGTGCCTTAAGGAAAACTTCAGTATTGCTGTATTGAAAACATTTACAACAAACATGACCAAGGCTTAACATATTTAGTATAGAATTGGTTAAAAAAAAAAAATCACTAGAAAAGAAAACGTTTATAATGGAAAATTAACTATATAAATCATTCAATATGCCAATCCAAATAAAGGAAATCCATATGAGACATTATGTTTTCTATCAAACTGGCAATGATTAAAGCAATATTACCCAGTAGTGATGAGAGGCTCATTAGATAAACACTGATACTCTTCATTGTAAAACTGTACATATGTATTTTCCTCTATTTAGAAATAATTTTAAACCTCCAGAGAAGTTGTAAAAATAACATGAAGAACAGCTGTATACTCTTGACACAGAATCACTTATTGTAAATATTTGCCCCATTTGTTTTATCATTTTTCTTATCTTCTCCTTTCCACTGTCTGTAGACACACACACAGACACACACACACACACACACACACACACACACACACACACTCTTTTTCCCTGAATCATCTGAAAGTAACTTACATTTATTGGGGCTTCAAGGGTTTATTTATTTAATTGAAATTTTTGTTGAAGTATTTGTTGATTCACACGCAGTTTTAAAAAGTAATACAGAGATAGCTCAGGTACTCTTCACCCAGTTCCTCCCAATGCTGATATTTTGCAGAACTAGAGTACAATATCACAACCAGGATACTGATACAATACACCTCTCTTTTTCAGATTTTCCCAGTTTCATGTGTTTGTGTGAAGGTGTGTGTATTTCTCATGATTGCTTAATTTGATCTATGTAAAGCCAGTTATGTATATTATAGCTCAAGTAAGGGGCAAGATTTGTACAGATTTCAAGAATTATAAACCTTGATGCTTTTTTAAAGTGAGGAGTGAACCCAACTTAATAAAAGAACTTACTTTAAGTAATATAATAGCACTTCATTATTTAGGCTCAAGAACATGATCTTTAACCAGAAGATGAAACAAAATTATAAGCAGGCTTAAATAAACCAAATTACTATGCTTTTTACTCTGGAAGAATTAAGGCATTCTCTGTGCTACTCCTCATGTCCCTTCCTGAAAAGATTTGCCATAGAAATACAATTGGAATATAGAGAAAGAAGTTAATTCTGACTATTGCTAATATTAAGAAAATTAGTGCCATGTTAATTTCTCCACAATTTCAAAATCTCTTCACTCTTTTCTCTTTAATTGTGATTTTTTTAGAGGAGTCAGTAGGAGTAAAGAGATGTAAGACAGTAGGTTTAAAAAAAAATTATTTTGAATTGGAGGATAATTGCTTTACAATGTGGTGTTGGTTTCTGCCTTACAACAATGTAAATCAACAATAAGTATTCATATATCCCCTCCTCTTGACCCTCCCTCACCCCTCCACCCCATTCCACCCGTCTAGGTCATCACAGAACACGGGGCAGGTTTTTTAGATTATTTCAGTAATGCGTTTGGATTAAATGGTATCCATATTCCTATAAAAGGGTTGAGTTCTAAAACTTTCTGATGCAAGATTTAAGTATGTTGCATCTTGCAGTCTATATACTTTGAAGAGTGAGTTTCCAATAAAGTTAGCTTGGTTCTCAAAAAGGACCATTGGGTTGGAAGCCAGGTGACCCAGGAGGTCTTTTTGATTTTGCTATCACTGATTATGTGATCTTGGGCAAGTAGCTTAAACATCATAGTTTTTTCATTTGTGAAATGATGGGTTTTGTTCCATAACTTTTGGGTTCTTTTCAGGTTATAGAAGTCTGTGACTCTCTTTTACTTAAAAAGTATTCCTGTTCTTTTCAATAGAACGCTGAGACCACAGCTGGAGTGACACAAAATTATACTGTGTTTTTTGTAGTTCCTGTTTAGAACCTTAGTAACCCTGTTCAGGATTTTCCATTCTTGTGAGAAAGTTGTTTAAATCCCAGGGATGTGTCTTTGCTAAGTGATCCCTTGAGAAGACAGACAGTGCTTTCCTGCCTCTGTTCTATTCTTAATTTATTTGTTTCTGTTCTTCAGTAAACAGTTAAGTGGATGAAAGTTGGCGTGTCATATGGTTTATGTTGGTTACAAGTGCTTGCCCTGTCCTGGGTTCCTTTGCTGTACAACATGATGGAGTCCTGAGAACTGGAGTGCATTAAGCTCTTGGTTGCCATTTGCAGCTCTTGTCTAATAGGATTGTAGGCAGCTTTTGTAAAATAGCTTCAGGAGAGGATATGGAACTCCTAAGTGTCAGCACCTTTTATAGCAAAAGAAAGTTGCATGAGCACGTGAAATGGACACCATGAAATTGAGTGTCACCAAACTAATGAGCGTCATTCCCTGAGTATTGTTTGGAAGACATGGGAACATAAGAGAAGGGCATATTCACTAATAGTGCCCTGATGCTGATAAAGGAAGATTGTCATGTGCCACAAAGATTGAGAAGCTTCAGTTCTCCTGGGCTAATATTCCTTCTGTTAATGTCCATGAGCCTACCATCCAGGCTTCATTGGTTTGCCTGTTTGTTTCTCTGGGCCTCAGTTCCTCCTCCATAAAACGAGGAGGTTAGGCTTTATCTCTGCCTTCCAGCTCTATATTTCTTTTAATATATGATTGTTCTTTGGTCTCGGAAGTACAGTCTTCCACGCTCAGCATGAATGGGAAACATCTCATAAATCCAGCATCAATGGGAAATGGGCCCTTCTTCCAAATAAGTGAACTTTCCATGCAACAAAGGTTTACTGGCCACCCTTTTCAAAACCCTCGTTAAGTTCTATGTAATGTTAATCTAGTTCTTTCTGTAACATTCTATTTACAGAAGAGAAAATAGGTTCAGAATTTAAAGTACTTGCCCCCTCAAAACACACGGTAGATAGAGGTACCAGGATGTAACTCTGTGCTATTCCAGAGTTCTCAGCCATTATCATTTTGTTATTATTAATGACTCACTGGAATTTCCCAAGTGGCACACTGGTAAAGAATCCACCTGCCAATGCAGGAGATGCAAGAGACCTGGGTTGGATCCCTGGGTTGCAAAGATCCCCTGGAAAAGGAATTGGCAGCCCACTCCAGCATTCTTGCCTGGAAATCCCCATGGACAGAGGAAGCTGACGGACTATAGACTAGGGGGTCACAAAGAGTTGGACACAACTGAGCAACTGAGCACGGCGAATGACTCACTAGAACATCTTGCTTCTCATGTAAGCAGTAACACTGCTTTTAATTTCAAATATTTTGGATGGATGTATTTGAAAATATACCTACCATTCGAAAATACTTTTTAAATTAATATTTTAAAATTTTTATTGGTACAGTTGATTTACAATGTTGTGCAAAAGTACTATGTAGCCTTTTTCTTGTGTAGAGTTGGTTTCTGCTAAGAGCTGTGTGATGCTGGGGATTCTAGTTTGGTGAATATAAAATAACATGAACAAAATCAGATACTATTTTAAATATCTTCTTTCACGGCATACTTGAATAGTCTATTTCATCTCTGTTCCAAGTAGATCCGAGAAATAGCTACAAAGTTAATAGATTGGTATTGGTTTATAATATTGATCCTATTGTCTGTTCCTGGTAAAGTCCTTTTTTTTCTTACTTCACTGTTGACAGAATAACCACCTTTGTATTAGAATGCTCAGGATGATAGTAACAATAAAAATAGCTAATATTATTGAACACTTGGGCTTCCCTGGTGGCTCAGCAGTAAAGAATCTGCCTGCCAGTGTAGGAGACCCAGGTTTGATCCCTGGGCTGGGAAGATCCCCTGGAGAAGGGAATGGCTACCCACTCCGGTATTCTTGCCTTGGAAATCCCATGGACAGAGGAGCCTGCTGGGCTACAGTCCAGGGGGTCACAAAAGAGTCGGACACGTCTTAGTGACTAAACAACAACAACAACACTGAGCACTTGCTGAATGTTAGACACATTTCTTAAAAGACATGATTTGATTTAATCATCCACCAGCACCATGGACTAGATTGTATTGATGTTCCTATTTTACAGGTGAAAACTAGGAGGAACAAGGTGGTCAAGTCAATTTTCCAAGGATTACCTAGTTCATCAGTAGCAAACTCAGGTCTGTCTGACTCCAGAGCTTATTCTCTTTGCTACTTAAGTAGTCTCTACTTAGCAGTCTCTCAGATAAGTTAGAAGGGCAGGCTTGAGACAAGTGCAAGAATCAGTTTAATGTCTGACTTTTATTATTCAAGTATTTCTGTTACCACTTTCTGGTTTTCTATTTATTGTACATTTTTTCCAGATAAGCAACCTTCAAGTAAAGAAGTATTTTATTGTGACTCCAAAGCATTGTTTTAGTTGCTCCTCTTTTAGAAATAAAATGATTCTCAATTATCACTTACAATGAAAATAACTCTGCGGATTTTAAGATCTGGAGGTTTCTTTCTGCCACTCGACTTTCTTCCTGCTTCATGACTCTCCTGCTCACCAGTTCATTCATGGTTCCTTTCTGTGACTGCCTTTCACACCCACTGCCCCCTTCTGTGGTCTGCCTCTTTTGATAGGGCTACGTCAATGGAAGGTAGCATGCCACTGTCTTCAGCCAAGATAATATGGATGTTCCCATCTAAATCATTAAGCATAATTTTGAGTTTAGAGGTAAGACTATTGTACAGACGGTTGAGGGTCTTCAAAGCACCACCCCTCCATTTAATGTCATTTCTTAGTTTCTTCAATACTTGGTATTTACTAGCCATTTACAAACATTAATAACTATTAATATATATAATTTTAGAACTGACATTAGTACTAATTAAGTTAAGCTTCAGTACTTAATTTTAGAGGAAAGAAGAAAGTTTGGGCGCTTTGATTTTAATATTTCCACTTGTAAAGCAGCAGATATTATAAAATGAAAACATTTCCTTAGAGGTTAAATTTCTGGGAGATTATAGAAGAGGTTGATAAAAGCATCCTCTTGGTACTCAGATGGGCATGTGACTGATGATGCTAAAGATTGATGCTAGAATTGTTTTTTTTTAATAAGTGATTTTTTCCCTTGAATTATCAGAATACTTCCCCTCTTTTTGCAAGAATCATCTATTATATACCTCTGATAAGGAAGTTGTCATCAAGTAGCAAATAAAATGCATGGGTTTTTTCTTTTACCTAATTAGCTTAAAGGGGAATCCTTAGTTTAGTATCTTCAAGGTTTCTTTTCTTATTTGGAAGCAAGGCGGGAAAAGGTTCTTTTTCAGTCCCTGCTAGAAACCTACAACGTTTTCTGACAATGCTTTACTAAGCCTGAGTGTCCTGATTGTTGCTTTTTTTCATGGCAGGATGTTTCACTCAGACCGAATGTGGAGCTGTCATTGGAAATGGAAGCCAAGTTCTCTTTTGTTCTTATTTGCTTTGTGTCTTGTATATGCTCCTCTCTCAGGTAAGTAAGACTTTTCCTTTCAAATTCTGTATTTAATAATGATGACATTGCCTTCAGTGTAAGTATGCCTTTTATTTGTTGACTTTTTCTGTCCTTACAGGCTTTAGGGGCCTCTCATTCCACCTGAATTATGTGTGAATTCTATTACTTTGATCATTGTTTTATTTTCCTTGATCTTCGCTACATCTCTTTTAGTTTCGTTTATTCATCGAGCCCATTTTGAATGATAAGATAGCTACATACCTGACATTAAAAGTGTGCTAGCTTTTCCTATGACTGAATAAATATACAGCACTTAACTCTCTGTTTTCAAGTTTTCATTCTGTTCTTAACGAAAAGTAGAGACTTTGTTATTGTTCTGATTTTGTTGCCATGTATGAGATAGGAATTTGGAATTAAGTTTTTAGACCATGAAGTAGTCGCCTTAAAATGATGTGATGAAGTTTATTTTAATTACGGTACTTTTGGAATGAAGATATTTAATGTTTGAAATGAGTACAGTTTTTTTCTCAACTTTGCAACAAGGCCTTTTTAGCTGTTATTGAAAGCCAAATTTTCTATAAACAGCTAGTTACGTGAATGAGCCAGTAGGAACCTGAGGAATGTTAATGATCTTTAAAAATTACCTGATTTTGTTGCTTGAGCAAACTGAATTTCTCTTGTGCCTGTTTTGTTTTGCTTTCTTTTTACAGCTATATTTATTCAGTTTATTATATTTTCATTTAGAATGAAATCATTACTCATGAAGTCTTATATACTGATTACTTGGAATTTACTCAAGATTTCATATGTTCCATATTTATAAATACCTGTATGTTATTATAAATAATACATGTAACAAATCATGGAAATAGATTGCTAAAATTGCTTATTCTTAGATCAAGATATTCAACTGGAGTATTTAATATATAAATACTTTTTTCCCAAGCTATCAAGTATTTTAAG
Organism: Capra hircus; assembly: GCF_001704415.2. Classification (NCBI taxonomy): domain Eukaryota; kingdom Metazoa; phylum Chordata; class Mammalia; order Artiodactyla; family Bovidae; genus Capra; species Capra hircus. The sequence continues at coordinate 66,820,707 of NC_030816.1, forward strand.
AGTTTCAGCTACTTAGTTGGAAAATCCCTGGTACTTAATGTTTAATGGCTTCAAAACATAACTGAACTTTGAGTGGTTTTTTTGGTATATTTGTTTCAATTTCATTAGAAGTCTATTTTTTTCTTTCATTATCAGAAAGAAGAAGCACACTTGTAAAGAGATCTGAAAATTGTATATATGTTGGGTTTTATCATGTATAGTTGAACTATTTCTTGACTTTCAAAAGTGCTTCTCCAAGAGTCAATTACATGATGTAAGATGAATTAGGAGATTAAAATTAGTTGAGGTCTATTTACTTTCATTTTGTTAGGTCATGGCATTTGCAAATTTTCAAGGTTTCTTCAAAAATTAAATTGGGACTTTTTATTTTAGATGTCAGTGTGTTGATTGATATGTGCACATTCATTATTTTTATCGTGTGAATAAATTACATGAAACCCATGTTTTTAGACTAAACAAATAAGGTCAGCTGAGCTGAGACCAGGGTGGGGCAGGGGGAGCACCTGGGATGTAAAATTTCAGGAGGCTCTCATTCTCAAGGGTATGGGAATCAGAGTATTTAAATGTATTTTCAAGTTACTGTCTGACACAAGAAATCTTTTGAAGGAATTTCTCTTATTACTCCACATGGTGTGTGTATCACCTAAGGCTTTGTGACAGATAGTTACCTGTGTTTACTCATGAAGCCACATATTTTGTATCTATATGTCTTACACATGACTCACTTAAAATGCCGCCGCCTTCCACATGAATAGCTGAACTTACAGAAGTACTTTAGGGGCTATTACTGGCATTTTTATATAAAATTTTTGCCTTAACTCAGTAGAGGGTTCATGAAAATAATGCATATTAAAGCTTTACTATCAATATATATAATTTTCAGAGTCCTATCTTTAAATCATGGTGTAATATCGCTATATTTTTAAAGACCATCTGGTGCTTAACTGTGATTTTTGTCTCTGTATAGGAATTCTGACTTTTTTCACTTCTATGGATGACCCCTGGATGATCTCATTGAATCCAGTGGTTTTAAGTGGCATCTTGATGCCAGTATCTCCCGAATACTTATCTTTGGCCAGAGCCCCTTTCTGGACCCTGGAGTTACCTCTTGGATTGCCTGTCCTCAGACACTTGGATGTATAATAGGCCTCAAACTTCACATGTGTGAACAAGATTCTTGATTCCTACCTCCTATTCCCAAATCTGCTTCACTGTCATGCATTCCAGTACATCCCCAATTCAGTTCAGTTGCTCAGTCGTGACCGACTCTTTGCGACCCCATGGACTGCAGCACACCAGGCTTCCCTGTCCATCACCAACTCCCGGAGCGTGCTCAAACTCATGTACATCAAGTCAGTGATGCTATCCAACCATCTCATCCTCTGTCATCCCTTTCTCCTCCTGCCTTCAATCTTTCCCAATACCTCCTACTTCCTGCTATTCTCTCCTAAAGTCACTGTCTTTTAGACATGTTTTCTTTCTATTCCTTGACTGTGCTCTCTCAGTACCCTTTTCTCCCTAATCTTGGTTCTTTCTTGATACTCAGGTCTTAATTATTACCATCTCAGATAAGCCTGCTTATGCCCCAATTCAAAGAAGCCTTGTGGTCACTCTCATTTTACCTTTAGTGATAATCTGTCGATTTTGGTTACTCTTCTGCTTGTTAATGTTTTGTTAATTTGACTGCTGTAGCTGGATTGGAGGGTTGGCAAAACCTCTTGATTGTTAAGATTGACACTTAGTTCGGATGATTAAAAATTAGGATCCTATAGTTTGATTCTGATAATATCCACACTTTACCTCATAACATAGAACTACAACGTTGAGTCTTCTAGGCAAGTTAACATTTGTAGTTTTGTGGACATTTACAAAGCAAATAGCATACAAACTTTATACCCTTCAGGATTTTAAAAAGTAATAAAGAAAAAGAACGCCTCTTCTTTTGACAGCTGATGAATATAATTTTTAAGAAGAACTGCAGCAGTATGATCTTTGAATATTTAAACTGGCCCCACAGAAGTACAAATTACAAAATGTGATTGTTTTTTATGCACTAGCTTGACAATATTTAGAAAGCTGATAACATCCAGTATTGTCAAAGTTCGGGTAAAAGGCATGCGCTAACATGGTGGCTCTGTCTTCTGGGATAAAACATGGAATGATACACATCAGGTTTTAAAATGGATTACTACAGGGGCATAAAATGCATTATATTAGGGTAGGAGTGAGAAGCAGGAAAGCGATGGAACTTCATACAACTACAAATTGTTTACCTTCTTAGAGTGACCATGTATTATTTTAGTAATATGGGGAAACAAAAATTCTTGATGAAATTCTTTGGTGTTAAAAAAACGCATTAAAATATTGGCCAGAGAGACTGTTGACATGTATGAATATTACACTCTTCTTTTAATCATGACCGTTACTCTAGCTGTTCCTTCGCTTGATAAGAATCTCCAAATGGTGTTTCAAATAAGAACCTCTTTTTATGTAGCGTGACACACTACAGCTCTGAAGATGAATGATGATATCTCAAGCAGACAGAAGGTTATGGCTTCAAACAGAGTGGGAAACAAACAGCCAAGAGCCAATGAATTCCTTAGCAACCAGGAGGCTGTTTCCACACAGATAGCCTTAGTCACGAGCGCTGAGGGAGGAGCCTCCCTTCACTCCTGAAAATCGATGACATCAGCAGATTATTTCAAAACTCAGTGTTATGCTGATATGTACGATAGGGCAACAGCTAAAAGGGGAAATGTTTCTGAAAGCACAGTCTGACCTGAATTGTGTACTTTCTAGCCCAGAGCACTGCACGGTTCTGGAAGGCAGATGATTGAGCTAAAGAAATCTTGTTCTTTTTTTGGATTTGTTTGTATGTTCATTTTTCTCATGATCATAGAATGGGCCATTATTCTGTCAGTTACACTGCAATCTGTGATGGAGTGTTAGACATCTTTTATACATGTTTGGCGTGCTGCGATTCACAGGGTCGCAAAGAGTTGGACACAACTGAGCGACTGAACTGAACTGAACTGTATTTGCTCAACAGGCTTTCCAATGCATAGAAAAATAATCTTTTTATAAATCTCCTAGTTTTTTTTTTTTTCCCTAGCCATTTTAGTATGAATATGTCATTAATTCACTGAAGAAGGAAATGGCAACCCACTCCAGTATCTTTGCATTAACTACTAAATAAGTATATCTTGAAGGTCAGAAATAACGATCTACTTGTATAAACTGTTCTTATCAAGTGAAGAAAGAGCCAGAGTAATGCTTAAGTGACTAACAGAAAATTATATGATGATAAATGTTTGTGGGTTTTTTCCTTCAGTCAGAGTCAAAATGTTCCAAATTACCGTCTGAGGCTTTCAGCTAAAGCTGTGTTCCCATTCTACACTTCAGTTTAGAAGAGCCAGTGTGACTGAATAAGCAAACCTCAGAAACTTGTATACAGAAGTCTCTTTGATGCATCGTCCCTGTAGATAATTTCCCTCATACTCCTGTGAAATGATCTGAATTTGATGTAGGTAAATATGAAATCTTACACTGGGGTCATAAAGTCACTTACATAAACGTGGGATGAGGGTGACTCATCATCACCACGGTGACAATATTAAGTGACTAAGTGGTGTGACGGGCCTCCAGTGACACTGACACCACTTAGGAATTAAGCATTAGGAAGGGGAGGGTACTGTACAGAGTCCTCCCCTTCACTGGTCACATCACGTTTGTCTCCAGGCTTGGCTGTCATCCTTTAGAGACAGTTGGTAAACAGTTTGTAGATCAGGCAGATCAGGCCGGTGATGAGTCTCTAGTAATCTGAGGAATGTTTCAGAGCATCTCTGTCTCCACTGTGTTATGTGAGGCTTCTCTGAGGCTGGGCTGCAGCTGTGGACTCATGTCCTTCGAGTCAGCCACCACAGTGTTGCTTTGGTGTAACAACTTGGTCTTTTTGAAAGCGGGAAAGTCTTACTGAATTTTTTAAAAAAATGACTTAAATGGTACATTTACTTTGGAATAGTGAATGGTGGCCTTTGGATAGAGTGGTCATTTGGAAGTGATAACAGACTTAGTCTGAATACTTTTGTGTTGATGTTTCAAGTACCAAATGGCTTTTAGTAATCGGTTGCCAAAAGATAAAACCAGCTGTCCTTTGAAATTGCCATCACTGGCGATGAAGAAGGAAGGAATCTTAATATTGAAGAGGATTTTGTACTAAAAACCATGGTGGCCTCCTCAGTCTCCAGTTTAATCACAGAGTGAGTGTGTGTGTATAGTCTTTTATTTTTTTTTCATCTTTCATACCCCACTTTGGTAGCCATAAATTTGTTTTCCGTGTTTGTGAATCTGTCTCTGTTTTGTAAGTAAGTTCATCAGAACTGCTTTTTGTTATTCACTTGCTAAATCATATCTGACTTTGCGATCCCATGAATTGCAGCGTGCCAGGCTTCCCTGTCCTTCATCATCTCCCAGAGTTTGTTCAAACTCATGTCCATTGAGTTGGTGATGCCATCCAACCATCTCATCCTCTTAGGTCCCATGTATAAGTAATATCATATGGTATTTGTCTTTCTCTATCTGATCTACTTCACTTAGTAAGATAATCTCTAGGTCGATCCATTTTGCTACAGAGAGGGTCTTTTTTTTTTTTTTTTATACACATCGTTTTAATAGTTACCTCAAAAGGTTCGTCTGTGTGTATTTTCTTTCAATTTTAGTAGGTAAATTTTATACACAGTGAGAGATTAGGAAGGTAACTTTCTCAGCTAAGATAAATTTTGGAACTGTAGGCTTTGGCAGGTACAAAATTTTCTGCTACTTTCAAATGAATAATTTTTTATGGAATTTTTCTTTTATTTTCAACAAGTAGAATATGTGCTTTTTGGTACTCTTCTTTCTAAGATTGCAATATAATAGAATTTAGTAAGTAAAGAATGTGGAAAAGAACAAAATGGAAAGGAACCAAAAAGAGAGGGGAAAAAAAGCTTATTCTAGACTTACTGAGTAAGTATGTTTTACAGGGTGGAGTAGCAGGGGAGGAAAGAGTGAGCCTAGCAAATCTAAAAGTTTGGTTTGCTTAATCAGAACCTTTCCCTCCCCCAATATTATTAAAGTACATTAGACATTTGTGAGCGCATTATAGTACTTAAAGGAGTTACAGAGAACGTGTAATTGTATTGTTCCTTTTATTTATTTATTTATTTAATTTTACTTTATTTTACTTTACAATACTGTATTGGTTTTGCCATACATCAACATGAATCCGCCACGGGTGTACTATTGCTCCTTTTAAATGCATTTAAACTCTAAGGGCTATGTTATCATAATTCCATAATTTTTGAGTACTGTGTGTGTGTATCAGATATGTATCAGACTCTTATCAAAGTCCTGGCTATGCAAAACTAAATCATGGAGTTTTAGTGTTGTTGGGGAGACTGATATGAGACAAACAGGAAGCACTGTGATATGTGGTCTAATACAATTGTGACTCTGATATCAAGGGATAACAGAAGAGATCTCAGAAAAGTTTGCACACGGGAGGTAGTGTTAAAACTGCAGCTTGTATCAAAGGTGATGAAAAAATATTTACAAAATGGTATGGCTTTGTCATTCACCATTTGAAGAACTTGCCCTGTAATCAGGTTGGAGGGCTGGCTGTAAAATCTGATGCAGCTGTGGGAGTAGTTCATCCCTACTGAGTATCATCTCTGACCTTAACTGAAAGCAAGAAGATAGAAAGTTAATATAGAAATGGAGAAGGATGATGTAGGCAGAAAAAAGGTCAAGGACGAACCCACAAGTGCACTGAAAGTGATTTTATGAGACGATCAGTACTTCCTGTTTCTAGGATAAGGATCTCGGCAGAAGAGAATAAAGACTTAAATTAGACATGTAATGGGAAGGCCAGATGGTGGAGGATGTAGCTGGAGGAAAAGTGCTATCAGAACTGAATGAGGGATTCCAACTCAATCAGGGGATAGCCAGGTCACTGTCAGTTGTAGTTCAGTAAGATACGTGTAACTGGCAAGGTATGCCTGAGGAGCAGAGGGTAAGAACTTCCCTAGATGACGGGTAACTCAGTAGTAGAATTGTCTTTGGTTTATTGAACCTGTAGTTTATGCTTTTTCTCTATAATGTCATTTTACTTCAGAAATGGCAGCCTTCCTTTCCTCCTTAGTGAACTTCATTCATAGAGTTATCAAAAAGCTGGAGATATTAATAAAATTTTAGACACACTTGATGCCTTCTCTTTCTTGCTCAAACTCATATTTCGTTGTGATCAACAGTTGCTGAATCTAGGTTGGAAATGCCTCCGTTAACTTTTTAATGACTGGGGCTCTCATCTCCACCAGCAATATTGTGTGAGCTCCTGATCGTCCCCTTGCATCCAGGTTTCACAGTTGGAGTCATGCCACCACCCTACTGAAGTTCCCCGAAGATTCGTGTCACGCACAGGATAGAGTCCACAGTCCTTACTTTATGTAATTTCATAGCTCTCTAGCTTTATAATGCCATCAAGTGATCAAGTGCTTGCCCTACTGTGTGTGTGTGTGTGTGTGTGTGTGTGTGTGTGTGTGTGTGTGTGAGAGAGAGAGTACATGCTCAGTTGGGTCTGACTCTTTGCGACCCCATGGACTGCAGCACACCAGACTTCCCTGTCCTTCACTATCTCCTGGTATTTCCTTAAACTCATGTCCGTTGTGGCTCAGAGGTTAAAGCATCTGCCTGCAATGCAGGAGACCTGGGTTCGATCCCTGGGTTGGGAAGATCGCCTGGAGAAGGCAATGGCACCCCACTCCAGTATTCTTGCCTGGAGAATCCCATGGACAGAGGAGCCTGGTGGGCTACAGTCCACGGGGTAGCAAAGAGTCGGACACGACTGAATGACTTCACTTCACTTTCATGTCCGTTGAGTTGGTGATGCCATCCAACCATCTCATCGCTGTCACCCTTCTCCTCCTGCCCTCAATCTCTTCCAGCATCAGGGGCTTTTCCAGTGAGTCGGCCCTTCACATCAAGTGGCCAAAGTATTGGAGTTTCAGCTTCAGCATCAGTCCTTCTGATGACTATTCAGTGTTGATTTCCTTTAGGATTGACTGGTTTGATCTCCTTGCAGTCCAAGGGAGTCTCAAGAGTCCTTTGAGATGTTCAGGGGTTCAATCTTTCTATCTTTATGGAAGACCAGCTATTTAAGGGGGGATATTTAATAAATTGTATAATAATTACTTGAGCCTCCAAATGAGAAAAATTACCAGAGAATTTATTTTCACTTGTGCCAAGGGCTAAACTTGTTATGGAAATACATTTCTTTAGTGGCAAACTCACTGCTATTAAAATGTACACTCTTAAAAAAATAATCTACTTTTGTTGAGAATAGTGAAAGTTATTATTTGCTTAAAATTGTTTTCAGCTGTTCCCCCTTGTCCTGCGTCAGTTCTAGTCTTTTCTTTACAAAGCAAACAAAAATTTCCCACATGCCCCTCACATTTTTGTTCTTTTCAGTTTTCATTCCCATTCATCATTCCTTTTATTTCTGAAAATCTTAAAAGACTACATTTTGGATTTATTACTTCCTCACACTTAAAAATAGATCATTCTGCTTTAGAGACACATTGACAGGTATCTAGCTGTATGTGTATGTAAACAATTATGTTATCTTCTCTAAAGATCTCCTGAGTTAGTCTGAACTTCTCCAGAGGGTTTTTTATTAAAAATTTTTCTTTTCAAGGAGGTGGATAATGCAATAATGTTTTTGTTATTAAATGGACAAAAAAACACTTTCTTCAAAGAAAGTCTGTTTTAGGTTGAAATTATGTCACAGGGTGAAATGGCTTATATTCAGCTTTTAGAATATACTGCTTTGCATGTTTTTCATATTCTTTAAATTGTTCCTTTAGGTTCCTCTGACTTCCTAGAAGCTGATGTTACTGCTCTTTTTGCACATCAGGTGGCCAAAGTATTGGAGTTTCAGCTTTAGCATCAGTCCTTCTGATGACTATTCAGTGTTGATTTCCTTTAGGATTGACTGGTTTGATCTCCTTGCAGTCCAAGGGACTCTCAAGAGTCCTTTGAGATGTTCAGGGCTTCAACCTTTTTACCTTTATGGAAGAGCAGCTGTTTAAGGGGGGGATATTTCATAAAATTATATAATATTTACTATATATATACAGTCCATGGAATTCTCCAGGCCAGAATACTGGAGTGGGTAGCCGTTCCCTTCTCCAGGGGATCTTCCCAACCCAAGGATCGAAGCCAGGTCTCCTGCATTGCAGGCGAATTCTTTACCAGCCAAGCTACAGGGCAGCCAAGAATACTGGAGTGGGTAGCCTATCCCTTCTTCAGGGGATCTTCCCAACCCAGGAATCAAGCTGACCCAGAAATTGAACCAGGATCTCCTATATTGCAGGTGGATTGTTTACCAGCTATATTACCAAGGAGTCTTTTAGCTCTTAGGGCAGAATATAGAAACTAAACCAGTTTTGTTATTCATCTGGAAACTAAAATCAGATTTGGAGTCTAATCATCAAATTGAACTTTTTCCCCCTATTATTAAAGGGTAACTTTTAATTTTTTCCAAAGTAAGACCATAGTACCATCTGAATATTTTATATCTTAATAATCCTAGTCATCAATACAATCTATTGGGCTATTTCAGGTTAACAACACAAATGAATCCTGTGTTGCTGAAGAGAAAACTGCCTTTGAAAAGTACATTTAAAAATATATAAATTTACTTTGGATTTCATTAAAACTTGAGCTGCACATACCATGGTATCAGTGATTTTTTTGATGCATCTAAGCTAATGATGAGAATGAAAAGTTTGTTTGATATCACTGACACTGCTAAGTTGACTTTGAGTACTTTGATCCATCAGTAACATGAGTTAAATGCTGACTCTGAACTAAAATTTTGCAAAGACGTTCTTTTATACTCAGAAATACCTTCTCAGTGTGTGTACTGGAGCTTTATTCCTCGCGGACTCTAGGTAGGAGGAGACAGTTATTACATGTAGTGAAACATGTGTGCCTGATTTTTTAGATTCTGTTTCTGGCAAAATCAGGCAGAAGGCGGTTGAAAGTGGTTACACTGGATGATTGAGTTCCAGGGAGCAACCGACTGGAAGGAGACACCTCAGGATACATTGGGTTGATGGAAATGTTCCAAATTTTGGTTGGAATGTAGTTACATAGGGGTATACATCCTCAAACCTGATTGAACAGCATACTTAAAATCTATGCATTTTTAACGTGTGTCAATTATACCTCAAAAAGAAGTCTCAGCTAATTGGAAAAATTATTAGTAATAGTTCTGCTGCCGCTGTTGAGTCGCTAAGTCGTGTCTTATCCTTTTGACGGTATGGACGGTAGCCTGCCAAGCTCCTCTGTCCATTGGATTTCCCAGGCAAGCATCCTGGAGTGGGTTGCCATTTCCTTTTCCAGGGGATCTATCCAACGCAAAGATCAAACTTGAGTCTCCTGCATTGGCAGGTGATTCGTCACCACTGAGTTACCTGGAAAGCCAGAATAGTTCTAAGACACAATAAGTAGACCTCTGATACATCCAAAACTGTCAGGATTTTATTAGCTATATAAAGAATTAAATAATAGCTTTCTAAAATACAGCCTTTTTGTTGATTTGCTGGCTTTTGTTCTGTTTTGTTTGGCTAGCAGGAAAGGATTATTTAGGTTTATTATTTATGAATTAGATATGCTTATTCAGATATTTTCAGTACTTACAAATACTCTTTTATCTCTGTAGACATTTCTGCAAAGGATGAAACCTCACCTAGGTTCAGTGTAAGCTTTCATTTCACCCTCCTTTAACCTCTGTATTCAAAAGTTGGACTTACTGTGTCTTTACCTGGCAGATCTTTTCTGTGAGTTTTTCCTTCATTTAATAAAAATACGTACAATGATCAGTATATAATTATATATCAGATTTTGCTTCTTAACCAATACCTTAATGGAGATTTATTGATATTATTGGCTTGTTACTCAATAAAAATGAGAGAAAAAAGGATGCCTCGAGAACATTCACTCCATTAGTTATAGTGTTATTTTTCTTTTTTCATATTTTTCTTTCTGTTCATTTTGTTGTATCTTAACAGAACTATTTATCATTTACTATAAAGGGATTTGTACTAGTTTCACAAACACATGGTATTTGTAAAAACTCCACAAATCTTTTTGTAAAGTTGATTGCTCAGCAAATATAAAGCACGAACCAGAAAGTAAATTACAAACACTTAAAAATTCCAGCCTAGAGTAGACTCAGCACCTGGTGAATACTTTCTGAGGGGTTATTTGTTCTGCTCTGGTTCCTGACTTGAGAGGTTTTCATGGGTAAATAGTGGGTTGAAAGCATCAGTCAAGGCAGTCTCATTTCAGAAGATGCACCTGCTATGACTGTGTCCCTGGATGGAAGTCACTATTTGCCTAGGAAGGGTGTAATGAGAATGTAGCCATTGATGGAATCAAAATAATGGAACGAATAATCATCAACTGCTAATTTAAGATCCCAGATGATGCACAGATTATACAAAGACATCTTCTGAAAGAGAGAATGCATTGGGTGGATAATTTGAGGAAATCCAAAGGGGGAAAATGGCATCATTTTAAACTTCAGTAAGTGTTAAAAAAAGATGAAGCTCAACTTTAACGTCTTAAAGTCTGATCTCATTTCTGAGTTTCAGAGAAGTTTACAATTAAGCTGATTTAGCTGATGTTTTAGTAAGTGGGACCTGTGCTAGAGTTATAATTTAATTGTGCCCATTGGATAGGGCAGCGTTTTATTTTTCTTAAAAAAAAAAACAAAACTCCATATATTGTGAAGACACTGGTGGTACTTTGAAATCAAGCCTACCTGATGACAGAGTAGGGGAAGTTTTATGGCTCTTCTATGCTGTGAAGCCACCACTCTCTAATTAGTTACCTGTGCAATTGCTCAGAAAGTGCTCTCAGACAGAAATATGGGGTTTATACTTCCTGAATCTCTTTCTATTAAGCATCAGAGGTTTGTTCTGTCAGTTATCCAATGTCTGAAAACATTTTTTTCATGTATTTTGCCCACTTACATGTTTGTATGCTGGGAGGGGAAGTCCAATACTTGTTACTTCATTATGGCTAAAGCAGGAGTCCCTTCATTATGGCTAAAGCTTTATCTGAACTTAATGTAAGCTTGTGTTTATTTGCCAATCATTTGATACACAGCAAAGTTCTTTTCTTTGAGGATTGATTTGTTAATTGGAGAGTGCTGTCTCTTGAGTAAATCATGCCCATGAAGTGTCATCATTGATTTTTTTTCTTCCAGTTTTATTGAGATATAGTTTACATACAGCACAGTGATTTTTAATTTTGACTCCTTTAGAGTGAAGAGAGATTGCTTATGAAGTGATCTGAGCACAAAATCCTTATTTTTGAGTTTTATCATTTAGTCATTATTAAGCAGCTATTTTTATTTACCTTTATTCAAAATCTTTCTAATGATTCGACCAAGTTTTCATAGGCTTATATATCCTTTTACTTTTGTATATTTATTGAGTCATGTTAAATATAGTAAATTTCATAACTAGAATATGAAATATAACTGGCAAAAAATAGTAACAACTATCATCTAATAAGCACAACTCAACTAATGGGAACAGCTATCCAGAGGGTCATTAGCTTTGAATATTCAACTTGCTGTATCATTCAGTGTTTTACAGAGAAAGTCATCGAAGTAGGTTAACCTGAGGCATCGGTTAAGTGCAGGTTGGCTAAGAGAGCCTCTGGTGGATCTCTAGGCTGCAGCCTAAGGTATTCTTCAATCTGAGCTGCTTTTTCCTGGTTTCAATGTCACTACTGTAATGTTTCTTCCTTCCAGAATCAAAATGTCAATGATATCTTTGACTCTTCTTTAGCAACACTTCTATAAAACCCAAATGAAGTGAAGTGGAAGTTGCTCAGTTGTGTCCAACTTTTTGTGACCCCATGGACTATAGAGTCCATGGAATTCTCCAGGCCAGAATACTGGAGTGGGTAGCCTTTCCCTTCTCCAAGGAATCTTCCCAACCCAGGGATTGAACCCAGGTCTCCCCCATTGCACGTGGATTCTTTACCAGCTGAGCCACAAGAGAAGCCCAAGAATCTTGGAGTGGGTAGCCTATCCCTTCTCCAGGGGATCTTCCCGAACCAGGAATCGAACCGGGGTCTCCTGCATTGCAGGCCGATTCTTTACCAACTGAGCTATCAGGGAACCCCCCTGTAAAGTCTAATCTATTGCTAAATCAGGGGGCATCTCTTGTATCGCTTTGGTTTTTTGAATGCTTTTCATTATTTTTCCTCCTAAGGTTTTTTTTTTTAAAATTAATTAATTATTGGCTGTGTTGGTTCTTAGTTGTCGCACGCAGGATCTTTCATTGTGGCTGACAGGCTGCTCTCTAGTTGTGGCACATGGGGTCAGTAGCCCCATGGCATGTGGGATCTTAGTCCCCTGATCAGGAATCGAACCTGCAATCCCTGCACTGTAAGGCAGATTCTTAACCTCTGGATCACCAGGGAAGTCCATGCTCTTCATTCTTATGTAGAGCCTGATGGTTTCTTACCTCAACTTTTGTAATAATAGAAAAACTGGTGCTGTTGTTGCCTGTTTTCATCTGTAAGCTAGTAACAAACCACTTTCGTGTAAACATTTCCTGTAAACTAAGAACATGGAGTTCTTAGTTGTAACACCCAGGATCTTTTATTGAGGCTGGCAGGAACCAGCAGGAAGGAAGGTTATTTGCTCAGGAACCTTGAAGAACTTTTGGTTGCTGAGTTAATTACTGCCTTTATGGATTAACATTTGAGATCCTTCACCATGTATTCTTAACTAGTATTTTCTAAGCTATTTCCAAGGTTCCTTATTCATAATCTAAGAAATAGATAAATTGGAGAACATATTTTTCTCTGATATTTCATATATCTTCCTGCCTCTAAGTCCTCCTTACACTATTTCCTCAGTCTAAAACTCCTTTCTCCTTTTTGCTACATGTAAGGTGCTTCCCAATCTTAAGACCTGTGTTAAATGCTTCCTCATGTGGGGAATATTTAAAATGAGGCTAGTAAGATGAGTAGGTTTTTTTCCCTTAATTTTCATGTAAATATATACACCCAGGTAACCACCTGTTAGGTAACATTTTAAAGGTAAAAATGAAGCAGGAAATATTTTCTATATCTCCAATTCTTTTCCCGTTTCTCCTTTGGAATTCTATAATAATTTGTACTTATTCTATGTTTTATTGCCGGATTGTGTTTTATTTTTATTCATGTTTATATTTGCTTTTTTATTGCTAATGAGTGCCTAGAATGTAGGGGCTATGTCTTCTTCTTCTTCACAAAACCAAGAGAGTATGGGTACTGCAATGTGAATGAATTAAAGTACATTATTTAAAGGGAGACATTTAAGATTAAAGTAACCCATCCACTCTATGGGTTTGATGTGAAAAGCACAAAGAGCTGTGTCGTGAAAAAGTAGACCAAGACACAGGCATCCTTTTTAGTTATCATACTGGAGTAGATTCATTGAACTGTTCAGAGTGCGGCAGACCCTGGGGGCTGGGTCTGCATTTCATTCATTTTGGCTCTGTTGGTGTACCCCAATTTATATAGTACTCGAGACAAACTTCCTATGACGTTAGTAACATGAGAACTCTGGCCTTAATGAAGCAACATGCCTAAGAGTCCAGTACTGTGAAGTTTTCCTCTTCGTGTCTTTTCTTGACTGAGCTGTCCCTGCAGTAGGTTTCAGCTTCCAGCACACCCCCTAAAGTGACTCGCGTTCCTCCGCTTTCCCCTCTTCCTTCCCCCCACTGTGGGAATGGGGGTGTGGAAGAGGCACTGGAGCTTCCATGGTCTTTATATTCTGTACATTTCCCAGAAGGCTCCTAGCTTAGCAGAATCTTGGGCTGAGGCTCCAGGGTGTTAAGTAGATTTGGGATTCTGGGCTGCTGTTAATTTTGCCTTAGCTACGTTATGAGTTGGCCTGAGATTTTAACTGGATTTTATAATGTTATTTCCATGGGAAAAAAACGTTCTAAAATCCAAACAACCATCCTGGAGCTTATTTTTTTGTAATATGGGAATTAGTACATTTTGGACTTGGTACCATTGACTTTTTCATGACCAAATATTTCAAAATTCATTGTGCCGGTGCCTTATTCTTTTAAATCAAATTAAAATAGTCTCAGTATGCATTATTTAGAAACATGATGTAGCCAAGGCTTTAAACATTCATCAATTTATATGATATGCTTCTCATTCAAATGAATATTTATAGATTTTACTAAAATTAAAAATAGATGTTTGATTTTTAAAACTAGTCTGTGCTGATTCATCCAGGGTGATGATGCTGTATCTCTGATTAATTTCTGGGAAATTCACCAAAGAGAATAATTAAATAGAAGTAAAGGCTTCATAGTAAAGTAATGCTCAAAATTCTCCAAGCCAGGCTTCAGCAATATGTGAGCCATGAACTTCCAGATGTTCAAGCTGGTTTTAGAAAAGGCAGAGGAACCAGAGATCAAATTGCCAGCATCCACTGGATCATGGAAAAAGCAAGAGAGTTCCAGAAAAACATCTATTTCTGCTTCATTGACAATGCCAAAGCCTTTGACTGTGTGGATCACAATAAACTGTGGAAAATTCTGAAAGAGATGGGAATACCAGACCACTTGACCGCCTCTTGAGATACCTATATGCAGGTCAGGAAGCGAAAGTTAGAACTGGACATGGAACAACAGACTGGTTCCAAATAGGAAAAGGAGTATGTCAAGGCTGTATATTGTCACCCTGCTTATTTAACTTCTATGCAGAGTACATCATGAGAAACGCTGGGCTGGAAGAAGCACAAGCTGGAATCAAGATAGCTAGGAGAAATATCAATAACCTCAGATATGCAGATGACACCACCCTTATGGCAGAAAGTGAAGAGGAGCTAAAAAGCCTCTTGATGAAAGTGAAAGAGGAGAGTGAAAAAGTTGGCTTAAAGCTCAACATTCAGAAAACATAGATCATGGCATCTGGTCCCATCACTTCATGGGAAATAGATGGGGAAACAGTGGAAACAGTGTCAGACTTTATTTTTGGGGGCTCCAAAATCACTGCAGATGGTGACTGCAGCCATGAAATTCAAAGACGCTTACTCCTTGGAAGGAAAGTTATGACCAACCTAGATAGCATATTAAAAAGTAGAGATATTACTTTACCAGCAAAGGTCCGTCTAGTCAAGGCTATGGTTTTTCCAGTGGTCATGTATGGATGTGAGAGAACTGTGAAGAATGCTGAGTGCCGAAGAATTGATGCTTTTGAACTGTGGTGCTGGAGAAGACTCTTGAGAGTCCCTTGGACTGCAAGGAGATCCAACCAGTCCATCCTAAAGGAGATCAGTCCTAGGTGTTCATTGGAAGGACTGATGCTGAAGCTGAAACTCCAATACTTTGGCCACCTCATACGAAAAGTTGACTCATTGGAAAAGTGGCTCTGATGCTGGGAGGGATTGGGGGCAGGAGGAGAAGGGGACGACAGAAGATGAGATGGCTGGATGGCATCACCAACTCGATGCACATGAGTTTGGGTGAACTCTGGGAGTTGGTGATGGACAGGGAGGCCTGGCATGCTGCGATTCATGGGGTCCAAAGAGTCGGACATGACTGAGTGACTGAGTTGAACTGAACTGAAAGGCTTCATACATGAAGATGGGGCTTCCAGGAACCTGCCTGCCAATGCAGGAGACATGAGATACAGGTTCATTCCTGGGTCGGGAAGATACCCTGGAGAAGGGCATGGCAACCCACTCCAGTATCTCCAGCCTGGAGAATCGCTATGGACAGAGGAGACTAGTGACCTATATCCATAGGGTCTCAAGGAGTTGGATACAACTGAAGTGACTTAGCACACAAAGTAGTAAAAAACAAAGAAGTTAATAACACTAAATAAGTTTATGAATTTTGAGAAAATGACTACAATTAAATGTAGAAATGCACACTGTATTTAGAATAATAAACAATATCAATACTAGATGTTAAATATGTCATGTTTGCAAACTGTATGAGTATAAATGACTGGAGAGCTGGCATGCAAGTGTTAAAGTATCTGAGTAAGAAAGTTCAGATCAATGGCTTCAGGTTTTCAAAGTGAGTCTTCAAAGTAATTTTATTTGATTTTGAACATGTTGCTGCTGGAATAATAAGGCAGGCTGATTAAAGCAGTGTGCATTAAGATAAATTCAGAACTGTCATTTTTGTTCCTCTATATTCCCTCCTAACAAGTTATTCTTGATAAGCACTTACCAGTTGCTGTGGTTCTTTTCCCTGTATTGCTGTAAGATTGCTGATTGCTGTAAGATTTCAAAGCTCCTATACAAAAAGAAACAGGAGTTAAAAATTAACAAGACTCTTAGAGGAGCCTGATCAGCTATAGTCCAAAGGGTCACAAAGAGTCAGACATGACTGATCATGTGGTTATTATACATACCATTGCAATAATTGTCATATCTCATTGAACCTATTTATTTATAATATGGAATATTATCATCATTTTCAGGCCCTTCACATCTTCTTTGTCTTCTTTTTGTTTTTGGTTTTGAACGTGTTTCAAGACGAGTGTTGCCCTGAATGCTGACTCCTTGTCCAGAACAGAGTTGTTTTGTTCTTATGTACCCCTTGACTGTTCTCTGTTCTTTCAAATTAATGGTGCAGAGACAGACTCATCCTGTGAGTCTGAGATCATCTGTTATCAAAACTCACTTATGAGGTGGAGTCTTCATGGCTGAAGTGATCACAGAAACATCTGTAGAAAAGGCCATCAATCAGGTTGTGTGAAGGTTAAGGAGAGTGTGTGTGTGTACTGGGGGGCTGGTGAACCCTTTCTGTCCATTTGTGGGATTTATATTTGCATACGTTTGTTTTTCATTTAGAAGTCTTCTCACTTTAAGAATCCTTTTCAGATTAATTGACATAGATCATTCTGTCAGAAACTGATGGCATGCAGAAAAGTCTCCATACATTATTTAATGATTCAGTATCGAATCACGAGTATTGTAAAAGTTATAATTTCTCATCTCAGTCTGGTTATGAAAGACTAGTATTCCATCTTGCTCTAATACTTTGTTTGGGTATTCACACTTACTAAGTTCTTTTCAGTTGTAATTGCCAGTGGGAGATTTTTTTTAAAAATTGTTTTAATTTCAAAACCTTGTAAAATAAAGGATGAAACAAATGAGCCACATCTTCAACTAAAATAATGACAGGACAAGAAAAAGAGGAATTTAGTTTTCTGTTTTTAATAAGTCTTTGAGGAGTAAGAGGAACTGGGAATATTGTAACAACTTTCTGTTTAAACTGTAAAAATCCCCTAATTCAAATTTAGCAAGTGAGGTCCACCTTTTATGTTAGGAAATGTTTCTGAACACAATATGGGAAATGAGTGCTAGTAAGAAACAGATTTTATTAGTGCAGACATAGAATAAAGTTCTGAGGCTGTTAGATATGTCTAGGAAATATGTATCACCTTTTTAAAAATTAATTTATTCATTTTAATTGGAGGCTAATTACTTTATACTATTGTAGTGGTTTTTGCTATACATTGATATGAATCAGCCATGGGTGTACATGTGTTCCCCATCCTAAACCCCCATCCCACCTCCCTCCCCATCCCGTCCCTTAGGATCATCCCAGTGCACTGGCCCTGAGCACCCTGTCTCATGCATCAAAACTGGACTGGTGATCTAGTTCACATATAGTAATATACATGTTTCAATGTTATTCTCTCACCTTCTCCCAGAGTCGAAAAGTCTGTTCTTTACATCTGTGTCTCTTTTGCTGTCTCGCATATAGGGTCATCCTTACCATCTTTCTAAACTTCATATATATGTGTTAATATACTGTATTGGTGTTTTTCTTTCTGACTTACTTCACTCTGTATAATAGGCTCCAGTTTCTTCCACCTCATTAGAACTGATTCAAATGTGTTCTTTTTAAAAGCTAAGTAATATTCCATTGTGTATATGTACCACAGCTTTCTTATCCATTTGCTTCCATGGCTTAGCTATTGTAAATGATGCTGCAATGAACATTGGGGTATATGTGTCTCTTTCAATTCTGGTTTCCTTGCTGTGTATGCCCAGCAGTGGGATTGCTGGGTCACAAGGCAGTTCTATTGCCAGTTTTTAAGGAATCTCCACACTGTTCTCCATAGTGGCTGTACTAGTTTGCATTCCCACCAACAGTGTAAGAGGGTTCCCTTTTCTCCACACCCTCTTCAGCATTTATTGTTTGTAGACTTTTGGATAGCAGCCATTCTGACCGTGTGAGATAGTACCTCATTGTGATTTTGATTTGCATTTCTCTGATAATGAGTGATGTTGAGCATCTTTTCATGTGTTTGTTAGCCATCTGTATGTCTTCTTTGGAGAAATGTCTGTTTAGTTCTTTGGCCCATTTTTTGATTGGGTCATTTATTTTTCTGGAATTGAGCTGCATGAACTGCTTGTATATTTTTGAGATTAATTCTTTGTCAGTTGCTTCGTTTGCTATTATTCCATTCTGAAGGCTGTCTTTTCACCTTGCTTATAGTTTCCTTCATTGTGCAAAAGCTTTTAGTTAGGTCCCATTTGTTTATTTTTGCTTTTATTTCCATTTTCTTGATAACTTTGTAACAACAGAACTCTTGTACCTGTGCTTAAATTGTTACCCCACCTTTTCTTCTGTTCCTGTTCATTCTCAAGAAGATTGTGTGCCCAGTCTCTCTTCATTTTATTGGTTAAAAGTCGGTTATTTTTATAAAGGGTAAACTCCTTTTCAATTTTTCCACTTTCATTGCCTCTCTTTTAGGAAATTTTTGAATTAAAATATGCTGTAATCCTGACTCATCATTAGGATCAGTAATCATAAACTGGTATAAAATGTAATCTTCTCTAAAGAAACAGAAGTCCTACATTTGAGATTAAATCAAATTAAATCGGTGTCTCAGTAATGCTGCTTTATTTTGTATATTGCTCTTTGGTGCATTTAAGAAGAAAAAGAAAGGAAGGGAATTATTGTTCCTGTGTTCCAGAGGAGACTGTATTGAATATTTCATCATAGTTGTGTAGCATAAGAAGCAGAACATAGTTCTTCTGGCTCCTAGTGCAGGTTCTTTAATTAATGTGAGAAGTAGATCCCCAGGGCTTCCCTGGTGGCTCAGTTGATAAAGAATCTGCCTGCAATGCAGGAGAGCCTGGTTTGATCCCTGGGTCAGGAAGATCCCCTGGAGAAGGAAATGGCAATCACTTCCAGTATGCTTGCCTGGCTCATCCCATGGACAGAGGAGCCTAGCAGGCTATACAGTCCATGGGATCGCAAGAGTCGGACACGACTTAGAGACTAACCCACCATCACCACAGATCCCTAAACGGCCCACAGATACCAAACAAGCAGAGGCTATGAAGAGTCACACACCCTCACATGCCCATCCTTTTCTGATTAAATTTACCTCATCTCCTTAAGCAGGAGTCAGGGTATGTATTATATGCCTGATTTTCATTCAGTAATAGTACTCAAAAAATTCACCCCTTATGTTTCAATCAAAGTATCACCAGGGTGATGTTTTATACCAGTGGTAATTAAAGTGTGATCTAGGCCAAACACTATCAGTATCATCTGGGAACTTGGGAGAAATGTACATTCTTGGGCCCCATCCTTGCCTGCTGACTCGAAACTCTGGGTGTGGGGTCCAGCAGTTTGCTTGTAAACAAGCCCTCCAAAGCGATTCCCACGCAGGCTAAAGTTTGAGGTCAGCTGTTTTAACTCATTCATTGCAGTTGAAATTCTGGTGAATTTTCATTTTTTCTTGATGTATCCAAGGAGTCTATCTAGCATTTATAATACTGTTCTTGTTGATGTCCACATCCCTCATGTCGACCGCCTGAGATGGGAGAGTGTAGTGGTTCAGTACATGGGCTCTGAAGACAAACTGTGAGTTGGAAATTCTGGTCCTCTTGCTTGTGTACCGGGGATATGGTCTTAGGAAAAGCTACTTCTCTGTGGAATGAAGTCACCATAGTTCCTGCTTCCTAGGGTTATTGTGGCAATTCAGTGAAAGAATCCATGTAACATATTTAGCAGAGCCTGATCTCTTGGAAAGTACCAATGAAGTGTTTGCTATAATTGTTAGGAGGGTGAATAGTTATTCACCAAGTAAATATTATTTTGAAAAATAATATTTTATTTCAACCAAGGATCTTAAAAATGCACTTTAGGGAAAACCACCAATTGAGACTTTTCTGGGGTTCGCGCAGTAATGTGCATGCCTCATTAGCAGTTGTTTTTCCTTTCTAAATGTTGCTTGCTTGTTTATCTTAATAACCTATTAATAGCTTAAAGTGGCATAAAGAGAATGTTTGTGCTAAAAATTCATTTCAATGTAATATTCCTTTTTCTCCTCTAATGTTTTCACTTTTGAAAGGGAAGTAAGTGCTGACATAATCATCCAACTTTTGGGCATCAGCCGTCTGCTGCAACGTTTAACATCTATTTTTATAAATCCATGACATTTCTCATTGACCTTAATCTACAATTTTGAATGTTTCCTCTTTATTTCAGTGAATAACTATTATTTGTAGAAAGCTGCCATCCCTGAGTCATTGCTGTTGTGATCCACACAAAGGGTAAATAATAGGACCCTGGAAGTGGTGGAAAGGTGTTCTTATGCTGAAAGTTTTTTTTTTTTCATTTAAACTTTGGTGCTTTTACTGCTCGTGTAGCTGAGGCATTTCCAGTTTACTCCTTAAGCTTTCTCCTCCCGTAAGTTTGTGATAGTCATACATCTGCCACCAATCTGCCACCAATAATGAGAAGAGGGTAGGAAAAAAGACGGTAGGGGAAGGGCAGCCGTGCAAAGGCTAGGTATGTGAGTGTTGCTCTTGAACTTCACTCTTTACTACAGACCATCACCAGCAGCTGTTGGTTCCTTTGTTTTAGTCTTTAACAGGTCCTGGCAAGGAAAAAAAAATTGTTCTGCTGAAAAAAAATTTTCTTTTATTTGCCACTGCAATTTTTTTAATAAGCAGAAAAACAGGGTAAGGGGAGGTTAGAAATTAGGTGGTGAAAACATTTTTTTCTTGATGGAGTTCTCAAGACAGCAGGGCTTCTGCAAGCCAGAAAGATGTGGGAGTAAATGTGGTAATATCATTCATTAATCATGAAAACCATATTAAGAAAAGGTCTTCCCCTAACCCTTAGTGTCATATAACCAGGTCACCAGATCCATTTTTGGAGTCAGGGTTTTCTATATTCTGTTCAGCATCAAGAAACATAATATTTGATACCTTGCCTTTTCCCCTCAGGAAAAGAAACAAAATATGCTTGAGAAGACAGATTTGATCTCTTACAACTGTGTAGTATTGAATGCATTCAGTGGGCTGAAAGTTGAAAACAGTTTATATGCCTTTTTCCCTAGTGGTCTTTCATTTGGGGTTTTGAGGAGGAAGAATTTACAACTTACTCTTTCCATTTTTACTACTAGAGTATAAAAACATGTTCTTTGTATGTCAAAAAGTCAATTTTTAATTTATTATATGTCAGAGGAACTGTAGCACAATATTTTTTAAAGCATGGAGTTCTAGTCCATGTAAAGACATTCGAGAATTATTTTCAAAAAGAGTGTTTTGAGCTTCATTTATGTAACAGGGGTTGATCAACAGTTTTTCCCATGGCAGGACAGAAGCAAAACTTGCCTTTGCCTGAAAGTCACTGATGAAGCCCAGTCTCCTTTGGAGTTGAGGTCAGAAATGCTGTGAGTGATGTGGATATAACAGGAAAGGAAAAATTTTTAATAAAGGCTAATGTTTTTCAATTGTCCTGGATTTTTTAGTATTTCCCCATTCACTCCTAACTTTTGCCATCCGGATGCCTCTAGTTCTGAGACGATACACTGCCTCTTCTTGCCTCTGTCCCTTCCTCCCTCCACCCCCACCCACCTCAACTCTTACGGCTCCTTTAAAGCCTGTAGTTCAAAGAAAGTCACAGTGAAGAGGGCTGTGTCTTTTTAGGCCCAGTGAAACATGTCCTGCAGCCCATGGGCTTTGTGTGAGGCTTTCTGTGATCTCATCTTGCAGGGTCAGAAATGAAAAAAGATTCTTCTGTTCTGTGTTTGCTGGTATAATCATCACTCTCAATGACGAAAATGCAGTGGGACTCCAACAATGACATGACCCTCTGAAAGGGATGCTAAAAGAAAACTTTTTAGAAATGTCTTTAACTTAACCTTGTTTTATTTTCATAGATGAAAATTGTTCTGAAATGCACTGTGTTCACAGACTATAGGTCTAGATTGGTATATATTTAAGACAATTTTAAAGCAACAGTACTGATCACTCTTAGCAGGGTTAATGGAACAGAAGAGTTCATGAAAACTATTGCCCTCTGCTCTATTTTTTAAAAACTTGCTCTCCTTCTCTCTTTTTCTTAGTGTATTTGTGACTAAGTAGGAAAATATGTGTCACTAGTTTTCCCACCCCCCTCCATTAACTAATCAACTTAATTCACAGCGTGTGGAATTTGGCATGTTTTCATGTTAATTTTTTTGTCCTGTGTTAGGCCATCTTTTAATGAGATGCAAAGAAATACTGTTGTCTCAAAAAAGTTAGCTGCATTTTTACAATTCGGGACTGTATTGATACTTTGTGTCAATGAGAGCTTTACAAAAGGGGAAATTAAATACAGATCTTTAGAACAAAATACTGGCAAGTCTAAAATATATATTATTGGAGTTCCAGAAAAAGGTCTGGCACTCAATTCTTCTAAAAGTAAATGTAACAGAATTTAATATCAACACATGGGTAGATTACCCCTTGTTGCTTACTTTATAGCATGACTGTATCTCTGTATTATATAATAGCTTCCCTTCCTTCCTTCCTTAAAAAAAAATGTGGATACTGAACTTGCTAGCATAGTGATGAGTAGTAGCATGTTCTGGCATATCAGTGATAATCTCAATTCACTAATCTCTAATTCAGTTCATGAAGAAATGTAAACATATGTAAACACTAGATGACATTCCATAGAGATAGAAAGTTTTTATTTTTAATAAAAGTAGATTATGTGAATATTGGCTTGATGACCTTTCTCTATTCTCCACTAAACTAGAATGTTTTTAACCAGGATGTTTTTTGCCTCATTTGTGAAGGAAGTCTGGGTTAAGCAGAGTTGGCATTCTGCTGGCTTAGATAATGAGCTACCTCATTCCAAGGCAGTTTCTCGAGGAAATGACTTCCTTTCCTCATAAATCTTGCTGTGAAGCTTGGGTGTTGTATGGCCATAAAACACAATTATTGACCAAGCCAAGAAATGATAGCTTTTGCAAGAGAGATAAAGATAATGTTTATTTTATATATCAATATATCTGTTTTTCTAATCTTTGGGGTTTTATCCAGACCTTCTTTCTCTGTATACGGGAATTAGTAGGAATGTCCTTGAGGCTCTTTCTCTCCCACTCTAGAGAAACAAGGGAAAAACGGTAGTGTGGTCTGAAGGATTATGGCACAAGGAAGAGGCCGATAGGAGCTCTTAAACCTTTTAGGGAAGGACTTCTGTCCAGATGCTTAGAAGGTGAAGCAAGTGGGAGTGTCAGTGAGCCATCTAGTTTCCATCCTAGCTACCTACACTAGGAAGTCTGCTGAGCATAAAAATAGCCTGGCTCTCACCTCACTGACTCAGAGGTGTTTGAAAAGTCTTACATCATCCAAATGGTGATAACACTGGAAAAGTATGATCCTGTCATTTGCCTCCCATGTCACAACAAAGAGAGTATATGATACAAGACTTGATTAATGAGACAATGTGAAGTTATTTTCTTTCTTGAATTTGTCAAGTAATCAATGTCTCAGTGCTTAGACTCACCCAGGAAACAACTTCAGACAGAATGAGAGGCCTGGATGGCTAGAAAAAGAGGACTGTATGATGACTCATTTTAGTTTATCACCAAGCATATTCACTGCTGGTTTGATAGGGTTTTATCCCTTCTAAACTATTTTACTATTCACTAAGTGTTTGCATATGTCATTAGAATCCTAAAATGTGATTGGCCTTGATTATCAGCAAATTCTTCTTCCTCATTTTAGTGTGTGTTATATGCAAGTGTGGGTGTTGGAATCAGGTCAACTGGATTGTTAACTCATCTTCATCATCTTTAGGTTTTGGGTCCTAGGAACTTGGAAACAGAATTTAATGTTTAGATCTTTGAGGATGAAGGTAAAAATGCCCATGTCTTGCTACGGTGTGGCTGAAACAAGGATAGATGTCTCTGGTACATGTAGTTTATTATTGTTATTTAGGGATGAGGAAATTGAATTGCAGAGAAGTTAATTGATTTGCCCATCATCACCTTAGGGTCTTTGAGGCAGGGAGGGCTTGAGTCAAGCCTTCTGTCTCCAATCCTGTGTCCTGTCCACACTATTATTCCCCTTAATTCAAATGGATTTTTGCTAATCTTTGTCAAGGGGCAATATATCTATAAACTAATGGTGTTTGCTGAAAGAAAGCTGGTATAAATTATTGCCAATTAATGATGCAAGATTGTTGACTGGGGGAGGAGAGTGGATTTTCCAGTAACTCCCAATGAATGGGTACAGCTGTCTGTTCTCTGGTAGTTTTAAGGTGTTTCCACAGTGAGACTCAAAGTATGACTTCTCAATTCGAAATGCTAGAAATATGGTCAGTAGCAGAAAGACAGAAGGTCGAAGAAATAATCCAGTAGGGAAGCAAGGAAAAAAGAAATGCCATTTCATGTAGGCAGTAGAATCAAAACAGCAAGTTTGGCTAAAGGAAGAAAGTGGTAAAAAAAAAAAAAAAAGAAAGGTAAAACTAATCCACATTGCCAGACAGCATAGACATATATGACACTGGTTAGCATATGGCATATGGCATATATCCAGACTATGCCATCCCAGGCCCCATAAAACAATACTCTGGCTTTGCAAACGTTAACAGACTGCAGGAATCCTATTACCTAACTTTCCAGAATAACAGAAGGCCAAATGTTTGTAGCACTAGAGCTGGGAGTAATGAGGGAAAATTACCAGGAAGTATGTCTTGGCCCAGAGTAAGGAAGAACTTTCTAACAATAAGAGCTGCCAACAATGGAATGTCCTATCCTCTAAAGAAATGAGCTTCCTCCTGC
The DNA here is from genome assembly GCF_001704415.2 of Capra hircus. Lineage (NCBI taxonomy): Eukaryota > Metazoa > Chordata > Mammalia > Artiodactyla > Bovidae > Capra > Capra hircus. The sequence goes on from NC_030816.1 coordinate 66,845,880, forward strand.
TGGAGAATCAGGCAGCAGCCAGAACATTGTCTGGCAGGAGTGCCATCGGGGGTTCCAGCAGAGGGTCACAGTTCACATCATGATGAACTGTGATGGATCTGAAGGTTCCTTGCCAAGACTCTGTGATTCCGTGACTGTTTTGGTTACACCTTATTTCTCTTTCATACTCAAAGGTTGACTGATTTTCATAAATATACTTTAATATACACAGGGAGGGACTTGGGCTTATGAAATAAGATTAGCTTGACAGCCCTTTGTCCATGGAATTCTCCAGGCCAGAATACTGGAGTGGGTAACCATTTCCTTCTCCAGGGAATCTTCCTGACCCAGGTTTCGAAGCCAGGTCTCCTACATTGCAGGCAGATTCTTTACTGTCTGAGCACCAGGGAAGCCCCTTACGAAAGTAATCAAATGAAATTCAAAATAATATATGTTAGAGGAAAACAACCAGAATAGATTCTTTTGGAAGTCGTATTGAATAAAGCCCATTGTAGTGATTATAAATCCCAGCAGAATGAAGGTGATTTGCGATGGACATAAATACATCTGGAAAAGAATTTATCTGTTACATTTGTATAGGCACATCGCATTTTATTGCATTTAACTTTATTGTGCTCCACAGATATTAAAAAAAAACATTTTTACAAATTGAAGGTTTCTGGCAACTTTGCATTGAGCAAGTCTTATTGGTCCGTGGCATCATTGTCCCAAAGACATTTGCTCACTTAGTGTCTCTGTGTTACATTTTGGTGGTTCTCACAAAATTTCAAGTTCTTTCATCATTATTATATTTATAATGGTGATTTGTGATCAGTGATCTTTGATGTTACTGTTGTAAAAAGATTATAACTCGCTGAAAGCTCAGATGATGGTTAGCATTTTTTAATCAATAAAGTATTTTTAAATTAAGGCATGTACGTGGTGTTTTTTTAAGACATAATACTGTTGTATGCATAATAGACTACAATACAGTGTGAACATAACTTTTATATGCACTTGGAAACAAAAAAATTCATGTAATTTATTCTATTACAATATTCCACTTTACTGCAGTGGTCTGGAACCAAACCCACAATATCTCCAAGGTGTGCCTGTATTGTATAATTCCGTTGGAGGAAAGAACTTCTGCAGGGTAAGCAAAAGACATGTGTCAGAGGCTACAAGGCAAATACTGTCCTTTCCTATAGCTGATTGGAGGACAGTATTGAGGGAAACAATCAGAAATTCATGTTAGGGAATGGACGAACTTGAATTTCAGGTTCATATATTTGGGCTTTGGTGGACACCTAATTTCCTTTGCAATTTTTAAAATTTTTAAAATAGAGATGGACATGATAATGAGCTTTGTTTCATAACTGTTAGTTTGGTTATGGTGGGAAGGAAGGATTAGAAAAGAAAAGGGAGGGTTAAAAAGTCTAGGTGAGAAAAGTTGCAGTCTAGAGCAGAAGTAGTGAGAAATCAGCTCCTGGGAGTATAGAGTTGTCTTTAATTGAAATGGGAAGCTTATGGGGGAGAAAAAGTATCGAGGGTATCATTGCCCTCGTGTCCATCTGGAGCCACAAATGCAGAACCAGTGAATGGGACAGAGGTGAAGAATGGAGATGCAGATTTGGGAATTATTTACATGGAGGACGCAACCTAAAATGCAATGAAATTCCAAAGATGAGACTATCAGTTTAGTTCAGTTCAGCTGCTCAGTCATGTCTGACTCTTTGCGACCCCATGGACTGCAACACGCCAGGCTTCCTTGTCCATCACCAACTGCTGAAGCTTGTTCAAACTCATGTCCATCAAACTGGTGATGCCATCCAACCATCTCGTCCTCTGTCATCCCCTTCTCCTCCTGCCTTCAATCTTTCCCAGCATCAGAGTCTTTTCTAATGAGTCAGTTTTTTGCATCAGGTGGCCAAAGTATTGGAATTACAGCTTCAGCAGCAGTCCTTCCAATGAATATTCAGGACTGATTTCCTTTAGGATTGACTGGTTTGATCTCCTTGCTGTCCAAAGGACACTCAAGAGTCTTCTCCAACACCATAGTTCAAAAGCATCAATTCTTTGGTGCTCAGCTTTCTTTATAGTCCAACTCTCACATCCATACATGACCACTGGAAAAACCATAGCTTTGACTAGACGGACCTTTGTTGGCAAAGTAATGTCTGTGCCTTTTAATATGCTATCTAAGTTGGTCATAGCTTTTCTTCCAAGGAGCAAGTGTCTTTTAATTTCATGGCTGCAGTCACCATCTGCAGTGATTTTGGAACTCCCAAAAAATAGAGTCTCTCACTGTTTCCACTGTTTCCCCCATCTGTTTGCCATGAAGTAATGAGACCAGATGCCATGATCTTAGTTTTCTGAAAGTTGATTTTTAAGCCAACTTTTTAACTCTCCTCTTTCACTTTCAACAAGAGGCTCTTTAGTTCTTCACTTTCTGCCATAAGGGTGGTGGCATCTGTGTATCTGAGGTTATTGTTATTTCGCCCAGCAATCTTGATTCCAGCTTGTGCTTCATCCAGCTCGGCATGATGTACTCTGTGTATAAGCTAAATAAGCAGGGTGACAATATGCAGCCTTGACATTCCTTTCTCAATGTGGAATCAGTCTGTAGTTCAGTTGGTAAAAAATCTGCCTGCAGAGCAGGAGACCTCGGTTTGACTCCTGGGTCATTAAGATCCTCTGGAGAAGGGATAGGCTACCCGCTCCAGTATTCTTGGCTTCCCTTGTGGCTCAGCTGGTAAAGAATCCACCTGCAATGCAGGAGTCACCTGGGTTCAATCCCTGGGTTGGGGAGATCCTCTGGAAAAGGGAAAGGCTACCCACTCCAGTATTCTGGCCTGGAAAATTCTATGGAATATATATAGTCCATGGGATCTCAAAGAGTTGGACATGACTTAGCCTATCAGGGAAAAGAAAAGAAACCTCTTAGCAGGCAAGAGAAGGGAAAATAATCAGAGAAGGTAGTAATAAAAGCAAACTTAATGAATAAGGAGAAAACTCAAGACTATTTCTTGGAAGCTGAGGAAGAACACAACCTCAAGAACATGTGATACTCTTAGAGACCATGAAGTTGTGAAGTCAAGACAGACCCAAGTTGGAAGTTTCCTTGGAGGATTCTAACCACCCTTCAAGAGTTCGGGAACTGGAGTGACCATATAATTTTGTAAACGTGAAGGAACAAAAAGCAGCCAAATAATACATTAGTCACAGTTGTGTTTGTTACTCAGAGCGACTTTCATGATGCCTTTCCCCTCCTTTCTGGGTGATAACAAGGCCTCTCTCTGCCCTTCCCTGCACTGCTGCTCAGACTTCTCTCAAGAGAAAGCCTTCACAGCAGACTAAATTTATAGATTTGAACCAAGCTCCATTGGAGGACAGCGTTGCTCCTGTTTTCCTTTTTGCGGAGGGAGTAGATGATTGGGACATACTGGCACAAAACACCTAGTTAGTTATCTCTGAAATAATGTGCATGTTATGGCTTTGTTGTAAGACTGACTTTGCTCTAAAGAGTTCAGAAATTGCAAATTCCTCCTCATAACTAGTTTTATTATACTTACAGATAAGACTGTAGTTGAGGACTACTTACAGATTTGCTGTCTTATATTTTGCTGTCTTATATGATAGGAAAAACAACTGCCTTAACTGAAACTTAAGTTTTGGGTTCAAATAGTTCACCTATCACATCATAGCAGCTATAGTATATGCTGCTGGTAATCAAATATACTATTCTACTAATAAAAATGTAACAGTCACTACATGCATATTGAGGCATATTCTGAGTTACTGTGCTGGACATGATGTATAACCACATCACTTACATTATCGTCTTTTACGACAATCTCTTCAGAGGGGTGGTATTATTGTTGTTCTATGGATGAACAAAACTGAATTTGTGAGACATCCTACAACTGTCCAAGCTCAGATGGATAAAAGAGCCAGCCAAGAAAGCACCCTCGGACAGAGTGGCTTCATATCCGATACCCTCCATCCCTGAGTTATGCTGTACCTCTTGGAATATAGAGACATTGGAGACCAGTGTCAGGGTGAACGAGTGAGAGAGCTGAAGCACAGAGGGGTTCAGGACCAGCTGGGCAAGCTGCTTCCAGCAGGGCCATATCCCTTCCACCAGGGGGTGCCTCTGTAGGGACTTTTTTTCCCTCTTGAATAAATTTCAGAGACCTTTGTATTCTTTGTGAGTTCGCTACTGTGTAACCAAAAAGAGCCTGCAGCTTTTAAGGTGAATAAAATGTCCGTCTATTGGATATATTGAAATGGCATCAGAGTTTAAGAATTTTGCACTTGGGCTTTTGGAAGTTATAATTAAAACAAAATAGATTGTGGTTCTGTTTTAATCTTATATCAACCCTTCTGGTTGTTGCAATATGACTCAAGCAATGAAACCACAACAACCCAGAAAAATGGCAACGGTGTATGTCGGGGAGAAACATTTTCTTTTGATGGTTCCTCCATGCGAAGGGAGCTCCAAGCTGACTTTATTCCTGGATTTAAATGATTGTTAATCTGTGGAAAGCATAACTGGGTATGCTCATCTTGACTCCACCCTCCCATGTGTTAGTAGGTACCTGCCTACCTGAGGGATGTGGCTTTCTACTGCTTTCCAGAGCATCTCAGGAGGGATTCCTATGGACTTACGTGAAACGAATATTGTTAGTGAATAATTAATGTCTCATAATTTTATATACTTGTCTGACACTGAATTTAAATATAATTTTTATGTTGAAAATTAACAAATATTCTGACAATGAATTTCTTATGCCCTGTATCTTTGATATTATATTGAAATGAAAGAAATACAGGGCATAAAAAATTCATTGTCAGAATGACAATTTAATAATATTAAGACTGTGTCTTAAACTGTGTTGAGAAAAATCTAATTTTCTTTGGTTGTAGTTCAATAATTTAATTCTTGATGAAGACTCTAAATGGGACTATTTATCATATTCCATAAATTTAAAAATTTAAAGCTAATACTTCAGATAATGCTTAAAAGCTTTGCACTGATATATCATCAGATTCATATTAGCTTTAAAACTTTAAAATATCTAAATTAATTTTCTTTGATATAATTTTAATACAAAGAGTTCTCAAGGCAATTACTATTTCATAAACAGTTATAATTAGCATCATTAGATTTATACACTATAGTCCTTATCTTAAAGAAGTTAAATATAATCCTTAATTTCATCTGGTGTATAATTGAACCATTTAAATTATTTTTTGTCATTTTGATAATAACACCTATCATCTATTTATTCATCCATCCACCCATCCACCCAGCACCCCCCCCCACAAACTTGGAAGCACCCCAAATATAAATAGACTTTTCTCTCAATAGCTAAGAGGTTTAGAAGTTTTTCAAATCCCCTCACCCCACACCTCTATAGACACAAACACAATCCACATCCCATTGGATTTAATTGATGTTGTATTGACTCTCTAAATTAATATAAGAATTTTACCTCTATATACTGAAATGTTCACATTCAGAACAATTGTTAATTTGCAATGTGTCTCAGACAGTAAAGCGTCTGCCTATGATGCGGGAGACCTGGGTTCGATCCCTGGGTTGGGAAGATCCCCTGGAGAAGGAAATGGCAACCCACTCCAGGATTATTGCCTGAAAAATCCCACGGACAGAGGAGCCTGGTAGGCTACAGTCCATGGGGTCGCAAAGAGTCGGACATGACTGAGCGACTTCACTTTCACTTTAGCTATTGTATAAACCTTAGATATTAAACATTTATATTTGTTAATAGTGTACTTCACATTTTTGAGTCAGGGTCCCTGTTGAGAGTCTGACCACTTGCCGTGTACACACTTTCACATTACTTACTGGAGGTTAATAAACCACTTGGAGCTTATGCAAGGACCAGCCAGGTAGAGAATCCCTTCTACGCTGTAAACTGCCCTTTGGCATTGGTGTTATAACAACAATGTGAATGCCTTAAAAGAAGCTGGATACCTGCAGAGAGTAAAAATTGGCACGAGGCACTGAAACTAAGAATTTGATTTAGGAACTATCAATCAAGCACAGTTATATAAGGGCTAATCTCAGAGCTTTCTAGAAGCACACTAAAATTAGAATCTCTTCTTTCCCTGCACAGTGCCGAGAGTGAGTACCAAAACCAACTTTGGCTTTTCTTCTCCTTTGCTTGAGTATCCAGCCTTGTCATCCCATGTCTTTACTGACTGTCTTTTGTTGAAAAACAGAAACCTTCTGTGATATCAAGAGCTAAGTTCGTGCAGTGCTCTGTCACACTTGGCAATCACAAACAGGCCTTCTTCAAGACTGTCCTTGCTCCTGGGATGTTTTGACTTTAAGGATTATTGTGTACTTTACTAGAAGTGCAAAATAAAAACCACTATGAAATTACCCACTTAATCTTTTCATTACAACCCTCTAGATTTAATGCCAAATAATTGTTTCTGGATTGCCTTACACCACTGAAACTTTAGAAACTAGGTGTTTTTTTCTTTTTTATGCTTTTATTCTCATGTATTACTTTTTAGCATAATAGGGTAAGCATTCCCTTTTGTGTTGCGTTTTTATTTATGCATGTGTTTTGCAGGTGTGGTTCGCATTGGAAATTCTGGCTCCAGACCTACAGACAAATATTAGATGCAGAGTTAGGCAGTGCTAAGGCAGTCTTGTTTAATAAAGTTAAAATCTTGTTAATCATAAATATTGCATATTAACAGTAGCTTATATATGCAGTGGGACCAGGTAGTCTTTCCTGTGAGTAACTACACATCTGTGAAAAGAGAAAGATTAGAAGTGGGAGTTTAGTGTAGTTATGCTTACGTACCAACATTTGCTGCAAGTTATTTTGCAAGGAAGACTGTATGAAATGCAGATGGATTCCTGAGAGTAAATGTTCATCTGCGGCAATTTGCATATCGCCAAATATTTATTATCTACTGTGTACAAGTCTTCCTGTTTGTGAATAACCCTGTATTTATTCAATTCTCCATGTGTGCATTCAACTCACTTTGTTTGTGTGTGCTCAGTTGTGTCTTACTCTGTGACTCCATGGACTGTAGCCCTCCAGGCTCTTCTGTTAACTATAGGAGGTTATACTGATAGTAAGGGCACTTGTGAGAATTTAGAAGTACTCTTACAGTGGGCACTGCAGGAGACAAGTTTAATCTCTGGGTTGGGAAGATCCCTCGGAGGAAGAAATGGCAACCTACTCCAGTATTCTTGCCTGGAAAATCCCATGGACAGAGGAACCGGGTGGGTTGCAGTCCATAGGGCCAAAAAGAGTCAGATATGACTGAGTATGCATGCATTTATAGTTAAATAAGATTAGAGGGTATAGTCATAACTGCTCACATGTACATCAGGTAAAACAAAACTTTGGATATATGAAGAAAACAGTCAGAATATATCCTTACTCGTTATTAAGAATCAAATAAAATTTATTTGATTGAGGAGTAGTTGATTTATATAGTGTTAATTTTTGCTGTACAACACACTGATTCAATTATATATGTATATATTCTTTTACACATTCTTTTCCATCGTGGTTTATCACTGGATAGAAAATATAGTTCCTTGTGTCAACAGGGTTATTCATAGCATCTGCTTTAATTGGGCTGCTTAGCATAGAACTTAATGACCACCTTTTTTAATGAAAAAATCAAGATCTTGGTTTATCCTCTACTTGGAAATGTGAATGGAGAGCAAAATTCTAATCACAGTTAAGCTGTTGAGTAAAACTCTGTAACCTTGGACACTTTGTGCCTGCCTGTTCTTCCTTTCCTCCTCTCTTAACCTCCTTATAGGTTAGAAAATGAAACAGTGGACTTTACACTCTGTAATTCCGTTCCAATTAGAGTTCTATAATTCTATGAGCATTTAACCAATGAAAACCAATTAAAAAAAAAACTTTATCACCAGAACTTCATTAATTGAAATGAATGTCAAAAGTGTAATCTGAATCAGATCCCATGCCTGGAAAGCTTGCCATTAAGGGTTAATCTAGAAAACACTTTTTTGGTGCAGTTCACCTCTTAAGAGGACCATAGTTTCAGCATTTGGCAACTTAGCTTGTCATCAGGGCATGATGCCATAAAGACCTTTGTGCAAAGACGGAATAAATTAGAGTGGAAGGCAAGTCGGTAGCAGGAGTTTTGGAGAGATGTAACAAGATGGCATCACGGACTCGATGGGCGTGAGTCTGAGTGAACTCCAGGAGATGGTGATGGACAGGGAGGCCTGGTGTGCTGCGATTCATGGGGTCACAAAGAGTCGGACACTACTGAGTGACTGAACTGAACTGAACTGAACAAGTGTAGAGAGACAGAGTATAACTGAGTGGAAAAAAATCCTCCAGAGGCAAAGAGAAAATTGTTGAAAGGAAGAACATTAGGAAACTAAGTTTATCTCAGGAATTTATTCCAAAAGTCAAATTCTAGAGGAGACCCAATTCTATAATGCTTTCCCAATCCTTACTTATGCTATAGTACAGGGATCATTATTTTAAATGAAAAATTATAATGTTCTGAATAAACAAAGGGAAATTGAACAATTTTTATTGTCCATGGCACACAGTATAGTCTTTTAAAAAGAATTTCAGGAGAAATGATCCCTACCATTAACTCAAACTCCCATTTTTTTGAGTGTTCTTATTAAAAGCTTTACCAACTAAATAAAGCATAAAGAAATTTTCATAATTAACTATTTCAGTTTCTTTTTTTTTTTTTACCAAGGTCAAATTAGTAAACCACAGACCTGGTAGTAAAATTGTTTCCATTATTCTGCTCAGACTTTTTTTTTTAAGTTTGCTAAGATTGATTATATTCTCTGCAGCAAAAGATGGAGAAGCTCTATACAGTCAACAAAAACAAGACCAGGAGCTGACTATGGCTCAGACCATGAACTCCTTATTACCAAATTCAGACTTAAATTGAAGAAAGCAGGGAAAACCGCTAGACCATTCAGGTATGACCTAAATAAAATCCTTTATGATTATACAGTGGAAGTGAGAAATAGATTTAAGGGCCTAGATCTGATAGATAGAGTGCCTCATGAACTGTGGATTGAGGTTCGTGACATTGTACAGGAGACAGGGTCAAGACCATCCCCATGGAAAAGAAATGCAAAAAAGCAAAATGGCTGTCTGGGAAAGCCTTACAAATAGCTGTGAAAAGAAGAGAGGCAAAAAGCAAAGGAGAAAAGGAAAGATATAAGCATCTGAATGCAGAGTTCCAAAGAATAGCAAGAAGAGATAAGAAAGCCTTCTTCAGCAATTAATGCAAAGAAATAAGGAAAACAACAGAATGGGAAAGACTGAGATCTCTTCAAGCAAATTAGAGATCCCAAGGGAACATTTCATGCAAAGATGGGCTCGATAAAGGACAGAAATGGTATGGACCTAACAGAAGCAGAAGATATTAAGAAGAGATGGCAAGAATACACAGAAGAACTGTACAAAAAGGATCTTCATGACCCGGATAATCACGATGGTGTGATCACTCATCTAGAGCCAGACATCATGGAATGTGAAGTCCAGTGGGCCTTAGAAAGCATCACTACAAACAAAGCTAGTGGAGTTGATGGAATTCCAGTAGAACTATTTCAAATCCTGAAAGATGATGCTGTGAAAGTGCTGCACTCAATATGCCAGCACATTTGGAAAACTCAGCAGTGGCCACAGGACTGGAAAAGTCAGTTTTCATTCCAATCCCAAAGAAAGGCAATGCCAAAGAATGCTCAAACTACCGCACAATTGCACTCATCTCACATGCTAGTAAAGTAATGCTCAGAATTCTCCAAGCCAGGCTTCAGCCATACGTGAACCGTAAACTTCCTGATGTTCAAGCTGGATTTAGAAAAGGCAGAGGAACCAGAGATCAAATTGCCAACATCACTGGATCATGGAAAAAGCAAGAGAGTTCCAGAAAATACATCTATTTCTGCTTTATTGACTATGCCAAAGCCTTTGACTGTGTGGATCACAATAAACTGTGGAAAATTCTGAAAGAGATGGGAATACAAGACCACCTGACCTGCCTCTTGAGAAATCTGTATGCAGGTCAGGAAGCAACAGTTAGAACTGGATGGACATGGAACAACAGACTGGTTCCAAATAGGAAATGGAGTACATCAAGGCTGTATATTGTCAGCCTGCTTATTTAACTTCTATGCAGAGTACATCATGAGAAACGCTGGACTGGAAGAAACACAAGCTGGAATCAAGATTGCCGGGAGAAATATCAATAACCTCAGATACACAGATGACACCACCCTTATGGCAGAAAGTGAAGAGGAACTAGAAAGCCTCTTGATGAAAGTGAAAGAGGAGAGTGAAAAAGTTGGCTTAAAGCTCAACATTCAGAAAAGGAAGATCATGGCATCTGGGCATACCACTCCATGGGAAATAGATGGAGAAACAGTGGAAACAGTGTCAGACTTTATTTTGGGGGCTCCGAAATCACTGCAGATGGTGACTTCAGCCATGAAATTAAAACATGGTTACTCCTTGGAAGAAAAGTTATGATCAACCTAGATAGTATATTCAAAAGCAGAGACATTTCTTTGCCGACTAAGGTCCATCTAGTCAAGGCTGTGGTTTTTCCAGTAGTCATGTATGGATGTGAGAGTTGGACTGTGAAGAAGGCTGAGCGCCGAAGAATTGATGCTTTTGAACTGTGGTGTTGGAGAAGACTCTTGAGAGTCTCTTGGACTGCAAGGAAATCCAACCAGTCCATTCTGAAGGAGATCAGCCTTGGGATTTCTTTGGAAGGAATGATGTTCAAGCTGAAACTCCAGTACTTTGGCCACCTCATGCGAAGAGTTAACTCACTGGAAAAGACTCTGATGCTGGGAGGGATTGTGGGCAGGAGGAGAAGGGGACGACAGAGGATGAGATGGCTGGATGGCATCACGGACTCGATGAACTCGAGTCTGAGTGAACTCCAGGAGTTGGTGATGAACAGGGAGGCCTGGCATGCTGCGATTCATGGTGTCGCAGATTGTCGGACACGACTGAGCGACTGAACTGAACTGAACTGAATCTTATAAGCAATTTTTAAAAAATTTCCAAAATATCTTAACAAAACTAATCACATGGTAGATAAATGAATAAAATCAGTTTCATTCATAGTCATCTATCATAAATTGTCATTTTCCCCAGAGTAAATATGTATTTAGCTATTTAGAAGATGAAAGATAATGGGAAAAAATCAATTTTATTTATTTACAAACTTATTTAGATAAGTGAAATTTCTCCTACAAATACAGATGAAATTCTGACTTCTGATTTACTCATATGCTAATATAACTTGTACATGTACCCCAACATGGTTCCCAGATGAATGGGTTGTTGATATTAATATTAACAGATTAAAAAACATACTTGTCTATAAATGTATTCTCCGTATTTTCTGTGAAAATGAGATACGTTTTTGACCTTACTTATATAAAGTTAATATCCTGCTTTTTCTGTATTTTTATTTAATAATTTTAATGATACCTTGATAAGCATCTCTGTATTATTCGTAGTCATGAAGAACTTACTGTTGTTTAATTTCTAAGTCACGTCTGATTCTTTGTGACCCTGTGGACTGCAGCCTACCAGGCTCCTCTGTCATGGGATTTCTCAGAACTTATGTGGTTGTTCAAGTAAAGACAGTACTTGGAAGTAAGAAAATAACATAGTATCTTTCAAAAATTCAATATCTAGAATTAGTGAACCATCTTTAAGCAAATAAATATTAAATCCTACTTTAAATAACATTCAGAAAACAAATTATATTTATCACTTAATAAAAATGAGGAGGTGCAGCCAGTATCTTTGAATAAGATTTTATTTGCTGTTTATTTTAAATTATGATTTCTCCCTAATGATCTAGTTTAGTGAAATTGTTCAGTGAAAGATAAAAAGATAAAGTTTTTAGATAAAATTTATATAGATTTTAGTTTATTAAAAAATCTATAAAGTGTTAAATTACGGATTTTAAAACCTGAATATGAAATTAGTCTTAATATTTTAATTACCATTGAAGAAGAGAAGGAAAATTATCTGGTTTGGAAAAATATGTTTAGTTTCCAAACATCAGAATATTTAATTATCCATAACTTTTAGATTGGGCTTCCCTGTTGGCTCAGTGGTAAAGAATCCTCCTTCTGCCAAACAGGAGTCATGGGTTCGATCCCTGGGTTGGGAAGATTCCCTAGAGAAGAAAATTCATCCCACTCCAATATTCTTCCCTGGGAAATCCCATGATAGAGAAGCCTGGCAGGCTACGTTCCATGGGGTTGTAAGAGTCAGACGTGACTTAGAGACTAAACAACAAACTTTTAGATTAGTCAGATCCAGAGATGTGAAAATTTGTAGTTCACTATTTATTTTAATAAGGTACAAAAATTTAAGACATTTTGTGTGAATTGTCTGGCAAAAGGAAACAAAATGGGGAAGTTCTTAATTTATGTTCTCCTGGAATGAAACATTAAGATTTATATTACCCCGTAGTTTTTTATATGGTACTTTGCTAGTACTTAAAATTTACAGCACTGAATTCCTGTTTCTACAGTTTATCTAAATACTAAATGAAATGTATGAAAGATGTTGAACAAATAGCTACAGTTCCTACTGGATTTTTTTTTTTTTTGGTTGGAAGACTTGAAAAGGCATTCATAGGGAAATCGGAAAGATCTAGCTTACATGCTGATACATGATTTATTATTTTGAATTTATTACTCTGTGTAAAGAGGAGAAAAAGTCTTTTCTAGGTGGAGTCATTGATTGTTTTGTTTCCAGAGTATTAGTGATAAGAAAAATATTACATGAGCTCAAGTGAAAGAAATACATACTTGAGGAGAAACCATCTAACAATGTGATAATCAGTTTTTCTTTATACTATAACTTAGTAGTGAAAGAGTATTTGAAATGCTTTATGATTAGTCTGAATATTGTACGTGCATTTTAGTACATCACATGGAACTATCTTAGGTCATGTCTACAGTACATACAAAATATCCAATCTCAAAAGAAAAGATATAACATGATTTATCCTTTGGATGCATGTAAATTGGTATTTAGTTATGGACATATTTTAAAGAAAATAGTGTGGAATATTATTTAAAGGACTCTCACAGGAAGGAAATTTCCAAAGCTAGACAGTCTAGAAAATTTACCATTAACTAGTTAAATGGTATTTTATTTAGATGATTGATACTACTAAGTACTGCCTCCTCCAGAAACTTTTGTTGAAGTAACTGGGTGCCTTAAAACTACAGATAAAAAGCTTTGTTTCCATTCTATTTTAGGCAATAGTTACTAGATAAGATTTAAAATTGAAAGATGATAGAGGACACACACACACATATGCTACTTTTGAACATATCTAACATTATGATTGACATTCTGTAAGAGTCTAGAATTGTAGTTATCAAGCTGTCCTTGCAATAAAATATATTGATGACTATTAGGATATTTGAAGATCTCTTTAAATGATGGAGCTATTAAGAAATGAATTGATTCTACTTCAACTTCAAATAGTTCCAGGTAAAGCAGCTAGAGCAAGGCAGAAAGGTGGAATCACAGATTAGGAGAATTGAGAGTCAAGTCAGCCCCAATAAATATCAAAAGTATGCTTCTTTCAACAATCAGATTGTAAAATACTGCAAATTACAAAAGTCCAAGGGGACTTGAGAAACACTCATTTTTCAGTAAAAGCTTTGCATGACTGAGAAATTTCCTAGAGAGTGGCAAAGGAGAAAGAAATAAATGTTACAGATTTGTTGATGCATTGAGAGTTTTTGATATAAAAGTGCAGTTGTCTTTAATTTTTCTTTAATTTTTCATTAGGAACTAGACTAGGGGAAAATGTACATAACTTGAAAAAATATCTTGTTATCCTTTTAGCCATGATGAAGACTGTTCTACTTATACTTGTTGGCTGATAGCTATAAAGATACTACAAATAATGAAAATACTGAACAAAAGTTTGGTTTGTAAATATAAAGCACTATATTAAACCCATTGCTTTTTTGGTTAAGAAATCTTATTCATATAATGATCAACACTGTTTGAATTCAAAATAGTCTTTCTAATTTACATGTCAGTTAAATATGTGAATTTTTAGTGACCCACAAAAAGGGAGGAAATAGAATATCATAAATCCTGGCACCCCACTCCCAGCATGTTCTGAATGTACTCTTTAAGATGACTTATTTTGTGTTGAAACATAAATTTATGATCAGATAATGTCATCAAATAAAATTGCATTTTCCCCAATGGCAACATGGCTAATAGTCTTGGACTAAAGCATAGCAAATTGAAAAGGGAAGCTTAATTATTACATGGTCAAAGTGACTGTTTCAGTAAGCAAACTTTTAACTTCTATCCAGGCTTTAATTTGTGGCAAAATTGATGTAGGCTCTTAATCCGTTAAATGTGTTGGCTGTTGTTATGTCTTAGATTTATGTTGAGAGGACAAAGAATGTAAAGTTTTCTTATGTTGATAATCTCACTGAAGGTTCTGTGTGTGTGTGTGTGTGTGTGTGTGTGTGTGTGTGTGTGTGTGTGTGTGTGTTGAGGGGGGGGAATCCCCAGGGTGTCTGAAAGACTGGGTCAAGATAGTGGTTTGCTTGCAGGAAGGATGCTAAAACTGTTTCCTCAGGTGACCTCCCTGAAGGTGGCCTTGGTGAATTAGTCTATCACTCAGTCTTGGAGGCTCAGAAATTTCATTCTGAGCCCACTGTGAAAGTGGATCCACCTCTTAATGGTAGATTCACCCAAGCTGATACTTAACTTCTTCCTTCATTTTTCCATTCATTCATTCTTTTATTTATTTGCAGGACCAGGACCAGGAATTAGACTAGGTTTTGTGGATACAGTGGTAAATAAGTCCCTGTGCTCATGGATCGCACAGAAGAGAGGGAAGAAAAACAAGTAACTGAAAGTTTATGTACAAGTCAAGGGATAAGAAAAATGAGTACAGAAATCTGAGTCAAACCTGATGATATTCACATGTTTTTTATGACCACCTTCCCGGCCAACATCTCCTCTAATTGGTTGGAGCCCAGTTGTTATGGATTGTTAAATATTTTTGAAATTACCCCAGCTTGCATGGCTGTCATGTGGATATCACTTTACTTGAGAAACTTAAATCATCATGAGCCAGTTTCTTGATATATAATCAGTAATATCTATCAGAGGAGCCAGAAGAGTAGATGGCACACCTAAGAAGACACTAGAAGTGGTCTGAGTATGAATTAGAAGGTTGTGATGAGTCCAGTGTTTAACGCTATCAATACAAATGAACTTTGTGTATCTATTTCATGAGAGTCTTGATCTTTGTGGCTGAAGGACTCAGGACCATTTTCTAGGATTTTCTTGCTGGCCTAGTATAATACATAGATAGGTATTACCACTGAGTTCTTAGATTGTCCTTTTACCATATCTATTGTAAATATTTCTCCACATTGATTTTGATAGCAGTCATATCTTACTGGTCTCAGAAAGATTCTCTTTTTCTAAGATGACTCTGTCTATTGGTATCAATGCAAAAGAGTTAAAATTTAATGCTTTAAAGAACAGTCTGATTTCTAAATTCCTGGGGGGCTCTTCATTATAACTTTCAAGTACAGACAAGAGTTTTTATTTGAATAAGGTAGGTAAATATTCTCCTGGATTTCTATGTTCGTTTTTTATATTTTGAACCAAACTTCCATGTTTTTTCTGGCCAACAGACTTAAAATCTAAACATAAAGGTTTATTTTTCATAAATATGTTTTGGATTTGACCGTCACAGGGAATATTTTAAGTGTCGTAATCAATGAGGTTTCAGGTACCACTTTACAGAGAACTACTGTGATTATGTTTTTGTGGTTGGATTTTTCTGAACCCATTAGCTACATGGTTATGGAGTGGTGGAATTCGGGTTTTGAGAATCATCACACCACTCGGTTACCAGAAATTCAATAAAAAACAAACATGAGTGATAGGTTTATGTTCTGGTACAGTATATTTTTAAAATGGTGTTTGTTAAGCCCTCTAGAGGATGCATCAAAGGGAGTATGACAATCCGTCTTTGATCAACTGAGCCGTCTTATAATTGGACTCTGCATCAAATGTTAAAAGATCAAAAGGAAGAGGCAAATTTAGACATAGGCGTACGATAGGTCATTTTTTCAGTGGGAACAGTGTGTATCTTTGGATTGGTAAAAATAGGATAATGAAAAATATCCTTTTCTAATTTACTTCTCTCTTCATTCCTAACATCATTTGAAAGCATCTGCTACCTCAGTGGGAATACAAAGTATATTTTGGTGACTAACTTGCTCTCTTTGCTTGAAAAAATATTTATGGATCATGAGCAAAGCAATATTTGAACATAAGATTTTCTTTTGAGATATTTAGACTTCATCGAAAAAGAAGACAAAGTTTCTAAGAATTGCTTTAAATATTAATGATAATGTAGGAAGTTTCATTGATCAACAGTATACTTTGATTGTTGCTGTTGTTATTTGGTTACTATTTCGTGTCTGACTCCTTTGCAACCCCACGGACTAGAGCCAGCTAGGCTCCTCTGACCATGGGATTCTCCAGGCAAGAATGCTGGAGTGGGTTGTCATTCCCTTCTCTAGGGGATCTTCTCTGTCCAGAAATCGAACCTGAATCTCCTGCATTGGCAGGTGGATTCTTTACCATCTGAGCCACCAGGGAAGCCCTATAGGCATGCTAAAATTTATTTTCTGCATTTAAATATATTACAGGCATATACATATTAGAAAATATTGCTTTTAGCATAATTGGGAAACAGAGACGATTCTCATTTTGATTTTAATTCATAGTGTTCTTTTTGGCAAGTCAGTTGGTAACTCTGGGCCTTAGCTTCCACATCTGTAAAATGAGAGGCATGAGGTAGGTGATCTAGCTTTCCACACAAAGTGATATTCTGCTAAATGTTACTGAGACTAGAGATCTGGGTGGTTTAAGATGATAAAATGTGTAATGTCAACAACTGGCCTTACATACAAGTGACTCTCCTACTTTGGGAAATTTGTGACCGCTCTGCTAAGGTCCGTCTAGGCAAAGCTTTGATTTTGCCAGTAGTCATGTATGGATGTGAGAGTTGGACTGTAAAGAAGGCTGAACGCCAAAGAACTGATGCTTTTGAACTGTGGTATTGGAGAAGATTCTTGAGAGTCTCTTGGATTGCAAGGAGATCTAACCAGTCAATCCTAAAGGAAATCAATCCTGAATATTCATCGGAAGGATTGATGCTGAAGCTGAAACTCCAATACTTTGGCCACTTTGATGCAAAGAGCCGACTCATTAGAAAAGACCTTGATGCTGGGAGAAATTGAAGGCAGGAGGAGAAGGGGACAACAGAGAATGAGATGGTTGGATGGCATCACCAACTCAATGGACATGAGTTTGAGTAAACTCAGGGAGTTTATGATGGACAGGGAAGCCTGGCATGTTGCAGTCCATGACATCACAAAGAGTCAGACACAACTGAGTGACTGAACAGCAACTATTGTTGCTTCTTATTTTTCCCAAAGTAAATCATTTTCCTCTTTAATGCTTACAACATATGATTTAGACTTAGTATGTGCTGAGTAAGTATAGATTGATTCAGTTCAGTTCAGTTCAGTTCAGTCGCTCAGTTTTGTCCGACTCTTTGTGACCCCATGGACTGCAGCACGCCAGGCCTTTCTGTCTGTCACCAACTCCCAGAGTTTACTCACACTCATGTCCACTGAGTCGGTGATGCTAGAGTGAAGCAAACATATTTTGTGAAACCAAATATAATCTCAGCCTAAAATGGAATTCTAGTTTTTCTGTCATGACCGGGAAAGAACGAACAACTTGATTTTTTTCTCTAAGGATTCTGATTGTTTTTTAAAAAAATTATTTTATAATACGTATATCTAAAATATATGTAAAAGCATATATGTTAATGTTGTGTATGTATTTTGAAGTATGTGTGTGTGTGTGTGTGTGTGTGTTTCTCAATTTCTGGGTATTTGAGTGGTGAATCTTTGCCATGCCTAGCAGTGAGCATTGGATATTTAGCAGTGAATCAAGTAGCCACACTCCCTGACTTCATGGAAATTATCTGCATCTATATCCTATATGTGTCCAGAAGGGGAACATATTATATGTGTGCCTGTAGAACTTTGTCCTTTGTGATTCTTTATTTTTTTTAGCCTAGCTCATGTTATGAATTCGTGTTGTTTAATCCATAGCAAAACCTGACAAAGAAAGCAAGCAAATAAAATTACATGAAGCCTGCCAAGAAAAATAGTCTCGAATTTCAGAATGTGTATCACAAGATTTTCAGATTTTCTCATCCTCCCTCCTAAAACCGAAACAAACAAACAAAAAACCCCAAGCCTTTGTCTGTGGGATGAAGGGAATTTTTAAGTTTGTGTACTGGCATTAAGCAGTGTTACAGAATGAACCCAAGATAAGTTGGTTATCTTAGAGATAGCCATTTGTTTTGGGTTTTTTTCCCCTCTACTTCCATTTTTATTGGATATAACTCAAAGAATCAAAAAGGAAGCCGACAGCAAAGAGCTCTCACCCAAGCTATGTCTAAAATCTATTTTATTTTACTTCCCTGTATTACTTCCCTATATATTCCGTTACCCCAGTTACCAAAGGAGGTTGAAAGGAAAATGTGATAGCTTAATCTGCCATGATGCTATTCCAATTACACCTAACAAGATGCCACTCATCATAAGATGGTTTAATCACAACTTTATATCAAACATTCTTAGTGCAGAGTGTTCCTCCAGCCTTCCCCAAAATTTCAGGATAAAATCAGCTGAGCATTGCCATTATCTTTTCTCTTTTATTTCTTAAATTTTTTCCAGTCTACTGAAGGCAGCAAAAAGAATCAGCACATTTACTTTCTTTGGATGTTGTACCAAGTAGGGTACAAGTGGGTGAACTTTTTTTCATTAAAGCTTCATTAACATTAAAATTTACCTTTATCAATGGTTTCGATAGAAAAGTTGCTTTGACATGAAGTTTTCTTACTGAAGTCTTTATTTCTTTATAATTCTGGAAAGCCTGTACCCTGAGAGGTAGGGGCGCATCTTTTTGCATAGTTTCTACATCACCAGAAACCCTGTAAATCAGACTGTGAATGGAAAGGCTGTACCTAAAAATGACATCATGAAGCAAATTGATAGAACTACACAGGGTATAGTGGAGCCTTTGTCTTTTCGCTTCAGCAGCCCAAATCTAATTGTTGAATAATGTGCTTTAGAGGACAGTGCTGTCTTTCACTGAAATGCTGTGCACAGAGTTCCAGCCAGCCAGTGTGCTATTTCTAGTCCAGTTTTTGGAGGGTGTATGTACTGAGAACAGCTGTACAGATGTTGGCCTTGGAGCAACTCTGAAGCCAGTTCAAATGGAAACTTAGATTTGCTTCCAAAAGACCTTATGTGAACTATAGGTGCTTAATTTTCAGCTCTCCAGCGAGCAAATGCTTAAATATAGTAACAGAAATGACAAGATAGGCTGTCCTTTAAGGTTTGCTTTGCTCATGTTCTTCTGTGAAAAGGGTCTTTGCTGTGTTTGAATTGCTAATGACTAGATACCATCCTGCATTTGTTGCTATACATTAAGTTTTTCATACAGTCACTTAGAACACTTCTTTTACGTTTTAGCCAAGAGCTTTGGCCTGCATTTTAAGTTCAGCGTGGTTCATATATTTCTTATTGACTGTTGTTTATTATGAGACATAAAGTGACCACGGAACTTTTTCTGCCTTGCTCACTTTTGAATCATGACTTTCAGTTTTGTAGAAAAATAATTGTAAAACATCATAAAATATTATCCGTGAAAAAAGATGCATGTTGGAGAAAAAGTATTTTTGATAATTTAAAAAATTATTCCTTTCAAGAAAATCACATATGTGCAAACTATTAATATCGTTTTACAAGCAAATACTAACTTTAATTCAAATCTCAATTGACTTTTTTGTTTTGGCTCATTTTGCACAGTGAGGCTAGCAGTCCTTCTACTTGACAGAACCACATTGGCTGAGTGGTCCTTTAGAAAAATGTCTTGCTCGTCCCCCAGACAGAAAGTTATTGGAGAAGAAAATCATTTTGATTGCCTTGAGTAGAGATTTTACTAAAATTCTCTTAGCAAATGATTTTCTGAAAAGATCTGTTATCTAAATTATCTCCTATTTAGTTTAATTTATTATGAAGGAGTCGAGAAACCTAAAGTTTCTCCTCTTTCTTGGACGGAGATTTGATGCCAAAATGGCACATGGCCTTCCCATCATATGTACTTCCCTGGGAAATGATATGTGTGTATCTAGAGCTTTGTATTTATACTGGAATGCCACATTGCCATTGTTTGGAATTTCCCTTTCAGTTTTTCTGTAAGGTGGACCTTCTTAATGTCATTTTATTAATTCCTGGGGCTCAGTCTGATGAGTTGGGGTTGACTGAGCTTTGTATCATACTTGCTACTGAGCAAGAATAGTATTATACCTATTGTTATTTCAAAATAACTTCCTTAGATAACACCCTACAAAGTTTCCGTACTTGCTGTTCTAAATGGGATCATGAAAGGAATCTGTATATTAAAATAATATTTCCCTTTCCCTCTAATGGGCTTCCCTGGTGGCTCAGACTAAAAAATCCACCCGTGATGCAGTACATCCAGGTTCGATCCCTGGGTCAGGAAGATCCCCTGGAGAAAGGAATGGCAAACCACTCCAGTATTCTGGCCTGGAGAATCCCATGGACAGGGGAACCTGGCAGGCTACAGTCCACTAGGTCGCAAAGAGTCAGACACGGCTGAGCGACTAACACAACACTTCCCACAAACAACTCTGCAAAGCTAAAAGGTGATTGTGAGCGTAGAAGCAATGTACAGAAGAGCCAGTGATGGCTCAGCTTCCCCAGAAGCCGTGAGAGAGTCCTGAGCGGCCTGAGTCCTCCAGCACTCTCCAGTGACAGAGGTGTGCCTGCCCGGCTCAGCTCTCTTGCACACTGACCAACTTCCGTTCTTAGGTCAGCACCTCCATCGGGAAACACGCTACCCTGTTTGCCATGTAGACCACCCAACCCACCCGCTGTTGGTGGTTTGGCCTCCTCTCGGGCTTGCCTGCAGGTGTGACTTTATTCACTCACCTGTAAACAAGTCACTCTCCCATTTCTCTGCAGTTTAAAAATAAAGCTGACTGAAAGAGGACAGTAAGCAAGTAGATTTTTATACTATCCTGGAAACTTATAATTATCCAGCGTGGTGAACTTCATGAACTTCTTCCAGTATGTTTTTGCTGCAGACTGGTGATTGGTGTGAAGTCTCCCCAGGGCAGGGGTGAAGCCATTTAACTGTGGAGAAGTTGATGAAGCTGCCTGGATGTAAATAACCTGCCAGAGGCTGTGCAGTGTTACACCTACATCACCTTGTCCCTAGCCCAGTGCAGTTTGAAATTAGATAAACATTTTGGCAATAGAGTAGCAGACCAAAGTTCAGCCTCATTGCTCAGTAAGTGTATTAACTTTATGAAAGTAAGAGATGATTTTTTTTTCTTTTATAAAGTAAGCTGGTAGGCATCGAGAACATACAAAAGCGGCTATATTAAGTAGAAGAGAGGTGATTTTTTTCCCCTTGATGTAACCACACTCTAAATCTTCACAGTCTGTCACAACTTGCTCTGTAACTCTAAGCCAGCAATATCAAAATAGCACAATAAGTACTGTTAGCAAGATGTGGAAATTTCTTGAGCAGTCGGAATATATCCCAGAAGCCAGGATGTTTGCCGAGCACTAAGCTCCACTTGCATTCACCCTGTACTGGCTGGTTTATGGTTCCTATGTGGACAAATAACACAAACAAGTTGAGACTCCTGAATACTCAAAAAGACCCTCTTCCATATAATCTCTTGAGCTTTCCTTGGGGAAGCATCTGATGTCTTCCTGACTCTCCCAGAAGTTTCTTCCAGTGGAGGGGCAGCTGAAGCTCTGATCCATCACTCCACTAGACTTTTAGAACCAGAAAAGACATTTCCTTCAAATATGGAAACTAAGGCCAGTCACTAGCCAAGGGCAGAACCCACTGTGATCCACTTGTCATGTGTCCCAGCTATTCACATAACCATAGATTATTTCAAGGAGAAGACAATTTAATCCCCTCTCACCTGGCACAAAGTAGTCATTCACTAAATGCTGGTTGTTATTACAGTTATTTTTATTTCTCTTCGCCTCCAGAGAAGATGGGTTTATGACTTTATATGGGTTTATATGGCATGTATTCACATTAAGAAAATGCCTTGAATGGTAATAATTTTAGATCTGGAAAAGATTTTGAGAAAGCTTCTAGTTTAACTTCATAAGCATATTGTTCTTGCTACAATGATTTTTTTTCCATAATACTAACTTTTTTTTTTAATCAGCTAGACCTTGTGAGTTAGCTAGAAAGGAGTTGGACTAAGAGACAGTTTTTCAAAGTCCCACTTTAGAATTTACTAAAACTTGAGATATTCTATTTCTTTCTCTCTCTCTCTCACACACACTTCTCTAATAGATTATACTTGAGATTTATGTGCAAAGTTAACACTGTATAAATATTTTGAAAAGTAATTAATTCCAGTGATGGATTAACTTAAGGCAGTCAGACAGTGTATTTAAACAATCTATTTATGTATAAAATGGAAAGTTTTACTGAAAAAACATTTTTCTTTATTTTTAAAAATCTATATTATGTAATTTTTACATCAATTCTTCCTTATTACTAAGTTGTTAACATTAAAATGTACTGCATAAAGGGATAGAATTATCCAGTTGCATTGATAATTTGCTTTGCTCCAAACCTTGACCATTTAAACTGCTCCCATTTAAGTGCACAAACCTGAGTGTTTCTTTTTTTTTTTTTTATCCTTAAATTAAAGGCTCATTTGGAAAATCTGAGCTAAGATGCACATTTACCTACTGCCATCTTCTTCCTAATATATTGTCCCAACTTATTTGGAGGGCAAGTTTCTAAAATCAAAACTAGTTCTAGCTATTAATTTCAGGTTCCACACCTGCACCCATAATAAAAAGTTCCTTTTAATCCTACTTTCCCTCTGACCACCCTCTGATAAACATAAATGTAAAGATATTTAAAAGAAAACGGAAAATGAATGCAAGTAGGGGCCCAGAAAATTGAATAAATAAATGAATGAATGAACCAAAATATGACTAACATGCTCTGCTATTAAATAATAACCACAGTCACAACACTATAAATGAATATTATTTGAGCATCTCTCTATGAGCAAGTATAGTCCTAGTACTTTACATGGATATCTCATTAGCTGCATTCAGTGCTCAAGGAATTAGTCATGTGCTGTTTAGCCAGTAATGACATCATTGCCTTGATGGGTATTAGAACTATAATTAGCTTTTATGAGGCTAAGACATTCTCCACTTATGTTGGTGAGATTTAGCAGTACTTTTCTGGATAATACTAACATAAACCAGTTTTACCCTGCAATGCTGCCTAGATAATCCCAGGTTTTCTGTGGCATTCTTGAGTGAAATGAACATTAGGTGAGTGTTTGTTTTTTTGTAGTTTCCTGTTCTGTTTTTTTTTTTTTTTAAGAGATAATACATCAAAGTAAGACATCTTTGATAAACACTGGATTGGTCATTTTGCTGCATTTTAAACTACCCATCAACAATTAGGCTTTGCTTCACTGAATCTTAGTAGAATTAATCTTCCTTTACCACTGTGACTGATATTTTCTTTCCACAAATAAACTGCCAGGATAGTTTTCTGTCTTTTGTCTCTCTTCTTGTCATCTCTCAAGCCCTTTGCATAAGGCTGAAGTTATTCTTACAACAGTTTTGGTTCACTGGTAATTGTGTGTTTATGTGCACAAGGGTGAGGTTTTTAAAATGTGCTAAGTACAAATCTGATTATTTTACTTTCCCATAATTAAAACCTTTTAATTTTCCTTACTGCTCATATTACATTTAAAACATTTTTCTTTAGCATTGCTTGCAAAACCCTGAAGAATCTAATCTTGGCCTACCTTGCCATCTTTATCTAATGTTTCTCCCCATTTTGTACACTCTGCTTCAGCTAAACAAAACTCTTAAGTTACTGGAACAATTCATGCTCTCTCTCACCTACAAGCTGATGCAACCTGGTGACCCTACTGTGCAGAACTCTCTTTTCTTTTTCTCCTCTGCCTCCCCTCTTCCATTGGCCAACTTATCTGCTGGATGTTTAGATCTTAGTTTCTTTCTCATCTGTTAGAAATGGTTCTATTTCTACAAAACCTAAACCTAGGTTGTTGCAGTCATCTACTCGTCTACTTGCTCCATCATGGGCTTCCCATGTGGCTCATTGGTAAAGAATTTGTGTCCCAATGCAGGAAACGCAGGAGACATGGGTTTGCTTCCTGAATCGGGAAGATCCCCTGGAGGAAGAAATGGCTATCCACTGAAGTATTCTTGCTTGGGAAATCCCATGGACAGAGGAGCTTGGTGGGCTCCATGGGGTCACAAAAAGTCAGACACAGCTGAGCAACTGAGCGAGCACATACACATGCACTATCAGAGCAATTTTCACATTGTATTATCACTGTCTACTTATTTATCTGTATTTGCAGTAATCTATACCTTCCATAATGGAGAAGGCAATGGCACCCCACTCCAGTACTCTTGCCTGGAAAATCCAATGGACGGAGGAGCCTGGGGGGCTGCAGTCCATGGGGTCGCTAGGAGTCAGACAAGACTGAGCGACTTCACTTTCACTTTTCACTTTCATGCATTGGAGAAGGAAATGGCAACCCAATCCAGTGTTCTTGCCTGGAGAATCCCAGGGACGGTGGAGCCTGGTGGGCTGCTGTCTATGGGGTCACAGAGTCAGACACAACTGAAGCGATGCAGCAGCAGCAGCAGCAGCAGCACACCTTCCATAAAATCTGGGGTTATATCTTGCCCACAACTTATTCTCAGTACCAGACCACAGAGCCAGGCACATAGTTGCTTAATAACTATTTATTGGGTAAATGAATGTTGGGGATTGTTGAGTGATGATTTAGAAAATTCAAACAGGACAAATATGGAGCACTATATGGTCATTCAAAGATGCTTGCTTTGTTGGATTTCAGAGGAGATTTTGAATTAGAGGAAATATTTTTATACTTGCATTTTCATTTTCATAGATATTTCTTGTAGTGATGGGGAGAATGAGTCAGAGATAACAAGACTAATGACAAAAAGACTAGTTACTGAACTTTTTTCTAAGGGAGGAAAGATAAGAACTAAGTGGCCACAGGAATGAGAGAAGGGCAGAAATGAAAGAACCATGAAGAAAATGATGTCATAGCCCTTGACAAACCACTTTAAGGGGTGTAGAGGAAAGAAGAGAGAAGGGATATTCAGAGTCTTAGTTTGGATAATTTTCTTACAACTAGCACTTAGAACATAAATAAATGGTTGGAGGAACAGTGTTTGGATCAAGGAAACTGTGAAGTGTCCAAGTGGAGATGTTGAGCAGACAAGCACGAGTGTGGTTTGGTGTACAGTAGAAGACGTGTGTCATCTGCATTTGGACATAAGGAAGGCCTCTGTTTGGATGAGATCACCCAGCAAGAATGAGTGAGGAGAGAAGAGCTGAAGACAGAGGAGAGCCCTGTAAGAGTTGGCTTGGGGCAGACTTGGTTGTATGGATCAGAAATCTACAAACGATGGATCAAGAGAAGAAGCGGCGTGGTAGGAGAGTTCTGGTCATAGGATCCAAGGACAAGCCACAAAGAACAGCTCCCCCACTGGTGACTGGACATGGAGTGTCTAAATGAGAGTCTGTTTTTCAGAGGACTGGTTTTCCCTGATTTCTCCGTTCTTACATTTTCTCTCTTTCTCTTTTCTCTATTTGCTCATCAGTGTCTTTGTCTGCAAGTGGCAAAGGATGCTGATACCTTTGTGTTCATATAACTTTGTCATTCTGTTGTTCATCATTCTCTGAAAAATTTGTGTCTCTAACTTCATAGAGAGGTAATCTGACTGAGCAACGAAGCCCCTGATTTGATACTCTTCAGGTGAGAGATCCTCCTCTGGGGTTATGGTGCAAATATGACCAAGAGATGCAGGAGGTAAACTCAGGTTTACAGTGGATAAGAATCCACCTGCCAGTGCCAGGGATGCAGGTTTGATCCCTGGTCTGGAAAGATTTCACGTGCCATGGAGTAACTAAGCCCCCACTCTACAGCCGGCGAGCCACAGCTACCAAGCTCACTCTGTGCAACTACTGAAGCCTGAATGCCTAGGGCTCTTGTTTTGCAACAAGAGAAGGCACTTCAGTGAGAAGCCTACTCACCTCAACAAGAATAGCGCCCCCACCTGCCGCAACTAGAGAAAGCCTGCACAAAGCAATGAAGACCCAGTCAGCCAAAAATAAAATAATAAAATTTTAAGAAAGATGCAGGAGGAGCAGATAGATCTTCTTGGAAGCACGTGCATGTGTGGAGATTGTGAATTGATTTTGTAGTATGTTATTACTTAAAGGTGAAGGCAGTGACACCCCACTCCAGTACTCTTGCCTAGAAGATCCCATGGACGGAGGAGCCTGGTAGGCTGCAGTCCATGGGGTCGCAAAGAGGCAGACATGACTGAGCGACTTCACTTTCGCTTTTCACTTTCATGCATTATAGAAGGAACTGGCAACTCACTCCAGTGTTCTTGCCTGGAGAATCCCAGGGACGGGGGAGCCTGGTGGGCTGCCGTCTATGGGGTGGCACAGAGTCGGACACGACTGAAGCGACTTAGCCCAGCAGCAGCATTACTTAAAGGAGCACTTTTCAGATTTTCATGTATTGGAAATCACCAGAAAATCTCGTTAAAATACAGATTTTGTTTAGTAGGTCTAACAAGCTCCCAGCTGCCGCTGTGCCACTGGCTGAGGTCAGGGCCAGTAAAACAGACGTATGCTCAGAGAGGGCAGAGAGAAAGGCAGGAGGAGATCAAGGAGACGGTGGGAACTGAGTGGAGGACACAGAATCAGGGAGTGTTCAGAGGCAACAAATGTTGAAGAAGGTGAGTGAGATCACATTGGAATCCTCTCTAGTAAAAATAATCTGCCTGATTTTGAGTATTCTTTCAGCAGTATACAGAAGTCTGTGAGTGCATAGAGAGCAAGAAGGTCCATGGCTAGGTTAATTCAGAGTTAGGGGCTTGCAGTGCTGGAAGGAAGGGGATAAGAAACTTGAATGCATTAACTAGAAGGTAGAGTAGCCTTAACTAGAAGGTAGAGTAAGTTATTGGAGAAGGCAATGGCGCCCCACTCCAGTACTGTTGCCTGGAAAATCCCATGGATGGAGGAGCCTGGTAGGCTGTAGTCCATGGGATCGCGAAGAGTCAGACAAGACTGAGCGACTTCACTTTCACTTTTCACTTTCATGCATTGGAGAAGGAAATGGCAACCCACTCCAGTGTTCTTGCCTGGAGAATCCCAGGGACTGGGGAGCCTGGTGGGCTGCCGTCTGTGGGGTCGCACAGAGTTGGACACGACTGAAGCGGCTTAGCAGCAGTAGCAGTAGCAGAGTAAGTTATAAGCAGGCAGCTTTAGACTGTTTCAAATGGTGCATTGGTTTTAGATTGTGTTTTTAACAGCTGGAGAAAGACGCAATGATTGCTTAAGAGAGAATAGTTTCCCGTGAAAGTGTGTGTGGGTGTGTCTGTAAATGCATGCACATGTGCTTGGGTTCTTAATCCTCTTACACAGGATATATATACACACTCAGCCGACTCTAGAATAATTTACAGTAGTTCTCTTGTTTGGATCTTCAAAAGTATTCCCTTTTGCAGTTATATAGGGAATGTTCTCATGCCAAGGTGATTATGGAAAGAGGATTCAAAGTTTGAACATTAACAGTATCACAGAAGACAGAAATGTGTCTGAGGATGTTGTGCGTACGGATCTCTCTGGAGATTCAAAAAATTATTCAAGTTGAATGGTGCTGCCTCACCAAGGAACCTTCATTTCAACTTCTTGCTCATATTCTAGTGAGGTCGGACTTTATTGAACTGATTGAAGTAGAGTGGGACCTTTTGAACAATGTTTAAGTTATTGCAGCAGAATAGCACAATGTGTGCTCAGTTGTGTCCGATTCTTTGCGATCCCAGGGACTGTAGCCCGCCAGGCTCCTCCGTCCATGGGATTCCCCAGGCAAGAATACTGGGGTGGGTTGCCATTTTCTTCTCCAGGGGATCTTACCAACCCAGGGACTGAACCCGAGTCTCCTGAGTCTCCTGCATTGGCAGGTGGATTCTTTACTGTTGAGCCGCTGGGGAAGCCCAAGTTAGCCCAAGTTATTGCAGTACTTTCATATTTGTGGTGCTTCTGAAGAATCTTTTCAGGATGAAACATCACAGAGGAAAATCAGACAATTTTCTGGTTAACTCCAGGAAGCCAGTGTTTTAGGATGAGTTTGGGAGCAAATGGATGTCCTAGCTTGTTCTAGCAAGAGGGTGGAACGACCAGTGTAACCTTGGTGAAAGAGTGACTTTCCCCTGCACAGAAATGCTATCTTTGAGTGCCGAGCTTGAAGAGGAGTGGTGAGGAGCCCAGGCCTGCTTGCCAAGTCTGCCGCATTAACAGAAACGCAGATGTCACAGCCAGACTGCCTTCAGGTTCCTTGCCATCCTGAAAAAAATACACATAGAGGCCTAAAATCACTTGAATTTATATACTTTGATGATGTCATTCAGTTCTGTATATTGTCAGTTATTTAACACCTGGCAGCATCCAAAGTATTATTTATATTTTACATTTCAGTGATGTTATATCTGGTGCATTCCACTTGATCAGGGGAAATGTTGCGTGGCTACCTTGGTTTGGTAATGATTGAGGCATCAGGCTGACTCTAGAGCTCTCAGCTGCTGCCCTTAGGTTTCATCTGCAGAAACCACCAAGGCTGCTAAATATTTCAAACCTTTTTAAGCAATTCATTTAAGAGATTCGTACAGATAATTCAAACAGTGACTTCGAAGAGATGCAAACTGAGCAGGCAACTGAAGGGAAATTTTCTAGAGATACTTCTTCACCAGCCAAGTTGTCCAACAAATTCACTAGTGCCAGTTTTACACACATTCAGATTAAACAAAACAAAACCTGAGATTCAATTTAGGTGCATTCATTTTGTTCACCATTTAACACAGTATAGGAATATCAATTATTTCACCCACAGATATGTGTTGAAAGCAGCTAAAATTGATCTCTTTTGATTTATCTCTTGGATCTGATACTCCTGTCTTGGAAATCAAAGAACATAGTATTTGATTTATAGAGAAGTACTTGCAACAAAGGTGGAGTAAGAATCTAAACCTCAGGTGAAAAAAAATGAGATAATGATTATTAAATCTATATCTAAATATTCTATATAAACTGAGATAGCCTTTGTCATAACTGGGAGGTTTTCCAATTCAGATTTGAGTTTCTTTGAGGAATAAAGTTTTGTGAAAATAAGCAGAAGTGAATTATTACTCAACATTGCAAGCACAGACAAGAAGCAAGGGTGGAATCTGGTTTGTTTGTTTAGATTATCTGAAAACCTTGCTTTTATAAAGTATGGGTGTGAATATGTTATTGTATCTGTCTTTGAGAACAACTTGAGCCAGATGTTTTGAATTGGGTAGCTTTTAAAAGATGTTAACTCTGGTTTTCCCAAGACCTTATTCCATGGCTACTGTAGCCATCTTTTTATGTAGCCTCGCCTTCAAAAGAGAATAATTTCTTCGGGTACTGGCTCTTTGAATAGGAATCAGTTAGCAGTGATATTTTATTGCTCTAAGTGGACAAATCCAAAGCACTACATTTTAGACTCTCTCACATTCTTTACTCAAATATTTCAAAATTAGTTTCTTAAAATATATTAATTTTAAGGTGATTACTGGAGAAGGATATGGCAACCCACTCGAGTATTCTTGCCTGGGAAATCCCTTGGACAGAGGATCCAGGAGGTCTTCAAGTCCATGGGTTGCAAAAGAGTCAGACACAACTTAATGACTAAACAATAACAAAAACAGGGTGATTACACTATGTTTAAGAAATTACCCATTAGAAAGCATTGTCTCTTAAAACAAGACTTGGTCTCATCACTTTGCTGTGTCTTTTGTTTAATCTTGGCAACGTCTCTGGGAAAACACTGGACTTACATTCAGAAAGCCTGGTTTGAACCTTGGTCCTATCAATTAGACATGTATCTTTTGGCAGTTTCCATAATCTCTAATAGCATTATTTGTTTCTTCTGTAGATGGAGGAGATACTAATTCCCAGGGTTGTTATGATGCCAAGTGAGATAACCTATGTGAAAGCCCTTTGCTGGGGTCTATAAACATCAGTATAATGAACGTGATGATATTGTGCCTAGTTTAATTGATATTTCATCCAGTTAAGATCATCGCTATTTGGTAGCATTATGTCTAAATGCAATTTAGCTACGGTAGATGAGAATCATGTAGAAGAGTGCTTTACATGCTTTTTACAATGATGATTATGGAGTCTTTGTCTTTTCTATCACAATGGGTGCGTAAAGGAAAAAGAGTTTCTGTTAAGATGGGGTGCTAAATTTTTTCTTAAATTATTGATGCACAGATTTTGTTATAGTAATGCCAATAATGGCCAACACTTAAATAGTGCTATCTGTGTGGCCAGTACAGTTTCTAGGACATTCTAAAACTAATCTATTCAGTCCTCCCTATAACCATGGGTAGTGGGTGCTTTTATTTCTGCCAATGTTAATCTACTTCTGCTTTATTGACTATGCCAAAGTCTTTGACTGTGTGGACCACAGCAAACTGTGGAAAATTCTTCAAGAGATGGAAATACCAGACCACCTTACTGACCTCCTGTATTCAGGTCAAGAAGCAACAGTTAGGACCGGACATGGAACAACAGACTGGTTCCAAATTGGGAAAGGAGTACATCAAGGCTGTATATTGTCACCCTGCTTTTTTAACTTATATACAGCACACATCATGAGAAATTCTGGGCTGGATGAAGCACAAGCTGGAATCAAGATTAATGGGAGAAATATCATTAACCTCAGATACGCAGATGACACCACCATGGCAGAAAGCGAAGAGGAACTAAAGAGCTTCCTGATGAAAGTGGAAGAAGAGAGTGAGGAACCTGGCTTAAAACTCAACATTCAAAAGACTAAGATCATGGCATCTGGTTCCATCACCTCATGGCAAATAGATGGGGAAACAATGGAAATAGTGAGAGATTTTATTTTCTTGGGTTCCAAAATCACTGCAGATGGTGACTGCAGTCATGAAATTAAAAGACGCTTGCTCCTTGGAAGAAAAGCTATGACCAACCTAGACAGCATATTAAAAAGCAGAGACATTACTTTACCAACAAATGTCCATCTAGTCAAAGCTATGGTTTTTCCAGTGGTCATGTATGGATGTGAGAGTTGGACTGTGAAGAAAGCTGAGTGCCAAAGAATTGATGCTTTTGAACTGTGGCATTGGAGAAGACTCTTGAGAGTCCCTTGGACTGCAAGGAGGTTAGAGGAGTCACTCCTAAAGGAAATCAGTCCTGAATATTCATTAGAAGGACTGATGCTGAAGCTGAAGCTGCAATACTTTGGCCACCTGATGTGAAGAACTGACTCATTGGAAAAGACTCTGATACTGGGAAAGATTGAAGGCAGGAGAAGGGGACAACAGATGATGAGACGCTTGGATGGCATTGCCAACTCAGTGGACATGAGTTTGAGTAAACTGCAGGAGTTGATGAGGGTCAGGGAAGCCTGGCATGCTTCAGTCCAGGGGGTCACAGAGAGTCGGACATGACTGAGCGACTAAACTAAAAGTGGTGAAACTGAGGTACAGAGAGATTAACTTGTTCAAGGTTACATGGTCAGTGTGGTGAGTCAGATTGACTTTTTTTTATACCTTTCATTAGCTCTCTGGAAGAATTTGTAAACTTCTTGTAAATTTGTAAAAATAATGCAAAGGAAATCATGAACATTAGCTGGGTAAGGGATGTAGGGGATAGCATCTCATTATGGAAAAATAATGCTGCCTGCATGCATGTTGGGATGACTCAGAGATTGTATCTTATTTTCCTTTCTTGTTTTCTTTTGTAATCTCCAGTGGCTTTTGCTGGATACTTTACTGTTGATCTACCAGGATTAGTTCTTGCTTCTGAGCCCAGGGTACAGTCACAGAAAGCTAAACATGTCAGAGAGGTAGGCCCTCATCATCTCAATCTCATGCCATGAGTGAAATCATTGGAAGAAATAGCCTCAAAACCCCATCCAAAAAAAGATATCCCAGATATGATGCACTCTTTTTGGGGCCTTAGATTTTGGTTGACAGTTTCATATACTACAGTCATTCTTTAATTTATTTAGTCATGTGACTCATTTGTGTGTGTGTGCCCTCAGTCACTCAGTCGTGTTCAACTCTTTTGTAACTCATTTATTTGTTCATAAATTTAACAAATTTTATCAGAGGCCTCCCAGGTGGCAGGGGTGCTGTGAGGTCCTGAGGGGTCAGATGATGACTATTACAGTACCAACCCTCTGCTTGTTGAGCCTAGAGAATAGTGGGAGATCCAGACAATAAATAAAGTCATCTCACGCCGGGAATTCACCCAGCTGCTCTTAATCATGCTACAAGGAGAGGAGCACAGCACTCCAGGGGTGGGTAAGAGAAGGCACTTGGCTAACATTTGGTGATCATAGATCTTTTTCCCTGTCTATCCTCAGCTCTGTAAAAGATGTTAGAGATTTGTGGAGGAGGAGCTGGATAGAGGGCAACTTAGAAAGAATGGTTGTGGAGCTGAGTTGGCAAACCCCTGCAAAACACAAGGTGGCCCCAGGGACAGGAAAAAAGAAAACTCTAACTTGAGCAATGTGACATTACACATCTAAATCCTTGAAGATATCACCGCATCATAGAAGTATAAGTAATACTTACAGTACCTACCATTTTTAAGAAAAGCTATGGTATATTCATTCTACTCAACCCAGTTAAAAAGGGAAGAACACAGTAAGTTGAGAGTGAGTTCCATTAACATAGTAGAAGTCTTTTATTGTTTGAAAGTGTATGTGGTCAGTTATTTGACAGTTTATTTATCCAGAATGTTGAATAAATGAGATTGCTGCCTATATTTACATAAATGTTTAAAAGCAACATGAATATTAATTTCAAAAGCATCACTAAATAGAAAGACAGTAGATCTTGGTTGCTGGTTCTAGCTGGTGACCAGGCCCTAGGTAAATAATAATTGAGAAATAATTGATTGCTTTACTTTTCTTTCTACCTCTTAATTATTATCTATCATTATACTATTGTTTGTATCTTTGGGTCCAAAACTGTAGTGTAAGAATCATTCAGACAGAGACTTTGTCTTTCCTGCTCATGGTATACACTATTTAGAATAGCGCCTGGCATGTAGAAGACATTCAATAAATACTCACTGAGTGGATGAATAAATGACATAATCATAGAGGTATATAATTGCCAACTAAAATAAACAAGTGGAAGAAGTGAAAGTATTTTTCAAAACTATAAGTATTTCACACATGCAAGGTGATGCTCTGTATTTGAATTTTAGAAAAGAATGCGATTTGCCAGATGATAACTTGTCAAATTTTTTTGCACTGCTTGCTAGCTTTCTCTTTAAACATCTATTTCCTAAGTCTTTCTCTTTCAAGTTTTGTAATATTGCTCTGCATTTATGGTTCTGTAAAATCCCCTCTACCCTAGCTCAGTGGAGATTCCTAATCCTTTAAGATTAAAGTCAGTGAACCTTTGTGAAATCCAGTGTTACCTCCTAAGGCTTCATGTACTCCCTGAAATTGTATGCCAGGTGCAGGAGCCCCTGTACAGTTTATTGGAGAGAGTTTCCCTGACTTTGAGATTCTCAGTGTTTATGACCCTCCCCCAAGTTTAAAAAAATCTTTGCTCTAAAATTTTGTGTTTTTCTTTTACTTTTTGTTTTTCTCTTGGTTTTTCTTTTTTCCCTTGAGATGGTGTCGTTTTCCTTTTAATGTTGATGATTGTATTTTGCTATTTTAAAATGTTTGCTGCTTGATTGTCCCCAGAGTGTGGTATTCTTGGTTTCTTGCACACCTCTGATCCAGCCCTTCTCTCTGTCTCTCTTTTGTCTGGCCAACAGTATGGGCATGTGCCAACTGCAGGGTGGTCCTCTCCAACCCTTCCGGGACCTTTACTTCTCCGTGCTACCCTAACGACTACCCCAACAGCCAGGCTTGCATGTGGACCCTCCGAGCCCCCATGGGCTATATCATTCAGATAACATTTAATGACTTCGACATTGAAGAAGCTCCCAATTGCATTTATGACTCATTATCCCTTGATAATGGAGAGAGCCAGACGAAGTTTTGTGGAGCAACTGCCAAAGGCCTATCATTTAACTCAAGTGCGAATGAGATGCATGTGTCTTTTTCAAGTGACTTTAGCATCCAGAAGAAAGGTTTCAATGCCAGCTACATCAGAGGTATGTAAACCAAAGGTGGCGCCAAACTTCTGCTTTCATTTAGCATGTTCAACAATAAACAAAAGGCCCAGAGGACAGAGTTATGCTCTTTTATGTGAGTATGAATGATTAGGATTAGAATTTAAAGGCAGGCAGGAATCTATTAGTATTTTCTGAGCATTCTCATTAACAATATATAGTTACCAGATCCAAAATCTGGTTACAGTAGAGCTGAATTCTTGTCTAGTGTTCGCATGCAGAACATTTAAAGGCTGTTTGAAAGATTCAGTGAATATCCCACAGTTAATAATTGAATCTAATTCTAATATCTCTCCAGCAAACATTCAAAGTATTCTTATTTATAAATCATTTTATTTTAGGCTTTTACGATGTTGCTCTTTTAAGGAATGATGCTGGAGAACAAATATAAGAAATAAACATATACATTAACATGTAAAATGAGCTTTGTGTAACTGAAGCTATTAAATAGCATAGCCTGAGGAAAGCCCCTTGAAAATGTCTAACTGAAAGAAAGAAATATATTTTTATCAGACATATTTCCTAGCTTCCGGCACAGCAGAACATTGAAATTGAACCATTCTCTCCAGAACCTTTCTATGCTTAAGGAAAACTCAAGTTTCAAGACTATGAGATTTAGTAATAATTTTTTTTCCATCCTGAGCTACTTAAGTAGGCTTTATGTATCAGAAAAAGAAACAAAAAAGAAAGGCAGCACTATGGACATGCCTGACCCTTCTTATTACAATTTGTGTTTTTTGGTAGACATCTTTATTTACTGTTTGTGATTGACATTAGATATATATGTGGTTAACTGAAACATACATGCTTTAATTTTTCAAACAATGTTTTAAGGTTATAAAATATTATGGGAAATTTGAAAATTAAAAAAAAAAATTAGAATTACCTATACGTCTACCACCCAGCCATAACTACTAATAAAATGTTGATGAACATATTTCCTTCCAGCCTTTTTATTTTCACAATGCATATAGAATACTGGGTTTATACTGTATCTTTTTGGGTAGGTAGTTGCTAAGTTGTGTCTGACTCTTGTGACTCTATGCACTGTAACCCACCAGGCTCCTCTGTTCATGGGATTTCCCAGGCAAGAATACTGGAGTGGGTTGACATTTCCTTCTCCAGGGGATCTTCTAACCCAGAGATTGAACATGTTTCCCCTGCATTGGGATTCTTTACCACCCACCAGGGAAGCTCAAGTAGACTTGTATGCTGCTTCATATTTAAGAAGTGGACTAAACAATCATGATTCATTAAACTCCATCACGGATTTTTGACCAGAATATTTACATTTAAAAGAATGGTTTTTTTTACTATAGAGCTATTCTTGGTGTGTATTAAAATATATTCAAACTAGCATACATATGAAGCCAGTGTAAACAGCTACTTCTCTCTCAAGTCAATACATAATGTTTACCAATATCTATTGTATGAGCCCAGAGTGAAATCCATTGTATTACTTAATAATTTTATGTATGTCACAGAAGAACTAGGCTAATGCATTTTTATTTTAATCATTATTCACATAATAATCGTCATCTATATTAGTAATCAGTAATAGCTATATACAGCTTAGCACAGGTACTGCTCTAGCACTTTGCAGATATTACCTTATTAAATTCTTATTAACCACATATATACTTGGTGCCTTTCCCTTCATTTTATAGACAAGGGGGCTAAGGCAGAATGACTTGGCCAAGGGAGATCCAATGTCTGCCCTTGAACCACTGCTCCGTATTGTCTCAGAAATTAGCTCACATGTCCAGAAGTCAAGGAAATGTATCTTAAAATGCCATTTTTATTTATTTGGTTTTTTTGCTAAGACTCCTTCTTAGTAATGGAATTCTCTTTGCCTTTGATCCTAAAATAGCCTGATATGGGGAAGACTAGTACGATATGGGGTGTCCAAAGGGAAAGGTAGCATAGGAGTGTTTGGGTAGAGTTAAAGGTGATGGTTAGTGAAAAATAGAATGATTAGCTATTATGTTTAAAAATTATTTGAAAAGAAACATAGTTTTGAAAATCATAATGTATGAACTTTCCTGAAACCACTGGTTTCCTTAATTTTTTAAATCTCCTTCAGTTCAGGGATTTAAAAAAAGAAAAAAAAAAACCATATCACTTTGGAAGCTATAACTGGAAGATTTAAGTGTGAGAGCCAACTGTGACTAGAGTTAAATGAGTGGGGTTTCTTATTGGTATTGGTATTGGTATTGATACTGGTATTGGCATATGGTACTGGGTTGGCAAGAGAGAGTGGTAGACAGAGAAAGGGGAGAGAGTGAGGCACACGGTGGGTAAAAGCCAATTAGTAGAGAGGGTGGAGGTTGGAGGTCTCAGACATTTTGCATCTCTTTAGTCCATGTCTGAATTAACATGCTTTATCTGTTCCTGTGTTTTGTTCTAGTTGCCGTGT
Source organism: Capra hircus (assembly GCF_001704415.2). NCBI lineage: Eukaryota > Metazoa > Chordata > Mammalia > Artiodactyla > Bovidae > Capra > Capra hircus. Next base: position 66,882,792 of record NC_030816.1, read on the forward strand.
CCTTAAGGAATCAAAAAGTCATTTTACCCCAGTCACTTGATTCTTACCAGGTATCTGTTGCAAAAAGTGTCTCTATTCCAGAGCTCAGAGCTTTCACACTCTGCTTTGAAGCAACCAAAATTGGCAAGGAAGACAGCGAATGGATAGCTTTCTCCTACTCAGGTGCATCCTTCCCACAATTGCTCAGTTTCGGAAAGACCAAGAGTGGCTACTTTCTATCATTTTTTGGCTCAAAATGCTTACTAAACAGTGCTTTACCTGTGAAAGATAAGGAAGATATTTTCACAGAAAGCTTCGAGCAGCTCTGCATTGTTTGGAGTAGTTCTTTGGGCTCCGTTGGTGTAAATTTCAAAAGAAACTATGGAACAGTTTCATGCAATTCTACGATTAGTAAAGTTATTCCCGGGAATGGGAAATTGTTGCTGGGCTCCAATCAACATGACATTGGCTCCCTCAAAGGGGACATTTATAACTTTCGACTTTGGAATTTTACCATGAGTTCCAAAATCCTCTCCAACCTCAGCTGCAGTGTGAAAGGGAATGTGGTGGACTGGCAAAATGACTTCTGGAATATCCCAACCCTAGCTCTGAAAGCTGAAAGCAACCTCAGCTGTGGTAAGTTTGTGGCATAGTCACTCTTTTTTTTTTTTTTCCCATTGTTCTGTGAATATGTTTGTCAACAAGAAATTATATAGACAGACATCTTTGTATATGATTGCAAACCATACATATTCAACTAAAGCTTTTGGTCTTACCATTTTTAAGTTTTTCCTATGCCATAAAATATCACACAGCTTTCCCCAAGCATAAACAACAGTTACAATTATTGTGTCTTAGATAGAAATGTTAACCCCAGGACCAAAACAAAAGAAATTAATGTTACAGTTTTTAATCACAAAGCTGGTATAGTGAAAAGCTGATCTTTGTCATCCTGGAATGCAGTTTCCATTACATTACTTAAACAACCATCACCTTAAAGAATGGTATGTATTTAGCCAATATCAGAACAGTCCATTTTATGGAAAATCTTGATAGTCAGGAATTGTCAATTTTCTTTTAACTTTTCCCCCCACTTACTTGAAAATGAGGATTTGTTGTTTGTTTCAAATACTCTTCTCTTTTTGGTTGCTCTTTGAGAGACTTTAAATGCATTATTATTGTAAGTAGCCAACTGCAAGTATTTAGAGATATAATTCCATGTTATAAAAGTTATATTAAGAAATACTTCTATAAAGTATTCCCTATGTATATAAGTCAATGGAAGTCCTTATTTTACACTAGGACTGAGTCACATATAAAAAGTAGAAGTTCATTATCAATTTTCAATGTTACATGACTAAATCTAAAGTGTTGATAACATGTTTTTAGTCTCAGAGTTAACTCTCAATAAAGGAGGGAAAGATGGGGCCTAATATTCAAAAGTCATCTGTAAGTGATTTTGCAGGGAATTCTATCACAACTTGAGTCCCAATACTTTCAACAAAATAGGAACCACTATGAAGACCTGTGGAGAAGGCAATGGCAACCCACTCCAGTACTCTTGCCTGGAAAATCCCATGGGCAGAGGAGCCTGGTAGGCTGCAGTCCATGGGTTTGCAAAGAGTTGGACATGACTGAATGACTTCGCTTTCACTTTTCACTTTGATGCATTAGAGAAGGAAATGGCAACCCACTCCAGTGTTCTTGCCTGGAGAATCCCAGGGACAAGGGAGCCTGGTGGGCTGCCGTCTATGGGGTCGCACAGAGTCGGACATGGCTGAAGCGACTTAGCAGCAGCAGTAGCATGAAGACCTGAGGCCCCCTGTCCTATATCCTTGACCTATGTTTGCCCTTCCAGCCTGGGAAACTCCTGTCACCCACCTCCCTGTGTGGGCAACCCATCTCTCGGTGTGGTCCACGGCGCTCCTACAGATGGTGGGAGGCTGTTATGTGATGTCACTTGAAAGGTATTTCCTTGTGGGTTGTTGAAAAGAGGGCAAACCACAGCCCTGTTCCAAAAGGAGACTCTGGACCTTTGTAAGAGTCAACGGTGTGAACCAACATTCTCTCAGTCTGAGACTGGCTACGGAGGACAACCTTCAGGGACTCCTGAGAAGTCTTTCACTCAGCAAGGAAATTGAGAAAATCAAGTGTGTGTGTTTTGTGTGGGGTGGTGAACAGTGAGGAGAGGGCATTGGTACACTTCCTACAGTCAAGGTGATTATCTTTAGGGCCCTGTTTTCATCATATCATTGGCCATTATTTAAAAATCATGGACTGTTTAACAATTGCATTTCTGTGGGTCAGTATTTGAGAATGATGACCATCAGAAGAAAATTAGAAAAAGAATTTGGCTATGTACATTAATAATTGCTAAATACTTAAATGATGCTTTAATATGTACTATGCTCTAAGTACTGTTTTAAGCACTTTACACATTGGAACTTATTCCTGCAACACAGATCCCATGATGTGAGGTTTATGATTAACCCCATTTTGCAGATGAGTAATTGAGGTACAAAGAGGTTAAGTAACTTCCCAAGGTCATTTAATTAATAAGTAGCCAAGTCAGAAATTGAAGCCAAAATGTTCAGTTTTAGAACCGTGTTTCCCTAAACTGTCTTTGAGAATAAGCAGAACTAGAAGACAAGATGTACTGCTAGAGTAGGCAAGCCAATTCTTGTCCAGATGAGTGGGACGGAGGCCCAGGAGCCATCTCTGGCTACAGAAAGCACTGCTGGCCAGAACACTAGCTTTCTCAGGTATTAGCATGGTATTCGTTTTAAACAAAATTAATAAGGATTTCCCTCCTTTAGTGCTTAATACCTTATTATAATAAAATATGAAGAATCTAAAAAAAATAAAAATAAAAAAAATAAAATATGAAGAATCTAGTATACAAAATTTCTAAACTTCTCCTAAGAAATCCTCTAGGCCAGGCATTGGCAAATGAGAAGGGCCTATGGTAGATCACTTGTTTTGTAAATAAACTTTTATTGGAAAATAGGTTTTGTATCACCTGTGGCTGCCTCTGTGCTCCAACGTAGAATAGACTGATTCTGAGAGATGACCTGGCCCACCATCCTAAAGAAAATCTGCCAACCCCTGAAACTAGACCAAAAATCAAAGGGTCTCATTTTCTGAAGCACACACTTTGAATACTGGGAAAGACCCGCTAGATCTCTTGAGCCAGAGATAACAGGCCAGTCACTTAGGGCTCATTTAGCCCATAGGCATGAGTGGTGGCAACACTGATTTGTTTTCATTTATTTACATTTCCATGCAGTGCTTTTAAATAAGGATTGATTTCCAACTTTAAAAAACTAGATTCCACATAAATATGAATTTTTGGATTCCCTGGTTTAAAAAAAATACGTACCTTAGTATGTCTGACTGCCTAACCAACACAGCTGGAAGTAAATGGTGACGACCCCCTTTGAAGGGGCTTTCCAAGTCCCCTTTGGCCCTTACCACCCCCTGTTTTCTCCCCACACCAGCCCTGTTTAGATTAGCTTCTGGCCAGGGCTTCCCTGGTGGCTCAGAGGTTAAAGCGTCTGCCTGCAATGCAGGAGACCTGGGTTCAATCCCTGGGTCTGGAAGATCCCTTGGAGAAGGAAATGGCAACCCACTCCAGTATTCTTGCCTGGAGAATCCCATGGACAGAGGAGCCTGGAGGGCTATACAGTCCACGGGGTCGCAAAGGGTCGGACACGACTGAGCGACTTCACTTCCCTTCACTTCTGGCCCAGGGAGGCACTTATGTTTGGGAATCCCAATTTAGGCCACTCCTTTCACTTTAAACAGGATAGGAAATCGAAGCTTAGAAAAAACAAGCGGCTGAGCCAGTTGGTAGGCTAAAATGCACATCTCCTGTCCTTTTGTCCAGGGTTTATATTTGGGAATTCTCATATTTTCTTTAACACAGTCTTTAAGACTCCCTTCCAAGCCTTATGATTACTGGAAGGCATCAGATATATGCTTGTGGAATTTAGCCATCGGTAAGTTTTCAAAATGACTTCAAAGGAGTAACACAAGCTTACAGAGTCAGTGTCTGGGTTCCTCTTCTTGACATTCCACAGTGACTCTCAGCACCCCCGTTCCTTACATTCAGATATCCTGGACTGGGTTTCAGGAGTAATAACGGGGGAGGGAATTTCCTGCTGCTTAATCATAAGCTTTGGGAGTTGAAGAACCCAAGTCACTTATTAACTGACAGGAAATACCTGTAACAAGAGATTATATCTAAGCTTGTTACTTAAGCAAAACTTGAATAAATGACAAAATGTGTGCTCTATTAACATTTTAACCTTTCCTTTTTTCCGGAACACCACGGCTTTCTGTTTATGGTAATGGTAATTTCCCAAAACTAATGATCAGTACAGTAGCCAATGGGAAAATAGAATTTCATGCCTAACATTCCACTGGCTTGACAATATCTGTTAAATATGAACTTTCATACCAGAATCAACTTGTGACAGAAAAAGAACTGATTTTTCCAAAGGTCTCTTGCTAAGTAAATTTTAATATGGAAATAAGATGATGGAACTAAACTGACTCCTTTTAAAGCATCCTGCCTTTTGTTTCAAGTATTGACTATCCTAGCAATAAAATCAACATGTTATTAATAAATTTTTAAATAATTTCATAGTTGTACTTTTATTTTCCGCATGATGTTCTAAGCACAGTTAGGAAATATATCTAATTAAGAAATTTTCAACAGGTTTTTTAATTGGAATATAATTGATTTTCAGCAGGTTTTTTTTTTTTAAAACATGATTAATCTTGTCAGTCCTTTTCAGAAAGAAATGCTTTATTTAGCAACAATTCTTTTTCTTTTTATATCATCATTTTTTTTCTTAAGACAATTTTATTAAACAGTACTGGGTTTATAACCTCGGTGGGTAGATGGTTTCCCTAATGGACTCTTTAATTATAGGCTCAACCATTTCCCTGTGTTATGATTCAGGTTTGAAAGTGAATAGTGAAAGTGAAAGTCACTTCCAACTCTTTGCAACCCCATGGACTATACAGTCCCTGGAATTCTCCAGGCCAGAATATTGGAGTGGGTAGCCTTTCCCTCCTCCAGGGGATCTTCCCAACCCAGGGATCAAACCCAGGTCTCCGGAATTATGGGCGGATTCTTTACCAGCTGAGCCATAAGGGAAGCCCAAGAATACTGGTGTGGGTAGCCTATCCCTTCTCCAGTGGATCGTCGTGGCCTAGGAATCAAACCATGGTCTCCTGCATTGCAGGCAGGATTCTTTACTAACTGAGCTATCAGGGAGGCCCATGATTCAGTTTTAGGTGGCTAATGTCCATCAATTTTCACAAAGAACAGACAGTGCCTTCTATACCAGTTTTATTTATTTTACTGATGATTGGACTTTCCTGAGGAGTGGTACTGTATAACTCAATGAATAGTTTAAGTTCAAACAAATTACATTTATTTAACAAGCATTTATTAATCACTTCCATTTATTAACCACTGTGAATGTAGAGATAAGATAAACTTTGATGTTTTTCTTTTCTAGACATTTTTAGATTTGGACTGACTTTTGTTTTCCTCGCTGAAATTTTACACTTAATTACCAAGATTTCATCAGCTCTTGGATTCCTATCCTTTCATTTTCGATTGTTACACTTCTGTCCCTCAGAGCCATAAAACTGATTTCACTATTGGCTCCTTCCCTTCATTCCTAACAAATTATTGAGTGTAGCATTTTTAGATGACTGAATTTTTTTTAAATAACAAAGATGAAGTCACTTATTTTTACGAAGGACTTTATCCTTTGAAGATGCCCAAACTCTTCATGAGCATAAATGACATCCAAAAATGATTTTAAATACATTCATGAAAAATTTGAATTCAATTTAGTAACAATTACAAAGAGGGAATTGAAAGGAATTAATATTTGTCTTACTAGTGCAACTCACATGAGAGTTTTAGCTTTGTCAACTATTGTTCAGATTGTCATTAAGTAGGGTGTGAGATGAAGTGAATGGAACCAGATGCCATGATCTTAGTTTTCTGAATGTTGAGCTTTAAGCCAAATTTTTCACTCTCCTCTTTCACTTTCATCAAGAAGCTTTTTAGTTCCTCTTCACTTTCTTCAATAAGGGTGGTGTCATCTGCATATCTGAGGTTATTGATATTTCTCCCATTAATCTTGATTCCAGCTTGTGCTTCTTCCAGCCCAGCGTTTCTCACGAGGTACTCAGCATATAAGTTAAATAAGCAGAGTAACAATATACAGCCGTGACGTACTCCTTTTCCTATTTGGAACCAGTCTGTTGCTCCATGTCCAGTTCTAACTGTTGCTTCCTGACCTACGTACAGGTTTCTCAAGAGGCAGGTCAGATGGTCTGGTATGCCCATCTCTTTCAGAATTTTCCACAGTTTATTGTGAAAACGAAGATCATGGCATCCGGTCCCATCACTTCATGGGAAATAGATGGGGAAACAGTGGAAACAGTGTCAGACTTTATTTTGGGGGGCTCCAAAATCACTGCAGATGGTGATTGCAGCCATGAAATTGAAAGACGCTTACTGCTTGGAAGAAAAGTTATGACCAACATAGATAGTATATTCAAAAGCAGAGACATTACTTTGCCGAGTAAGGTCCGTCTAGTCAAGGCTGTGGGTTTTCCAGTGGTCATGTATGGATGTGAGAGTTGGACTGTGAAGAAGGCTGAGCGCCGAAGAACTGATGCTTTTGAACTGTGGTGTTGGAGAAGACTCTTGAGAGTCCCTGGGACTACAAGGAGATCCAACCAGTCCATTCTAAAGGAGATCAGTCCTGGGTGTTCTTTGGAAGGAATGATGCTCAAGCTGAAACTCCAGTACTTTGGCCACCTCATGCAAAGAGTTGACTTTGGCCACCTCATGCGAAAAGTTGACTCATTGGAAAAGACTCTGATGCTGGGAAGGATTGGGGGCAGGAGGAGAAGGGGACGACAGAGGATGAGATGGCTGGATGGCATCACTGACTCGATGGACGTGAGTCTGAGTGAACTCCGGGAGTTGGTGATGGACAGGGAGGCCTGGCATGCTGCGATTCATGGGGTTGGAAAGAGTCGGCCACAACTGAGCGACTGAACTGAACTGATTGTGATCCACACAGTCAAAGGCTTTGGCATAGTCAATAAAGCAGAAATAGATGTTTTTCTGGAACTCTCTTGCTTTTTCAGTGATCTGGCAGATGTTGGCAATTTGATCTCTGGTTCCTCTGCCTTTTCTAAAATCAGCTTGAACATCTGGAAGTTCATGAAATAGATGGGGAAACAGTGGAAACAGTGTCAGACTATTTTTTGGGGCTCCAAAATCACTGCAGATGGTAATTACACCCATGAAATTAAAAGACACTTACTCTTTGGAAGGAAAGTTATGACCAACCTAAATAGCATATTAAAAAGCAGAGATATTACTTTGCCAACAAAGGTCCGTCTAGTCAAGGCTATGGTTTTTCTAGTGGTCATGTATGGATGTGAGAGTTGGACTGTGGAGAAAGCTGATCACCAAAGAATTGATACTTTTAAACTGTGGTGCTAGAGAAGACTCTTGAGAGTCCCTTGGATTGCAAGGAGATCCAATCAGTCCATCCTAAAGGAGATCAGTCCTGGGTGTTCATTGGAAGGACTGATGCTGAAGCTGAAACTCCAATACTTTGGCCACCTCATGCGAAGAGTTGACTCATTGGAAAAGACTCTGATGCTGGGAGGGATTGGAGGCAGGAGGAGAAGGGGAGGACAGAGGATGAGATGGTTGGATGGCATCACCGACTCGATGCACATGAGTTTGGGTGAACTCCGGGAGTTGGTGATGGACAGGGAGGCCTGGCGTGCTGGGATTCATGGGTCGCAAAGAGTCGGACACGACTGAGCAGCTGAAGCGAACTGAACTGAGGGTGTGAGATGAGTGGTTAGCTATGTCAGTCTTTTTTTACTACAACTTGTACAAATGTTGACTCCCCTCTGTAGTACGATTTTGGAAGAACAGAATACAAAGAAGAAAGATTAACAGCTTTATAGCTTTTCATCAACTGCCCTTTTTCAGAGACTACATTTTTAAAGGAAATTTGACTTTAATTTTTGAGGCTAATATTAAGTAAATACCTTTAAATCCCTTTGTAGTATCCGCAAATACCAGAGGCTATACATAGGCCATATTCTGAAAGCAATTTCTTAATGATAAATATATCCAGGAGAAAGAATTGTCTCTTCTTCCTTAACAATCTTCTGGTTTGTAAATCTATCCACCTGCAAAAATTGATTGGAAGAATGACTTTTTTATGTAGATATGCCAGAAACTGAACTGCCTGCAAATGAAAAGTTTGTGCACATTTTTAATATTTTATGTATTTGTCCATGTAATTTGGTGTATTTGTAATGTAAGATTTCATTTATTCCAGACCTTTCTAATTAAATCTGTCACTTGTATTCAAACCATTTGCACTGAAACAAACTTCAAATGTAATTTCTGTTGCTATACTGAATCATCATAAAATAGTGTTTATAAAGTATCTATAAAGCATTGTTAATTTGCTAAATTAAAAGTACCCAGGAAGGAACAACTGATAATACTGAGAAGCAAATGTTAACAATTTTCCATGACAAGTATGTCACAGAATGAAATTTAGACTTGCTACCATACGATCAAACTGAAGAGATGTTAAAGAATATTGTTAAGTATCTTACTCTAAATCCTAAGTCTTCTGATTTTCTTTCCTTAGTTCCACCTCTCAGCTCTTTGATACCCTGCGGTGGATGTGTAGTTAGCCTGAAAGCTTCTTTCCCACAATGTTGTTCCCTTATCTCCCTTTGTCTTCCAGAGATACTGTATCAGTGCCAGAAGTGGCCTTAGGAGCCTGTGTCTGCCAACATTGTGTGTAATTTGAGCAGCACAGGAACTCTGTCCAAGGGTCTCCTCTCTTGCATGTTATGTTGGCTGAGATTTCCTCAGTCATTTTAAGTTTTAAGAGCTTTTTAGTGTTAAAAAGTTCCTTACTAAAATGTAAATACCTAAAGGAGAAGTAAGGTCCTGCAAGAAGAGGGCATCAGTTCAGTGTGATGGGCAGAAATAATGGGCAGAAAACATTCAAGATCAAATTCTAGGCTAGCTTCAGCTTCTACCTCTCACATACTCTTTCTCCCTAGTACACTTGCTATTAAGTTTTTAATCTTTAACACCGGCCCTCACCCACCCCATCTCTGCTTCCTTTCGTAGCCAGGCTTCCTCTCTTTTTGCATTCACTTCTCAAACATTGGAAATCTACAATTCATTGTTCCCACGCTACTGAAGGGAATTCTGTAGAGCTGTTAGCAAAATTCCAAAGTGAAGGGTCTTCTCAGTCTTTATCATTGTGGACCTTACTGTGTGCTCGATGTGGCCACACCCTCCATGAAACTTTCTTAACTTGAATTCTGTAAAATCATTGACAAGAGCTATTTTTGCCCTCTCAAATCTATAGCTCTCTCTTTTTTTTAAAAAAAAATGATACTTAAATATAGGAAATCTGTGGTTCCATCAAATCTACACCCTAGCTCACATGATCTCAAACACATCTATAGTTTCTGTGGAGTACTTCCTTGCTAGATCATTTACAAAAACATGTACATCTGCTCATGTACCAGATGACACGTGCTACCTCAGTTCCTATTACTTTTAGCCCACCCCACCTGAGTTTGCTTTTCTTCCAGTATTTACTGTCTGAGACCATTATGTATCAATTTCTCAAGTTGAAAATTAGAAATTTTTTTTTTCTGTTCTTCCTATTCTTTCTCCATTCTTCAATTAGTCACTAAATGCTGTTGCTGCTGCTGCTAAGTCGCTTCAGTCGTGTCCGACTCTGTGCGACCCCATAGACGGCAGCCCACCAGGCTCCCTTGTCCCTGGGATTCTCCAGGCAAGAACACTGGAGTGGGTTGCCATTTCCTTCTCCAATGCGTAAAAGTGAAAAGTGAAAGTGAAGTTGCTCAGTCGTGTCCGACTCTTAGCGACCCCATGGCCTGCAGCCCACAAGGCTCCTCCGTCCATTGGATTTTCCAGGCAAGAGTACTGGAGTGGGTTGCCTTTGCCACTAAATAAATCCTGTCTATTCCCTCTTCAAGTCTTGTATCCATCTCTTTCTGTCCTCAGTGGACTCGTGATATGAAGCCTGAATTATTAGTCTTATTCAGGCTTCTTGTATCTCCTCTCTTTTAATTAGTTATGAAGCTTCAAAAGTGATTGTTTTAGATTTAAATCTAATTTTCTCACCAAGTTCCTTTTTCTTTTTTTCCGTTTCCTTTAAGAAAGGGTTCAAAATGTTCACAGTCATTCACAATGCATTCAGTAAACTTTGAGGACCCAGCTACTATGTGTAAGGGATACACCATTGGAAGAAAGACACAAAGTTCCAGAATTCATAGTGCCTGCATTCTACAAGGCCCTGTACAACTATCTATTGCCTCTATATCTGATCATTCCTACCATTTTCTACAAATGCCCTATTGCAGAAATGCTATGCCACTTGGGTTCACAGATGGTTTGACTACATTCTTGGTGTGCACGTGTGCGTGCTTAAGTTGCTTCAGTCCTGTCCTACTCTTTGTGACCCTATGGACTGCCAGGCTCCTCTGTCCATGAGATCCTGTAGGCAAGGATACTGGAGTAGGTTGCCATGCACTACTTCAGGGCATCTTCCCAACCCAGGGATTGAACCCACATCTCTTACATCTCCCGCACTGGCAGGTGGGTTCTCTACCAGTAGTGCCACCTGGGAAGGCTGTTTCTTGGAATTTGTCTCTGTAATTCAGTCTGCCAGTAATAACCATCTCTAGTCTCTTATCCTCTGATCAGTATAGTGACTCCTCATATTTCCAGTTAATCTTTGTAAAGGATTTTCTATTCACCCTTCTCACCAGACTGCTGGTCACATGCTCCTTTGGACCACTATGCATCTATATTTCTCTGTGAAAACTGTGAAGCCACCTCCCTCTCATGTCTCTCTGAGAGCAGAGACATAATTTTAAAGCATTCTTCTAGCCTCCCTGTCTCTCATACTGTTAATGGTGAATGAATGTTTATTGAATGAACATGTAAAGGTCTATAATAAAATCTTGCCAGCTAATATCACAGACCAGAGGCCCAAGGGTTGGCTCTTTCTAAAATAAAATGATTTCTTTCTTGGGCCAGTTCCTTGAGGCAATTAAGAATGAAGACAGTATGCTCCTGAGATGGTGCTAAATTGTTGGGATGCTTTCTGCTTATGCACACAGTTAATCTAATTAGACATCTTTTGTTGGCTCATGTACATGCTCTGTCTTCGTGTACCATTGCCACAGGAAGTTTGGAAAATGTTTAAATATTAGAATATAGTTACTATTACAGAAATGTTCTTTAAAAATTCAATAATGTGTGTATGTATATATATGTGCATTTTCTTATTGTTCAGTCACTCAGTTATGTCTGACTTTTTGCAACCCTATGGACTGCAGCATGTCAGACTTCCCTGTCCTTCACTATCTCCCGGAGTTTGCTCAAACTCATGCCCTTTGAGTCCGTGGTGCCATCCAACCATCTCATCCTCTTTCTCCCCCTTCTCTTCCTGCCCTCAGTCTTTCCCAGAATCAGAGTCTTTTCCAGTAAGTCAGCTCTTCGCATTAAGTGGCCAAAGATTTATGTGTATGTACATGTTTGTATTTATTCTTCTGTCCTTAATCATAGTAAAATATGCTTTGTGATGTTTAGCCCATCTCCCTCAGCCTCAACCTATTGATAAAAGCCTGTTAATAGCCAAGAGAGATTTAGTGCAACAGAGAAAATCCACTATTGCTACTAGAAAATCAGCTCAAAATTTGTTTCCTGCTGAAGATGAGTCAGGCAAAGCTTGAAATAAAAAGGCACAGAGACCAGCTTGAAGTCACGGAAACTTATTTCTGGAATTGCAGCTAGTATGTGCTAGGACCTGTGAACCAAAAGTATGTGTTTTATGAGCATTAATAATATCCATGTTCACTTTTGAAACGTTATCTTTCATGTTCTTATTATTTCATTTGTATGAATTTCCACCAAAGCTTTATAATTTGTTTTGTGAAAAGGTCCTAAACTCTTTATGCACAGCTTAAGGGGTAGTAGCACTTCTTTCCCTTTGATGTGTGGTTAAGGTCAGTAGATTGAGTTAAACATTTTGAGAGAAATTTCAGTAGCTTGATTTTTACATTTGTGGAAATTAAGACACAGACGTTCTTGATGTTAAAATATTACTGGTGGACTCTTCCAGGGCTGCTCCTTTTACACCAACCAAATGATTCATGACTTTTTTTTTGGATAATATCACTAAATCATAAGTCATATTTGTGTAATCTTTCTGTGTTGATCAAGGTTCCTACCTGATTCCACTCCCAGCAGCAGAGCTAGCCAGCTGTGCAGATTTGGGGACCCTCTGCCAAGGTAGGGAGTCAACATCGTCCTCTGGCATGTCTGTTTCTTACTTGCTGTTTTGGAAAATGTAGTTGTCATTGTTTTGAATTTTATCTTCATTTTTACTTGAGAAGCCAGAAACCAGCAAACCAGAAGAATTTCTGGATGTGTTTTAGTTGTGTGGGTGCACAGTGTTGAGAAAGAATGCATTCACACACTGGATGACCACATTTCCATAAAGCACTGAGTTTCTAAAATGTGAATAATTATATGCTATTAGGAAGGGTTGACTTCATTTTTTTTCCTCTATTTCCTCTCAAAAATATTGTCCAGTATAAATATAGCAATACAATATTTTGAAAAAGTATTCATGTCTAAAAAACAAGAGGAAAAATTAAGTTGAATAGTCAATTAAGTTTAAGACAAGGCCATGAGCCAATTTATGATGTGCAATGTAACTTAAATATTAAGATAAAAATAGTTATCTTATTACTAATATGAATGTAATTTTATTAATTATTACAGTGCATAATGACCATACTATGATCAGTATTATAATTGTATATTATGTATTGAATAGTTGCATGCTGAATAATCCATAGTTGCATAAATTTTAAAATATTTTGCTTTAATTTTATCATTGCTTCTTCTGATTATCCATGACCCATTTCCATCCATTTATTCTATTATATACTTCTTTTTGAAGTAGCATTTCTATATGCCACATTAAGAATCATGACCATGCCTTTTGTAAAACTGGATCTTTTATTAAGAAGGTCACAGGATTAAAGTGACAGGTTAGAAGTGAGACTAAATGAATGGAAACCTAAGCTCTCTTTTATAGTTCCAGTGTGGAAGTAGGGTAGGCAGGGAGAAAGGGTGCAACTCATTATTATTTTTCTTTCCTGAGACATTATTTCTTGATATTATTGTTGATGAATACCTTAAGATAATAAAGCCGTTAAGTAGTTTCTTTTGATGAACTCAGTGTGGTTTTAAAATAGTTAAATGAAATTTTAAAAAGCCTTTATTTTGCTTAGTTCAAGCCATGAATTTTTTTTTCTTTTAATCTGAGACTTAGATGTATTTTGCATTACATAAATGTAACTGATTGTTCACAATTTAAAAATATAAAAGATTTCAAAAAGAATCCTCATTCTTAAGTGTTGTATATTATTTTTGAATGAAAAAGTTATTTTAGTTAAGAATAATTTTGATTAAGGAATTCAATATTTTCTAAAGATCCTTTGGAAGGTAATTCTTTTTATAATTACTGAAATGTTTCAAATTTAGGTAATTTTTTTCTAATTAAAAGATCCTACCCAGGGATCAAACTTAGGTCTCCCTTGTTGCAAGTGGATGGATTCTTTACCATCTGAGTCACCAAGGAAGCCCATTTAAAAGAAATATGTAACAAATAATTATTGTACATAGAAATGTACATCTTATACAAATATACTCCTAAGATAAACTAAAGGAAAATTATATGTATACTACTTACATTGTTCCTCCAGAATCCCTTAGATATTATCAAAACATTACATAGGGTTTAATCTTTGAGTTTTAGTAGAATCAGAAACATAGCTTTGACATAATGCTTTGAAAAATCCCTCCTGTAAGGCTTGCCCTTACGAAATCCATTTTGTCCATCATTGTTTAGTAAAGTTATTGGGATCTTTAGACGATTGATGTCATCCACACATTTCATTCTCTTCTTTTTCTTCACATTTATCTTCTCTAGGAGAAGTATATTTTCTTCTGAAATTTTATTTTGCTACTCTCAGTGTATCAGAAAGACTAACTTAGTTTAGATAATTTTCAAGCTGACAGGTGGTGTTCAGACTTCCTTCTCTAGCCTTTCTTTTTATAGACTTGGGAGACTGAGTTCTAGGAAGGTTTCTTCATTTGCTGTGTGATCATCAGCCTCTTGATAGCAAACTTAAGTCTAGAATCCGAATGTTCTTTCTCCATTCTCTTTGTGCCAGTTCCAGACTCTTGTACAAGATGGCACCAAAGACCATGGGAATAGATTCTTAATGTGCTATAGAAGGCATTGCTTCATTTTATACATTATAACCTTGAAACTTGTGTTTAGTGGCAAGAAATGGTTTCTGTTCCTCCTCTATATATTTTCATGCATCAATTAGAGATTGCTTATCCATATTAACTTTCATGTGCTTTTTGCAAAATTACATCTTTCTCATCTTTATTACCAGCTACTGTAAACCCTCCTAGTACTGCATCACCCACTGTCACCACTAACATGCCTGTTACTAACAGAACCGATAAACAAAGGAATGGTAAGAAATCATTACCTTTTATATTTGTAGTATGTCTGACTTGATGAACACCTGTATTCCAAAGATGGAAATATCTAATGTTCCAACAAATTGTCTGTTGTTAAAATCAATTGGTACATTTGCACATTTGCAAGACTAGTAAAATAAATATCATTTGATTGCCTTGAGTTCCCCAAATAACCAATGAAATGAGTACGCATCTAGTAACACATCTCTGAATTTTAGCAAAAATTTCTTTCAAAGGAAGCTTTCAGGGAAAGACATTAATTAAATGGAATGAGTTTGCATTATACTAGAGAGCCAAGAAGAAAAATATTTATGGCATTTTCAGGTTATTTGCTAAAAAAAACCTGTTTTAAAGAATTTTGCAATCTCAAAAAACTACATAATTTTAGTAATTTAATTTCTCACTGAGGCCAACGTTATGTTCAAACATTTGTGACATTTAGATAATTTTTATATGGTAATACTTTGCTCTTTGTTTTTATTTGTTGAGAAATAATGGCTACCTCCAGTATTCTTGCCTGGAGAATTCCATGGACAGAGGTGCTCAGTGGGCTACAGTCCATGGATTCGCAAACAGTCAGGCATAGCTGAGCAACTAACACGCACACACACATGCACACATTTAGAATGTGATTGGATATTAACTAAATCATAAATCAGTTTTTGATTGACAAAACTTCAAGTAACTGCCAATACTTCCTGTTTTTTCCTTGTACAAATACATTTCTGTTTATATTATTTATAATTTGCAAAGTTACGTAAGATAAGAAATGAACTGGGGAAATGTCAGGTTGATTATTTAATCTGCTACCTATATTGACTACATATATAGCTTTTTGGTAATTCAGAGTAAGTGGTTTCAGTTTCTTCTGAAAAAGAGAAATTCCAATCAGGTGACCACATCATTGCCTCAAACACAGTAATATTCTCAAATATGAGGTATTAGAAACAAAGGAATTTTCTCAACCTCAATCATTTAACTTGCAAGGCCAAGACATCTGTGATGTATCACCAGGGACCAAAACCCAGAGAAGAGAAACCCAGAGAAGAGCATAGTTTTTTTTTTTTCATTTTTTCTTTTGGCTTTGGGGGTTACATCAACTTCCTCTGTAAGGACATTTAAATTGAAAGTATGGAATATTTTACATGAAACGTAGATATAAATTTCATTAGGGTTATAAAGACGTTGATTCAGGGAAGTGTTTATGGTTATTCTGGTAGTTACGCCAAGGAGATTTATGATGGAGCAAAAATTCCAGCAACCCCCAAGAAAGCAAAAGCAGCTGAAATTTCCAGTGCATATTTCACATGGACTCTAGCCAGTAGATGGGAATATTATAATTCTAACTAAGTATTTCACTCTTTGTATGAACATACAAAGAGCCTCTGTGGCATTCGCCCTCTAGGACTGGCACATCCTCTACTGCCCAAGAACGTTTACATGATGCTTCAGAGTCCTCGACTTGGTGGAGTGGAGCTGTATTCACTCAATCATGTCATTTCTGACATTCTTGAAGAGAGCCTTGTTCAGTCCATCTCTCTCTGCGTCATAACCTTCATGGGCGTTTCAACAAAAAAAGCAAATGTTAGAATCAGTTCAAATGGTTTGATTTGGCTACTTTAAAGAAAGAAAACTTGAATTCAGATCATTCTTCATAAAAATGTAATCTGAGCACTTAAAAATATTTGAAAGTCCCCATGTTGTAGAAATAATCTCAAATTGTGTACTCAAATTTGTGCAGCATCTCAATTTTAGCACATCCTTGAACCATCTCTACTATTTATAATAGATTTTTTCCCCCTGAAATTGACTCACTTTTTAACTTAAACATTTATATTTATATGGGAAAATATCACAATTGTAAACTGAAACTAGTATTGCTTGTCTTAAAATAGAAGTGTAAAGTGAAAATAAATATAATGAAAACAATGCTACTGAATTCTCTCTATATCCGATTGCCTTCTCACATCTCAGCACTTGAGGCCTTCATTATTTTTTTTTAAAAGGGAGGGTTCCAAGACCCACTGTAATTAAGTTTTTTGTCTTTGGTATAGTTAAATTTGAAATAATTGAAAAGAGAATTACTTGTTTACCTTGTGAATAAATAGGATTTAATGTCCTATTCTAGACTATCTGAGATCATTCACATGCTATCAGCAATTTCAAATACACTTTTCTTGGGAAACTGATGTAGTAAACATTCTCAGGGCTCAGATCTGATATATTAGAGAATGCTGTTTTGTTCACTATAAGAAAGATACACAGCTATCAGATCTGTTATCTACCTTATCCAGTCTTATAAACTCTGCACTATCAAAGAAATCTACTATCAAAGAAATCTAATTCATTAGTCATGATTTGCTGGTGTGGTGAGGGAAGAGGGATTTAAATTGTTTGGCAATCCAGATGTATTTTTTGAGTATATCAAGAGAATTTGTTTTCATGGCTTTAGTGAAATGTCCCTATTCCCTTGCATAAAGTTTTTTTTTTGTTTGTTATTTTTCAATAGGATTTTAATCTGATAGTTCAGATTATATACTAAGAAAATCTTATCTTTTAAGCTACTTTTCACAAACATATTTCTATATGAGGAACAATTTAGGTATTCCCACAAATAACCTTTGTGCCTTTTCTACTGCATTCCCAAGAAAAGCTCTTGGACGTATTATTATTTCCATTCCAAATCATATGTTCCATGCTTGAAGCATCGCTGTACTGTGGCTGAATGTTAAACTTTTGTGAGGTTAGCACAAGCAGTCAAAGTAAGGAACTGACTCTGTTAGTCCTTATTATTCTTCTAAAAACCTACAAGTGCAAATTGTATCACTGCTTCTAGTTTCTCACATACATTTCACTACTCAAAAAATTCACTCTCAGGGTATTCATGTGGACCCAACAATCAATCTAGCTTTATATACCAAATAACTTAAAGAAATTGTATGTGTGATGAGCAGTACTCTAGTCATATAATAAATGCCACTGTCTACTATAATTCCCTCTGCACCAGTCAAAGGAGTCATCTTGAATGTAAAATAGCATTTAATTTTTACTTTAAAATCTATCTTTTCAAGTATATGTTTTAAAACCCACCTGTTCAAACCTACTTCATTCCCTTGAATGGAGAATAATCTCATTTCTAAATGTTCCAAAAAATTCTGAGAAGAATGTTAAGAAAATTAAAAAAGGAAAAGATCTACAGCCAGGCATATATTTTGATACCAGATCTGTTATGGCAAGTAATGGTTTCTTCTTTGAAGTTTTGTGGGGCTGGAAGAGTCATCTAATTGGAAAAAAGTGTCACGCATTCTTTAGACTGGGATGTCATTATTAGGACAATACATACAGCTTTTGAAGTCTCTGGAACAGATGAAGATTTGTGAATAGCTTTCTTATTGAGAAACCATAGGATTTATAGGAGAAGGTGACTTGATTACCAGGATGACCTGGAAAAGTCTGCATTGAGGTGTCTCAATTGTGCATTTTCTGCAGTGGCAATGCTTAAGTAAGTAAAGTCACTCAGTCGTGTCCAACTCTTTGTGACCCCGTGGACTGCAGCCCACCAGGCTCCTCAGTCCATGGGATTCTCCAGGCAAGAATACTGGAGTGGGTTGCCATTTCCTTCTCCAGGGGATCTTCCTGACCCAGGGATCGAACCCGGGTCTCCCGTATTGGAGGCAGATGCTTTAACCTAAGCCAGTTATTTCGCTGCAGTCCAAAACCTTTCTCACCAGACCTTCAGTGGATATTTTATCTTGCTTTAACAATTCATTCTTGCACATTTCTTTGGATTACTTGTTGACTGCATTACCCAAAAATTTTAAATAAGTATAAAAAGTAGACAGCATTGAATAATTTTTGCTGAATATATAAATATCTCATTCTGAGGCCTCTGAAGCAGGACTATATGAAAAAAGATCCATAGCATGGGCGAATCTCCAACACTTAGGGGTAGGTTGTTTGGTATAGTCATAGATTTTATTTGCCATAAACAACATAATACTGGAAGAGTCCTATAGGGATTTAGACTGACTCTGATATGGAATGTCTTTCTCATTTATAACAACAGTGAATTAGAAAAAAAAGTGAGAAATATTTTAAATTAAAAAAATCTTAAATGGGATTTCAGAAATGTGAGTAATTAAAAATACTCATTTTTAATATTTTGCAGGATTCTCCTGAGAGGGCAAGACTGTAATTCCTAACACAGACACATGCTTTAGGTCTCCATCTAGTGGTAGCTCGTCAGTTTTAATACTTAACTGGCATCAGGGAACATGCACAGAATACCCCTTGATTCCTAACATTGGTGTAGCATCTTGGACTTCTGGAACTTAAATTCCCTCTGAGTCATTCAGAATGTCCACGATTTGATATGATAAGGTCTACAGTGTAAATTTGTTTGTTTGTTTGCCTGACTTAATTATCATTTATTTTACATACACGCCTGTAATTTTTCATTCAGAATATTTTTTAAAGGAAGATAAAGTCAAGGTTATTAAAATATCTGAAGAGTTTTAGAAGCTGGACTTCCAATAACTTAGTATGCATAAATTAAATAAATATCCTTGGACTTACACTGATCTCATAGACATATTATTACATCTGGGAGTGGTGATTTTTTTTTTTTTTAAGCATGAGTTTCTGACCCCTATACTGGAAAACATTCCTTTAGGAGTGTGACTGGAATTTGCATTTTGGTAGATTTGGGAGTTCCTAGGAGATATACTTTTGTACTTTTATGTACTACTTCCCCCAAATCTTCATTAAATCTTTTCCCCACTGTTTTAATAATACAGTTTTACATTTGCTATGCATATTTTGGCTTCCCCAGTGGCTCAGAAGTAAAGTCTCCACCTACAATGCAAGAGATACAGGTTTGATCCCTGGGTTGGGAAGATCCCCTGGAGAAGGAAATGACAACCCACTCTAGTATTTTTGCCTGGGAAATTCCATGGACCGAGGAACCTGGAAGTTTACAGTCCGTGGAGTTACAAAAGAGCTGGACATGACTGAGCGACTAAACAACAAACAACGTGTATTTTACTCATGTTTCTAAGCATGGAGATAGATGATTGATTGACAATAATGAAGAATCAATATACTTTCTCTGCATGATCTACCATATTTAAAAAGAGTCTTTTTCTCATTACTATTTGTAGTAAGATATCCTTTAGCACATATCTAGAGAAATTTAGCAAACCCTGGCTGGTCAGTTTGATTTTTATTAAAAAAAAATGTGTATATATATATGTATGGCAGACTACTTTAAAGATTGCACTTCTCTCCTGCAAAAAAGCACAACTTCCTTCTGATATAGGATTTTCTTTTACAAGCAAGTCCAGTTGAAAGTCCATCTGCAAATATTCTTTGTTTTTTCCTCCTTTACTTGATACAATTGACGGTACTTATGGAATTTTGATGAGAAAATCTGGTGAAAATGAACCCAACAACTTAAATAGAAGAAAATGCTTTAGTGGGGCAGGGGAAAGAGGATAGAGAGAATAAGGGTCTGTGGGTGAAAAATATGTGATACCTGTTCTTTTCCAAATTAAATTCTGCCCATCATCTTACTCAAGTTTTCACATCTCAAACTATCATTCTTCATAATGTTAGAAAAGGATAATTTTTGGTTACAGGAAATCAAATTATACATGAAAAATCATTTAACAGACAGTAGGGAGAAATGTATAGAATTAAGAATTATGAAGGAACATTTATAGGTGATAATTTAGAAGCAATGACTTATCTATAAGTAAACTAAATGATAACTATTTCTAAAAAGTTGCAAGGTCACTGAAAATGACCTGTACAGAAAATTTCTGTACCTATGTAGAAGGCATTTCTTAGTTGCTCAGTAGTGTCCAACTCTTTGCTTCCCCATGGGCTATACAGTCCATGAAATTTTCCAGGCCAGGATACTGGAGTGGGTAGCCTTTCCCTTCTCCAGGGAATCTTCCTAACCCAGGGATCGAACCCAGGTTCCTGCATTGCTGGTAGATTCTTTACCAGCTGAGCCATAGGGGAAGACCTTGTATGAAATTATGTCATTATAAATGTAAGCTGATAATTGTATGACTGTAAAATATAACTAATGGACTGAATCCTATTTCCAATGGACAGATGGGATTATTTATAGAATTTCCATAGTGATTCAAAACATCCTTCCTCACCCCGAGGTGAAAGTACAGAGCAAGGTGGCAGAATGGGTAAGTGGATTGTAAAATTTCTGTTTGGGGGCTTTAAACTAATCTCTGGGAATCTGGGAAACACTCTGCTGTCTAACTGAACCCACAGATCATACTGAAATAAAGATACTGTTCATTATAAATGTATGGAAGTGTAAGTGAAGTATTGCACCTTTGAATAGAAAGTGAGGTATAGTTGAATAAAGGACAAGAAAGTGAGCCTAATGGGCTATTATGTCAAATAAGAAAAGAACAGCACAAATGGAAAAGTATTTTGAGAGGTATCTTTATTTACGGTAATAGTTGTACATTTTTAGCACTGTTTTTGAGTCTTTGATTAAAAAACCAAGCGTATAAAAAGTATATCATGAATATCTTCCACCCATCCTTGACACTCATCTGCCTGGAAACCAACTGATCTGCTTGAAAATCACTGTGAATTTTTCCTGTTTTTTTTCCCAAGAATTTGTGAATGTAAAAGAAAATGACTATACATTCTTATGTTTTTCTTTTTACATTAAAAATAGAATATTGTACACACCATTCTACACTGTACTAGATATTTGGGTTATAATTTATTTAACCAGTATTCTGCTGGTGGAAATTTGGGTAATTTCTAATTTAAAAAACTGAACATTTTATTTTATTATTTTATAAATGCATGTTATATATATACATTATATAAATATATAAATACATTTTATAAATACATGTTAATGATTTTTTCCTTCTCTGATATAATATGAAAAATTTAATTTCCCATAGGTTTATATTTTTTATTATTTTATTTCCTATCTACAGCATACTTTGGGACCCTGTACTGCTTTTATTTACTACTACAGTTCAGACAATTTTTGTGGAAAAAGTAATTTGTCATTTAGGTATACATTCTGAAGTAAGAAAAATGGGTTTCTTATGTGGTAGGGCATATACCAAGGCCGCATTTCTAATAAATGTGGCCTCGGTAGCAAAAAAATGTTACACCATACACTGAGAGATAGTGATGATAATACTTTATATATATAAAACTATATGTACTTTCTTCAGATATGTGTATATGTATATACAGTTGAAGAATGGTAGGAAGACATAGTTTTATTTTTAAAGGCTGTACCCTTTGCAACAAGTTACCCACAGAAAACAAAAGTATGTAATTAACAACTCTGTTACAAAAATTGAGGCGGGGGAGTAAAATCTAGTGGAAATCCAAGAAAAGTACTACTGTCAACTTTCTGGAATGACATATTAACCTTAGTAGCTAATTCAAACACTAGATGTATTGAATTTCTAAATGGAGAGAGAGCTTTACTGAATGAGTTTAATCTTGCATCCCATTTTCTTTCACATTCTTCTTTCTGCTTTTTTAAAGTCAGAATGTTTTCAAAAGATAAAGTTTTTAAATTTATTTTATTGAAGTATAGTTGATTTTCAATGTTGTGTTAGTCAAAAGATAGAATTCTTTATTCTCATTCTCAAATGAACCACTTCTAATGTTATTAATTCTGTAAATCAGCATCCATTGGGGAGTTTATGCTTTAGGCAAGGTATAATTTTACATTTGTATTTATTTCATGCATGGTTTTCAACATAGCATCATTTTTCATCTGAAACTAAACTTAAATGGACATTTCTCCTTAAGACGTAAGATACAAAAGCAGGTGTTTGGTAATAGAGAAAGTATAAGTGGTGTCCCTATTTCATATTATTACTATTTACAATTTAAAAATAATTTAATGCTTCTTTCCAGAATTTCCTAGAATTTACATTCAATTAAAAAATGCTCACAAGGAAGGCTAAATGTGTGTATGAAGTGAAGTGAAATGAAGTGAAGTGGCTGTTGTGTCCGACTCTTTGCGACCCCATGGACTGTAGCCTACCAGGCTCCTCCATCCCTAGGATTCTCCAAGCAGGAATACTGGAGTGGGTTGCCATTTCCTTCTCCAGGAGATCTTCCCAACCCAGGGATCAAACCTGGGTCTCCCATATTGCAGGCAGACGCTTTACCATCTGAGCCAAACAAGACCTAAAAAAACTCTTTGGAGGTGATATATAAATAAGAGAATTTCATGTCAGTAAAGAAATCAAAATATTTTGTGATTGTATTGGACATATGGAAAGGTTTTTTTTTTTTTTCATGGAGAGGAATCCCTTGCTTCATTAAAAAGTTTAGTGCTGAGACCCATAAAAATTGTTAAATGACCACATAATTGTCAATAACAATCCTCCATAATGTTGATCTTTGTTTTTAAAGGTCTATATTGTTAATTTATCATTTTTCTTACTACTGATATTCTTATAAGATGATAATTGCTAGAACAACATGTGTTAATGCACCTCGGTGTTTGTTGAATGAAGAACGTGGAAGGTGTGTATTGTGCTAGTTTCCTGTGTACTCTATTGTGGATAAGTTCTCAGTGTTACAGCTGACTTGAAAGCCCATTGTAGAGAAAGCCCTAATAATACAGGCTAAAGAGGAAAGTATAATGTTTCCATTCAGATAGACTTGGGTTCCAGTCTGGGATCTGTTACTTCTTGGTTGCAGCTGGGTGAGCTATTTCATCTCCGTGAAACTTAGTTTCTTCGTGTAATGGGTGGGAGGATAGTGCAGATAATACCTATCTCATTAGCTGTTGTGAGAATGAAAGAAAAAACATTGGTAAATTTCTTGGCATACAGTGTCTCAGTAACTGTTATCTGTACCTTTCTTTCATTCCTTTAGCTCTTTGGAATTTTCCCAGAGTCTTATTCCAATAACAATTAAGGGGAGAGAAGAAACTGGATTTAAGTTTCTTTTTTTTTAGGTGTTAATTCAAACTCACCATTTCCATTGTATTTTCAGCTCAATTCAACTTTCCAGAATTGGAACTACACTGTGTATGTGGTTAATATCAGGTAAGTGACAGAATAAATTGAGAAATAGAAAGCAGTGTCTAGGGGACTTGCCTAGAGGCCAGTGGTTAAGACTCTTTGCTTCCACTGCAAGGGGCACAGGTTCGATTCCTGTTAGAGAAACTAAGATCCCACGAGCTGCAAGGTATAGCGCCTTCCCCTTTCCCTCCCCCTGCCACGTGCAAATAAACAGGAGTGTCTGATTTACTACTACTCTCTCTCTGTGGTTATACCTCCACACACATACACATGAAAATACAGAAATACACACTATACTCATAATCTTTCTAAATAACTCCATATATTATATCATTGCTTTGCACAAAAAGCTTCAATAGTGCAGTAATGGTTTAAAAAATTTTTGATTGTAGATCCCAATCATTTTTTTAAAAATGTAGCTTGTACTCCCAAAATATATTTGTAATTTTAAATAAATTTTATGTATGCATGTGTGTACGTGTATATTACTTAACCAATATATGTTATCATGTAATATAAATAGAAATTAGTTGCTTCTCACACACCAGTAGATCATCAAGAGCACTCCCTGGTTTGCATGCACCTGTTTGAAGACCATTTTTTCTATAAAATAAGACATCTACAGTGGGATTGCATCCTAGCTTTTCAAAATTAACTTTCACTAATCTTCTATTTAAATACTCCATGAATCTCTAGCAGAAGAGATTTTCTACCTGTGTTATCTACCTGTCTTCCTCTGCACCTTGATTTTATCGTTTTACAGTTTCTAAAGTGTATTTGTGCTGTTCTTTGCTTAGTCACTCAGTCATGTCTGACTCTTTGCAACCCCATGGACTATAGCCCACCAGGCTTCTCTGTCCATGGGATTCTTCAGGCAAGAATACTGGAGTCAGTTGCCATGTCCTCTTCCAGGGGATCTTCCCAACCCAGGGATCAAAGCCAGGTCTCATTTACTGTCCGAGCCACCAGGGAAGCCTTAAACATGTATTCTATGAACCTGAGATATATCAATAATGTATCTCGCAGAAAAGAGGATCAAAGGGTGAAATTAGTTCAGGAGCAAGTTTCTGTATATCTGAGCATCTCAGGTTCTCTCATGTACTGATATGCGTTACGAAATTTTCGAAAGAGAGAGGTCATGTAGTTCCAAGTTTTATTTGGCCAAGGAGCTGATTTGTCTCAGGCTTAAGAAGGAACTAGGACCTCTAAAGACACATTTGCTAACACTGGCTTAGAACATCCTCTCTGCCTCTTCCTCTCACCTCCTCAAGTTCTGTTGCTGATCATGCAGCGGATGAGGTTGATAATGAATATGCACACGTGCATGCTAAGTCGCTTCAGTCGAGTCTGACTCTTTGCGACCCTGTGGACCATAGCCCGCCAGGCTCCTCTGTCTATGCGGATTCTCCAAGCAAGAATACTGCAGTGGGTTGCCGTGCCCTCCTCCAGGGGATCTTTGTGACCCAGGGATCAAACCCTTGTCTCTTACATCTCCTGCATTGACAAGCGGGTTCTTTATCCCTAGTGCCACCTGGGAAACCCTGATAATGATATATCTGTTTGTATTCACAGTTTTCACCTGAGCACTGGAGAGGACAAGATTAAAGTGAGGAGAAGCGTTGTGACTGACCAAAGGTAACGTTGACAAGGTCTCGTAGAAAATGTGACATCTTTTCTTGTGTTCTCTGTTTTGAATGTCCTGTAGAGAAATAAAATCAAGGAGGTAGGAGAGAAATGTTTATTTTGAGTAGCACATTTAAATTATTTCTTTAGCCCTAATGAACAAATCTTCCTTTTTTCCTATAGTTAAAACTGTAATATAAGCCGACTCAGAAATATACATCTGATAAAAAAATAATTCAGAATTGGAACATTTATTATTTTTAGTATTGATAATTCCAGTTTGTGATAACCTATTGCTTATTATTTGAAATTTCATAGACCTTCAAAGAAGAAAAAATAATGATAGTGTTAAGTAAAGTACTTATGTACAGTAGCATCTAATAATATGGGTAATAGGTGCTGAAATATTTTCAGCATTCAAAGCCATCAGCTAATTTTCTGAAGTCTTCATTTTTAAATTTATATCAAGGTCATGACTTAAGCAAGCAGGTAATTTAATAGCTATGTTCATCATATATAAATAGTGGGCATTTAAAAACCAACTGTTCAAGAGTGCTATGTAGTGAAAAAAACAATGTAAACTCCCAAGGAAAATACATGAAGTTGTGTCAGGTAGTATACTGCATCTCCACAGAATAAAAAAAGTCAGCTGAAATGTAAAAGTTTACATCTCTTACTCAGTTTCAATTGACTGAATTGATATGTGTATTTACAACTATAGAGATGGAATATATTTCTTTCCAGGTCATATATTCTTATAAGAGAAGCTAGTAATAAAATTTCATATGAGAGTTGACCAGAGAGTTTTCTTATTTTTTCTTTTTCTATTCAGAAAAATACATTAGAAAAACGCACGTTTCTCTATGCATTAGAAAAACACATGTCTTTAAGATTATATTTCAAATTTACCATTTCTGTGTATGTTCAACAGACTGGATTGGACCATCTGATTAGGGAAAGTTATTGTTTATTTTCTAGAATTGTTCCTTTTTCTTTATGATCTGAAGATCAGAGTAATGTATTTAATGTATCTTAACACTGTCTTCTTGATGGTAACAGGATTTTTCTCCTTGATTTAGCCAAATAAATTCTTCTCCAAACCTTACTGCTAGATCATATTGAACCTGGAATAATGGATCCACAATTATCTGGGTAACTTTGCTGGACACTTTGTCTTGCAGTTGGAGCAGCCCTAGTTCAAAGTGTCTCCAATGCTATCCCCTCTTCATAGGACTCAAACTCAGATTCTAATAATGCAATTTGATGAGAACAACCAAATAAAACATTTTCCAGAAGTATAAAATATATTAAACTCATGCCCTTTGAAAGCATTATCACCCTCATCCTGACCACCTTTATAACCTTCATCACAGCATCTCCTTGGAAACTTCATGTTAAGGTAGGTAACATCCTGCCCTTTCAACCAGTGACAAAGCTAAGACCACATAAATTGCCCAACATCAACCAGCCAATGTGAGAAGCCAAGATTTCTGACTACATGCTCCCATGCTCTGGTCCCATTTACTGTGATTCTTCTATTCCCTGATGATACTAAAATCAGTCATCATGAATATACGTCCACACCTTAGAAACTCTTGTTGGAAAGACATTTAAATTCGTGGAATCTCAGTTTCCTGTCTGTAACGCCAGTGGGTAATTTTATAAAAAATTATAGGGAGAATGAACTTGGAGTGTATATGGGAAAATCCGTACATTTTGTTTTTCTTTGGTATGAGCTTCTGGCATTGCTTTAAAATTTGTTCTTACCATCTTTATCTCCATCTTTCCTTTCTGCTCTCTGTTGCTTTTATGCTCATGGATGAACCTTTGTGATCTCTCATAGGTTTTCTCAAAGTTACAATCTGCTAGTCTTACACATATTCTTTTTTTCCCCAACCTTTCCTTTCAACTGAACTGTAACACCTAACACAAACCCTAGCTTTAGATAATGCTATCATAATCTATTGCCTAGACAGACAGGAAACCAGAGCCACAGAGACTGATTTATTCAATTAAAGAATGACTGATAGTAACAACAGATAGAACTGGATTTTGCAGAACTGTAAAATAGTTTCAGTTTCCAGGATGAGAGAGGGAAACAACACAGATAAGAAGTGAAAATGCATGGTCATTCTTGAATTGCTGAATTTGGGTCAGTACCATCCGAAACATACTGTTTTCTCAATATTCAAGGAAAGTAAAAGTTCACATTGCCAGCTCTTAAGTTCTCAGTTACTGGAGTGGTGAAGTTTAGCATCCAGTAATAATTTAATCAAGGGATATTTTTTTAATAAGTCATTTAAAAATTATTATAACAGTTCAACATTATATTCACATCTGCGTTTTTCTCATCCTGAAATATGACGTCTATATGAACAGTAAGCAGTAAGTGATTTTAGAGATAAATAGCTCTTCAGAGTAAACTATGAGAATTGTGAAGCACAGATATTTCGGGGGAAAATAGGGCTATTTTAAAATTTCACCTAACGTTGAATATTAAAGATTTCAGTTATTTTTCTTCTTTTTAGTGTCACAAATATGTTACTACTTTATTTCATTTATGTTGATACCCATAGTATTTCATAAATCAAATATGCCACTGCCTCTCCTCTGAGGACTTCGTAGTTATTTCAGAAACAATGCTACTGGGTTCACTTTGGCATCTTTTGCTTTCCCTTTTGACTATGTGTGTGATTGCAAGTGAACAGGAAATTATATTACTTTAAATTGTAGAACCAGAGTTTTGGTGGGTGTTTTAGGATATATATCTCTGCTTCCCATAGAGATACTTTCTTTTCAAAGACAAGCCAGTTCAAGCAATATATAAACTTCTTCAGTAACATGCCAGCCAATTACTGAGTGAATTTCAAGTACTTATTTTGTAACTTTTCAGTGTACAGATTACTAGTAAATGCTTCATGGAGATAGAAAAGCATTTTATCACAATTCTGGAGAAGCTTGCAACATATTAGTAAATAATAAGAGTAATTTAAAAGTTAATTGTTTAATCAGATTAGTTAAAATTCTAATTTTCCTTAAAAAACTTTGTTTTTGACTTTAAAGAAACAGTATAGAATTAACCACAAATATGATTCTTTCTTGCATGTATGCTATAAAATATTAAATATTTATTAAAAGAAATGGGGTAATAAGATAGATAATGTATGCAGTATTCTATAAAATGTTCATATTGAGATTTTTTAAGGTTATAAGTTTTAAACACTTTTTTAGCATTATAATTTGTACAGGGACAGAAGTCTTTGAATGCTTTGATGTATTTCTTAAATCTCAGCACTTCACAGTTACCCTCTTACTACCATATGCAAATGTTCTGTTTTTCCACCAAAAAAAAATCTGACTGGTCAGCAATGGCAACAACAATTCTATCTGAATTGTTTTCCTAGGTTGGTGATTTTGGCCCTTTTGGTTTATAATGCTACCAACAATCCCACTTTAGAAGGAAGAACCATTCAGCAGAAGCTTTTAAGAAATAATGAGTCCCTGGATGAGGGCTTGAGGCTACATACAGTGAATGTGAGACAACTGGGTAAGTGCCTTTAATTGTTTTATTATATGTATTTATGTGACTATAGAACAGGTTAAGTTGAAACAAAATCAACAAAAATATTCTTCCTTTGTGTGTTTACTTATTTAAAGCTATTTTTCTGATGATGTTGGTGACATTTTTAACAAATGCGTGACAAGGTTAGCATAAAAGATAGCACCTTGATACCTATGAATCCAAGGGAATGAAAGAGGCAGATGGAAGTTGATACCCTATTTTAGGAATCTGTTGTGAAAATACTAAGAATATGAGCAAAATGCCAAGATAACCTTGACCAGAGTTCGCTTCAACTTTAGGAATAAAGAGAGCGTGTGTATGTGCATATGGGATCTCCAATAAAGTAAATCTTATAAAAGACAATTTCTTGTTATGAAACATCCTCTTCTCTTATGTTCTCTGTCTCTGTTAATGATACCACCATCTATGCAGGAATAGACCAAAAATCTGGGAGTTATCCCAAACCCAGATGGCTTTTGTCACGCAAGTGTATGTTCCTCGATTCTTTGTCTCGTCACAACAAAGATTTGGAGTGACGGACATTAAAGCCCCCTCGGCGTATCATAGCTCTCAGGTCTCAGATAGACCGTGTTATAGCTCTCAGGTCTCGAATGGACCATGTTATAGCTCTTAGACAAATCAGTGTTACAGCTCAGTGTTACGGCTCTATTTTATTTAGAAGATAGCAGGAAAATCCATCTTCGAGGCGTGAGGGCACGTTGATCTAAAGACACCAGAAGAGCGCCCCAGCGCGCGGGAGAGAGAGAGCTGGCTCAGGCTCCTCTATATGTTTCTCTCTCCCTGGGCCTGTCCTATGTAAATTGGGCCGGCCAGGAGTGTTGTTTGTTTTACCTGAGGTCCTCACTCCGGTCCTCGGACCTTCTTTTGTTTCATTTTCGTGGGCTTTTCCCTTCCTTGTCTGTGGCCACCACCATTTTGGACTCCTTTCCCCTGTTCTACCTGCCTAACTGTTTCCTGCCTGGATGCCACTCACATCCTAACCTCCAGCCATAGGCGTGGTGCCGCCAGCACTTCCCCAGACATGCTGTGCTCTTTTCTTTCTTTGCCCACATTTCTTTCCTCCCCTCTCACTGCCCACCTGATGATCACCTACATGGTATGAAGGATAGCCCAAAGTCGCCTCTTCTGTGAAGCCTTTTCTAACATCATTATGGACAAATAGCTATCACTGCCTGGGAGCCTCCACCTCGTGCTGTCCACAGACCTAAAGTACCATCCATATAGAAAACTTGAATTTGACTGGACTTGTTTGTGTTCTCATATATATTTCCTTTAACCAGAAATTTCCTCTGGCTTGAGAATACATCTTATTTTTCTCTTAACACTCTCACTTCCCACCTCCTTCCCAGCAACCAGCACATTCCTGAGCATTTAAATGCATGAATAAATAAATGAATGCCCCTTGATGGGCATCTTTGAGAAAAATAAATGGATCAAAAACATGGATAACAAAAAGTAAAGTAGTCGTTCTAATGTTATGATGACAGCTAACTAGGTGAATTAGTAGAGCTCAAAAGAAAGGGAAACTTTGACACATTTCCTTAGACACACACTTAGGAAGTTGAAGTGAGTGAAGCAGATATTCCTCAGCCTCTAAAAGCATGATTATGACTGCAGCCAGAATTGCAGTGCAACAAGGAAGCAGGCATCCTTGCTTCTCTGAGGAAACCCTCATCTCTAATGTGTCAGCATGCACAGTCTCCATGGGGTCTGCATCTGTAGTTCAACCAACCTTGGATTGACAATATTTGGGAGGAAAAATTCAGACAGTTCCAGAAAGCAAAACTTGAATTTGCCGTGCCTGGCCAACTGTTTACCAAGCGTATGCATTGTATTTAAAACTATGTACATAGCATTTACACTGTATTTATTATTGTAAGTAATCTAGTGATGATATAAAGTATACAGGAGGATGTACGTAGGTTGTTGCAAATGTTACTACATTTTACACAAGGGAAATGAGCTTTCTCAGGTATCAGTATACTGGCAGGGAGAGGAATGTGTTTTCTGGAACCAGTGCCTCAAGGATACAGGGGGATGAGTAGAATACAAAGGCTTCCCTTTCACACATAGGGGTCTCCACAGAAGAAGGAGCTTGATGAATGTAGTTTGTGGCTGACAAAGGAGCCCATGAGGACCAGCCTTATCTCTGTTCCTCAGAGGTTGAGGAATCCCTGAACAGCTCTCTCTGCACACTTGGACGTGTAATTCACACCACTTAGAGCTTCCCATGGAGAAGGCAATGGCACCCCACTCCAGCACTCTTGCCTGGAAAATCCCATGCACGGAGGAGCCTGGTAGGCTGCAGTCCATGGAGTCGCTAGGAGTCGGACACGACTGAGCGACTTCACTTTCACTTTTCCCTTTCACGCATTGGAGAAGGAAATGGCAACCCACTCCAGTGTTCTTGCCTGGAGAATCCCCGGGATGGGGGAGCCTGGTGGGCTGCCATCTATGGGGTCGTACAGAGTCGGACACGACTGAAGTGACTTAGCAGCAGAGCTTCCCAGGTGGTGCTTGTGGTAAAGAATCTGCCTGTCAGTGCAGGAGTTCGATCCCTGGGTCGGGAAGATCCCCTGGAGGAGGAAACGACCACCCACTCCAGTATTCTTGCCTGGAAAATTCCATGGACAGAGGAACCTGGCAGGCTACAGTCCGTGGAGCCACAAAGAGTCAGGACTGAGCACGATGCTACTATACCACTTAAATTCCATATTGTATTGTTATTCTGTAGAAAGTGAAGTGAAGTCACTCAGTCGGCTCTTTGTGATCCCTTGGACTGTAACATACCACACTCCTCTGTCCATGGGATTTTCCAGGCAAGAATACTGCAGTGAGTTGCCATTTCCTTCTCCAGAGGATCTTCCTGACCCAGGGATCTAACCCAGGTCTCCCGCATTATAGGCAGACGCTTTATTGTCTGAGCCACCAGGGAAATCCTTAGGGCTTCCCTGATAGCTCAGTTGGTAGAGAATCTGCCTGCAATGCAGGAGACCCTAGTTCGATTCCTGGGTCGGGAAGATCTGCTGGAGAAGGGATAGGTTACCACTTCAGTATTGTTGGGCTTCCCTTGTGGCTCAGCTGGTAAAGAATCCACCTGCAATGCAGCAGACCTTGCTTCTATAGAAAAATTTCTACCAATTGGGAAAAGAAAAGCTCAGAATATAGATAGAAAAGTTATTTAAATATTTAACTGGTAACTACTCTACCGGTTTCCGGTAGTCTTTGTGTAACTTGCTATTTTTCAGTACTGAAATATGAGATTTTGTTGTTATCGATATAGTGATTTTATTTTTATCTTTAAAGTGTAAAGTCTGAGTTATTTATGTCATAGCTCTCACTCAGACAGTTTCTAGACAATAGTGGGATGATTTGAGGTGAAGGTGTGTGTGCAAGATGTGTGGCCTACAGCTATCTTCTTGCCATTCCCCCAGCAAATTGCCAGATGAAACATGCTTTCAGAGCAACCAGAAGTTGTTTCTATAAAACATGCTGGCAACTCAACAGCAAAACTGTTGAGGCACTATTTTATAGGCTTTTTCTTTGAAAAAAATTAAATTACATTTTGAATTTTTCAGGATAGCTTTCATTTTATGTCAGTTTTTTTGGTTTCCCAATAAATCTGGTTTACTAGGGGCTTCCCTCGTGGCTCATTGGTAAAGAATCCACCAGCCACTGCAGGAGAAGATCTCCTGAAGGAGGAAATGGCAACCCACTCCAGTATTCTTGCCCGGAGAAGTCCTTAGATAGAGGAGCCTGGCAGGCTATACTCCATGGGGTTGCGAAAGAGTTGGACATGACTTAGCAACTAAACAACAACTATTTAATAGTTTTATCTACAAATGGACTTATGTTGGAATAGTATTGTCTGATTCATTTTTATACTTGCATAAGTATATGTTTTTATTTGATGATTTTTTTAAGATACAATCTTAAATATGAAATGCAGCTAATGTTTATTTTTCATAGCTTCTAAACTTTTATAAATTCTGAACATAAAAACCTGTTATTTTAGTATTGCATGTAATAAATACCTAATTACCAACATTGTTGTTTTGCTCTCATCTTGCATGTCTAATTTCAAGAAATAGATTAATATTTCTCATGTTGGGTCTTATTTTCACATAGGTATATGTCACTCTAATGAGGAACCCAAAGGCTATAAATGGCCAAGCATCCAACCTTCTGAATACAGAATGCCCTGTCCAGGGAAACAGGGCTTCTCTGCTTCACGAACATGGTAATACTTTCTTAACTCTTGCCAGCAAACTCCATGTACCTGCTTTCCAGAGTTACAGGCGCTGTTCCATAGATCCCATGCAGTGTATATTAATAGGAAAGAAGGACAGGAATCTCTTTGTACGTCAAATCCATGTGAGGTAAAGATGAGGAAGGTAGGTTACCAAGAAAAGCGTTTTTTTCTCTTTAAGCAACATGCTAATTTAACCTTCTTCAAAGAAAGATGGAGCAATTTGAAAACCAGAGGGAAGTTCTAGAGCAAAGTTGGTGAACAGAGCCAGCATATACGTGACATGACATGTATATACATGACATGACATGATATGACATGCATTTACATGACATGATTGCATATACGTGACATGACATGCCGATTCTTTTTAAATCTTTGGAGTGGTCAACACTGGAGGGGAAAAGAGACATCAAAAAGAAGGAAGACAAGATCCATGTTAGGGCAGTCTGCTAGTGGAGACTGTCAAGAGTGTGGATTTTTCTCTAATTGTTGAATGGAAACCTCAGACAGATTAACAGAGGATTCACTGAATAAGTCAAATCCAGTTCCTCACCCTCCACCCCACCTTCAGTGAGAATTTTCTTGCAGGGAAATTCAGACACTGAAACTGCCCATGTAGAAATATTTTGCCCCCACTGCTGGGTTTGACAAGTGGTGGAGAGGAAAGAAAGGGACTTGGCTTTGGATTGTGGTTCTGCCTCTTCCTGCCTGTGACACCTTGGAAAAGTCCTTGATTTATCTAAGTCTGTTTCCTCATCTATGAAACATGGATTATAATCTGCTTTACAGAGTTATGTGAAATCAAAATGAGATTTTATCTAGAAAGTTCTTAAAGTGGTGCTTGATCCACGTTAACAACTATGCTTTTAAATTTAGTAACCTCATGGAGCCTACACTAGGATATAGGCTACTGCTAGTATTTTTTTTTCCCCCTGATGCATGTGCCTGATTTTTTTTTCCCCAATAAGAACTTTTAATATGAATTTTATGTCCATTGTTATAGTCTTCAAATGAAACTTACCTAGATATCAAGGGAAATTCTAAAGCTTATTATTAACTACTTTTGTCAGCTATAATGTCATGTCTGTGAAACCTTTTACATTTTTTGTTTTATAGTTATAAAGACTCTGTCAACACTTCTGTAGCCTACTGGGGGCCTCCCGATATCTCCAATTGCTCAAGTAAGTGAGAGATGTCTTCATTTCTCCAAGGCAAAATAAGATGACCTCAAGTTTCAGGGTTTTCATCTTCTTTGGAAGATGTTCTGTTCTGTGGTATCATGTGCTGATACCATTGTGATATTAAAAGCTAAGCAAATGATTGTTTGACTCACTTAAAGTAGAAAATACTGTTTTTGCTCATTCTGACTTTCTGTTATACTTATTCTGTAGTAGATAACAATAGTAAGAAAATTTTGGAGAAGAGACTATGTAAATTAAGATTGTGTGTGTGTGTTTTTTTAAGCAGCAAATACATACTTATTTAGTGATTCTGTGGGCATCTCACTTAGAACTATGTGTGAATATTGATTCCTCCAAGTTATTTACCTAAGCTGCTTATAAGCACAGTTTGTGTCTCACTAAAGAAAGACATTAGCTTGTGTGTGTAAAGAAATACTGTTGTCCTGTGAAAATCGTGCTAAGGGATACACACAGGGAACCTGATTTGCTGCTTTACTGTGAAGTAAAATGTTATACTATGTTTCGGATCCCTAGAACTGCTCAGAATACACACGTAAAACTGTATGTTGTTCTTCTGTCATATTTTTTAGGGGAAGCAAATGAAGCTGCCAATCAGATTTTAAATTTAACCAGTGACGGGCAGACATTAAGCTCAGCCAATATCACCAGCATCGTAGAACAGGTCAAAAGGATTGTAAATAAAGAAGAAAACATTGATATAACGCTTGGCTCAACCTTAATGAATATATTTTCTAATATTTTAACCAGCCCAGATAGCGATTTGCTTGAGTCATCTTCTGAGTAAGTCTGTTTGTTTTTCTTCCAGAGAATAATATTTATTGGATACAGGTGTTATGTAGTTTCTCAAAAATCTGAATGCTCAGTGCCCAGCTTTCATAATTTAAATCTCTAGAAGATCCACTGATATTTTCCAAATCATTCACAAAATGTACTTCAAAATTCTGTTTGTTTGGGGTTTTTTTTGAGAAAATAATTTACAAATTGATTAGGATTGCCCACCTGGCTAGATAATGTAAATAGTCCCAGAAAGACATTATTGGTATTTCATTTTTTCATCTGAAAAATGTTAACTGCTGTAAATTCAAAAGATAAATTGTGTATATTTATGTATTTAGCATAAATATAATTTTATATTTAGAATATATTATATATATTTTATATATGTATATAAATTTATGACACTACTTTTTGTTTGCAAAGGAGATACCTAGCAAACATTCAGCTCACATCTTTTAGGTATAATGTGGTCATTGCTGTCTACTATTCCATGGACTGTGACACAAAACAGCCACTACTCTGTGACTGTTATACTTCTGAAATGAAAATGCCTAGGGAAGGGTGAAATATACCTACTTTTACATAATTCAATTTATATCCAATTGTTTCATTTCCTGTGTTAGTATTAAGATATTTGGGCTTCCCAGATGGCTCAGTGGTAAAGAATCTGCCTGCCAGTGAAAGAGATGTAGGGGACACAGGTTCAATCCCTGGGTCAGGAAGATTCCCTGAAGGAGGGAATGGCAACCCACTTCAGTATTCTTGCCTGGAAAATTGCATGGACAGAGGAGCCTGGTCGGCTGCAGTACGTGGGGTCACAAAGAGCAGGACATGGCTGAGTAGCTGAGTATGCACGAATGCTGAGATATTTTTCCTTTCTATTTTCTTTCAACCAAATTTCTTTGATGAAAATTTTCTTTGTTATAATGCATTCTCTAACTTACCTTATGCAAAAATAATTACAAACTTTTTTTTACAGGGTCTTGCAATTCAAAAAATACTTTTATCATATTATTTCCTTTGATTCTCACTCAGTATAAAGTAAGAAGAGGATTTTTTGCATGAGGAAAGAAAGGCTAAAATACCTAAAACACAGAGTATTTGTTTAGGATAACTTTATTGTTGCTTTTCCCTAAAGTATATATTTCTCTTTGAAGTTTACCTCTAGAATTCATTGTTTTAACTGATGTTATTGTGATATGAGGCAATTAATTTAATGGGTATTCGTATTAAGGTCAAAAAAAATTTTTTTTAGATCAAAAGATTTAAGGATGATTTTATTTGGTTTGTATTTTGTCCTGCTGGAAATCACATGTGTGCAGGTACCTAAAATGTGTTCCTTAACAGTGCTATTGTCATTTCTTTAGAGCTTTGAAAACAATTGATGAATTGGCCTTCAAGATAGACCTACAGAGCACAACACACGTGAATATCACAACTCGGAATCTGGCTCTTGGAGTATCATCTGTGTCCCCAGAGACCAATGAAATTTCAAATTTTAGCATTGGTCTTCCAAGCAATAATGAATCATACTTCCAGGTAATAAGTTAGTGGTTTCTGTAATCAATTAGACAAAAATCTCTGATCTTCTGCTAATTGCTATGGCAAGGAGATCTTGGTTCTAGGGGTGGAAGGTAAGTCTGAAGGCTGACTGAGATTAATAGCAGCAGTAGCCATAAGGCATGTCGACTCAGACAGGAGGTATACTTTCAGCTTACCTTCTCCAGGAGGTGATACTGGAATTAAACGTTGAACTATGAGGGAGTACCACCCCACTGGGAGTGGGATATGGGATTAGTTTAATCAGAAGAAAGGGCTTCCCTGATAGCTCAGTTGGTAAAGAATTCACCTGCAATGCAGGAGACCTCAATTTGATTCCTGAATTGGGAAGATCTCCTGGAGAAGTGATAGGCTACCCACTCCGGTGTTCTTGGGCTTCCCTTGTGGCTCAGCTGGTAAAGAATCCGCCTGTAATGCGGGAGGCTTGGGTTTGATCTCTGGGTTGGGAAGATCTCCTGGAGAAGGGAAGGTCTATCTACTCCAGTATTCTGGCCTGGAGGATTCCATGGACTGTATAGTTCATGGGGTTGCAGAGAGTCAGACGTGATTGAACGATTTTCACTTTCCTGTAGTCAGAAGAAAGACCTTTTTAAGGACCCAAAGATGGGAAGATGCATGGTGTGCCAGTATTTCTCAAACTGTTACATTATAACCACCTAGAGAACTTACCAAAACAGATTGCTGGGGCTCCCCTGGTGGCTCAGTGATAAAGAATCTACCTGCCAATGCAGGAGACACAAGTTTGATCCCTGGTTTGAGAAAATCCCACATGACGCAGAGCAACCAAGTCTGTGTGCCACAACTCTTCAGGCTATTCTCTAGAACCGGGAGCCACAACTGCTGAGCCCATGTGCTGCAACTACTGAAACCGCAATAAGAGAAAGCGGAAAGTGAAAGCTGCTTAGTCATGTCTGACTCTTTGCCCCTCTGTCCGTGGAATTCTCCAGACAAGAATACTGGAGTGGGTTGCCTTTCCCTTCT
Organism: Capra hircus; assembly: GCF_001704415.2. Classification (NCBI taxonomy): domain Eukaryota; kingdom Metazoa; phylum Chordata; class Mammalia; order Artiodactyla; family Bovidae; genus Capra; species Capra hircus. The sequence goes on from NC_030816.1 coordinate 66,920,509, forward strand.
CCAGGGGATCTTCCCGACCCACGGATCAAACCTGCGTCTCCTGCATTCAGGCAGATTCTTTACCGTCTGAGCTACCAAAGAACCTAAGAGAAGCCACCACAAAAAGCCCACACACCGCCACCAGAGTGGCCGCTGCTTGCCCCAACTATAGGAAAGCCTGCGCCACAATGCAGACCCAGCAGAACCAAAAATAAATAAACAAATAAAAATTTCTAGGTCCCATCTCCAGAGATTCTAATTTAGGGTCCTGAGTGGATCTCTCAAGTTTGCACTTTTAACAAGTTCCCAGGTATTTGCTAGTACTGCTGGTCTGAGGATTGTATTTTGAGAAACAGTGGTATAGAAGGCTGCTGCTGCTGCTGAGTCTCTTCAGTCGTGTCCAACTCTGTGCGACCCCATAGACCGCAGCCCAGCCCACCAGGCTCCCCCGTCCCTGGGATTCTCCAGGCAAGAATACTGGAGTGGGTTGCGATTTCCTTTTTCAATGCATGAAAGTGAAAAGTGAAAGTGAAGTCGCTCAGTCTTGTCTGACTCTTAGCGACCCCATGGACTGTAGCCCACCAGGCTCCTCCGTCCATGGGATTTTCCAGGCAAAAGTACTGGAGTGGGTTGCCATTTCCTTCTCCAGGTATAGAAGGCTAAGAATGACAGATGAAAATGAGGCTGAACAAGAAATTCGGGGCTAGATTAATGGAGATCCTCTCTGACTTGTTCAAGTGACACTTCAGCAATTAATTGTCAGATTCCTCTTATGAACTAGACAGTGTTAGCCACATGGGCAAATGAAATGATTGAAACATCATCCTTGACATGGGAGAACACCTAAGTGGCTGGCATGTCATACTTCTTAACTGTGGAGATAATTCAAGATAGAATATTTAAAAATCTGGATATAAGGAAGAACTTTTTTTCTGCTTTGGACCAGCGGCTCTTTTGGAGTAATTCTGTTTCACATCTTAAGAGTTAAAAAGCAGTCAGCGTCAGTCTCATTTCAGGTCCATTTGCAGGAAAACACTCTTTGGCGTAATCTGTGGGTTCAGGAAAAATGATACCCAAGAACGCTCATAAAACTTCAGCTGCTTCCTCAGTGAAAAGATACTCATTCTCAGCAATAAAACAAGTGAATTCCAGTCTTTTTTTTTTCTGATAGTTATTTTTTCACAGTGTGTTTTGAGAAAAATTCAAAATCTATTAAGTGCAAATCTAATCTTTATTCTTGAAAATGTCAACTGATTTGTAGATTTCTCGGCTTGAGTTAAACTCTACATTTCTTGTTTTGCCACATTTGCAAAGCTCGAATAAGATCCAGGCCTTTGTAAGGGACTCATACTGAGGGCAGAGACTGTGGTGGAGGTAAAGAGGAGACGAAGCTGAGTCTTGATGACGGCAGTTACTGTCCTAGGGAGTAAAGTTATCATTGCAATTTAAATATACTTACTCAACTGGTGTCTGTGTGTGTGACAGATGGATTTTAAGAGTGGACAAATGGATCCTTTGGCTTCTGTCATTTTGCCTCCGAACTTACTTGAGAACCTAAGTGAAGAGGATTCTGTATTAGTTAAAAGAGCACAATTTACTTTCTTCAATAAAACTGGACTTTTCCAGGTAAGTGTTCATTAACTTACTATTTTTCAATCAGAAATAGTTTCCTTGCTTAAAATGAAAGATAAAAGTTCAGGTTTCTCAAAAATATGTCAAAAGTATAGAAAAATTAATCTATTGTATTTTAAAAAGTTATTTAACATAACTCTAAATACTTTATTTCTGATAATCATATGCTTATTAATAAGATGTGTTCATTTAAGTTTTTTGAATAAATCAGATTAAGACTTGCATGATGCAATTAGAAATGGAATTTGTGGAGGTTATTATTTCTTATTTCTTTTGTTAAGTATTTTATGCTCTCCAGCAATTTAGATCTTCAGAGTTAAAGAAATTGTGTGCCAAAGGAAAGGTTTTTTTCTTGATTCAGCGGGAAGCACTGTTTACATAATGAGCAGCATTCTTGGCTTTAATCAGTTTTCCCATTAGTATTTCAAATGGCCTTTGGCCTTCCCACATCCCCCGAGTAGCGTGGCATTGTGCTGAGCACATATTATCATTTTTATTGGCATCGTTTCCAAATACTAGAAAGTCCCCTGCCAGCAAACACTGATGACCTCTGGTTGCCTTTGAAAGTACAGCTCATTTTGAGCAGTTTCACTGAGCCCTGTCAATAAAAGTTTTATCTGTTATGTTGAGGATACCTGTGTATATTAAACAGTGTGACCTATGTAAGAGAGAGCTGCAAGTTTCAAAGTCAGTAGAAATGTTTTTCGCTGCGCTAGGCATCACATTTAGAAGAATGGCAAAGGAGGCTACAGGGAAGTAAAAGGAGGAGCATGGAACTGTTTATAGTCATTAACTCAAAACACTTTTAAATGTTATCAGCAAATGTTTTAAGAACAAGCTATATACAATTTTTGAGTAAATTAAGAATGTAGCTACATGTAATTGCTTTGAAGGATTTAATAGCTACAAACACTTAAAAATGCAATTGTTAAAGTTGTTGGAGACGTGTAACAATGGCACCTTTTAAAATAATAGGAGAGGACTTCCCTGGTAGTTCAGTGGTTAAGATGGCACGCTTCCAATGCAGGGAGCCTGGGTTCAACCCCTGATCAGGGAACTAAGATCCCACATGCTTCCAGGTGTACCTGCCAAGCCCCAGCAAATAATAATAACACAAAAAAATGCAGTAGGTTTGGGATGATGTGAATAGTGGGAGAAGAGGTCATTGAGAGGAGAGGTGGGCACTGGAGGAAGTCCTAGCGTTGTAAGATCAGTCACTGTTTCATTTTGAGTCTCGTCTTCTCATGTGATCACTTCCTTCTCCTTTGACATCTCCCAATCCTCGACATTATTAGAAAACATATGTTTGGTTTTTAAAGTAAATTTATAGAAGACTGAAAAACATGGAAGGTTCTAATTGTACTCCCCTCAAGAAGGGAACAGAATAAGAGTATTTTTTTATTAATTAATTTTTATTGCAGTATAGTTGCTTTACAATGTTGTATTAACCTCTGAAAAGTGAAAGTGTTAGTCACTCAGTCTTGTCTGACTCTTTGTGACCCCATGGACTGTAGCCCACCAGGCTCCTTTCTGTACATGGAATTCTCCAGGCAAGAATACTGGAGTGGGTAGCCATTCCCTTCTCCAAGGGATCTTCCCCACCCAAGGATTGAACCCAGGTCTCCTGCATTGCAGGCAGATTCTTTACTGTCTGAGCCACCAGGGAAGCCTTACTGCTCAGCAAAATGAATCAGCTGTATATGTATGCATAGCCCCTCTCTTTTGGATTTCCCTCTCATTTAGGACAGTACAGTGTATCAAGTAGAGTTCTCTGAGTTATACAGTACATTCCCATCAGTTGTCTATTTTATACGAAGTATCAATAGTGTATATGTGTCAGTCTTAATCTCTTTAATTTCTCCCACCTCTCCTCTTTACCGGAAAGGCTGGATATCTCCAAACTGTAGCTCCTTATTGAGAGAGAGAACACACAAACCTAATAAAAAGCTATACTCTGGGTGCTGAGAACTAGGTAGCATTGAAGGAATCCTATAGTTATTCCAAAAGGGCTGATTTACAAGCTGTAATAGAGAAATTGAGGAGGTTCAACAAGAAAGACAAAGGAAAAGAGAAAGTCATGATAACCTAATGTTCCCAGGCATTTTGCAGCACAGATTCATTAATTTGATTTCCTGACAACCTTAACTTTGAAGTGGTAGCTACAGACGCCATCAAGTGTACGATTGGAGATGGTAGAAGTTTTGGTGGAGTTTTAATCCAGTAGAATTACATTTAGGTTTACATTAGCAAACACTCAGGCTTCCCTGGTGGCTCAGCTGGTAAAGAATCTGCCTGCAGTGCAGGACACCTGGGTTCTATCCCTGTATTGGAAAGATCCCCTGGAGAAGGGAAAGGCTACCCACTCCTGTATTCTGGCCTGGAGTATTCCATGGACACTGTACTCCATGGGGTCGCAAAGAGTCAAACACAACTGAGCGACTTTCATTTCACTTCATGTTAGTAAACACTCAGGTTTCCTTAGAAGCTCAGACAGTAAAGAATCTGCCTGCAATACAGGAGACCTGGGTTCCATCCCTGGGTGGAGAAAATCCCCTGGAGAAGGGAATGGCAACCCATCTAGCATTCTTGCCTGGAGAATTCCATAGACAGAGGAATTTGGTAGGCTACAGTCCATGGGATCGCAGAGTCAGACACGACTGAGCGACTTTAGCTTCACTCACTTCACTTCTAGTAAACACTCAGACTGTTGTCATGAACCTGAAAGATGAATTGATTTTTATTTTTCACACCATATTTCCTTGTTATTTCTTTAGAGGAAAACAACTTCATCTATTTTTTATGGTAGGGAAATGATCTAACTGTCTCGCAGCTTTTTATGAGTGTATATTATTTGTGAGTTTGCATTGTTTCAGATGTTAACTGGCTGACATCAGTTACAGCAATCAAGAACGAAGTTTTATGAACATTATCTTACAGCATTGGCTCTAAGGTTCCTTCAATGTATTTATTATAATAAGGGAAATAGCAGAGCTCTTTCAGGAAAGCTAGCAGTTTGATCTTATAAACAGGATGTTCTATAACTGAAGATCTTAAGTGTAAGAAGTGCTGACAGATTGCTTACTTTGGAGCACCAAAATAAAATAAAAGGGTGTACTTCTGACTAATACACATATTTTTTTCTTTGAAAGGATGTAGGAACCAAGAAAGTCACCTTAGTAAGCTATGTGATGGCGTGCAGGATTGGAAACATTACTATCCAGGATCTGAAGGATCCTGTTCAGATAAAGATCAAACACACAAGAACTCAGGTAAAGAAAAGCTGCAAACAGCCATGGGACAGAGTCTGACTGTTTCATAGCACTCCGAGGCATGTTTTAAAACATGGTTAGAAGTAACTTGTACCTTGTGGGGGGCTGTTTTCCACAAAGGGGAAACCAGCTAGTCCGGCAGTCCTGTAATGTCACAGATGGTGGCCATAGGATGAGCGAGGGAAATTTAGTCTTATCTAGGGTTCAGTCATCTGAAGAGGAATAAGAGTGAAGGAAAGAGCCACTCCTTTTAAGAAACGACTTATGATTTGATGCTGGAGAAGACTCTTTAAGAGTCCCTTGGACAGCAAGGAGATCAAACCAGTCAATCCTAAAGGAAATCAACCCTGATTATTCATTGAAAGGACTGATGCTGAAGCTCCAATACTTTGGCCACCTGAGGCGGAGAGCCAACTCATTGGAAAAAATCCTAATGCTGGGAAAGATTGAGGGCAGGAAGAGAAGGGGCTGACAGAGGATAAGATGGTTGAATGGCATCATCAACTCAATGGCCATGAATTTGAGCAAGCTCTGGGAGATAGTGAAGGACAGGGAAGCCTGGCGTGCTACAGTCCATGGGGTCGCAAAGAGTCAGACATGACTTAGCCACTGAACAACGACAACAATTATTGGATTGGCCATAAGGTTCATTCGTATTTTTGTGCCGCTTACAAAAAACCTGAACAAACTTTTTGGCCAACCTAGTACTTCAGCTAAATTAGATTTAGACACAGTGCACAATTGTGTCATTAAAGGTTTTTGTTGTCTTTTTAAAGTCAAGTGAAAGTTAAAGTCGCTTAGTTGTATCCGACTCATAGCAAGTATAGCCTACCAGGCTCCTTTGTCCGTAGAATTCTCCAGGCAAGAATACTGGAGTGACTATCCCTTCTCCAGGGGATCTTCCTGACCCAGAAATCGAACCAGGGTCTCCTGCATGGCAGGCGTATTCTTTACCAGCTGAGCTACCAGGGGACCCCTTCTAAAGTCAAAGATATCTGAAGCTGGGAAAGCAGAAGGGAAATGGGAGAAACAGGAGAGAGTTGACTTATTTTTTGAGAGGTTAGTGCTTGTCTAAAATCTTGGCAAATGTTGCTTTTTTTTTTCTGCTTCATCTGTTTATTTTACAAAATTATGTGGGGGTTCTTATTGTCCTCAGTGGCCTAACCACAGTGTTCCCCTGTTTTATAGAGGCTCCCAGTCACGGTTCGACTGTTAGGCAGGCAGGAAGGCAGGCGGGAAGTGACCCAGCTGATAAGGAGTAAGGCTTGGAATTGAAGTCTACTAAGAATTCGCCTTGCTTTGTCACGGAACCCTCTGAGACTTCCCTGTTCTACCCTTTGGCCTCCTTTGTTTCGGCTCCTTCATCCATAAAGAATTTTTTTTTTATCGTGGTAAAATATGTTGTTGTTCCATAGCTAAGTCGTGTCCTACTCTTTGCAGCCCCATGGACTGCAGCATGCCAGGGTTCCCTGTCCATCACTATCTCCCAGAGCTTGCTCAGACTCACATCCATTGAGTCAATGGTGCCATCCAACTGTCTCATCCTCTGTTGCCCCCTTCTCCTCCTGCCCACTATTTTTCCCAATATCAGGGTCCTTTCCAGTGAGTTGGCTCTTGGCATCAGGTGGCCAAAGTATTGGTAGAATATACATAACATAAAAGTTACTATTCTAACCATTACTAAGTGTGCAGTTCTGTGGGTACATTCACACTGCTCTGCAACCATCGCTATATCCATCTCCAGAACTTCTTCATTTTCCCCAACTAAAACTATGTCCCCATGAAACACCTCCCATCCCTCCTCTCTCAGTCCTTGGAAACTTCCTTTCTATTCTGTCTCTCCATGAAACTGACTACTTTGATATCTCATATGAGTGGAATCATACAGTATTTGTCCTTTTGTGATTGGCTTATTTCACTTGGGATTTTCAAGTTCTATCCATATGATACCATGTGTCATAATTTCTTTCATTTTTAAGTCTGAATGGTATTCCACTGCATACATTCACACACAGAGACACACACACATTTTGCTTATCTTCATAATGGGTACTTTTGCTGCTTCCATCTTTTGGCAATTGTGAATAATGCTGCTCTGAGCATGGTTGTGTAAATATCTGTTTGAGTCCCTGCTTGTGATTCTTCTGGGCATATACCTAGAAATAAAAGAGAATTTTGAAGATGAAGTGAAATTTTAGTGTAAAGAGCTTTGCTAAATGCTTAGAATTGCACTTTACGATGAGACATAAAATTAGTAACCTGCAGATAAATGAATAAGGTGATGATTCCTCTGGAGCTATAGTTGATTTCCATTTGAAGTCTGTGAGAGCAAACCCCTTAAACTACCTGCTGTTCTTGGATTGTATTGCTGTGACTAATGGTGGTCTATTCCTTTGTGTAAAGCTTAGCAATTTTACTCATTTCCCATGTTCAAATTGTATGATTTTTTTTTCATTTATTTTAAACACAGTTTCACATGTTTATTCTTATGTTAATATAGGCAGTGGCTCATCCCATCTGTGCCTTCTGGGATTTGAACAAAAATGGTAAGTTTTAAAATATTGGCTGTCTTAATAACAGCTGAATTTTAAACCTTGTTAGACACCTCCATTCCCTTTAATTCCATCTCACATCAGAGTGAGTCACAATGTAAGGTGATGGCAACTGAGCTGCAAAATTTAGTTTAGGTAGCTTGGGAAGAGAATTCTTATTTCAGTAATTTTTTATTCATTGCGAGAAGAAATAGGCTTACTTTACTTTAAAAAAAAACTACCTCTAATTTCAGTAGTTTATAAGCTATAGCTTACATTTTACTGCCCCTTTTAGATGAATGTCAGTATACATTTGATCACATTTCTTCTGGGACACTTCTGAGATTATTTGATATGCATGAGGCATGCAATTTAAAATCTAGTTTCCAGACCATGGATTATGGGGGGTATCATATTAGAGGACTTATAGGAATGGTTATAATAGATACATGTTACTTGAAAGAAATGAAGTGCCTCCAAAATGACATTTTACAGTTGAGAGAGAAAGGCAAAATTAAGGGATAAATCACTAGGTGTAAAGGGTGGTGACGTCTGTGAAGGGAAGGGGAAACCTCGCACCTGGTCGGCTTCCCCTGGGATTCCCTGCCGTTCTCCTGCGGTTCCCCAGTGGGAACTGTGGTGGCCCAGTCAAACCGGTGCTAGTGTGGGCTACTTCTCAGAAATGTAATCTGAAGGTGTCCCAAACCGCCTCATACTCCTTATCCTAGCTGGAAAGTTTTTGTTGTTGTTTGGTTTCTGGTTGCAGTTTGAGAAGATCCTGATTTACTCGCTACATAGTTAAAAATAATATCACCTTGTAGTCTTAAAACACTTTTTAACTGTATGTGTCATTCATATTCCATATCATACCAGGAAAGTCATATAAGATGTGGCAAAGGCATTACAGTAAGTTGTTTCTGTGCATGACTGCTGTGTGCTTAATAGCATGTTCCAAGGAAACTGACCTTTGTTCTTATGTCTTCCCAGAAACATAGGTTGACTCAAGGGGGTAAAAAATTGTATTGATCTCTAGAGACTTTTTTAGTACATAACATATTTGGAAAGGAGTATTCTTTTCATGGAAATTAACTTTGAAATATATTAAATAAGTTACGCATCAATTCATGCATTAATATATTTATGTTAAATATATATTTATATAAAATATGATCTACTAAATAAATATGTCTTATAGATATACTCAAGATACATACATTAAATAAGTAAAATATATATTCAAATATTTTGAATTTTAAAAATTGACGTTTTTGCAATCTCCCTGAGGAGGCACTTCCACAGGACACAGTTGAAAACCACCCCCTAATCTCTATCTGCCCATCTTGTAATAACATCCTATGATTACAGGAATCGAAATTATTTTAAGTATTGGCAGTTTTCAAGACAGTATCTGTTTTGCAGATAAACAGCAGGGCAAAAGAGACTGAGGCATAGTTCCCCAAGGGAACGCTCACCCATTCTGGGAAAGGAACTGATCTGCTATCGTTTTCACACTGTTGACTTCTTCCCACAGAAGGTTCTGGATTTTGGAACACTTCAGGATGTGACGCGCACAAAGATTCAGATGCCAACGAGACAATCTGCCTGTGTAACCACCTCACCCACTTTGGGGTTCTGATGGTAGGGGAGGAATGTCTAAACTCGTTTTGAAATGATATAATTGTGGAAGGCGTATTTCTTTTTGTGAGTCAGCCTTTATGGATGATGTGTTTGGGAAATTTTTTTCCTAATAATTTTCATCTATAGCCTGAAATCTTGATTCTTAAATAAGAATCTAACTGGCAGAGACCATATATTTAAAATGTGCAAGGTAAGTATAGAAACGAATACTGTCCCCCCATCCCGTGCATTAACAGTAATCACAAATAACCTCAGAAACAAGAAAATCACCATGAAACCCTCAAATTAACAGAGAAAGTTAGGGAGATGGGGAAAGAGAGGGAGGGTGGGAGAGAGAGAGAGAGAAAAGTTAAAGAGGGAGAAAATGTTGGGTTTTACTAGCATGGAAGTGAACTGTGAAAAGTTTCATCAAAAATTGTCTTATAGTATATTATCACTCGTATATTTGAATGGAGCTTTGTACCAGGTACTGGTGATCCAGTTGTGACCCCAAATGACTGCAGCCCTATCTAGAGATCACGCCTGTTAGCACTGACTAGTAACTAGGGTAGTGTGGAGGCTTGCCAGAGAAATGATGGGTGTGACATTTCTCTCACAACTAGACCTTCCTATCTTTCTTTCCTCCCTTTCTTCCTGCCTTCTTTCCCCTGGCCCTGGTTTTATCTCATTAGCCAGCCTGTCCAACAGTTCTAAGCAGAAATTAGATCGCATCAGTATGTTTTTTCAGCCCATCAAATTTTTAAGAGTCAATTTTCGAGAGTCATACAAGCAGGAACTTGTATGACTTCATCCACAGACTTACACCTTCATTTTATAATCTGGTATGCTAGTGTTTGTGTAAACATCTTTCTGGTATGAAATATACCCTCCACATCCAAACAGAGCCATTGTTTCTGTATAGTTTCCATAAAGGGAACAAACCACATTTGTTTTTTAATTGAAGATGGGAGTAATGAGTGCTAAGGCAGTAAAGCTTTTCAAATTTGAATCATAGACGTCGGGTTATGTATATCCAATCTGTCCCTTGAATCTTACACCCACTTCCAATGGGACTGAGACAAAGCACTGAGGGACTGTGGGGTGCAGTGACTGGCTCATGGATCTACTGGGCCTGTGGACTGATAAAGGGCCATTGTCATGAGGCAGCCCTGCCCGTTGTGATTTTCCCGACAATCCAGTACTTAAAGCTCTGAAGGATAGGACCATGTCATTTAAAAAGACTGACAATCATAGAAAATAACTTTCCTCAAATATTAATGTCTTTATTTACTGACAGACCATGAAAATGAACAATTAAACTATAGCATGTCTTCCCTAAATAATTTTTTAAAATCCTGTTTTCTTCCATATTTGTTTTTTTGAAAAGTGACAGCCTCTTTCTTTCATGAAATGCTGATTTTGCATCATTAATCATTTAGGTATACAAGCTTTAGCTTAATTTACTGAAGTATTTAACTGTGTGTGTGTTTGAGCAGGATTGTGTGTGTTATAAATCAATATTAGATAAATAGATAGCAATAATACTATTCACTGTTCAGAGATGATTTATGAGTAACCAAAGTTTGGCTTCCTATTGCTTTTTTTCAAGTATTGTTTACATTTTGTTATGAATTTTTAATTATATATTACTTTTTCTGTTGTCTTTTGATGAAATAATTTTACAGGTATAAGGGTATGTGCATTTTTCACTGCTCTCTTTCCATTTTCTATTGTGGCTGCTTTTATAGGATTATAAAGTTCTGGAAGAAAAACTTTCCAGAATTTATCTTTTCTGGTCATATGCCCATATCCTTTCAGCGTTTCCAGACCACCAAGACATTGTTAAGAGTCTTTCTTGGTGTACAGACTCTTTATTCACCTCTGTAAGGTGTTCCTTGAGTCTGCTTTGCCCCATGACACAGTCACCATATGAGAAATTTAAAAACATACCCCCCCCAAAAAATACCCCAGATTCATAATTGTATCTCCTAATCTACAAACATATGAAAATTTTCACATCCTCTGTTCCATGTATTTGTAGTAAAACCGATTTTCATCTTTTTTGACGTTAGTATGTTTTCATGTTGGCTAGTGCAGAGGAACAAATATTTTCATATTCTTCATTCTTTAAAAGTACAAAACAGCATGAGAATTGTGTTTAAATGTGTAACCATGAAGAGCATTATTTTATTCAATTTACATTTTAAACTGTGGCTCTAATCATGACTTGCAAGTCAACCACAACATCTAACGGAGAGCCGTATATTTTTCAAGAGGTAATAATGAGTCCTTTGGAGGCTCTCAAGATATTTCTCTGCTCCATCAAATCCTGGAGTAACCAGAATTTTGATCAGGGTAACCTACCAGTGAATCGAGTGGCCTGACTCAAACCCACCCCATGTGCCAGGGGAATCTCAGGTCCTCCCAGTGGTTTGAGGGATTCCTGGGAGAGGAGGGTAGGGATTGATGGTCCTCTCTGACCCTGAGTCCCTGTGTCTGCTGAATTCCATCACTTTGTGCATTTCTTGCTATCACACAGGTACTGTTACCTGCTCCTCACTGTGTCAACCGAACCTGGAATTAAGTCCCACTCGTGGTTTCACGTAAATAGGCACTCATACAAAATGACTTCCTGGAGGTTTTTGTATGAATAGCAGATTTTATTGACATTTTAGTGACAATTAAAGAAAATTAACATTACAGAATGAAAAACCTATAAACTTTTTTTTTCATAATTTAAGACCTAAAAGTTTAAACCAGATATTCCATGTTCCTTTTCCAAAAAGGCTGCATTTTCAAACATCTATATAATGGAGATGCCTTTCTCCTCCATCCAAGGCTTGAGTAGTTGGTCTTAACTCAAGGTTTATCCCTAGTCCAATTCTCCATTTAAGGAAGAAAAGAAAGATTTTCCTATCACACCTGAATTTTGCAAGTCTGCCTCCTTCTGCACAGTGAAATTACGGCTGTGTATTCACATGCAAAAATGTTTACTTATTTTTAACCACAACAACATCTAATACTTAAAAAAAAAAAACATTTTCTGCTATGCTGGATCTTCACTGCTGTTGGCAGACTTCTGATTTCGGTGGCTTCTCTTGTTGCAGAGCATCGGCTCTAGAGCGCAGGCTTAGAGTTGTGGTGCACAGGCTTTAGTTCCCCTCTGCATGTGGAATTTTCCCAGACCAGGGATTGAACCTGTGTCCTCTGCATTGGCAGGCAGATTGTTATCCGCTGCACCACCAGGGAAGTCCAACCCCTAACACTTTTAAGTAACAACTTTTCAAGTGTATAAAAATGAAAAAACTATGATACCCTCTCCACCAAAAAAAAAAAACTCTTGGTGGCTTCTCATTTATGACAACAGAAAAGGAAAGACCATATATGTACCAAACTTTGCAATGACTACAGTAAGAGCCTCAGCACTTTTCTTAGAACTGGGCAGCCACATGCCAGCCAGCCTCTGGCTATCTCGGATGAGTCCCACCCTACCAAGCAAAGAAATGAGGCCCACCTGAGGGCTTGGACACATGGGCCACCGTGGCCTCCATTTGTGCTTGGAACCCCAGCTCTGCAAATGGTAGGAAGGGTCTGGTTATTTATAATGCAAGACAATGAACTCCTTTCCAGTTTTTGTTAGAGGAACCAGTGGTTTTGCTCTTCAAGTTATACTGATGTGCAAAGAGCTTGGGTAATAGGTAATGATAAAAAACCATGTACAATTCTCTCAATAATGCTTCATTTTTATTTCATGGAGTGATCCACAAGAGTGCAATAAGTGGAAATTTCAGTACAGGCATACCTCGGAGATATTTTTGTGGGTTCAGTTCCAGACCACTGCAATAAAGCAAATATCAAGATAAAATGAGTCATACAAATTTTTGGGTTTCCCAGTACACATAAAAGTTATGTTTGTACAATACTGTAGCCTGTGAATGTGCAATGTCATTATCTCTAAAAGGAAAAAAATATATAGATACTTTACTTTAAAATATGTTATTGCTAGAAATTAGTCACCATTGTCTAAGCTTCAGTTTATCAAGCAGTGACATCGAAGATCACTGATCACAGGTCACCATAGCAAATATAATAACAATGAACCGAACAAGTTTTAAATGTGATGAGAATTACCAAAGTGCAACACAGAGACCCAAAGTGAGCAAATGTTGGAAAAAGGTCTTAATTCAGAGTTGCTACAAATGTTCAATTTGTAAAAAGAATGCAGTGTCTGTGAAGTGCAATAAAGGCAAACACTTAAAATGAGATTCACCTGTATTGATTTACACTGTTGTTGTTAGCCCCTAAGATTGAGTTGCGATTCTAAGTGTTGTCATGAAGCTTCTACTAGAACAAAACAGCATTCTCATGAAAAGAGATTATTACAGCTATTTCTCATGTTTTTGGTAGGACCTTCAAGGAACTGCCTCACAGTTGGATGCAAAAAACACTAAAATCCTCACCTTCATTACCTATATTGGGTGTGGAATATCTGCCATCTTTTCAGCAGCTACCCTCCTGACATATGTTGCTTTTGAGTAAGTTTTTTTTTTTTCACTATCTGCCAAATCCAGAGCGGACTGTTGCAAAACATGAATACGAGAATTGTCTCAGCTTTTAAAAAACATGTATACACCCTGTGAATCATGTAGGATTCAGTTTTAATGTTCAGATTTCTCATGAGATGTATCATGCAACATGAGTTTCCCAGCTTTAGAATCTTAATTTATAGTTACTATATTTCTATTGATAAAATGTATTTAAGCCTGTTAAGATAATTAGTATTTAAGTAAATAACAATTGTATGAATTGCTTTTTATGGTAAAAGATAAAAACATTTTTGTGAAAATACAAGATGAAAAAAGATGAAAGCAAAATAAATCTTATAAAATTGGTTTTGAAACAGGAAGTCTTTTTAAAAAAGGACCCTGACCTCATTAGAAATCAAGAAATTTCAAAAAATTTTAGGGAAATTGGTTTTTAACAAAAATATTTTTTCTAATAAATCTAGAATTTTTCCTGGATTAAAAAAAAAATCAATCTGTTGTAACCAATTAGAAAATTTGGAAACAGTTTTGAAATTAGATTAGTAGTTTAAAAAAAAATCTTTATAATTTGCCTGGTACTCTTATATCTGTGGCCCTCCTCCCAGTGGAGTGAGTGAGTGAGTGAAGTCACTCAGTCGTGTCCGACTCTTTGCGACCCCATGGACTGTAGCCTGCCAGGCTCCTCCATCCATGGGATTCTCCAGGCAAGAATACTGGAGTGGGTTGTCATTTCCTTCTCCAGGAAATCTTCCCAACCCAGGGACTGAACCTGGGTCTCCCACATTGTAGGCAGATGTTTTACCATCTGAGCCACCAGTGAAGTCAAAGATGGTAGTATCTAGGTTATTGCAGAGCTGTATAAGATGTGAATTAACTGCCTGTGCTTAAAAGATTTATTTACAATATCATTCTCATATATCTTTCCATTGCTCCTCCTTTTCTTCCTAAAGAAAATTACGAAGGGATTATCCCTCCAAAATCCTGATGAACCTCAGCACAGCCCTGCTGTTTCTGAATCTCGTCTTCCTCCTGGACGGGTGGATCACCTCATTTCATGTGGATGGACTTTGCACGGCCATCGCAGCCCTGCTGCACTTCTTCCTTCTAGCTACCTTTACCTGGATGGGACTAGAAGCGATTCACATGTACATTGCTCTGGTGAAAGTATTTAACACTTACATTCGCCGGTACATCCTGAAATTCTGCATCGTTGGCTGGGGTAAGCCTCCTGCATTTTTTTTTTTTTCCCCTGTCCTGGAAATCACTAGGTTCTCATAGGAAAATCCTATTTTGAAAGAATAGGACTGCTAAAAGAAACTTCAAGATTGTGAGTGATATGCCTTTGATATACATAACCGAAGGCAGGGGTGTTTTTAAAACTGTTCCACAGTCCTCACAAAAGTCACGATTAAAGGGGAAAGAAAAAAAAAGCCTTAGCTCTTGAGTCACCACCAACTTATTTCCTGTGTCCAGAGCCAGCCCACCCAAGTCTGAAGAAGCAGCTGGCAGACAGTGGTGGATTTCCATTATATTTCAAAATAGAAAGGCCAGCTCAGACTCTTAACTATTCTTGCCCCTAGACACATGCCCATGTCTTGGAAACCTGAGCGAAAAGGTTATTTTTGTGAGTGCAACCAGAATACTGACAGAATTCTTGCTTTGAACTTCTTACCATGATTCCTCAGCCAGACACAGATGGCTATGTTAGCCTGTTTACAGTTTTCCAATCAGGCTCCTTCTTTTATCTGGGTTCTGTATTGGGGCAGGCATTTTCAAGCTTTATCACAAATCTCGTTTTCAGATGGCAGGGGGGAATGAGACATTTGCAAGGTGTTCAGTACCTCCTTAGGAGGCAGTGAAGGCACCTTTCAGGGAATTCAGGTGGGGTAGCATTTCCCTACTGAAATATACATGCAAATCTATAAAATGCTCATGAGAGAAAAGAGATGACTGTAAAGACTTTCTGCCCCCATTGTTTCCCCTCAACTTATTCTGAAGACGTTTCTTTCTATAGAAAGGGGTATAATGAAGCTGCACTTACTTTCCAACCTGAACTCGGTCAGTCTAACAGGTGTCATTCATGAAACTACATTTTCTGGTGCTGTGTTCAGTATAGGGCAGGTCCTTATACTCTAGTGGGTACCAGCAAGCAAACAGAATACTTAAGATTTAGATTGTTTCTAATTAGAGTTGGATGTTTCATACCACAAAGGGGATTTTATTGTTGTTTTCAACCAAGCTGCCAGTTCTAAGAAATTTGATTTTATAATATGGAGTGTTTACTTTCTTTTTTTCCCCTTGCCATTTTCAGTCTTATAAAGCAATTTCAGATGTTTCAGAAAAGTTGTTTCTGTCATGGTTTTGTTATAACAGGTGTGCCTGTCTTAGTTGTGTCCATTGTTCTAGCGAGCAGAAAGCAAAATGAAGTCTATGGAAAAGACAGTTATGGAAAAGAACAAGGTGATGAATTGTAAGTAACAAAAGTTTGTTGGGAATTTATTTGTGATGAGTATTATATGCTTCGTTTCCTGAAGTTTAGTGTGAGTTTTCATGCCAGTAGTGAGCTTCTTATTTTGGAAGGTTAAGTTGTGTTTATGTGTCTTTGCCAAGGCCTCTGCTATACCATACATAAATTCAGTTGAAAGCCCTGAACTGTGTGAGCTGCTTTTATGAATGTTGTGCTCTTCTCATCTGGAGTTCAGAAGAAGCCTAAGATTCTCTCTTCTGGACTTAGAAGATCCTGTCTCTTTGAGGAGGTTTCCTAATACTTCCACCTCATTAAACCACATGCATCTTCCAGAGAGTTAAGTAGCAGCATCAGACAGTGAGGGATTCAGTAACAGTATGATTATTGTGTGAAAGTGGAGAGAATGGATCTTGAATAATTTGAAAAATTCCCTTCAGACTGTGAGATTATTGAGGCTAAGATTTTTAAACTGTTCAGTTAGTTTTCTTGTATTTTATGTAGCACATAATAAGTACTGAGTATTATTTGTGGGTTGGCTGAATTACTGAATGAATGAAGAGCTTACTCCTGACTGTGATGCCACATTTCTGTGCTCATTTCATGGATGGATATCACTTTTATATCCAGTCAGTATCCAGTCCTGTTCCTTTCCTCCTGGTCTTCCCTTTTATGTTTCCAAAGTAACATTCAAAAGCCCCCAAGAGAGCTAGTGGGAAGTAAACGATCCAGGCCAGGAATTTCAGATTCTAGGGGGACTTCCATATAGAGAGTAAGATTAGCTCCAGGGGCAAGCTGTATCACTTGGGGACCTTTAAAATAAGCTATATTAAAGGTACAAGTCAGTGAACAAGTTCTAAATAAGGGAATATAAAAAGTATGTGAGTTAACTTTTACAGGCCTTTAAAGTATGATTCAGTAAGCTATTGTGCCATGGACAGCTCTCATTAATTGAGAATTTACTATATGCCAGGAATCTGGTTAGGTTATAGGACTCAAAGATGTTCAAGACAGCTTTTGCCTTTGCAGTGGTCAAGTTATACCATGGTAGACACAACCTACCAAAATGATGACCATGCGCTTTAGAATTTGAAGATTAATTGTCTTAAATAATTCATCTAAATATTTTTGGCACCTAAGAACTTGCATAGTATTAATTAGGTACTGGGGCATCTGCAAATTGCAGTATTTTAATTTTACTTTTAGTACCCTTTAAAAGTACTTCCATCTGTTTTCAGATATATGTCATTCTGAATAGCAAGTGTATCTTTCCTCATCTCACAAGGATGTTATGATGTAAGCTTTTTATTTGTGCATTGGAAGCTTCAGCGTAAGAATAACAGAGTTATACAATAAGGTTGTGCCTCAATTAGACCAATTATATTAATAAGAAGTATTTTGTTCCTAATAATGGAATCCACAATTATGTATGTCTTAAATAAGTAAGTATTACTCTTTTCACATAATAAGAAACTTGGAAGAAGGCAACAACTAGCATTAATTTTGGGCTGAAAATGTTAGGACCAGCAATCCTATAGCTCTCTTGGTCTTCCTTTCCTGGACAGAAGATGATGACTACAGCCACAGAGCTCGCATTCATGTTCAAAGCAGAAATAAGTAAGGGCTTTGCCAGTCAGACTGTCAGGAATACCTCTCTTAAAATCCCTTAGTGGACTCTGCTACCTTATCATTTTGTAGAACAAAGTCCACATATGCTCAGTCACTCAGTGGTGTCTGGCTGTTTGTGATCTCATAGACTGTAGCCCCCCAGGCTCCTCTGTCCATGGGTTTCTCCAGGCAAGACTGCTGGAGTGGGTTGCCATTTCTTTCTCCAGAAAGTCCACATGGCCACCATTTAAATAACAAAGGAAACTGAGAAAGTTTCCCATCCTCTGGAGTGGAGGCCCATAAGAGAAAGGGGATAGATGTGGTTTAGAGTGAGCCAAACGATAATGTCTTCACACCAAGTCAGAGTTTAAGAGGCTACCTTGTTTTCTTAATTGTTGACTGAAATAACTAAGTGTTAAGATAATGACTATCCAAAAGAAAGCAAAAACAAAAACAAAAAACTTATGTAAACATCAAGGAAGAAGCTGAGCCTCCTCCCCAAATGAAGTGACTTCCTAAAGGGATTTGAGGGGCATTTGAGGAAGGCCCACCTGTAAAGTATGCAGAATCCCAAAGTAAGCCTCTTAGGTAAACAGGGCGTGATGATTAATCTCTCTCTTTCTGTCTCTTCTCCTTTAAGCTGTTGGATACAGGATCCTGTCGTATTTTACGTGACCTGTGCTGGGTATTTCGGACTCATGTTTTTCCTGAATGTCGCCATGTTCATTGTGGTGATGGTGCAGATCTGTGGGAGGAACGGCAAGAGAAGCAGCCGGACGCTGCGTGAGGAGGTTCTCCGGAACCTGCGCAGCGTGGTCAGCCTGACGTTTCTCCTGGGCATGACGTGGGGGTTTGCTTTCTTTGCCTGGGGACCTTTGAATGTCCCCTTCATGTACCTCTTCTCCATCTTCAACTCGTTACAAGGTAAGATAACTGGTACGTGCCTACTAAGTTGCATCAGTCGTGTCTGACTCTGAAACCCTATGGACTGTAGCCCACCAGGCTCCTCTGTCCATGAGATTCTCCAGGGAAGAATACTGAAGTGGGTTGCCATGCCCTCATCTGGGGATCTTCCCCATCCAGGCATGGAACCCACATCTCTTATGTCTCCTGCATTGGCAGGTGGGTTCTTTACCTCTAATGCCACCTGGGAAGCCCAAGATAAATGGTACCCGCACTGTTTTCTCTTTCATATTTGAATGTATGTGCAGACAGCTTCACTTCTGAACAGACGCCATGCTGCATTTCTAAGTCACTATTCTGAGTGCTGAGCACAGTTCCAGGCACAGAGTGGGTGCTCATGAAAATGGCCTTGAATGAAGTGAAGAGGTAGAATGTTAGTTTATGTGTTTTCAGTGTTGTATTTACCAAGCACCTAAAACTATGCCTGGAAGACAGTAGGTGCTCGGTATATATATCTTGTTCATGAGTCAATATGAGAGGGGTCCAATGGGAAGTGAAAGCCACAGAGGCTTTGTGGCTTCTTCATCGTTTTGCTAAGTGTTGATGCTCTTCATGGAACCATGTGAGTGTAGCATTCTTGGCCAGAAAAATCTTTAGACTCTGTCATGGTCAGAAAAATTCACTTTGATTCCTTGGCTCTAAATATAAATACCAACAATCTAGTTCAGAAATGCTTATTTTTTTTCCCTAAGATATGGCAGTGAACTCAACAATCTAATAAACGGCCTGTTCTGTTTAGAAATACAAGGTTTCTTTCAGGGAGTTCCCTGTAATGCTTCTAAGTCCATAACATAAAACCTAGTGTACTCTAGAGTGAATTTAACTTTTTAAACCATTTTTATTAAAGTATGGTTGATTTACAATGTTGTGCCAATCTCTGCTATACAGCATATTGACTCAGTTATACACATATATACAATCTTTTTAAAAATATATTCTTTTCCATTATAGTTTATCCCAAGAGATTGGGTATAGTTCCCTGTGCTATGCAGTACGACCTTGTTGCCTATCCATTCTAAATGTAATAGTTTGAATCTAATAACCCCAAACTTCCAGTCCACCCCTCTCCCTCTCTCTCCGCTTTCCCCACTGGCAACTAGAAGTCTGATCTCTGCGTCTGTGAGTTTGCTTGTTTTATAGACCATTTCATTTGTGCCATATTTTAGATTCACATGTAAGTGACATCATGTGTTATTTGTCTTTCTCTTTCTGACTTCACTTGGTGTGATAATCTCTATTGCATCCATATTGCAGCAAATAGCATTATTTCATTCTTTTGTATGGCTGAGCAGTATTCCAGTGTATATAGGTACCGTATCTTCTGTCCATAGACATTTAGGTTGTTCACATGTTTTGGCTACTGTGAATAGTATTGCTATGAACATAGGGGTGCATGTGTCTTTTTTGAGTTATAGCTTTGTCTAAGTATATGCCCAGGAGTGGGGTTGTTAGATCATATGGTAATTCTGTTTTTTAGTTTTCTGAGGAACATCCATACTGTTTTCCATAATGTCTGTAGAAACTTACATTCCCACCAACACTGTTAGGAAGGTTCCCTTCTGGGATGAATTTAGTTTTGAACCTTAAGTGAATATGAAGTGTTTTCTTCAAAATTCAGTAACATTCTGTAAGACATTGATATACCCTGTATTGTTGTTAAAACTCCCTAATGTTGGAAGCACAATGAAGTCCACAGACCAGTAGGAATGAGATGACAAAGTTTGGCATCTTTTAGAGCAGGGCATTACTACTGGCTTACCTAAAGCTACTGGTCATGCACTTGAAGGTTTCTGGGGAAAGAATAGCTGACTAAAGCTGAATGAATCTGAGCTAGGATGGAAAGTGTGGAAATCAGGTCTGTGCTTCTCACAGGTGAGATGCCTGAGCAAATGCTCCCAGCAGCTGTGTTCTAAGAAACATCGGTATTCATCTACAGAAGAGTTTTTACAGCTTTGTATCCTATGTATCTGTTTTGCTTATCTTCCTCAGTTTCCAACTAGTTCATGAGCTCTTGTTGTTTTAAAAACCTGTCACTTAAAAGCTGCTCAGTAACTACTTGATAAATCAATCACTGCATTGGTAGATGAAGAAGGGAGGAGCTTGGGGGATGGCCTAAATTCAATCTGAGACTCCTCCGGCATAAATATGAATTAATTAGTTGAGTAAATTTTATTCAGATTCATTCTGCTTTGACAGAGGAACTTTGTGGGCTCATTATCGTTAGTAAATAAAATAATAAGCCTCAAGTGCACCTCCAGAAGTTGGAAACTGAATAGGTAGCATATGAATACATCTGCACTGGGATCCAACTTTGTAAAGTGAGTGTTCCTCTGTTTAATCTCTTCTATAATATACAACATAAAAGTGCCTAGACAAATATTGACAGAAATATCCATTAACATTAGAAAATTCCATGGTTTTATATTTCAGGATTGTACATGAAAGGCACATTAATCTGCCAGCCCAACCTTGTTTTTGCTTTTAGAATTTCCTGGCAGTTTTCAGTAATCTGCAATAGTTACAGTTGTCTGTTCAGCTCTGTTTCCATTAATAAGACTCGGGATGTTTTATTTTTCCCAGCATAGGTCTCCTCTCAGGAGGGAAAAATGTTGTAAACCATCATCGAGTCAGTATTCTTCATAAATCACTGACTTTTAGGGCTGATTTTAAATGATATAAATTCAGAACAGATTTCTGCACATCCAGTGACATTAAAAACACCTTCTAAAAAGAAAATTTAAATTAAAAGGCAATGATACAGAGCACATGAATCTAACAATTGCTTACTGGCCAGACTTGTACAACAGCTTCTTCAGACACTATGGAAAGTCATTTAATGGTTTTTATTTGCGTCATTTTTGGAACCTTCTGTGAGAGGCTTGGTGGTTATTAAAAGTATATGATTTATTAAAAGAAGCATGTGGAATTTAGACAGTTTAAAGAAAAAAATTCCATGAATACATAATGAACTCAGGTTGAACTTAGGCAAACTATGTTGTGTTGATGTCTTTCTGATATTCTTTATTCAAACCCCCGCCCAAAATGAAACTTGCCCCCGGGTCTCATGGAGCTTATGTTATAGTAAGAGAGACTGAATACTAAGTGGGTAGCCTTTCTCTTCTCCAGGGGATCTTCCCAACTCAGGATTTGAACCCAGATCTCCTGCATTGCAGGTGGATTCTTTACCAGCTGAGCCACAAGGAAAGCCCTAGGAGAGACTGATGTTAATCAAATACGTCACTGTGTACAGTATACATGGTGGTGTTGAAAGCATGTGACAGAAGATATGATGCCTAAACTGAGAGCTGAAGGATCAGTAGGAATGAACTAGATGAGAGGTGGGGGTAGGAGTTGGGTGAAAACTATTTCAGATAGAGGGCATTTCTTATGCAAAACAATTGCTGTAATTGGTGATTATAGCATATACTCAAGGCATTAAAGAAAGATCATATAACCAACCAAGAAGAGCAGGAGAGTGACAGAGCAGTGGGGGTGATACAGAAGGAAGGTAAAGGCTCTGTATTTTGATCTGTGTAAGAGCATTTAGAAGTTCTTGAAAGGTTTGAGGCCTGTGGACTGATGTGATCAGATACACATTTTGTAAAGATGAAGCTGGACATAATGTGGAGAATGGATTACAGCAGCCATGTAGTGTCTGTAGATGAGAGGCCGTGGCAATGATCCAAGTAAGGTAAGACGGTTCAGGGTTTTAGACTGTGATGGGAATGGAGGAGCCTGAGATACGTGAGCAGAGTCAAGAGAATTTGCAGGTGTGCTAGTAACAAAACACTTACCGTTGGTTTGGTCATTAAATTCTTACTTCTCTGCACTGATTAGGATAAGAAAGCTTCATGTTAATACAGTATTGTAGTGATTTGAAGCCTGGAACTGCAAGAATTAGCAATGGCCAAAGATTAATAATGTAATATTCTGAAACCTAAAATTATGCCAAAGTGAAGTCACTCAGTCGTGTCCAACTCTTTGCGACCACACGGGCTGTCACCTACCAGGCTCCTCAAGTGACAGTCCATGGAGTTTTCCAGGCAAGAGTACTGGAGTGGGTTGCCATTTCCTTCTCCAGGGGATCTTCCCGACCCAGGGATCGAACCTGGGTCTCCCGCATTGCAGGCAGATGCTTTACCATCTGAGCCACAAGGAAGCCCAAAAAAGTAAATTTTAATTTTCTCAGATTTAGCTTATAGTTGAGCATCTTAAAACTGGCAAGATCACAAGTCACTCTTGAGTGTTACAGAGGTGAAGTCTGTCAGGGAGGACAGATGTGTTTGAGCAGTGATATCAGATCACGTGTATCAGAGGAATAGCTTTTGCTAGCAGATTTCTTTTCACTTTTGTGTATGTCTTTAAAAATTTGGTTCAAAGATGTTAAAAATCCATTTATCTCTCAGGATTCTTAGAAATACATGTGTATATGTGTGTATGTACAAAGACATATACATGTATAATTATGTCAATATTCATATTTGTGCAGCTTATGTATTAAAGCTTTATATGTGTATTTTTATTTTAGATGTTTTATTTTTATTTTCAATACTATATTTTTTCTGAAATTTTTAAGATATATTTGTAATTGCACAGTTTAGTTGCAAAAAATCATGTTAACTGGATATCATAAAATTATTATAATCTGTGCAGCTCTACCTAAAATTTTACCTACTTGAATAAGCAAATGAAGTCACCTGAATGCAGGCTGAAACCAGGTTTACTATTAACTGCTTTCCCACCGTGTATTGCTTTGTTCTGTTTCTCTTAACCTACTTCATTTAAGTTATATACTAAATATTTCATTGCATTTTGTATTCTAAGATGACTAGATAAATATACCTTCTCTTAATATGGCACAATTATGTTTCTAACTCTTTTTTCTATCTTTGCTGCTTTCCTAGGGTGAGAGTAGCAAAGCATTTTATTCAACATTTTAGTTTATTCTAAAGAATACAACTTGAGAAAATCACATAGTATACAAATTGCTATTCAAAAGAGAACAGATGTTTGACTAAAATACATCATAATTCACATGCCTGAGAACATTAGCCTATATGTCAAGAAATATAATGCAATTCATCCTAAAGAAGTAAAAGGCAATTCTCTGGTTTCTGAGAGGATCTTGGCCAGAGTCCTCTTGGGCATCTATAATATATCCTTTGGTGATATTGATGTACTTGCAAGATTCAGTTATTGCTTTGAGATGCAGCCTGTGCACATTGCTGCTTATTATACAAATGATAAATAGTGTCTCAGACTGTATATTTTTTCATTACTGTACAAAAGTATTTGACACTAAGTGAAAAAGCTGGCTTAAAACTCAACAGTGAAAAAACAGATCCAGTTCCATCCAGTCCCATCACTTCATGGCAAATAGAAGGGGAAAGAGTGGAAATAGTGACAGATTTTCTTTTCTTGGGCTCCAAAATCACTGTAGACGGTGACTACAGGCATGAAATGAAAAGATGCTTGCTCCTTGGAAGGAAAGCTATGACAAACCTAAATAGCGTATTAAAAAGCAAAGACATTGTTTTGCTGACAAAGGTCTACATAGTCAAAGCTATGGTTTTTCTAGTAGTCATGAGTGCATGTGAGAGTTGGACCATAAAGAAGGCTGAGCACCAAAGAATTGATGCTTTCTAATTGTGTGTGGAAGACTCTTAAGAGGCCCTTGGCTGCACAGGCATCAAACCAATCAATCCTAAAGGAAATCAGTCCTGAATAGTCATTGGAAGGGCTGATGCTGAAGATGAAGCTCCAGTCTTTGGCCACCTGATGCAAAGAGTTGACTCACTGGAAAAGACCCTGATGCTGGGAAAGATCGAAGGCAAAAGGAGAAGAGGGTAGCAGAGCATGAGATGGTCAGATAGCATCACCAACTCAATGGACATGAATTTGAGCAAACTCCGGGAGATAGGGGTGCCTGGCGTGCTGTAGTCCATGGGGTCACAAACAGTCAAACATGACTTAGTGACTGAACAACAGCAACATTAGATTAGGTTTCTCCAGTACATGGGGAAGTTTAACTCTCCTGACACGTTTAACAGGATTTAAAACGTAGCCCCATACTGAGAGCTTAATCATCAGTTTTCCTTTTCCATGCATATGAAACAATATTGATTAATAGTCTCAGGCATAATCAGTCCATCTTCTGTATGTATACCGTGCAGCATATGGTTCTGCAAATAGAGGCTACCATGGCAAACGCAGAAGGGTATCATCAATCTACTCAGAGATCATGTTTGCCATTAATTAGTTGGGTAAGATTAAAATACCCAGAGCAACAGAAAGAATATTTGCATAGTGTGCTGTGGTTTACAAAGCACTTTCACATAACATCTGTGATCTGTTGTGTAATTATTGCAGCAAATATGAAAAGTAGGTACCCAAGAAAGAGGTATTCTCCCCATTTTATAGACGAAGAAACAGGCTTACAAGAGTTCATGACTTTCCCAAGATCAGTTTGACTCCTACAGTGTAATATTTACAACATAGCATATGTGAGCATAGAAAAGCACATCAGGTGAGAAAGCATGAGTAAAAAAATAAAACAAATTACTGCCTTTTCAATGTTTTATTTCAAAAGTTCTAGGAAGTGAATATGTCTGTTTAAAGAAATTTAGTAAATGTACATCTAATGAAGTGGAAATTTGCTCTTACCCTTTTCTAGCAAAAATCATCTATAGAAACCTATTTATCATTTTAAAATGAAAATATATTTTAATCCTGTTGGCAAACTCAGAAAATTAAGTAAAATTATGGAGTAGGAACCTCCTGATAGTTAAGCTGGGCCATAATTACATGGACAACACACACGGCGGGTTGACGCCAAAGTAAAGAGATGTACCACCTTTAAACCCATTCACATCTGAAATGGCATCACGTTGGCCAAGACATTACACACTGCAGGGAAATAAATTACTCATCTTTTGGCAGAGCATATTGTGTGTAGAGAAGTAATTTTTTTAAAGGGCACCTTGTTGAATGAAAGGAGGATTCAAGAGGTTCCCAAAGGGAGTCATAAACTCTAGAGATTCCCCAGTCCTGCAGCCAGCTGGCTGCATCTGTGTGACAAGAGAACACATGAGCCGTTGTTGGACTCAGGCTTGGTGGGAAGCTGAGAAGTTATCTGGATCATTTTTGTCAAAGATCAGTTATCTAGGATGTGTGTCTTTTTTGACCCAGGCATGTGGTTTGATTAATTCTTGATTGATTCCGTCCCATATGCCTGAAGTCACCTATATCCATAATCTTCTTTTCACTGTGTTTCTGGATCTTTTCTGTCCAGGTATGAAAAATCAACTTAGGTCATTTATCAGAATATATTGATGACAAGCCTGCTGGAATTGCTAATGGACCTTAGTCGGTAAAGAAATGTTTAGGAAATGAGCACTCAAGGTGTTTGTTTGTTTTCCTTCACCAGACATTGAAAGTGAGTTGTTAGGCCAGTAAAAGAATGCGAAATGTGCTTCCCTAAATTTTACTGTATGGCACTGAGATCTGAGAAGATCCCTTTAGCTACTTATTTCATATTTGCCCATAGGAAGTCCCCTATTTTTGCTAAAATCAACCAAAGAGGATGAATTCTATGTGGATGCCCAATTTCTAGCCAAAATATTGAGGCTAAGGATATCTTTTTTCCCCCAAATAAGTAGTTAAATAGCACTTATAGAGACCAAGATTAAACATAAGCCTATATAATCTATATATAATGGTTATGATGTCAATGCTTTAGAAAGGGGATTTTTTTTTTAAGACTTTTTACTTGAATGTGTTCTGAGGCAGGTGAAAGAACTAGATATCAAAACCCAAGGCTGCTACTTGATGAGGTCTCTCCGAATGTTTCTCACTCCATGTTTAGACATTGAGAGCACCCCCTGGGATGTCCCTTTACTGTATTTTTTGAGCCAACTTTGGCCCATGGTGTGGTTCTTCAAGAGGTCTTGATGAGGTGGAATTCATTGCATTTTCCTTCCTACCAGACCCACATACTTATAACACCCTTACTCAAAAAAGCTATTTTTTTCTTTCTCTTTTTATTTTTTAAATTATGAAAGTATGGCAACACATTTACAAGAGACTTGGGGTGGCTCAACTGGTAAAGAATCTGCCTGCAATGTGGGAGACCTGGGTTCGATCCCTGGGTTGGGAAGATCCCCTGGAGTAGAGAAAGGCTACCCACTCCAGTATTCTGGCCTGGAGAATTCCATGGACTGTATAGTCCATGGGGTGGCAAAGAGTTGGATACAACTGAGTGAGTTTCACTTTCACTTTCTGGAAAATGCAGAACAAAGTTACATATAGTTCCACTATATACTACAATTGTTTTTTAAAGTAGATAAATTAAGATTTTTAGTTGGAGTTTCAGTATCAAACTCTCAAAAATTTATAGAATGAATATGCATAAAAGCAGAAGGATATAGTAGACCTGGAAAGCACTGTAGGCCAATTCAGCATAGTTAAGATAATTTATAGAATTTTCACACAACAGCAGGATACAAATTCTATTTAACTTCCCGTAGACTATAAACCAGCAAACACTGGAACATATCCAGGGACATAAAACAAGGTGCAGAAATTTCATACAGAGTCTGTTCTCTTATCACTGTGGGATTATGTTAGAAATCAATATTAAAACATATTTGAAAATAGCCCACATAGTTTCAAGTGCAATGTGACATTTACCAAGAGATCTTTGACTTAGCCATTGAAAGCCTCAGTAAAGTTAAAAGACAAACAACAACAACAAAAAACACAGAGGGTGATTGCAGAAAAGAAAGCATTTAAATGAGAAATTACATCATCTATTCATGTATTGGTCAAAATTATTTTTAAAAGTGAGCAGATACCTCTGGTTAGTGAAAAATGGAGATGTAAGGAAGACAAGGATGAACAGGTATAGAACTGGTTAAGAATCTGTTCATTTAAAGAAAGTTTTACTCTTTATCTTGCTCTAACATAATATCTGGGGTTTTATGGGTATGGTAAAGAATCAAGGCAGTTATCAAGCTGAAGAAACTATTGCAAAGGAACTGGCTTGGATTCATCAGAGTGGTGGTTTTCCAGGCTCAAATTCACCGTAAAAGGGTTGTCATAAAACTAGCACAGCCTGTCAAGATGAAGCAGAGACTTTATAACTCTGAATTCTATCTTTTCAGTCGTGTTAGTGTCCAGCGTTTATGGGCAGTGTTTCCTACTCCCTGATCAGTTAAATAAAGCTGAAAGGCACTGGGAGGAGTAAGAGTCAATTATTCCGGTCCCCAGTTGCAGCTTAAAGCCCTTTCCAGAAAGTTAGAAAAGCATATTTTTCCAGGTGGTATGAAGAGCCTCTTTGAGGCATGTGGGTTGATATAAAGATTCTCAAAGGGAAAACATGTGATAGAAAGAACAGAGATGGAGATGAGAAGTCAAACAGATTCTTTTGGATGCCAAAGGAAAACTCTATAAAGTTTTGTGATTTTAAGTTCTGCTCCTGGCACCAAGATCCGCAAGTAGATGGAAAAAAAAAAAAACCCAACCCTGAGACTGACGAGGGACCAGCCCTCTGTTTTCTCACTTTGGCCTCCAAGTGCCCTTGGTGCTCCCCCTGCCTTTCTACCCCTCTCGCCTGCAGTGTTCAGAATTTCTTTCCATACCGCATGTGCATGCTTCCAGATGTGGCTACCTTCCACATTTCCCACGGCTGAACTCTAAGCGGGATGTTTTGTCCTAAAATAATCTTGGGATAATATTTATTGCCAGACTGATTTAAATACATGTGAAAAGGGCTAGTTGCTACAAATAGTCAAATAACCTGTTATGAGAGTCTCATTCTGATTTAAAAATGGAAATCTGTCTCATGGCTGAAGAATCTGCATGATACCTTGGAAATTTAAAATATATTTATCCCAAAGAATTCTAATTTCTCATGCCTATTATCTGCTTTTGTCCCGTAGCATCACAATTCATAGTGGGAAGTGGAGCATGTAAATGACTTCTATTACAAAGTTTTAGAGAAGTATCAGATTTTGAATTTAATTTCTATACATGTCTCTTAAACTTGGCTTCCCAGGTGGTGCTAGTGGTAAAGAACCCACCTGCCAATGCAGGAGATGTGTATTTTCAGGTTTGCTTAAAAATAAGCAGTGTCATCTAATGCTATATAATTATGATATAGAGTAGCACTGTACCATCTAAAAAATTGTTTTATTAAGTCAGTTTTCTTAGCTTTAGCCTCCTTCTGTATGACTGTGGTCAGCCTCAGAGCCCCAAAATAATTCACATCTTAATATGGTAGTCGTTCAGTCGTGTCGGATTCTTTGTGACCCCATGGACTGTAGCCCGCCAGGCTCCTCCATTCATGGGGTTTTCCAGACAAGAATACTGGAGTGGGTTGCCATTTCCTTCTCCAGGGGATCTTCCTGACCCAGGGATAGAACCCAGGTCTCCAGCATTACCGGCAGACTCTTTACCATCTGAGCTACCAGGTAAGCCCTTAATATCAGGGAAGCAAATCCAGAACTAGGTCTTCCCCAGTGTCCTCAAAACACCAATTGTATGCTCTGAAGCTTTTTCTCCAATATATATGACATTTATAAAAACTTCTGAGTGTTAAGAGAAACATCATCTAGCAAATTTCACTTTCTGCTGTCTACTAAAAATCATTTGCTCAGTGTGAATCCCAAGCATGAGTAAGGCCAGGATTAATGCCTGAGAACCAAAGTGCTTAATTAGAGTTTATAATCTTTTCCAGCTCTGATAAGTGATTTTGTTAAACAATTGTTTAAGAAACACACAGTTAGCTATATTTTCAGCTCTAGGACAAAAATACCTCCAACAACAAATTCTGCAAATCTTGCCCCAGTGCACAAAAATAGATTCAACCCAAGTCAAAGAGCTCCCTCTCCACCTCTGACTCCTTCACCTGTAACCTGTGCTGACCTAACCTCAAGCTAAGAATTGATGCTTTTGAACTGTGGTGTTGGAAAAGACTCTTAAGAGTCCCTTGGACTGCAAGGAGATCCAACTAGTCCATTCTGAAGGAGATCAGCCCTGGGATTTCTTTGGAAGGAATGATGCTAAAGCTGAAACTCCAGTACTTTGGCCATCTCATGGGAAGAGTTGACTCATTGGAAAAGACTCTGATGCTGAGAGGGATTGTGGGCAGGAGGAGAAGGGGACGACAGAGGATGAGATGGCTGGATGGCATCACTGACTCGATGGACATGAATCTGAGTGAAATCCGGGAGTTGGTGATGGACAGGGAGACCTGGCGTGCTGGGATTCATGGGTCGCAAAGAGTCGGACATGACTGAGTGACTGAACTGAACTGAACTGAGCCTCAAGCTTCCATGCATTCTGCTCCCTGTACTGGGAAACTGCCACCACCTCTTCAAAGATTCTCAAAGGGAAACCAATCTATACTGTGTATACCCGTATTACAAAGCATGCATGCTAATTAAAGGGATTTTCTGTGTTAGCAAGCAGGTTAGGGACTTGGGGGTTGTTGGTGTAGGAAGCCTTTAAAAGGCAATCAGATTTAGTCAGAGTGTGAAGATGAGGTCCAAACTGTTAGTCACTCAGTCATGCCTGACTCTTTACGAGCCCATGGACTGCAGCCCACCAAGCTCCTCTGTCCATGGGATTTCCCGGGCAAGAATACTGGAGTGGGTTGCTATTTCCTTCTCAAGGGGATCTTCCTGTCCCAGGGATCAAACCTGGGTTTCCTGCATTACATGCAGTTTCTTTACTGACTGAGCTACCAGGGAAGCCCAATCAGATTTAGTCAAAATGTAAAGATGAGGTCCCAACCCAGTGCCTGTGCTGTACTTCCTGGGAAGATAGCTCTACCTGCTAGGTCCTGATTCTGTGGAGTTTTGAATGTGGAGGAAAATCTTTCCCCTATTCTGAGGCTTGTCATGTCTGAGTTCCAGGCCAGGCCAGGCTGCAAGTGGGTTTCTTATCTCCAGTTCTTCCTCCCCAACCCAGCTTCCCTCCTTGTCAATAGCACATGGACCTTCAGGAGGGTGTGCGCGTGTGTGTTTATTTTCTGAAATACTGAAATTTGATTCATATTTAGTAGAGCTTTCTTTTGAAATTAGACTTCCCTATTCTATCTGGTATCATCTCAGACAAGTAATTGTGTCACTAGCATATATTTTCATCACTTTTTGTTTTATTACTAATAAAGTATCATTAATAAATAACATAATAATGTTTCATTTATATAAATATGTATAAAATGATATGGTAACAATAATAAGGGCTTCCCTAGTAGCTCAGCTGGTTAAGAATCTGCCTGCAATGCAGAAGACCCTGGTTCGATTCCTGGGTCAGGAAGCTCCACTGGGGAAGGGGTAGGCTACCCATTCCAATATTCTCAAGCTTCCCTTGTGGCTTAGCTGGTAAAGAATCCACCTGCAATGCGGGAGACCTGGGTTCAATAGGAATTGGTGGAACACCTCGTAAGTAAGTGTCTGCCACTCAGTGATGACCAAACAAGCGAAGCCCAGAGGAGAAGAATCAGCCATGGTCATCTCACTGCATTCAGGGTCTAACCTGTAGAAATCCAGCACATTCCCTTCTGTAATTGTTCTTAATAATGTAATTTATTCTGGAGTAAAACTGTGACCACTTTCAGTTAAGATATTGAAAAATAAAATGTAAAAGCACAGCCTTAGATCTCATTTGAAAATTTATCTGCACGTGTAAAATAAGAGTACTTTAAATACTCGTCCCACTTTTCCAGTTACACAGGCTACAGTGTAATTTACAGTTTCCTTGATGAATACTCCATATTCAAAAAGAATGGATAGGTTTTAATGTCCATTAAAGGTACTTTAGTCATTTTCAGTTTTATGGTGTTCCATGCTAGACCCTGTGCTCCATGAAAGCAATGATCATCCCCATGGAATTTCCTGCTCTTAAAAGAGTGCCTTCTGCTTAGCAGTGCTTAGTAGTCACTGAGTAGATTATTCAGTTGGAAACTTCCCTGAATTTCCTACCCAAAGTTTTCTTTAAGTTCAGTTTAAGCCCTTGCACTCTCTAGAATACCCTCACTTATGTAGATAATCTGCTTAATATGGTATATTATTAAGCTATTACTTGGCAGCTAATTTGCATACGTTTCAGAAACTTTTGCCTTAAATATATTGTATTCCTGTCACTCCTTAACTTGTGTTCTGTTAACTCCTGTTTTTAAGCCCCTACACCCAAACACACTTAAGACATTCAGATGTACATTATGTATTAAATTATCTCATGTAAAATAGGTGAGTGATTAATCATGGTTATATTTATTCATTCAACAAAGCATTTATGGAGGTCCTGCTTAGTTCCTGGCATTATTTTGGGAATGGCTAGTACAGCATTAGATAGGCAAGCATCCCTGTTGTTTACTAGCTTATTATTTACTAGCAAGAGATAATCAAGCAAAGAGATAAATGAATACATAGGGAATACAAGAATATCAGGTACTGATCAGTGCTGTAGCAAAAGTAGGTGTGTGCAAGGGTGTGAGCAGAGGCTAAGACGTAAAAATAAAAAGGAACAGTTGATGATGGCCTCTTTGAGGAGTTTGATCTGAGACCTGAATGGCAGGTTAAGAACCTGTTATGGAAAGATTTGAAGGAAGAGCCATCAAATTATCGAGCTGAAATGAGTTTAATATGTTTGTTTGAGGGTAGTGATGAAGAGCACTTCTGTTTTGAACATCAGGGATGGTAGCTTAGTGGTAAAGAATCTACTTCCAATGCAGGAGATGTGGGTTTGATCCCTGGGTTGGAAAGATTCCCTGGAGAAGGATATCGCCTGGGAAATCCCATGGACAGAGGAATTTGGAGGACTACAGTCCATGGGGTCTCAGAGTTGGACATGACTTAGTGACTAAACCACCCCCACCACAGGAGAAAATGGTATCAAGACTGTATCTCAAGGGGCTTCCCTAGCAGTCCAGTGGATAAGACCACCTTCCAATGCAGGAGTATGTGTTCTGTCCTTGGTCGGGGAGCGAAAACCCCACATGCCTCTCAGCCGTAAAACCAAATCATAGAACAGAAGCGATGTTGTAACAAAATTCAATAAAAAAGTGGTTTACGTGAAAAAAAAAATCTTTAAAAAAGAGAGGATGTATTTCAAGAATGAGAGAGTGATCAATTGTTTTGAATACGGTTGAGAGGTCTAGTAAAATGGGAGAGAAAACTGAGTTAACAGTAGGGGAGTTTCTGTGATCTACAGTTTAACTGGTCTCAGAGATGTGGACAGTCTCCCAGAGATGTGAACAGTGGCCTCAGAGATGAGGATAGTCACCTCTTTAGAGCAGGTTGAGAAGAAAAGAAATGAGAAAAAGTAGAGACAGCAAAAGTTAGTCATTGGATGTTTTTTTGAGAAAGGGAATGAAGAAGTAGAAGCTGGAAGATCAGGGGTTAAAGGTGAAATTATTTGATTATTTAAAAGAGAGTTACTAGGATATGCTTGTGAGCAACGGGAATAACCAAGTTTGGAGGAAGAGAGGTAGAAATTGAGGCAGCCAAGAGAAAGTGAAAACGCAAAAGCAAATTCTTTGAAGAGTTAAAAGAGGCTGGCTCCCAAAGCACAAGTGATACAGTTTTTGATAGATGCAGGCAGACTATAAATATATGAAGACCACTTGACAATACAGAAATACTTCTGCATTAAAATGTTGAGAAACTAAAGCAGGCCAGGTGGAGCTACATGAAACTGCTGATTTGGGGCCATTCTTGACTTGTAAAAATACCAGGCCCAGACTTACAATAATATGCTTACATAAAATAGCTTAGAATACACAAATTGAAATAGATGATGAGCTCATGGATATTTTCTCTATGTTTTCACATAGTTTTAAAACAAATATAAGGGAAACATTAAGTGTCTCTTAAAGTGAATGTTGCCTATTTCAGATTAGTCTTTAGGTTATGTCACAACAAATACTGATTAAAACAAGGACAGAATTAGATTCATGTAATTGTTCTAGTTTTATCTGTGCCTCTGTGTTCTATCCTAAAGGATTAAAACATCAGCTGCATGCTTAAAGATTCCTTCGATCTTTGTTTCTTAGTGATTTGGGTGTAAAAAAAAAAAAATTAAATTGAATCCATGTGTTTTGTAAGATTTGTCTTTAGCAATGTGTCATTTTGCCTAACTGTTTTATATTTTCTTTTGCCCCAGGCTTATTTATATTTATCTTCCACTGTGCTATGAAGGAGAATGTTCAGAAACAGTGGAGGCGACATCTCTGCTGTGGTAGATTTCGGTTGGCAGACAACTCAGGTAAAGGGGCCTGTCGGTGATTGAGCTTTTTACATTAAGAGTGTGGACAGAAGGGTTTGTCATTTGGGCTTCCCAGGTGGCTCAGTAGTAAAGAATCCACCTGCCAATGCAGGAGACTTAGGTTCTATACCTGGATCAGGAAGATCCCCTGAAATGGCAACCCACTCCAGGATTCTTGCCTGGAAAACTCCATGGACAGAGGAACCTGGTGGGCTACAGCCCGTGGGGTCGCAAAGAATCAGATACACCTAAGCAACTGAGCACACACACATTTGCATTGTCAGAGCAACCCAGTCCCAGTGGTAGCAAGGTGTAGAGGTGGAGTGTGTAAAGATGCTTGCTTGGGGTCTTAGATTATTAAGACTGCATGGGACCTGAGGACTTTGGACCTGACTGTTCTTTTTTGCAAAGGAGACGCACGAGTTCAAGATAGGCTAAGTGAGTTGCTCAAGATTTTATTTGACAACTTGGATATCCACTATACCCTGTGTACCTTTCCATATTTTTGAAGTCTTCATTTACATTATTAGACGAAAGAGATTTTTCTCAATATAAAAAAATCCCTGAAGAAAAACATTACTCTTTAAAAAAAACGTCCAGTGGTTACTTCTCAACCTTAAGATATTAAGTAGAATTTTAAACATAAGGTCAAAGTAAGAAACTTTTCTGTATCTTCGAGTTGTTACCATTGACATGTCAGTCTCTTGTATGATTCGCTGTCAGTGTGTCAGAACATCTAATGCTATGAATCAGTTACTTAAATAATGTGGTGATGATTTTTCAAGGCGAAGTGTGTGCATGTGTGCTAAGTCAGTTTTGTCCAACTCTGGAACCCCATGGGCTGTAGCCCACCAGGCTCCTCTGTCCATGGGATTCTCCAGGCAAGAATACTGGTATGGGTTGCCATGCCCTCCTCCAGGGGATCTTCCCAACTCAGGGTTCAAACCTGCATCTCCTGCATTGCAGGCAGATTCTTTACTGCTGAGCCACCAGGGAAGGCCTCAAGGCAGACTGTATCCCCTCTCAAGCAGACTCATGGAGAGATGTCATTTCTTTCAGATTGGAGTAAGACAGCTACCAACATCATCAAGAAAAGTTCTGATAATCTAGGAAAATCTTTGTCCTCCAGCTCCATTGGTTCTAACTCAACCTACCTTACATCCAAGTCTAAATCCAGCTCTACCACCTACTTCAAAAGAAACAGCCACACAGGTGAGTCATTCTGGCCAGAAAGGTGCTGGTAAAGATGCTGTCTGGGACACTTCCCCATCATGTTTTCATGGTGAGAACTGGCGCATCATAAAGATTCATAGATCACAGTGCCCATTAGGGTGCTTATTTTAGACTTAGGAAAATCAAAATTTATTTGCACCTTCAGCACCTTTGTGAATTTTTTGTCCTTTTTTAAAAATTTTACAACCAAAAGTGAACCTACATTGTCAGAGTATCATTAGCTCAATATTTTTGTAACTTCATTTGCTTTAAAATTTAATTTTCCTAAAAAAGTATGGTATCTTGTTTTTAAAAGGTATATCTTTATGTAAAAAATACAGAAATTGAGTTGCAGATTATTTCAGCATAGTGTGATAGTTACCTGGCAAGTTGGAATGAAAACAGGAAGAGACACCATCCAGCTTGTATGTGAAAGACTTAAGTCCTTTGAAATATACACAAGTATAAAATCATAATAGTGTACACCTAAAACTAATAATGATATATGTCAATGATACCTCAATCAAAAAAGATACGTAAGTCCCTAACCATTGGAAGTGTTACTGGCGATTGCTCTCTACGTTACTGATTAAATATGAAAGATGGAACATTATGTTTGGAAAGTGATACAGATGGTGAGAAACATTGTATCTTTATTCATCTACCAAATCTTCATGATATTTACAATGATCACACTTTCTGACACTAAGCCTGTGTATGAAAATTTCTGAAGACTGTGAAAACACAGGCTGACTTCAGATATACAGAGAATTTGGCTTCAGACCACTATAATATATTGAATATTGCAATAAAGAGAGTCACACAAATATTTTGGTTTCTCAATGCTTATATGTAGCATATATAAATATATGCATATATGTTTACCCTATACTGCAGTCTATTGTGTGTAATACAATCATGTCAACAAATATACATACCTTAATTTAAAAAGATACTTTATTGCTAAAAACTGTGCTTGACTATCATCAGACAACACAAATCTTCAATTTATAAAAACTGCAATGTCTGTAAAGGGCTTCAAAGTGAAGTGAAATAAAATGACATATGCCTGCAAAGACCATTTTGCAGTCCTTGATAGCCAGTGAACAGTGTGAAAAGGTATACTCCCTTAATAATTTCAGTTGAAAATAGCAGAAATGCTACTTTTAATGCTAATTAAACCTCAGTCAAACAGCTCTCAACACTCAGTATCCAGCACTTTCTAAATGAAAGATGCTTATAAAAGGTAATGGAAATGACTTTCAAGTTTTGTATTTGTTTAGCTAGTAAACGTAGGCAGAAGCAAATGGCACCAGGAACATTCATATTTGGCAAGAGTGATTTGCGTGATATGTGTATAAATGTTCACATTATAACACTTGCATTGCAAATGACCCTTGTGTACATTTGAATCTTTCCACATGTCCCTGCTTGTACCACTCTGGTGCCCACTGCCTGGTATTCAAGATAGCACTGTGGAAAAAAGTTTGAATGTTTAGAGAGTTTTCTTAATTCCAAAATTAGTCAAAGAAAGATCTGAAGGGCTTCCCTGATGGCTCAGCAGTAAAGAATCTGCCTGCCACTGCAGGAGACATGGGTTCGATCCCTGGTCTGGGAAGATCCCACATGCCCAGGAGCAACTAAGCTCGTGTGCCACAGCTATTGAGCCTGTGCTGTAGAGCCCAGGAACTGCAACTACTGAGCCCTTGGGCCTCAACTACTGAAGCCTGGGCACCCTAGAGCACTCAGCAACAAGAGAAGCCCCTGTGATGAGAAGCCCGCGCACAGCTAGAGAGTAGCTCTTGTTCGCTACAGCTGGAGAAAAGCTCACCCAACAGCGAAGATGCAGTACAGCCAATACATAATTAAATTATTTTAAAGAATATCTGAAAACTTGGAGCAGCTTAGGGCAGCAGTTCTTAAAGTTTCTCGGAGTTAGGGATACTTTGGGAAATTGAATAGAAGCTATGAACTCTTCCAGAATGGGGTGCAGTCTTTGAGTCCTGCACACAAGCTGCTGCTGCTGCTGCTAACTCACTTCAGTCGTGTCTGACTCTGTGCGACCCCATGGACTGCAGCCTACTAGGCTCCTCCATCCATGGGATTTTCCAGGCAAGAGTACTGGAGTCCTGCACACAAGCAGTTTTCCTTAAAATTAAGAGGTCTTTGCATTCTTGCTTGAAACACCTGTGTAAGAAACACGATGACAGGTATGTAATCTGAGATAGATTAGTCTACCTAATTGATAGTTCCCTGGCAAAAATATTGTTTACAGTTACCCCTTGAACAAAACAGTTTGAACTGTGCAGGTCCACTTATACGTAGGTTTTTTTTTTTAGTACTAAATACAACAAACAGTATTACATGATCTGCAGTTGACTGAATACATGGATACAGAACTGTGGACAGTGAGGAAGCTCAGACAGAGTCAACTGTAAATTGTACTCAGATTTTCAGTTGTTCAGGAAGTCAGTGCCCCCTCATCCCAACTATTATGCAAGGCTCTATTGTACTTATAATGAGTGAATTTTATACTTTATTTAATCAGCCTTAAAATTAAATACTCATTTTGTTTCCCTTTTAAAATCCAAATGCTTAATGCATTATAAATTAGTTGTGAATACATAGGAATTAGCCCAATTGAAGTATTTTCCTCTTAATATAACAGAATAGCTAGCCTGAAAAACCACTATTAAAACGGTAAAGAAGGTAACAGGTAGATATTTTGGAACAGAGGGCATTTTGAAAGTATAAAATATTTGGAAATAGCATCATGGGGAAAACTGACTAGAAGATAAAAGGGACTGTAGAAATGGGAATACCAAAGAAAGGCTTTGCTGTTTCAAAATCTTGGATATTTATTTTTGAAGACTTCACTAATGTTAATCATTTCTATTCAAACATTTGGAGTTAAACAGGTTCTTGTTAACTAGTATTAGGATATAGTCAACGGTATGACATGACTTTCATGGTACAATCATTCCAGTCAGTTGACATATGAAGGGCCTTCTGCAACCTAGCCAGTTCTCAGTGGGACTGCTGGTGTACCTAGGTCACTTGGGGTATGTAGAAAGTCACCACATATCATCATGGATATCTAGATGGTTTATTTCTTGGAATTGTAGATAATGTCTTCTAAGATCATTCCTTCAACAAAAGTGGATCATTCAGGTAAACTTTTATTACTTTTTTGAATGCATGAATGTTTTTTTGCAAGGTAATAGAATATTTGCATGGATTAAACTAAGACTCTTGCTGCACCAGCAAAATGGCTTCTTCTTTACAATACTTCTCAGCACAAGGACATTCCTGCGTTGAGCTGGAATTTCTGAACTGTCAGATGATCGTGTGCTGGGCTGGCTCTTCTCTGCATGGGGGTATCTGCAAGCTGCTCCTTCTAGGAAATGTACCATGCTCTGGAGTTAGTGGGTCATATAACAGAAAAAAAAAAAAAAAGCAGTACTTGAGTGGTTCTTTGTAGAATGGAGTACAATTCTTTACCTTTTCACTGCTCTTATGAATTACTGGATATGTCATGGTACATTCACAGAAGTCATAAAAGACAAATTGTCGATTCCAAGCCTGCTTTTTGAGGACTTTTGTCTGCTTGAAATTTCAGCATCAGTCAAATAATAGTTCCTTTCCCTAGCCCCTGGTTTTCAGACTTATAGCAA
The DNA here is from genome assembly GCF_001704415.2 of Capra hircus. Lineage (NCBI taxonomy): Eukaryota > Metazoa > Chordata > Mammalia > Artiodactyla > Bovidae > Capra > Capra hircus. Next base: position 66,959,272 of record NC_030816.1, read on the forward strand.
TAATCAAAAATCTATATTATCCACAATGTAATAACTATAACTGGGAATTGCAGAAGCTGGGAATGGCATATATGTAGAAACACAGACCTAGCTCAGAATTTTACTTTATTAGACTGTGAAGATCCAGAAAATTGGGTCATATATTTGGAATGGAGCTGGTCAAATCTTTAAAAACTGTGTGGCCCTGGAAGTTGTCAATGAAATAGAATGAATGTATCTTTGAAGGTTTTTTTGAGGATGTGCAGTTTTCTAAAATCATCAAGTACAAATTGCTCATTATTGAGATTTAAGCCAACAGAAAAATACCCAACAGAAAACCAATGGCTAGTGAATGTGTGAATGGAAGGAAAGCATAGAATCAATCAGCTTGCTGAGAGCTGAATGGGGAGGGACTCATGTAATGACCCCTGAGCCTTTTTCTCACCAATCCTGGGTCATCCCACCATGCTTCAGTCTGCTCACTCGTCCCATAGACCATCTGTTCTCTCTCGCTTCCTCCAGTGAGATGGACGCACCATTTTTTATTTTAGCTTTCATTGTATTTAGTGTCTGCTCCAACACCAAGACCACAATTGAACAATTTGAGTCATTTCCAAAGACAACAGATACAATAGCAATGGCTTTTGCCAATTATGGATGGATTTTTAATGTTAAGTCACATACTGGGTCCAGCATACTCAAAACATAAAACACGTGGAATGAACATTCCATTTTGAGCCATGATTTCTAGACACAGTTTTTCATGATAGATTTTTTTTCCCCTTCCACAGTGAATAGAGATAATACAACTGCAGGAGACAGAGTACTTTATAGAAGGTCATATTTGCTCATTCACTGATGTGAAATCTCTGTAGTTGATTTTTTTCAACTAAAAAGATAGAATTTTTTCAATTCTAAAAGATAGAATTTTTTCAATTCTAAAAGATAGATTTTTTTCAATTCTAAAAAGATAGAATTTTTTTCCAAAATGTGTTGGGAGAAGGAGGAAGACAGAAACTTACAAGATACTCATAGGGTACATGAAGATAGTCATGCGTATTTATAGATAATAGTGTTTAACAGAGTTTCCAGTTTTCTTGCCTGGAGAATTCCATGGACAGAGGAGGGTGGCCGGCTACTGTCCTTGGGGTCGCAAAGAGTCAGACATGACAGAGCGACTTAACACATACACACACACAACAGAGTTTCAAGGCATTGGCTGAGCCACTTGTAGAAAGCTATGGGTCTAGAGAAATAGTGTTTAATATGTGATACTGAGAAATTTAGGAAAAGAAATGTATTTAGCAATCCTTTATTACTGTTAGTTGCTATGATTTTATTGCTGCCAGCAATAACATTATTCTGAGACCGTAGCATAGTTAATGAAAACATACACTTAAAATATTTCTGATAAAGATAATTTTGGATTCTATAATTTAAAAATAATTCATAAAAGATGCCTTTTTTTCTATATTGCAATCATTTCACAAGTTTTTTCCATGAGAAAATGTGTTCAAAATAGCTTTTATGTTTTTTATTCGCTTCTTTTCCAAAATTCTTTATATGTCATTAAAAATTTTATTATGAAATGTCAAACACATATAAAAAGTAGAGAGGATAATAAAATGAATCTCCTTGAATCTATCAACTCATAGCCACCTACACATTTTCCCCTTTCTGTATTACTGTGAAAACATATCATAGACATCATATAGTTTCTTCCACCGATATTTCAGCACTTTTTAATTCATTGTTATATAATCTGTCACTACTTTGTGCAAGCCATTTGCCATATATATTTTTTCCTCAATTTTCTGATGACTCTATTCACTGGCTCTTTGAAAAATACCACTTAGAAGAACATTCTTAAACCCCCGCAAATTACTGGAAGGCACATTAACATTCATTCATATGCAGGAATGCACCTTGAAGATGAAAAACATGAAATTTTAGTCCTGCCTGCAATCGAAACTAAGGAAGAATCAGAGCTTTATTTCCTTTGTGATCTTCTTTAATGTGCAAAATAGAGCGTCCAAAACGGTGGCCCTCAGGCATGTCACCAGCTCATCTTGCAGCCTAATTTCTTGTATCATTTCTTTCAGACAATGCTTCCATGGACAAGTCCTCATCAAAACTAACTCATGCTGATGGAGAACAAACATCGATCATTCCTGTCCATCAGGTCATTGATAAGGTCAAGGGTTATTGCAATGCTCATTCAGATAATTTCTATAAAAATATTATCATGTCAGACACTTTCAGCCACAGCACAAAGTTTTGATATCTTTAATATAAGAAAGAGGAATCAGTCTACACAGACATGAAGATGTGCAAGCAGTCAAACTCTGACTAGCAGATGTAAACGTGGTCTTAGCTAGGTAACTGCATATATATGACCAATGTGTTTTGTGAAGAAGGCGTTTGTGAAATTCACTATCTGTCTTTTCAGTGTGTTTCTTACACGGGGGAGTTTCCACCATCACTAAAACTTCACTACTGAGAGCAGCATGATTCAGTACCCACAGGGATAAGGTTTTTTAAATATATAATTGAATTGACCAATCAGAACTTGGGCTGGGAGGTGGAATATTAAGGTTAGAGGACAAGGGACAGGCCAGACTGTGGAAAAGTTTAGTTTAGAGTTTATTCACACTCCACCTAATAATTAGGTTTGGATATGGCCATTTGCTCCATCATCTTTCTCAACAAACGAAAGCATACTAATAGGGACTTCCCTGGTGATCCACTGGTGAGGACTTTGCCTTCCAACATGGGGGGTGAGGGTAGGGTGTGGATTCGATCCCTAGTCAGGGAGCTAAGATTCCACATGGCTTACAGTCAAAACACAAAACAGAAACAATATTGAAACAAATTCAATAAAGACTTTTAAAATAGTCCACATCCAAAAAATCTTTAAAAAAGCATATTAATATTTAAAACTATTTTGGATGCCCACAAGTCCATCTCTGCTAGTTTCCATGAATGCAGTAGCATTTCCTCTTTTAACTACAGAGACAAAAGAATGATGTCTGACAAAGTTTAGAAAGGTGTATCTTCCATTATCTCAAATGTTTAACCATGAAGAGCACAATGTGCCTAAGAAAGAAAGAATTTCCCAAATTTTGACCTAGTTAATATGAAGTCATGCTGTTTCATTTATCCTATTCAAGACATGATGTAAACATCATTATTAATTATAATTTAATCCTATACTTTTGAATCAAATTTATTGTTGGGGTTTCATTACAGTGGACCTCACAGTAGTTGAAGAATGAACCTCTTACACCTCTATTTTTGATCGTCTACTGTATATTGAGCCATGGGTTCATGGGAGCAATGGAATTTCCATTAGGCATGCTGTGTACAACAGTCTTGCCCTTTTGGGAAAAACAACTATTGAGACTCTATGGTCTTGTCATAGCTCCAGAGACTTTTAAGATATTTCCATTTGCACAAATGAAAAGCCTCTTACTTACTCTTTCAAGAGTTTTGTTCCAAAGAATATAAACTGAGACTTAGGTGGGTGACTTATCGTAATCAAAATAATATATAAACATGTGGGTCTATACTTGCCAGTCTGAAAACTATTTGTATATAGGTCCTCTGATTATAAGAGCTAGAGGAGATCTGGCAAGATAGATGAGGTGTTATTTATGGATTAGGTTTCTGCATATAAGCCATGCATAATATTAAGCAGCTTTTAGCCTAACTTTCAGACTGTCCTGAGTAATGTGCTTGCTAGTGAATGTGTAGGAGACCACATTTTAATTGTTCTTAAATGATGAATGAGCGTCCAGTTTCATAGAAATTGGTCTCAATATGTGCTGTACCTTTACATTTGCTTTGGGTTATCTGAGACGTTTCAGGTTCTGGAAGCAGCCTAAGTGTGAGAAGATGAGACATTCCGGCAGAACGAAACTGCTTAAAGGCAGAAGCCAGACTGAGCACCTGGGGACCTTTCCCTCTGTGCAGGAAGCAGGTAGCCCTTAGTTTGAGATATAAGAAAGCTCTCAGACTGTGCAGCAACCAAGGGACGTCTCACTTTCCGCTCACCCTCAGTCAGTCATGTAGGTTTTTGCCAGACCCGAACAGGTGATGATGTGGTAATGAGTTTTCATACCATTCCATTTTGTAACATCCTGGAACACTGTTCTGGGAGATAAAAGCATGACTCAGCCTGGCCTTCCCAGGAGAGGGGTGTAGACAGAAGGAAAAGATAGTAAATCTGAGGTCACTAAGATTCCCTACAGCAGAGTCACGTCGTTTTCCATAGGCATGTATGTTAACAGGCTGTTTATTTTGGCAGAGGTTGCATCTAGATGAAAGTTAACCTTAACTAGTCGCTTAATCTTCATATACTCTCCTCCAAGCCTTAGAGATGATAGAATTTAATTAGCTTTCAACTGTGAGATTTCTACCCAAAGTGCTTATGTAGTTATAAGTAATTAAAGTGAGAACTTTAAAAATATCTTTGATTTCTACTCATATTCATGCAGATCTTGGAAAAATGTTTTTTTCATATTTGACAACAGTATCAGCTCCACTTTAGAAATTTCCAGTAATCAGGTAAGGATGAAAAAAAAAATGGAGAAACAGCTGAATAGAAACATTTGCAAATGGACTTGAGTTCTACACATGTAGTTCTCAACTTCATTTAACCCCCTCAGAACAGAACTTCAGGAATTTAGCTCTGGAGCCAAAATTTCGTTTAGCCTAAATTTGAGAATAGTATCAACTTAGACTCTCTGGGGTTGGAAGAGAGTTGGAAAAGAGTTTCAATTTTTGTTGTTTTTTTTATTTTCTTTCTTTTCCTTTTTTTAAACTACATTATGTTAGAGTCAGTCTAGGATCCTGATATGTTTTCCAATGTTGTCACCATGACTTGGCGTTGTAAAGCTTTGTTTGTTTAATGTTGGCATAGACTCTTTTGTACATATTTATTTATTTGTGTTTATAAATGTGAGCTTGTTTTATATCTTACCTTTATATTGCCTGGCTTTGTTATTTTAATTAACTTTCTATCAGAGAGACTGTATTATATTTTTTCTAAATACTTTGTGAAATAGTTTTCTATAGCAGTATCTCTGAATTTGATGAATAAAAAATGACTGTGAGTGCAGATAGAATAATCAGTAAAGAAGCTACTGTAGCTGATTTGCCATTTTACTTAAATGGAAAATGTTTTTCAAATAAATGCCTATGTTGTTTGTGATCCAAATTATTCAATTCCTTTATGAGTGACTGTTTTTATTTCTGCCTCTTAAATAGGAAAAGATTATTTGACAACTGGAAAATAACCTGCCACCAATTAAGCTAGTGACATGGGGTGACTTTGCCAAAACATTGAGAATGAATATTTTAGAAAGATCCAGTTCACTGGGGATTAATGCATTTTGAAGTTCTTAGATTTTCTTGAGATGACTGATGCAAAGCCAAGCTCTGTGGCAAATTAACAGTAATGTAGGTTTCCTTTTTGGGAAGTCTTCAGCCTTCTGAAAAGGGAACCAAATCAATAATATGACATAGAAGTTAGGATTTTTTTTTTAATATTTATAGTCACTGTTTTCTTTGTGGGAGGCTTAGAAAATGACAGAATTTAGCCAAGTTGACTTGCATGATGAGAGCAGGACCTCCTTACTTCCTTTTGCTGTGATTATTTAGGATAACTCTCTTCTGCAGAGAGCCAAGGCCCAATTTGGCTCATGGCCCTACTTAGTGCTAAGTTGTGAGGCATGTTGGCTGGTCACTGGTAACTCAGGTCTTCTGAGCCAACTTCACAACTCCTGGCCAAGCCATGTTAAGAAAACAGGCAAGCAGTTGGTAAAGCTTCGTCTCCAGTCACATGTAGCAGGTTGAAGCTAGGGGAGCAACAGTGGGAAGTAGGTGGGAAACACTTGATTTTCAGGCCAATCTGTGTATGTAGTGTTTTGAAATCTGAAGGAACTGGGCTTTGCAAACACAGTGTTTTGGAAGAATGCCTGTGTTTCCAGTTGGGTAACATTCTATTTTTTTCGTATAAAAGTACTGTTTCTCTCTCCCTCTTTCTGTCCTCCTCGCTCCCTTTTCTGCTTCCCCCAATTTTCCTGCTTTTCTCACTTTCCCCCGCCTCTTTCTCTCTTCCTTCCCTCCCTCTTCATATCAAGGAATAATACTTAACCGTTCTCTTTTTCTGCTTCCCTAGTGAAAAACAAGAGTACACATGAAGATGCAAGGGTGGGATGAGAATTACAGGGAGAAGGTTAGCCCTGGCAAAGAGAAGAGGCATATGGGCACTTCTCTGGTGATCCAGCGTTGGAGACTCTGTGCTTCCAACACAGCGGGTGTGGGTTCAATCCCTGGTCGGGGAACTAAGATTACGTATGCTGTGCTGAGACCCCACATGCATGTGTGGCCAAAAAAGAAAGAAAGAAAGAAAGAAATAATAATACGAAGAGGCATAGCTTTCTTCTGAGGTTGAACTACAGGTTATTAGATGAGACAAGGAGGTATAAAGACACTGATAGTGAGTCAGTGTTGGATTTCCTGATTTTTATTAATTAAAATAATTAAAAGCTCTTTCATCTGCTGGGTGTTCTAAGGACAATAATATTAGGATGGGGATCTGAGTAAAATTAAAATGTGAAACAGCCTTACAGGAATGCAAGTCCCTGGCTAAATTAACTAAACTAATACATGGTGTTTGCCCTCAGAGTAGCTTTCACAAGTACATTCCCTAAATCATTGTATCTAAATATGTTTATTTGGTGTGTTTTGAAAAACTAGTTTATTTCAAGCTCACAACCAAATATTTAATATTCTAAAGTCTCAAATATTTACTGATTTATCTCAAACATTTTTGAATAATTGGAGACATACCGCAAAATCTTTTTTCATCTTTTAAGTTATATCTTCTGTTGGCTTATTTTCATCATGAATTGCTTTAAAAAATGTTTATAAATTCAGATTGTCAATGAGAGTAAGATACTTGATATTCATATTAAATATAATTTAATAGAGATACACAGATCAAACGGTGTGAGAAAATAACAAAGTAATAGCAAAATAAAGATTTTTAAATACCCTAGGGGCAAAAGAAAGATCTCTAGAGCACTACCATATTTTCCTGCTTCATCATCCTACAGTCTAGCCAGTCATTGGAGGATTTTAAGTGACTGATACATCGTGCTCGATCGTCTTAGTCATGTCCGACTCTGTGACCCTATTCACTGGCTGGAGCTGGCAGACCTGACACATTTGGAACTATTGTAACTTAAAAAAGAATCAGTTTATCGGTGAAGATCTGCTGTGTAATCATTACTGGCAAACTAGAGTGAACACATTATCTCCCGTAACACTGTTAACAGCAAGAGCAAGTGCCTACAATGTCTAGAGCACAGTATACTGTATTTTTGGTTTTCAAATTTTTCTAGGTGTATAGCTCTTCTACTGAATGACATTAATATTAAGATCTGATGCACTGGGTTATGTTTATTCTCATTATTTTCACAGACAATAGCATACTGCTGGCTATATAACAGGTGCTTGGTTCATGTTTATTGAATTTATATGGTGTCTACCTGGTCTATTTGCATTTCATGTTTTGGAAAAGTAGATCTCAGAGTACCTTAAATTTGGGTGAGTTTATAAGAATACGGACTAGAAATACAAAGTAAAAGGGAAAATATGCTAGTATCACACTATTCAAGACACTTTACCCACATTGCTTAATGTCACCTTATATGCTACAGTAAAGTAGGATAAGAACAAGAAGATTTCAGTTTAAGGTTAACTCTAAATACTTTTTAATGGTTTTGGAAAGGAAACTAGGTTCAGCTGAAGTCTGAGGTAACTAAGCACACAAACCTGCTTTTGAGCAACTGTCTTAGAAACTATTTTCTGGCTCAACTTGGCTTCAAAATCTAGGAATTTAACATATGAACATACAGGGTCCTTATGGAACCCTGTGGCCAGACTTTGAGGAATCTGGGATCAAGGGGTATTTTCCTCTGCTTTAACTGATATTCATAAATATTTGTTAGACTTGCTTTGTATGAAATTTGTGGTAAGTAAGTTTTTGCTCTGGCTAATTCCTTGCATGTAAAGAAAAGTCTGAGATCCCAACGAGCTTACTAGCCTGATTCTATTACTGTCTGTCTAGGAGTCTCTATCAGTGAGAAAGCCATGGTACAATCTGCAGGAAGAACGGTGAGCAGTGATACTGTTAACTAGTAAGGATGAGAAGAACTGGAGAAAGTGACCATATAGAATCCATATTGTTTAAGGTTTACGAAGGTGGAATGATCCCATTTTGCTAAAGCCAACAGTTCCTTCTCTGAAGGAACCACAGAGTGTAGAAGAAAGGTCACAAGTAACGGTCTGCCCTATGTGACTTTAGCATGTCACCCATCTGCTGTGGGCATCAGGTTATCTATCTGGTAGACAAAAAAGGCCACTAAAGAGCTAAAATGTTTTCAGCACTGGAATTTTATAGTTCTCTTTAACATCTTTAAATAGAAAAATGTCAGTCACTTGTATTTAAACACAGAATCCAAAGACCCCAAAACTAAATGTCAAGCAAAATGTTTGATCTTGTTCAGTCTCAGTTTTTCAAGGACATACATGCATTCTGTGTCTTTTTTATTTCCAAAATAAATGCCTTTTCTATGCAAACACTGAGGTATTTTCAGAACACTAATTAAATCTTTTGCAGATAAAGGTAGTAGGAAAATTCACTCAAGTACCAAAGAGAAGATGCCCCAGCAGTGAGGCAGTACCTACTCATTGTGAAAATCAGAATTAAAATTCTAGTTTTCTTTTAGCAAATTGGTGGAATTAATGACCCTTCTAACATAGGTACAAGAGACCCATTTCTCCTCCCCAGCTGTGTTGCAATGCTGTGCACAGTCCACAGGGGGAAAGAAGAAAACAGATCAGGAGGAAATACAAAGACAGCAAGCAAAACAGTTTCAACAGTTGCCCAGAATGTGCCTCAGATGGCCAATTCAGGGTCTCTTGCTGGGTGAGTGAGAAAGACAAAACCAATAGGTGCCATGTAATAAACACACTGGATGTGCCCCACTGCTCAGAGGAGCTTATTTACTGTCGTCCTGGATGTCTCAGCCCAGTTTGCATTCAAATTAGAGAAAGTTGTGTGCACATCAGTTATGGAGGGCAGTTCTAACACAGAACTCATTGCCAAAGACCTGAGAGACGTTTTAAAGATGTATTATTGCTTGTGGTTCCTTTTCAAGGGCCCTGAGAGTCTAAGTTGTGTTAAACACCAGTTTACAGAGGCATGATGCTGAGAAATCATCTATGGCAATGCAAAGATGTGAAGTGGAGTAAGGCGAATGCTTGGATAGCTTAGAGGTCAATACAGCTACCGGAATAATCATATGTTACTATATATTTTTTAAAAGTAATACATCTATTTCTGCAAGTAGTTATCACTGTTTGAGTAGCCCACTTCCAGTTAGCATTTTCATTTGAATTTCGCAGAAACTTGCTTCTTCAAATACTTTGGTAGATAACTCTATGCACAGACTGTCTTCTAAATACTCAGAATTGTCAAAAGGACATTTTCTCCTCAGGAACAGTTCCAAGCAAGGATTCCAAACAAGAGTTAGAAAATGTTTTACTAGCTCTTTGCCATAGTTATAGACAAATCAGTCTGTAGTTACAAAGTGTTGGTTGGATTTCTTTTTTTCTTTATCCACAAAAGCTATAAAGGATTGCTAACATAGTTGTGGCTTTCATTCTTCCAAATAATTCCCAGTTCACTTGGAAATTTTTTTTCCTTCAAAGGATCTTTTTCCTAACTTTGGTTCTGCTATTTTGGATGATCCTTATTTACTCAAGAGGGGCACTTGAAGTTTAGCCATTCTCTCCATGACCCTCCAGTTGATTTTCACACTTTGCTTGTAGGCGGGATAAAGGAGGCTGTGATGAGCCCAGAGTCATGGGGAGGAAGCCATATTTCACAGTCGCTGTTTTTCGTCCGTTATTCTCACTGGTGTGAGGGGCTTTCAGAATTATAACATGCAGTCTTTCTTTCTTCAGTCACAGCTAAACAACAGGGCAAATCCACTGGACTCGAATCCCTCCTTGTTTCTAAATTCTTTTTAGCACAAATGTTTATAAGGTTCACAGATAAAATGTGCCCAAGTTTCCTGGTCTTACTCCCATAATTCTTTGTTGGGCAAAAACTCTCATCCAGGCATTTGTCTAGTCCTTAAACAGAGGAACAAATTTTTCTAAATAGACTAGGGATCTGCACAGTAAGCCAACAGAATCCCTCAACATCATCATCAACAACAAAGAAACTTTAACTAGAAGAACTTGTAATTTGTTTTTCATCCTTCACTAGGCAAGAAAGTAACAGAAAAGATATCTACTGACTACTGGCCGGTCTTACACAGGAAATGGTCATAAAAGTTACCAATATTCTTTTTTTCCTATAAGAAAGGATAAATGAAAATATAAAACTAGGCAATATGAAGATTAAGCCTCCAGAAGAAATATTCCAAGTGCAAGATCTCTACAATAACAAAAGTAAAACATTTTTGACAAAAATTGAAAGTGATATGAAGCAAATTGTCTATTAGGTACCATGTTCATAGATGTAAAAAGTAAATAATACAAAAATATCACTTTTCAAAATGATCTAAACAATCAATTTGATCCTGTTTAAAATCCAAGTGTCCTTTCTTTTTCTGTGTAGAGATTGACAAGCTAAAACTAAACTTTTATAGAAAAATGAAGGATCATTAATAATAAGGCAATCTTAAAGATTCATATTGGAAAATTGCATTGCCATGTATCAAGACTTGTTATAAAGCTACAGTGATTAAAACAGTGTGATACTGTCATGGAGAGTTGACAAATAAACAAATAGAAATAGAAAGTCTACAAATAAACCCACACATTCATTATGGTGTCTTGACTTACGACAAAATCAATGGCTTGTGGAATATAGAAAGTTTTTTCAATAAGTAATGTGGAGCCAGTTGAATACCCATATAGAAAAAATAAGATTTGACTGCTACTGCACTCATTGAACAATCAAGTCTAGGTGATTGGTAAATCTGAATGTGAGAAGTAACATAATACAGCTTCTGTACATAGGAGTAGCATAGGAGACAATCTTTGTGACCTTGGAGTAGGTACGTATTTCTTAAAGAGACAATGCAAAGATATTGTTGAATTTCTGTCCTTCAATTTTAAACTGAGAACTTCTGTTCTCACTATTTAAGAGACTGACAGTGCACATTATTAAATATTGAATGCATAGATCCTACAAAAGATTCATATCCAAAATATTTTTTAAATCCTAAATTTTAAAAAAAGATAACAGAGAAGTGGCTAAAAGAGTTGAACTTCAAAAAAATTAAAGTTAACATTACACAAAGGTATTATATACCCCTCATAATGACTAACATTTACAAACAACATCAAAAGAACCTAGAACTCATGCATTCTTGTTGTGAATATAAATTGATAGAACAATTTGGAAACCTGTTTGGAGTAACTCCTAAGGTTGAACAGTCACATACCTATGGCCCCATTAGTTCACTGTCTATCAATGTGACTAATAGACAGTTGTGTGTATTGAAAAATATGCCCAATGATATCCATAATGGTACTGTGTGTAATGGCCCCAGTGTTATTGTCCATAAAGAGTGCCATAGACCACTGTATAAACACATTGCAAAAGGTTACCCAGTCTAGAAAATGAAGACACTCTAGCTACAAAACACAGCAAAGCAATGGTGAGGGAAAGAAGCCTGATCAAGATTACATGCTGTTGATTTCATTTGTATAAGGTTCAAAACAGGAAGAAGATAGGAGTAAGGTTTGGGAGAAAACTCGTGGTGATGTGAAGTGACTATGAAGAGGAACCACGAGAATTCCTGTGGAGCTGGAAATGTTCTATTTTTTGATGGATGGTGATAACATGAAAACCTGCACTTTTTCAAAATTCATCAATTTGCACTTATGACTTGTCAGCTTCTTTTTATGTATGTATTTTTAAAAATAAAACAATCTGATAGTTGTTAGAGAAGCAACTATGACGACTGTTTTGGGGTTCTATAAAATAATGCCTGCAATTTCCTAGTGAAAAGTACTGAATAAACTGATTTGAGACACCTATATACTTTTTTGTTTAAACATTTTATATTGGAGCATAGCTGACTTAACATTGTTGTGATAGTCTTTTCAGGTGAACAGTGAAGGGTCTTGGCCATACATATACATGTATCCATTCTCCCCTAAACTCCCCTCCCATTCAAACTGACACCTAACATTGAGCAGAGTTCCCTGTGCTATACAGTAGGTCCTTGTTGGTTATCCTTTTTAAATATAACAGTGTGTATATGTCCATCCCAAACTCCCTAACTATCCCTTCTCCCCATACATACTTTTTAGCAGTCAATGCATGCCTATTCCATAAACTAAATCATAGCTGAACTTAACAGTAATCTCTTTATGTGAGTGTATTAGTTTCCTATGGCTGCTGGAACAAATTACCACAGTCTCAGTTGCTTACAACAATACCAGTTTGTTCTCTTATGATTCTGGAAGCCAGAAGTCCCAAATCAGTTACACTGGGCTAACGCTTGCTCCTTGGAAGAAAAGCTATGACAAACCTAGACATCATGTTAAAAAGCAAAGACATTACTTTGCCAACAAAGGTCTGTATAGTCAAAGCTATGGTTTTTCCAGTAGTCATGTATGAATATGAGAGTTGGACCATGAAGAAGGCTGAATGCCAGATAATTGACGTTTTTGAACTGTGGTGTTGGAGAAGACTCTTGAGAGTCCCTTGGACAGCAAGAAGATAAAACCAATCAATCCTAAAGGAAATCAGTCCTGAATTAGTAGGACTGATGCTGAAGCTGAAGCTCCAATACCTTGGCCACCTGATGTGAAGAGCCGACTCACTAGAAAAGACCCTGATGCTGGGAAGGATTGAAAGCAGTAGGAGAAGGGGACAGTAGAGGACAAGATGGTATCACTGACTCAATGGACATGAGTTTCAACAACTTTGGTAGATGGTGAAGGACAGGGAAGCCTGGCGTGCTGCAGTCCATGAGGTCGCAAAGACTCAAGACACAATTGAGTGACTGAACAACAGCAATGTCAAAGTGTCAGCCAGGCACTTCTCTTCCTTTATCACTAAAGTTAAATCTCTTTTCTTCAGTCACATCACCTTCTTTTCTCTCTGTGTAATTCCTTATGCTTCCTTATGTTAAGAACATGTATGATTCCATTTAAGGCCTATGAATTCCATGAATAATCTTCCCATCTCAAGAGCCTTTACTGAATCATAACTGTGAAATTCTTATGGCCAAACAAGGTAAAGGTCACAGGTTCCAGGGATGTGGACCTGAGCACCTCTGGAGGTAGAATTCGGCCTCCACACTGGGGAGAGAAAAATCCAGACAATATTCAGGAAACATATCACACCAGCGCATTTAAATCACTAAGATAATAGATCTTCTAGACTTTTAGCAGTATACTAAATGCTAAAATACATGAAATTATATCAAAATTTTGAGTGAATATAAATTAGAAATCCAGCATTCTATTCATACTAAGTTAAATAAGTGGAATCAAAATGTAATAAACTTTTTTAGCTAAGCAAAGATTTATAAATTTTCTAAAATATATATTATACATACTATATATATATATACAAAAGCTTTTCTACTACACTTGAGAAAGAACAGCAAAAATAGAGAGATTGGAAAACATAAACTAAATGAAATGGAAAGACTGAATATGACAGAAAGTGAAGAGGAACTAAGAAGCCTCTTGATGAAAATGAAAGAGGACAGTGAAAAAGTTGGCTTAAAGCTCAACATTCAGAAAACGAAGATCATGGCATCTGGTCCCATCACTTCATGGCAAATAGATGGGGAAACAGTGGAAACAGTGGCTGACTTTATTTTTGGGGGCTCCAAAATCACTGCAGATGGTGATTGCAGCCATGAAATTAAAAGACACTTACTCCTTAGAAGGAAAGTTATGATTAACCTAGATAGCATATTCAAAAGCAGAGACATTACTTTGCCAACAAAGGTCCATCTAGTCAAGGCTATGGTTTTTCCTGTGGTCGTGTATGGATGTGAGAGTCGGACTGTCAAGAAGGCTGAACGCCGAAGAATTGATGCTTTTGAGCTGTGGTGTTGGAGAAGACTCTTGAGGGTCCCTTGGACTGCAAGGAGATCCAGCCAGTCCATTCTGAAGGAGATCAACCCTGGGATTTCTTTGGAAGGAATGATGCTTAAGCTGAAACTCCAGTACGTTGGCCACTTTATGCAGAGTTGATTCATTGGAAAAGACTCTGATGCTGGGAGGGATTGGGGGCAGGAGGAGACGGGGATGACCGAGGATGAGATGGCTGGATGGCATCACCGACTCAATGGATGTGAGTCTGAGTGAACTCCGGGAGTTGGTGATGGACAGGGAGGCCTGGCGTGCTGCGATTCATGGGGTCTCAAAGAGTCGGACATGACTGAGCGACTGAACTGAACTGAACTGAACTGAATATGAAACAGAAAAAGTGAAACAAACTAGATAAAAGATCATCATATAATCCAGTTGTGTTTTTTTTTGTTTGTTTTATTTTTTATTTTTTTTAAATTTTAAAATCTTTAATTCTTACATGCATTCCCAAACATGAACCCCCCTCCCACCTCCCTCCCCATAACATCTCTCTGGGTCATCCCCATGCACCAGCTCCAAGCTTGCTGTATCCTGCATCAGTCGTAGACTGGCGATTCAATTCTTACATGATAGTATACATGTTAGAATGTCATTCTCCCAAATCATCCCACCCTCTCCCTCTCCCTCTGAGTCCAAAAGTCCATTATACACATCTGTGTCTCTTTCCCTGTCTTGCATACAGGGTCGTCATTGCCATCTTCCTAAATTCCATATATATGTGTTAGTATACTGTATTGGTGTTTTTCTTTCTGGCTTACTTCACTCTGTATAATCGGCTCCAGTTTCATCCATCTCATCAGAACTGATTCAAATGAATTCTTTTTAACGGCTGAGTAATACTCCATTGTGTATATGTACCACAGCTTTCTTATCCATTCATCTGCTGATGGACATCTAGGTTGTTTCCATGTCCTAGCTATTATAAACAGTGCTGCGATGAACATTGGGGTACATGTGTCTCTTTCAATTCTGGTTTCCTCGGTGTGTATGCCCAGCAGTGGGATTGCTGGGTCATTTAAACGTGGCTGCTCATTAGAACATACCTGAAGCCTTGGAGAAGAATAGCAGTACCTGGGCATTTATATTTTTCAAAAAATTAAAGATAATTAGTAATGCATCTGACTATCACCTTTAAAGCTTTCAGTTTGCTTTTACTGCAGCTGATATTTGTGTGTCTGATGTGTTCGTGTGTTGCTGGAGGGAGATGATGTTCAGTTCAATTGAGTCACTCAGTCGAGTCCAACCCTTACTGGACCCATGGACTGCAGCATGCCAGGCTTCCTTGTCCATCACCATCTCCCGGAGCTCACTCAAACTCATGTCCATTGAGTCAGTGATGCCATCCAACCATCTTGTCCTCTATTGTCCCCTTCACCTGCCTTCAATCTTTCCCAGCATCAAGGTCTTTTCCAGTGAGTCAGCTCTTCACGTCAGGTGGCCAAAGGATTGGAGTTACAGCTTCAGTATCAGTCCTTCCAATGAATATTCAAGACTGATTTCCTTTAGGATTGATTGGTTTGAACTCCTTGCAGTCCAAGGGACTCTCAAGAGTCTTCTCCACCACCACAGTTCAAAAGCATCAGTTCTTCAGTGCTCAGCTTTCTTTAAGATTCGACTCTCACTTCCATACATGACTATGGGAAAAACCATACCTTTGACTAGACAGACATTTGTCAGCAAATTAATGTCTTTGCTTTTTAGTATGCTATCTAGTTGTCTTTGCTTTTCTTCCAAAGAGCAAGTGTCTTTTAATTTCATGGCTGCGGTCACCATGTGCAGTGATTTTGGAGCCCAAGAAAATAACGTCTGCCACTGTTTCCACTGTTTCTTCATCTATTTGCCATTAAGTGATGGGACTGGAAGCCATGATCTTCATTTTCTGAATGCTGAGTTTTAAGCCAGCTTTTTCACTCTCCTCTTTCACTTTCATCAAGAGGCTCTTCAGTTCCTCTTCACTTTCTGCCATAAGGGTGGTGTCATTTGCATATCTGAGATTATTGATAATTCTCCTGACAATCTTGATTCCAGCTTGTGCTTCATCCAGCCTGGCATTTCTCATGATGTACTCTGCATATAAGTTAAATAAGCAGGGTGACAATAAACAGCCTTGACGTACTCCTTTCCCAATTTGGAACCAGTCTGTTGTTCCATCTCCCGTTCTAACTGTTGCTTCCTGATCTGCATACAGGTATCTCAAGAGGCAGGTCAGGTGGTCTGGTATTCCCATCTCTTGAAGAATTTTCCACAGTTTGTTGTGATCCACACAGTCAAAGGCTTTGGCATAGTCAATAAAGCAGAAATAGATGTTTTTCTGGAACTCTCTTGCTTTTTCCATGATCCAGCGGATGTTGGCAATTTGATCTCTGGTTCCTCTGCCTTTTTTAAATCCAGCTTGAACATCTGGAAGTTCGCAGTTTATATGCTATTGAAGCCTAACTTGGAGAATTTTGAGCTTTACTTTGCTAGTGTGTGAGATGAGTGCAGTTGTGCAGTAGTTTGAACATTCTTTGGCATTGCTTTTCTTTGGGATTGGAATGAAAACTGACCTTTTCAAGTCCTGTGGCTACTGCTGAGTTTTCCAAGTTTGCTGGCATATTCAGTGCAACACTTTCAAAGCATCATTTTTTAGGATAGCTCAACTGGAATTCCATCACCTTCACTAGCTTTGTTTATAGTGATTCTTCCTAAAGCCCACTTGACTTTCCATTCCAGGATGTCTGGCTCTAGGTGAGTGATCACACCATCGTGATTGTCTTGGTCATGAAGATCTCTTTCGTACAGTTCTGTGTATTCTTGCCACCTCTTCTTAATATCTTCTGCTTCTGTGAGGTCTATTCCATTTCTGTCCCTTATTGTGCCCATGTTAGCATGAAATGTCCCCTTGGTATCTCTAATTTTCTTGAAGGGATCTCTAGTCTTTCCCATTCTATTGTTTTCCTCTATTTATTTGCATTGTTCACTAAGGAAGGCTTTCTTACTTCTCCTTGTTATTCTTGGAACTCTGCATTCAAATGGGTATATCTTTCCTTTTCTCTTTTGCCTTTCACTTCTTTTCTTTTCTCAGCTATTTTTAAGTCATCCTCAGACAACCATTTTGCCTTTTTGCATTTCTTTTTCTTGAGGATGGTCTTGATCACTGCCTCCTGTACAATGTCAGGAACCTCCATCCATAGTTCATCAGTCACTCTGTCTATCAGATCTAATCCCTTGAATCTATTTGTCACTTCCGCTGTATAATCGTAAGGGATTTGATTTAGGTCATCCTTGAGTGGTCTAGTGGTTTTCCCTACTTTCTTCAATTTAAGTCTGAATTTGGCATTAAGGAGCTCATGATGTGAGCCACAGTCAGCCCCTGGTCTTGTTTTTGCTGGCTGTATAGAGCTTCTCATCTTTGGCTGCAAAGAATATAATCAATCTAATTTTGGTGTTGACCATCTGGTGATGTCCATGTGTAGTTTTCTCTTGTGTTGTTGGAAGAGGGTGTTTGCTATGGCCAGTGTGTTGTCTTGGCAAAATTCTGTTAGCCTTTGTCCTACTTCATTTTGTACTCCAGGGCCAAATGTGCCTATTACTGCAGGTATCTCTTGACTTCCTACTTTTGCTTTCCAGTCCCCTATAATGAAAAGGACATCATTTTGGGGTGTTAGTTCTAGAAGTTCTTGTAGATCTTCATAGAACCGTTCTACTTCAGCTTCTCCAGCATTACTGGTTGATGACATTCATTCTTACTCAATCTCAAGTCAGGAACTAAATGACCTTTAACATTAAATATTCATCATCACATTTCAGTCTGCCTGGTTTCAGATCCTCTCTCTGCCAGTCTGTTTCTCTACAGTCCTGCCACTGGGACTAGAGCAGGTGGTGTTCTTGCCTAAGCACTCTTGCTTTGGCCCCTGCCCGATCCTACTTTTGGTGGACACTTCAACTCTTTAAGCAGCAGCTATTCATGAAGAATGTAAAGTGGTTCCAACATCAAATGTTTTCAAGATTTGAACTTTGTCTCTGCCTGTTAAATAATATTTATCATGTTACCAATCTTTAAATTTTAGTGTGACTAACTGTGTGATAAGATAATACTGTCTATTTCTCAGAGCTGTTATAGCAATTACATTAAAAACTATATGTAAAATGAACTGTCCAGAGTGGCCAATCAGTAAATGGTGACTTTGTCATTATGGTGTAATAGCTTTCTGACTTGGGGTATATAGTTATAACAGTAAAGTTCCATTTTCAGCAATTTCACATCAAAGTTGTCATTGATGTGATTTATTTCAATTCAGCCTGCTGTTATTAATCATCTATGATATGTGAGGACCTTGGCTTTGTAGGAGATAACATTACCAAATGGAATCAACCCTTCTTGATAAGCTCATGATCTGGTGGGGGAAGCAGGTATGTCAAACAGGTGATGACAATATGTGGTGATTAGAGCTACAAAATCAAGGTAATTGGAGTATGGTATTTGATATAAATGAATGGTTAATTCTGTGAAATGTGACAGCATGATGATTAGATTAAATCTTCTTATTTATTAAAGATAAGTACAGCATCAGTTCCCTATTGCTGCAGTAACAAATTACCACTAATTTGGTGGCTTGAAACAACATATTTGTTCTCTTAAAAAAATTTGTTGGGATTTCCTTGGTGGTCCAGTGGTTAAGACTCTGAGCCTCCACTGCCAAGGGTTCAATTTCTGGTCAGGGAAGTTCCACGTGCCATGTGAAGTGAAAGCCGTCAGTCGTGTCTGACTCTTTGTGACCCCATGGACTATAGCCTGCCAGACTCCTCTGTCCATGGAATTCTCCAGGCCATTATCCTTGAGTGGGTAGCTGTTTACTTTTCCAGGGGGTCTTCCCAACCCAGGGATTGAACCCAGGTCTCCTGCATTGCAGGTGGATTCTTTCCCATCTCAGCCACCAGGGAAGCCTTCACATGCTATGTGGGGTAGCCAAAAAACAAACAAACAAACAAAAACAAATTTATTTCCTTAAAGTTTTGGAAGCCAGAAATCTGAACCAAGTCTTCTGGGGCTAAAGTCAAGATGTTGGCCTGGCTGGATCCTTCAGGAGGCTCCAGAGGGTATCCATTCTTTCTGGAGGATGCCTATATTTGATTGGCAGCTTATTACTCCAGCCACTGTGTTTCTGTTGTTACATTGCCTTCTTCAGCTTTGGCTCTTCTTTACCTTCTCACGGGGACCCTTATGATTACATTGGGCTGACCTTGGATAATTCAGGATAATCCCCTCATCTGAAGATTTTTCATTTAATTATGTCTGCAAAGTCCTGTTTTTCATGTAAAGTCTCATAGTCACAGATACTATCTTCCTAGAGAGGAGAGGGATGAGCAGAATAGGAAAGTTGAAATGCTAATCAGATTTAACGATTTTTGAGAGGTGTGATGGTTTAATGGTTTTCAGAAACCTTTGAGTTTCTCTAGAACAATCCATATTTCACAGGACAAGCTTGAGGCTCAGAGAAATCCCACATGGCAGCAGCTCATCCTGGCTTTTATTAAACAAATTGTGCTCCCAAGGATATGTGATAAAGTGTGGTGGGAAGGATTTTGAGCATAAACTACTAGCATGTGAAATGAGCAAAACTGTATGGTAGTTTGAACATTTCTTGGCATTGCTCTTCTTTGGGATTGGAATGAAAACTGAGATGGTTAGATAGCATCACCAACTCAATGAACATGAATTAGAGCAAACCTGGGAGATAGTGAAGGATGGGGGAGCTTGGGGTGCTGCAGTCCATGGGGGTCCCGAAAAGTTGGATATGACTTAGGGGAAGAACAACAACAACAGTGGAAATAACTTAGACATACCTTGGGGAGATTTTATTTGTAAAGAATCAGACCAAATAATCAATGAAACGAGATTTTCTTAGGATTCAGGAATCTCATCATTAATTTTAAGTTCTCTAAAGAGAGTCTGAAATTGAAGAAACTAGGGAAAATCACTAGACCAAAATGTATGACTTAAATCCCTTATGATTATACAGTGGAAGTGACAAATAGGTTCAAGGGATTAGATGTGATAGACTGCCTGATAAACTATGGACGGAGGTTCGTGACATTGTACATGAGGCAGAGATCAAGACCATCCCCAAGGAAAAGAAAAGCAAAGAGGCAAAATGGTTGTTTGAGGAGGACTTAAAAATAGCTGAGAAAAGAAGAGAAGTAGAAGGCAAAGGGTAGATATACCCATTTGAATGCAGAGTTCCAAAGAATAGCAAGGAGAGATAAGAAAGCCTTCCGCAGTGAACAGTACAAATAAATAGAGGAAAACAACAGAATGGATAAGTAGAGATCTCTTCAAGAAAAGTAGAGATACCAAGGGAACATTTCAAGATGAGTACAATAAAATACAGAAATGGTATGGATCTAACAGAAGCAGAAGATATTAAGAAGAGGTGGCAAGAATACACAGAAGAACTATACAAAAAAAATTTTCACAACCCAGATAATCGTGATTGTGTGTTCACTCACCTAGAGCTGGATATCCTGGAATGTGATGTCACGTGGGCCTTAGAAAGCATCACTATGAACAAAGCTAGTGGAGGTGACGGAATTCCAGTTGAGCTGTTTCAAATCCTGAAAGATGATGCTGTGAAAGTGCTGTACTCAATTTGCCAGCAAACTTGGAAAAATTCAGCAGTGGCCCCAGGAGTGGAAAAAGTCAGTTTTCATTCCAATCCCAAAGAAAGGCAATGCCAAAGAATATTCAAACTACCACACCATCGCACTCACCTCACACGCTAGCAAAGTAGTGCTCAAAATTTTCCAAGCCAGGCTTCAACAGTACGTGAACCATGAACTTCCAGATGTTCAAGTTGCATTTAAAAAAGGCAGAGGAGCCAGAGATCAAATTGCCAACATCCTTTGGATCATCAAAAAAGTGAAAGAGTTCCATAAAAACATCTCCTTCTGGTTTATTGACTATGCCAAAGCCTTTGACTGTGCAGATCACAACAAACTGTGGAAAATTCTTCAAGAGATGGGAATACCTACCTCCTGAGAAATCTGTATGCAAGTCAAGAAGCAACAATTAGAACTGGAGATGGAACAACAGACTGGTTCCAAATTGGGAAAGGAGTACGTCAAGGCTGTATATTGTCACCCTGCTTATTTAACTTCTATGCAGAGTACATCATGAGAAATGCCAGGCTGGATGAAGCACAAGCTGGAATCAAGATTGCCAGGAGAATTATCAATAACCTCAGATATGCAAATGACACCACCCTTATGGCAGAAAGCAAAGAACTGAGGAGCCTCTTGATGAAAGTTAAGAGAGTGAAAAAATTGGCTTAAAACTCAACATTCAGAAAACGAAGATCATGGCAACTGGTCCTATAACTTCAGGGCAAATAAATGGGGAAACAATGGAAACAGTGACAGACTTTATTTTTGGAGGCTCCAAAATCATTGCAGATGGTGACTGCAGCCATGAATTTAAAAGATGCTTGTTCCTTGGAATCACAGCTATGACCAACCTAGATAGCATATTATGAAGCAGAAACATTACTTTGTCAACAAAGATCCATTTACTCAAAGCTATGATTTTTCCTGTAGTCATGTATGGATGTGAGGGTTGGACCTTAAAGAAAGCTGAGTGCTGAAGCATTACTGCTTTTGAACTGTGGTGTTGCAGAAGACTCTTGAGAGTCCCTTGGCCTGCAAGGAGATCCAACCAGTCCATCCTAAAGGAAATCAGTCCTGAATATTCGTTGGAAAGACTGATGCTGAATCTGAAACTCCAATACTTGGGCCACCTGATGTGAAGAACTGACTCATTGGAAAAGACCCTGATGCTGGAAAAGATTGAGGGCAGAAGGACAAGGGGAAGACAGAGGATGAGATGGTTGGATGGCATCACCAATTCGATAGACATGACTTTGAGTAAGCGCCAGGACTTGGTGATGGACAGGGAAGCCTGGCATGCAGTCCATGGGGTCTCAAAGAGTCAGACACAACTGAACAACTGAACTGAACAGAAAGAGAGTCTTACCATAGAGCCTTCATCTCTTCATTCTGAGTAAGACTGAATGTCCACAGTAGGGTGACACTCACCAGTGTTCAATTCCTTCTCCCTCAGGTACATCTGTTCATTTCCAGCCTTTCTTTTCCCAGTCTTGCTTATATTTCTCAGTATAGGTGAGGGTACATGTTTTGTCATTTTGCAGGTAAAATGAAGGAGTTTTTCTAGTCTAAAAATTCATAGTTTTTTATTTTATTATAAAAGACAAAGTGTTGGCACAATATTTTCTCCAAACACTGTTCAGTTTAGTTCAGTCGCTCAGTCGTGACTATGCCAAAGCCTTTGACTGTATGGATCACAATAAACTGTGGAAAATTCTGAAAGAGATGAGAATACCAGTCCACCTGACCTGTCTCTTGAGAAACCTATATGCAGGCCAGGAAGCAACAGTTAGAACTGGACATGGAACAACAGACTGGTTCCAAGTAGGAAAAGGAGTACGTCAAGACTGTATATTGTCACCCTGCTTATTTAACTTCTATGCAGAGTACATCATGAGAAATGCTGGGCTGGAAGAAGCACAAGCTGAAATCAAGATTGCCGGACTGTTAATGCAATATAAAACAAAGGAAAATGTTCCTCAAGATTGTCTTCTCATAGATGCAACTGTAATTATGCACATTGCCAGCAGATGGCATTGCATCATTAAAAATGGTTGAGTACCCATTAGACCAAGAGAGGTTGTTCCATTCTTCAGAGATGCATAGACTAAACATGAGTTTATGGATTTCTTTCTGTGTGCAAGTTTCTTCTTCAGACTCTGAGTTATACTGGTAAGTAAACAGACATAAACTCTGCTTTAAGGGATAATATTCTAGTGGAGTAGCATGCATAAGTGTGGAAGAAGAAAGAATTATCCCAAGCTTGTCTTTTCAGAAAATTTCATGTTACTCTTTCTGAACTCCTTAAAAGTCACTTTTCTGAGAGAAAGTTTTGTAGTGAAAAGAAGGAAAACAAAAGACAGTTAGAATCCTTATATAAACAGGAAGATCCTCTGGAGAAGAAAATGGCAACCCACTCCAATATTCTTGCTTGGGAAATCCCATGGACAGGGGTGCCTGGTGGGCCATAGTTCATAGGGTCACGGAGTTGGACATGACTGAACACACACACACACACACACACACACACAACTAGTAACAGTTAGATGCAAGTCAGTTGATGAACTACTTTCTCAAATGTTTCACCACAGTGATTCTCTGAGTGACAAATTCAGGGCTGAAAATTTTCTAGTCCTTATCTTGTTACTGACTCTTTGTGTGTGGTTAATCAAATTCATTCAATCCCTCTGGGGCTTAATTTATTTTTCTGTAAAATCTAAGGCATTAGATGTGGTAAGTAGGTTCAAATATTTTTACTCAGTGGAATATTTTTTAAAATCTTACTGGCGAGTTCAGTGGGCTTCCCAGGTGGCACTCGTGGTAAATATTCCATCTGCCAATGCAGGAGACATAGGAGACCTGGGTTTGATCCCCGAGTCGGGAAGATCTGCTGGAAAAGGGAATGGCTACCCATGCCAGTAATCTTGCCTGGGGAATGCTATGGACAGAGGAGCCTGGCGTGCTAGAGTCCATGGGGTCACAAAGAGTTGGACACCACTCAGCATCTAAGCTAGAGTTCAGTAAGTAAAATAAAGGAACAAGCTTGAGTTGAAAGAGTTTGTTCCTCTTGAGCCTCTGTCTTTCTCCTCTAGAATCTTCAGCCTCCTCAGAACACATTTTGAAAACTACTGCCCTGAGTGAGCTTGTAAAGACCCTCCAGCTCTAAATCTCCATTTTTCCCCAAATGTATGGAATCAAATATGAGAGAGTGATAATCTCAAAAAGTGCTTGCTGCTTGGTTAAAAAAAATGCTAGATTCTGAAGATTATGACAAATTTGTACAATCAGCCATGAAGAACAAAGAGAAAATAATATTTAAAGCATTTTCAGCCTTTGCAACACAATTTCTTCTGAATGAAGACATTATCTTTGTGCTTGACACACACTCAGCCAGGTCTTAGCTGCTAATATCCTTTGGCACAGATCTCAGAGGTGTGCCCACAGAGAACACTGACTCCCCTGCATTAAAGGATCAAACGCAGGCTTTGGGCTGGTAAGTGCCCAAAGCCAAAGGTGGTATGGCTTACTGCTGAGTCACGGTGGATGGAGCCAAATGATTCTGGAAACCACTCAGACACACAGCCACAGGCAGTGATGGGAAGGGCGACTTAAGGTCAAAGGACTAGGGGCAGCTGGCTACCTCAGACCTGAGAAAGCATCTCCCTGGGCTTCATCCCTGCTTCATGACCTTGGGCAAGTTTCGCTGGTTCCTAAATTGTGTAAAGAATTTTGGTTAATAACAATAACTACTTCCTAGGCATGATAAGATCTAATAGGACAAATAATAGCGCTAAGTAAATACCAAGTAAAAGTTCCAGTGGTCTTTACCAGCTTCTGTGCTTTGAGGGGGAGAGAAGGGGAAAGTATAATTGCTTTAAAATGTTGTGTTCATTTCTGCTGTTCAACGAAGTGAATCAGCCATATGTCTGTGTACCTTCCCTCCCACTTGAACCTTCCACCCACCCCTCTAGCCATCAGAGGGCACCGAGCTGAGCTCCCGGTGCTATCCAGCAGCTTCCCACTAGCTATCCAGGTTACACCACACGGTAGGCAGTGTAGATATCTACCGGATTCTTGCAAACACCTCCAGGCTGGGTTCCTCACACTTGTCACCGTCTAATCTTTCTCCACAGACTGTATGACCTTTTATTGTCCTTCGGGTCACATCACTCCATTTTTAAAACCCTTCAGTGACTACCCTTTGCAGTTGAAAGAACAACCAGATTTCTCACACTAACCCCCAAACCGTCCATGGCCTCCCGTGTCCACCCTCCAACCTTAATTTGCCGCTTGCTGACCACACTCCAGCCACACTCGCGTCCTGTCAGTTCCCAGAACAGCCCAAGCCTTTGCCATGCCTTAGAACTCTCATGCTAACCGCTTCTTTTCCCAGAACACACTGGCTTTCCCCAAAGTCTCAGCTAAAACATTTTTCCTCAGAGAAGTCTTCCCTGACCACTCTATCAAAATTATGAAGAATAAAGTGTGCTTTATTCCATTGCACAGAGATTGGAAAATTTTGACCCAGGAACCAAACTAGCCCCATTATCTGTTTTTTTCCCCCCCCCCTTAATATAAAATTTTATTGGAACATAGTTAGGCTGTGTATCATTTCTGGCTACTTTCGTGCTACAATGGCTGAGTTGGATAGCTTCAAAGTTTAAACTTTTACTATCTTACCTTTACATAAAATATTTATAGACCCCGGTCTAGTGTATTGAATTTATTCCTTTCATTAGACCAATCACATTGGTAACGTTACCTATTTCTTTGCTTGTCCATTGTTTCTCTCCATGAGGCTGAAGACCTTTTCCATCTTAGATTCTATTTCTAGTACAGTACCTAAAAAAATGTATATATATATATAGTTTTATTATGATATATATATATATATATGTGATATTGTGAATTACATTGTTTGAAGAAAACAATACTTAGTGGAGAAAAATAATAGAAGCCAGAATCTCCATCACTTACCATGTCCAAAATGCAATAAGGACCAAAAAAATGGAATACATACTCAAGAGGAAACAAAGTGAGGAGTTGCATTCTGGCTTTTTTGTTTGTGTGGCATGAGGGAAGAACAGAATTTAAGGTATACATGTGATTAAAGTTATGGCTCCCAATGGCCAAGGAATCAGTGAATGGCAGTCAACTTGAAGGGAAGTAGAAACTGAGAAAGTGTGACTTCTTCGTGATGAGATAGGAATTCATTTGCAGAATTCTTCATATCCCTTTCTTCAAGCAAGCATGTCTCCCTACCATACACTCCACCCGAGTCTGTCTGTTTCTGGTTGTGCTCCAACAACCTATGAGTCTAGTTATTTTAAAGATCCTGTCTGCTGGTTATAGCATCTGCTTCGTCTCTGAGTCTTGCTGAGTTGAGCTGTTGAGTTGAAGGAGACCTGTTTTTCCTGCACTTCCACACTAAGGCTTGGTCTATAGTTGATTCATGTCTTCACAGTGGGTCACCTTCTCCAGTCTTTTTTTCCCCCATATTGTGTGGTATGTGGGATCTTAGTTCCCTGACCAAGGATTGAACTCATGTCTCCTGCAATGGATGTGTGGAAGCCCCCACCATCCCTTGTTTTTAATTTTACATATCTCATAATTTTTTATCAAATGCCTAATATTGTGTGTAGGAGAGTCACAGAACTGAAGTAAATAGTATTTGTACATGGCCATGGGTACATCTCCTCTTGTGTCTGGACAGTAGTGTGGTGCATTGGGTTACTGTCATCAGTGACTGGGCTATTGAGTTCTTTACATTGCTCTTCTCACCTTCAGTATAACACATCTTCAAAATCTTCCACAATGTTGTCATTTGTCTTATAAGCATCTGCAGGAGGTTTGTGGGAATGAGCTTGCATGTGAGTATAAACTTGGCTTGTATGGAGCTTGTGGATAATCTAAGTGGATATGCTAGTTCACACTTGGCCTTTATTTATTTATGTTTTTTACATCAACGATTCCTCAATAAAACTGTTTAAGAAATCCTGGAGCCAGAGTGTGCAGAGACACAGCCCACACAAAGGAAAGTGCCTGACATACTTGGCCTTTACCAGGTGACTTTTTAGTTGCTTTTCTCTCAGCCCTTCTCATGGCAGCCACCTTCCTCCCAGGTTCTGCTCCTGATGAAACGGTCCATGTGCCCCATTCCTCCTCAAAGAGCCTTGTCATCCTTTGGACACCAGTCCATTTGGCTGCAGCACAACCTCAGCTCTCTGACAGGTTCAGGAAAAGTTATAGTTTTATAGATTATTTGGCTTTTCTTATTATTAGGGTAAGAGATGATCTGTTACAACTTTCTACATCCTGAACAAAGCAGAACTCAAGAATCTGCACTCTACAGCGCATGTTTACCCCGTCCTCAGATGGGCAGAGACGAGGAAACAACAATAAAGCCAGTAATTTTTTTTTAAGCAAGGTATTTGAACTGATTGTTGTTCAGTCTCTTAAGTTGTGTCCAACTCTTTGCGACCCCATGGACTGTTTAATATTTAGCATAATATCTTATAAGAATGTTAGTTTTATAAGCAAGTTGA